>NC_133581.1:3800862-4472790 GCF_964106895.1 Numenius arquata
CCACCGGCCGCTCCCCCCCGCTTCCCCCCGGTGGCGCTGGGGCGCCCCCTGGCGGGCACACGAGGGGATGCGCCACTACGGAGGCGGGGCGAGGGGCGGGGCGAGGCCGAAAGGGGGCGTGGTCATTCATTCGGGTTCCAGCCAGGGGGGGCTTGCGCGCCTGCGCACTGGCACCACCGGCTCGCGGCCCCTCCGGCTTGCCGTCCTTTCCCGGCATGCAAAGCGGCCGGGGTTTGGCGGTGTCATGGCGGTGGCGGAGGCCGTGTCTCGGAGCTCGGACATGTTTGATGAGATCGTCATGGCTGAGGAGAGGTGGGGGAGCCTTGGCCGGGGCCCTGGGACCTCGCGGGACAGGCGGGACTCCTCGCTTGCCGCGGGTAACGGGTCGGCCTAGGGGGAGGGAGCGGAGGCCTGGGCTTGGGCCTGGACCTCCACAGTCGGCAGTGGGGGCTGAGAAAGAAAAAGTGAGGGGCGAGGGGCGGGTAATGAGCCCGGGGAAGGGGTGAGGAAAAAGAAGGGTGGGGGAAATTCTCCTTTTCGCTACGGTTGAGCAACGGACCTGCTCGGTCTTGGCTCTTCCACTGTGTGTGGAAACTTGCCCCGGAGTTGTGAGCTTGTAGTCAGCAGTGTTATTCTGGTGAAAGTTCTGAGCTGGACTGCTGAGTGTGTTATTTTTGGCAAATTATTATAAGCGTGTTTGCAAAGATCACAGTGTGCATAAATGCATTTTAATTTTTAACGTCATGTGATATTTCTAAATCTGGGCAGTTGGAGGTGATGTGGCATGTTTTTGTTTCTGTGAGTTGTGTGCAGTGTGAGTTCGATATGAAATGAAAATAGGTGATAAAAATTAATGCTCCTGTCTTTACAGGTTTCATGGTGAGGGGTATCAGGAGGGCTATGCTGAAGGCAGTCACGTTGGAGTTGTTGAGGGACGGAGGTATGGATCGCTCCATGGTGCCAAGATCGGGTCTGAGGTAAATGGGAAAATACTTCAGAATCACAATGTTTTTGTCATTAGAAAATTATTATAATAAAGAAACCATTAGGTAAAGCCCTATATATCGGTAGTCTGAGGCCTGCTATGTTACACTGCTTTGTGTGTATCAAAGAGGGCCTATAAAACTAGTTTAAAGGTGATGTTTTTATTTGAATGGATGGTGGGATGTTTTCTGAATTTACTTGCTCTATGAGATTCTGATTAATAAGATAAGGACAATAAGAGAAAATCAAACCAGCTTGCTCAGAAAAAAATTCATAGTGGACAGTATAGTTATTTTTATAATCCAAAATTGTGGCTAAAGGCCCCCCTGTACCATATCCTGTGGCTCAGCATTAGGAAAAACATGTAACGTTGACACATCTTGAGCAGAGAACCATAAAGGGGTCTGTGTTGCACTCTGTTATTTCTAATAGTGTGAGAGTTTGGTTGAGGTACAATTTTTCTTTAGTAGATGAAGTCAGTTCTGTATAGTGCCACACAACAGCATGCCTGAATCAGTAGCTTTTCTGGAAATAAAAGGACCAGAGGGTGGTGGTGAGGCACCTTGACTTGTCTTATGAGTCTAACTCAATTTTCTTATAACATGAAGTGCATTCAGTGCTGTACACTGTACTTACAGGATTTTTGGACCTGAACTGGATTTTTTCAGCTTTGATGGGAAGCTATAGTACAGGATTCATGGCAGGCATTATTTCAAGTACAGCACGACAAATCTGTCTCTATTCAATCAATTGAAGACCTTTGGGTAATTTGGAAATTTGCCCTTTTGATGTTTCCAGGTTTCAGAAAATTAATTATCTACAGAAAGAACAGTAGCATTGGCATTAATCCTTTTTGAAGTGAAAAAGGTAAACTGTCAAATTCTGAAAGGATGGTTATCATAAAATTTTGGGTTGCCTTTGGGTGTGATACAGAGACATACAGTGATGAAATATTTTCCTACTTAGCTCTACAATTATGTAATTCCAAGATAAGAATGTTAAACAGCAGTCTCCAAAGCTGGCTAGTTTTATATAAAACGGTCCTAGACAAACCATAACAGAGAAGTACTCTAATCTGCTTATATTGGGGAAGCTCCAGAGGATGGTAGGATTTTAGACAGTGAGTCACATTGAAAAAGAGAAAGAGGGACTTGGGTAATCTTAGACCTCTCAGCCTATTTTGTGTATTGGGCAAAATTATGATACTTATCTGTTAATTGCCTTGCTTGATAGAGTATTAAAGTAAGACATCATAATTAAAGTGTGTTTGTTCTCGGGCATGTTCCTCAGGCAGGCTTAGACATAGCATCTGCTTGGGCTCAAGCAGAAGATTGGCACTGCTGCCCTGTGGTATGGCAGTGCTAATTAAACTGAGAGGTCTGTGGCTAAGTGTCCAGGGGCCAGGTGTTTTTTATCGTAGTAGCTTGCATTTACAGCAGGGGTGACTGCTATACCTGTCAGTTGTTTCCATTTACCTTGGATCTTTGAGCAGCGTTGGGACATGCAAATTACATTTTTGTCAGCAAAAAATTAATTGGAAGCCTCACTTCAAATATGCTTGAGCACTTAATGGGATGTTAAGTCCTTAATCCATGTTTGGGCCTTAAAAGGAACCTTGTGCTTCTTTCTGTTTCCATGTTACCCTCTTGAGTTAACCTGGTAAAATTGTTTGTGTATTAGCTCAGAAAAAAGCGTTGTTTCCTCTTTGGTTGATTTAGTAGCTCCTTCAGTCCAGCTTGCACATCTTTTTGTAGGGCTGTTCTCTAAATGTCTCCCTACTATCACGCTTTAATAAATTTGGAGGTTCAAGGCATATAAAGTATGGCTCATGTTCTGCAAAATTGCTTTTTATGCTGCATTTAAAATATTTTGTTCTCTGATGCTAGACAGATTCTTACAAGAATTTTTCTGACTCTTGTACTGTGTAATGCAGATAGGGTAAATCACATGAGGGCTAATTTACTGAACTCTCCAGCATAGAAACATGTTTGTATATCCAGTGATTTGTTTCCTGAAGGATTGGATACAATGTAGTGCTTTTATTTTTGTTTGACTACATATACTACGTGTGTTTATTTTTTTTCCCTCATGACATTCTGATAAATTCACAGATTGGCTGCTACCTTGGATTTGCCCTGACGTGGCAGTGTCTGCTCCAGAAATGCATGGATGAAAAGAAAAGGTAAGGTAAAAAACCCTCTACTTTTCCTTTAATACTGTTTCAAATTATGGTGTCCAGTTTTGCCTCTTGTCCAGTACAAAAGAAATAGTGAAAACCAGAAGAAATGTGAACAGAGGGCCACTAAGGTGGTATCATGTGCAGGACCATGTGATACTGAAAAGAGAATAAGGGAACTTGGTTTTTTCAGCTTGGAGAAGAGAAGGCAAGGGAGTTCCCTGGTTGTACCACATAAGGGGAAGTTCGAGATAAGCTGGAGACACGTTCCTTGCAGAGGTGCACAGTGAAAGGACAATAGGCAACTTTCACAATTTGAAACAAAGTTCTAATGGGGCATAAGGAGAAGGTCCTTTCCAGTGCAACCAGCTACATGCTGGGACGAGTTGTCCAGAGAGACTCTAGAAGCTCCATCTTTGTAGATTTTCAAAATCTGGTTGGAGATAACGCTGAGCAACTTCATCTAGCTTTGAAGTTAGTCCAGCTTCTGCAAAAAGTGGCCTAGGTGACCTCCAGCTGTCCCTTCCAACCTACATTTTTCTATGACTTCCATTCTTTTCTCCATATGTTTTTTTTCTCTATCCACTTTTGATTATTTTATCCGACAGAATTGCCCCCATACTGTCAACCATTTTGATATGTGTTCTGGTGAGCTTTATGTATTGCATTTCTTCATTGCGCTCAGTCATGTAGTCAATATTTCTGAAGATTTGTGAATATTTCTCAACTTTTGGCAGGTGACTTAAAAGGGAGACTTAACTTTCAGTTGTGCTACAGCTGAATTTCTGATTATGGCTTAAATGTGTATTAAATACACACTCTCGGTGACCTAAATGGGAGAAGCTGAATGAAAAAGAAGGCTGGGTTCTGTGCTCTGAATTATTGTATATAAGTATTAGTGTAATTTTCGTATTGAGAGGTTGAAAAAAGCATCTGTAGTAGGCTCATTGTTTTTTCTGTTTTGATTTTTTTTTTTTCTGGTAGCAAAAAGATAAGGGCTCTGGATTCATTAATAGGGATGATACAGAAATTCCCATATGAAGACCCCACATATGATAAGCTGCAAGAAGATCTGGAAAAAATCAGAGGAAAATTTAAACAGGTTTGTAGGATTAAGTTGTTATTTTAGCACAAAATGGCATTACTTTCTGAAAATATTTAGTCTCTAAACCTGCTCAAAAACACAGTATTTGTGCAGAGCAATTATTGTTCTCCTTTTGCAATCATAGTAAGAATACTTCAAATAAAGTGAATTAAGTGAAAATACTTGAAAATTCCCCAACCAATAACAAATGCAAAATAGAAGAAAAATATTCTTTAAATGAAAATTGAAAATATTATTTGACAATGAATTACAAGTGGAAATAGAAGAAGAGAAATTAGGAGTTCTGTTGGACATTCTTCTTGGAAAATAGATGCTTTGAAACGCTTTCGTGTATTCTTTTTTAGGTTTGTTCAATGCTAAACATTCAGTCTGATTTTAGAATTGGTACTGAAAGATCTTCGCTAACATTTTGAGTATTACAGATGAAGATAAACATGGATGACCAAAGAAGAAACATTAAAAGAACAGATAACTGGAAAAGTGTTTATCTACTCTTATTTTAAACAAAATCGAAACAGTGATTTTGAGAGGTGCTAGATATTGAAGGGGAAAGGGAAAAGCATTGAACTTGCAGTAGTACTTCCCATGTGTCATTTTACATTTATTATCTCCGGGTTTTATTTTGAGACGCTGAAACACCAGTGTGCAAACCTGTTAAATAGAAATACTTGTTTTAATTCCTCACTAGCCTTGCACCGATAGATGAATTCCTCAAAAGGAAAACGTGCATTTGCAAAGTTTCCTTATGCAAAGGGTGTATGTTATTTAAAAATCTGCGTATGCAGATGATTCGGTTTACACGATGTGTAAATGTTGTAGGTGAAGTAAAATATAATCAGTTGCCTGCAGACTTTGCAGTAGGAAACATTTTTGTGGGTAAAGGGTAGAATGACAAATGAAGTCAGAATGTGAAGGAGGGAGGTTAAGATTCCTGCTCCTAAAGTAGCTGCAGCTCAGAACGTGATGTTTGAACTTTCCACTAGTTCTCCAGACTGATCCAGTGTGGGGAAAAAAACCCCACCCATGCCCCCCAAAAAGCTAGCAATTTAAGTGATCAGTGGGAGAAACATGTCTACTAGAAGAGTTGTGATACTAATTTATTATTTATTAGTACAGTTTATCAGGAAATAGCTTTTTATTTTCCAGTCTTGAAAATACACTTTTTAGTCCAAAAAATGGATGCTGTCAGCTAAACGTATTCAACTATGTTAGTTTAAGAGAAATACAATTATTTTACCTGAAAGATGTTTTAGGTTGGGCTGCTAGATGTCTTTGTATACCATCTGCAATACAATTTTGTAATGGATTATAGAAGACCTTTCATCAGTTGTAACATATATGTGTCTGGTGAAGTCTAAATGGCATAGTGTGGCCTCATAAAGAGAGATTTGACTTCCGTGGGTATCAAAAGCTATGTGCATGTTTTAATGTGGCCATAACAGCACTACTTTGTGCCATCTAGACCTCAATTCTGTTTTACTTGTACAGCTTTTTTATAATAAAAAAGAAAATTTTTTTTTTATACAAGAAAATAAGCAACTTGAATTTTTAGAACGTTCGCTGTCTATTCACATCTGGGATATGAAGGACATGCTTTCTGGTAACACTTTTGGATTTTGGACTGTGGTCTAAAACCAATTTTGCTGACTGTATGGAGGGAGTTGTGTGCATATATATCAATTTATTTCAAAATAATATGTTAATTTTTGTCTATTTCCTAAGTATGCAAGTATACCAGTCAGAGGCTTTTCTTAATAACTGGTTGCTTTTTGTTTGTTTGTTTAATTATTTTACACGTGTAAGCATTCAAACAGCTTTGATACACATAGTGAGTCTCAGGGCCATCTAGTGGAGGAGGTGGTTGTGTTGTGTAAGAAATAGATTATAAGAGTTCGCAAATATTCGTATAGATAGAAGCTGTTAAAATAGAGCACAGAACGTATGTATGCAGGATACAGCTCTTCTTGAGTACAGCTGGCTTTTAATTGTTATGCAGCTAAACCACTGGGACCCAGAACAAGCACCGAACTGCAAGTACCTGAAAATAGAAGCAAAATAAAATAGCACACCCTGTAATCTCAGTACATAAGTAGATACAGAACAAAAAGATCACATACTAGAAAGAAGAAAGCTAGTTTGACTTTATATCATTTGAGAGAAGTCCAAATTTGAACAAGTTGTCTCTGCATCCACAAACCAGTTCCTTTTTGCAAATAAAAGTATTTTACCTGTTTACTATAAAGTAATGAAAGGTACTCTGTCATTAATTTTGGCTCAAAATATTTTTTGTTGAAATCCATGAAGGATGCTTTAAGTAAACTCCCCCTGGATCTTGGTCTAAAAATGATAGTACAAAGAGAAGTAAATGCTGGAGGTCTGAGTATTCATGTTTTAAAATATAGCGTTTTTTGGAATCTTTGTACCTGGTTTACACAAATATATGTAAAAGCAGCAAGGGAGGGGATCTGAGAGCTCAAAGTATCTGAAGCATTTGATTACTAGAAGTGCATAATATGTAAGTTGTATGCAAAATACTGGATTATATTGAAAACAAAATTATTTTTGTTCAACTAAGGAGAGAAAGGGTCTTTGCAGATCAAGTGGTTAATGACTTGCTTTGAAAATGGGTTTGGTGGCTAATTTTCTTGTATTGCTTTAATTTTCTTTATAACAATTAAATTTACCTGATTAGAATAAATTATTTCTCTATGTAAAATGCATATATATACATATTTAACTATAAAGATTGTAGCAACCAGGTTTTCAAACTGGCATATGCTGGGTTTAGGGTTTTGCCTGTTAGGTCTTTAACTTAGCTGCATACGTGTGTACATACTGATGGAGTCTCTTATTCCATGTACTTTTCTGAATATCTTCTGTCTCGTGTCTTGTATGGGCCATGATGGTGTTTATTAAATAAGGTAAAGTTAAAAATTCTGTTGGATATGTAGTTGTATACTTTCTTCGGTGCCAACTTTTTAAACTGTTTTCTGCAACGGAGTTGTGGGGTTCTCTGTGGTGTTCAGGGCTGTAACAGTGGAGTCTTCACAGCATACTGTCGGGGTATTTTTATACCTTATTTACAGCTAAGGAGTTAAAGTGCAGGTTATGTCAAGAACATTGATTTGCCTTAACCAATGTGAGATGAGTAATGTGACTTGTTCCAACTAATTTTGCATTTTGAGTACTTGAATACTTCAGAATGTGCTTCTTGCCAACATCAAGAGCGGCTATGAGTACTTAGCTTTTTGCGTGTTTGTATTTTTGCCTGTGTTTCTCAGATCAGTCACCTAGAAAATGAGGTCCATTACAGTTAGCAAACACCTGTGCAAAATGTGTGCTTAAGCCAGCTAAAATGCTACTGGGGAAAAAAAAAAAAAACCAACAAAAACATAAAAATTTCAAAAATCAGTATTCAGTTTTGTGAGATATAAGCATATGGTGTTTTTTCATTTGATGCCTTTCTTGTTATATCTTCCCAAAATCTGTAACAAATGCAAACCAATTCTTATAAATGGGTTTATTAGTTTCATGTCCTGCTTACTCATCCCATGTCTTGAATGGTCAGGACTCTGGTGGAAGCAAGTGTTACACTGTAATTAAAGACTCTATCAGAAGATCTGTGCGCAGAGGCGTGAATAAAGCTTCTGTGGACCACGGTCATTCAGACATTTCCTGGTTTGAATGCTTGACTGTGCAACTTAAGTATTGCTTTAAAGACCGGGTGGAAAAGATACAGAGGGCGGGGAGAAATGCAATCTTGTAGATTACAATATTGGCTATTAATAAAAGTGGGACGTGGAGGTTGTGACTCTGTGCTGTATCATCAAAGAGGTTTGAAATTTTGCAGAAGTACTTGATCTGTTAAGAAAATTTAAGATAGAAAATTTCTGCAAAAAATTATTGAAGTTGCTAAGACTTAAAAATATATTGCTGTGTTCACCACCTCTAGTTGTTGCTCAGTAGTTAGGGAGGAATGTCTGAAACATTTACCTTACAAATTTCTGACTTGCCTGGGCTGCGTTGTGGCTTGTTTTGTTTCTTCATGATCATCTCAGCTGAAGCTGTAGAATCCAGAATTTTATTAAAAGGTGGATACAAAGCTAATTACTGCTAGCGTACTGAAGTCACCGTAGTCCAGAAGACTTGCAGTTTTTCTTTCTATGATACGTGATGAGTACAAGAAATAGTGGGTTTTGAAGCATCAGCAGAGAAAGGTAAGCTTTTAGTACAGTGAATTAATTCCCTGCAGAATTGCGTGCTGATTCAATGCTGGGATCATCAGCTGCTAATACCAAATTAGCCATCACTAGAACATGTCAATCTGACTTTGTAGGTTATCTGTGTTATTGTACTACATCAGTATAGTAACATAGCCAACATAGGAGACTTTAGAAATCTTTATTACCATAAAGTAGTACTTGTTCATTCTCATGAAATATATGAAAGGTAAAAAACATGCGTCATTGTAAGTGACGGTTGATTTGGAAGTGGCTTGCTAGACAATGTTTTTAATTGTTCTGTCATATTTCTTACATGGAATGACAAATTATTGGTCAATTACATATGTATATCTGGTTTTGGCACAGCAAAACTGCGTAGAGAAGATTTCCGAGTAGGTATAAGAAATAGCATATAGCTTTTGTCTAGAAAAATTAGAAAGCTTGGTTGTAGTTGTGCAGAATTTATGTGGATGGCCTCTGAAATAGTGGTATACTGACTGAAAGAATTAAACTGATAACTTGTTTAAAATAAAATTACAGAGTTTTCTTCTAGCAAAATGTTTAGGGAGAAAGAAGATTGATTATTCAGTCTGTGCACTAGACAGAATCAACATCAGTATTTGTCACTGTCATTTTTGATTGTTTAGCAGCATATTTTGCTGCTTTATCTCATTGTAATAATAATTACAGTTTGTAACCTTCAGCATCTTCTTCAGGATTCTGGGGAATAATCAGCGCTGCATGGAATCTTTATTGATTGTAGGAACTGTGAGTCAGCAACCCTTTAATTTTTTTAGTTGCAGCTATTGTTCCAGCAGCAAGCTTTACTGCTATTGTCCACTGTTTGTCCAGCTCACGTTTACTGGACTGTGGGAACGGATTAGGGTTTCATGGCTTTTTTTTTTTCCTTCTTGCATAAACTCTTGATCAAAGACATTCCTTGGATGACAAAACACTGTATACTGTGTCACACAGTCCTGACCAGACTGCATGATCGGTAGTTTAAAAACACATGCCTACATTGTTCTCTAAACTGGCTTTTTTTTTTTTGCAATGTATGTGCAGACATTGAATTTTTGAGACCCCACTTACCTTCTTGAAAAAACACATACAGAAGTTATTGTTAATAAGCATTTGACAGTTTTTGAAATACGAGTAAAAAAACAAATGCCTATTTGAAACTAAGAATCAATATAATACTATATCACTTTTAAGCAGAGCTAGAGGTTATATCTGCAGTGTATTTCCTTCTTGAGGAGACCTTGGTCGTGGTGCAGTTAGTCAAGTGCTCTGTAAGCCAAAAACCACATGGGGTTATGACATCATTTTCTGTGTCATATGCAGAACACCTGAGTAAGATGGAGAGTAATTTGAGCACAATTTGGGAATTCCTAACCTTGCTTCACCGTAGGTGTGTTGTTAGAACCACATGTTGAGGATCTGGCCCATTATAGTCGCATGTCGTGCTCTTAACTTAAGTTCTCTTATGCAATAAGATGAGGACAAACTTCACAAAAATCCAGTAGCATCATTATTTCTTAAAGTAATGAGAAAGAAACAAATTGTGTTAAGAGAAAAATCTGGAGAGACTTTTTCAAGGAGCTGTGACTTGTGATTTGCCTGAAATTCTCCGGCAGAAGACACCTTAAGCAGATTTACAGAGGGATTTAAAAACCTGGAGGACTATATTTAGGTGGTTGGAAAGTTGTTTGAGGATGAGAGAACACTTGTGTTCCCACAAACATGTGAAGCTTTGCCTGTACTTGTTTGACTCTGCAGCACTGTTGAACACTATCATGCAGGAGTGAAGGCAGGTGAGAAAGATATTGGCCATAAGGGAGGAACCTTTCCGATCCTTTGCAGTCCAAGTGTCTCCATGAAAAGAGACACCTGAATTAATATGTGGCTGATCAATATATTGTGTAAAAGGAACAAAGTGGTCATAGTGAATGATTGAAACAGCTACAGGAATATTGAGTCAAAAACATGAAATAAATGTATTGTGTTTATAAGAAATAATGTTTACTTTTGAGCAAATTGCTCATGCCTGCTGAAAAACTTGGGAAGATGGTTGTGTCTACGCATATAAAAAGATCATAGCTATATTTCACAGTATACATTTGCTGAAGATTTAAAGTAGCCAACATCCAAATGTAAAGAGCTATGGCCTGTCAGTGTTCAAGGAGCAAAAAAGCTGTTCAAAAGTAATACCCTGTATTCAAACAATCTATAGTGATAAAATCTAATAAAGGAGAAATAAAACATCAAAAAGCTCAGTTGCCCGTTTCAGACAGTTTGCCATCAGTGTAGCGACTTGGGACATTAGGTCACTGCGTGGGTGCTGGCTCCAGTGAGTTGTCGTAATGCTCTAGTGGTGGTTTAGTGGTCTTTGCTAAATGATTTGCCCATCTCAGCCCAGCTCCTTGAAGACTGGTGCTGATGTCAAAAATAACGTCCTTACAGTGGGTAACGTGGTAGCTGTTGTAGGAGACCAGGCATTTACTGGAGTATAGCTTGTGGATGGATTAAGGCAAGTGTCAAAGGGTAGTCAAGTGGGATGGATGAAATAAAACGGCACCGCTCAGCAACATATAATCTAATATTTATTTACTTAGCAGTTGGGAATGGTGAGTGGGTAGCTATTTCCATTGTGCACTGCACACAGTACACGCACAAATCAAAGCCCTAGACCTTCGCCACATGGATCCAGGAGAAGAGGGCTCCGGAGAACCAGTCAGATCCTGGCTTGGAGCTTGGCCTGTGCATGTAGCGATTCCTCCTTTGGTTCGTTTTTCTGCGTGGTATTCCTTATCTGTACCCAGAGCTCTTTCCGACCCCGAGGGGTTACCCTTTTAACCAGTTATTGCTTTATATATTTGTCAGCACAAGCAGTCCCAGGCCATTCTCTCTTGACTTTTTCCATATCTAAGGCCAGTTACTGGTGGGGAGGAGGTTCCTATTGCCTTCTGGTCACCCACCCCAGACCTGTTACCAAGTGTGAATTTAGCAACAGTTGCCTAATGAAGTTCTTATTTTGCTTCTTTGTTTTCCAGTTCATGCCAGATTAGTCAGAGCTGAGCAGATGTAGTCAAGGTCTCATTTCACTGGGCAGTCTTTGGCTTTCAGGTAGGCTTCACCCCTCCACAGATATGTTAGCAGGGAAGATTGTAGTGTGACTGTCCATTAGCATGTATTTTTAATATGATGGGAATATAATTTTCTACTGCAGTCTTCAAGTAAGCGGACAGACAGACTGATATTCTGGTTTTGAGATGGATCGCTATGTGTGTTTTTTTCTAATCTGAAATAAACACTAGTTGTTATATTTCTTCAAGGATGTTATCATAACTAAGAAAAGTAAAACTGTTGTTGCGTTGATCTGTGTATGATAGTGACTGCTTCTGAAAAGCTTGGGTCTGTTCTGTGAAGGAATTAATTGATGCTTGACGACCACGTTAAAAACATCTTCAGGAGTTCAGTAGACGTGGTTGTGTACCCCTGGAGAAGATCTGTTGCCCACACACTGTGGTGGTGCTTCTGCGTCAGCAGGACCTGCACAGAGTGAGGATGCTGCCTGTGTGCTTTACTCCTGGTTTGCTGTGAGCACAGTCTTTCTGCCAGTAGTTCCCTCCTCAGGAAAATGATGGCTGTGACTAATTTGTGACTTCCCTGAAATACGAAGCTTTTTAATACACAGTGTTCACACAGGCAAAAAGTGGGATAGATCTAAGTAGGGCTCTGTGGATGCTAATGGGATTGCCAAGAAACTATTTCTCTTTTCTTTCTTTAATGTCTATCACACTAAAGAAACAAAAGGGTAACTTCTGCCTTGCTTCTAAGTTTGTACTCCTTGACCCTAAAGAGCAAAATCAGAAGTCTGGCAAGTCTCACATTATCAGTGCAATCCAGTTGACTAATTTGCAATCCCTTTCTCATCGTTTGATTGGAATATTGTGTGGAACTCAAGTCAAAAGCCAGATGGGAATCTATGTTTGCCATGACAATGCAATTACTATTATCAGTTATATTTGTGGGATCGTAAAAATACCATGTTTGTCTGAAGAGATACATTTCCCATAAAACGATGCTGGCAGGGATTCATTAAAATGCCATCATTTATAGCTTTACTGCCTTTGTCCCATTGTAGCTTTTCAATGACATTGCCAGGAATCTTTATCAGAGTATCTAGCCCACATGCCTGGGTCATTCCTATGACTCCTTTGAAATAATAGCTCCAAGCTTCACTTTCTCCTCTATCTTCCGGAGTTTTCTATCACTTAAAATGCCAGATATGCTTGAATGTAAGTGGATTGCGAGTTTTTACATTTAACAGATCTTCTTTAATCTTTAATAAAGAGTATGTGAACTTAAGTGTTCGTTAAAGGTCCAAGCCTGTCAATCAGTCTGAAATCAGCAATGGAATTGAGGAGGTTTTTGGGAGGTTTTTCTGTGTACACGTCTCAATCTGATGTAAGAAAATACAGTATTTTTCCCTTCCATAAGCTACAGCATAGCTTAGCTGAACATGCATATTTTTTATGGCCTATAGTAAATTGTTTTTCTTGCTACATTCTTGTCTTTCTGCCCTTTGCAATGGGAGTAATACTGGCATAGTTCACCCAACATTCAAATTTAGTAGTCTGCATTTAGAGATGATGTTTGAGAGAAGGAAAATGTAAATAACAGAGCTGACTGTGGGCTTAAACCTAGTTAAGTCACAGAACACTTCAGTCGGTTTAATAGAGTTTATAAAACAGATAGGAAAGGCAAAACCCACTTAACATGTTCAACAAAATGCAGGTTTAAATTTCTCACTGAATCATTTTATCAGCAAAAGGTTTTTTTGTCCGAAATCAACATTTCATAAGTACGTCTTCACTCAATTTTCAAACATTTAAAATTAAAGGGGTTAGTCATCAGTGATACAAAAGCAAGCCTTTTTTTTTTTTTTTCCCCCCTGATTTTTCTTTAAAATATGCAGAAGTTTTGCAGAAAACTGATAAAAGATCTGTGTGGAAAAAACGAGTTGTTCTTGACCAAACTGAGTCCAATTTAAGCTTTGGCTTGATCTGTATTCAAAGTCCCTGTGAATCTGGTTTAGATGTTCTTTCACTGCTACACAAATCTTCTTCGGTGACCTACCAGTGTGATTTGACCATATTGAGGAGCTCCCCATTTCGAATGGAAAAAATTACAGATCCCACTGCGTACTGATAGTACTTCACCTGCCTGGTCTCCGATTTTACAGTAAGCCACGTGGTTCGGGTTTCTTTCTGAAATGACTGGGAAACCTACACGCTTCACAGGCTCAACTGGGATTCCGCTGATGCAGATGGTTTCCCATCTATTGATAACTACACCAATAGACTTTAATTAACATCTTAGGTGTTAACTTGGGAGTTTCATTTTTCATTTCCTTCCCTGTACCTACTGCATAGAATCAGTTGTCATGTGAAGTTTAGTCAATGAGAAACTCAAGAGGCAGAAACTAGATTTCTAATTTGCAACAGGAGGGACAAACACTTGAAGTTTTACGTTTGGTTTTGTGGGTTTTTTTAAGGCAGAAGTATTTTCATAGGCTGAATAGTCAAATACATAAGTTAGAAGCTTGACCATTCTCCACTAAATATAAGCTGTTCCTGCCACGTTCAGCTCTTGTAATAGTTGATAATACACAACCCCAGTTTTCAGAGATATTTTGCAATGTGAATTGGGATACAGGTTAAATTTTTTCTCATTTTATTTTATAGCCATATATAATTTCTGCCCTTCTAGATCCAGTTCTTTTTTAAATGTATTTTTAGTATGCTTTTACATTTTTCTGGTTTATTGCTTATTACCTTAGTGATACAACAGTAAGACGCAAAAGCTGTGTTATGAGGGGAAAGGAAGGAGAAGGCGGCACGTTACCCTTATTGCTTTTTAAACACACCATCTTCTGTATTAGCTGTTAATCATGTTAATATGTATTCTAGAACACAGAACCTTACACTGATAAATAAATAGAAAGAAGCGTTCTGTACCACCCAACACCTACTTTCTTTTACCTTTTATTGAAAAGAGCCACCAAATGGTGTATTAATCTAATGACTGTAGATGTTTAAAAGAAAGTCTTCGGCAAAAAAAAGTTCTTTTCCTTTTTTAAAAACACACATTACCGTGACAGGCAGTCACCTACCCATTGCTAAAAACGCCTACGGTTTCCCAAAATAACACCAAAAGGTTTTCAGCATTGCCACTATTAACGCGCAGAGTCAAAACCAGAAAATGTCACGTGGTTTACTCATTGCATCAGGTAGTTACCACCATTCAGCATTCATGAAGGCACCAAAAGAAACAAAAAAATAAAGACGACAACAAGCAGACATTGGGTTTTACCAATTTTATTTCTAGACTTTAGTTTTTTTGCTGGAAACTTGTCTGTTACAGGTCTGTTGGTGAAAATGTGCATTTCAGACCAGTGATGCCAATAAGTACAATATAAAAATGTACAAATCTGAATTGCTTGCTTACTACAGATTGTTATAATAATGTGACAAATAAAGCATCTCTGTTGGCACATGAACCCACTTAATCTGGATTTGGCCTTTTAGTACATAACAATATCTTAAAGAAATTTGCAATACACACTGCCACTCAGTGTAACACATAATAAAACCAACAAGCACTAACTCAATAATCATGTTTGGTTCAGAGACACAGAGATGCCACAAACAGAAGTGTTTTATGAGGTAAGCAGTAAGAAATGTTCCTGAAATTTGGACAGAATGTATCCAGTCCTCCTGGGTCCTGCGACTGCTAGTAGCATTGCAATGCTTTATTTATGCACTATGTAGGATCTTAACTGCATTTGCCTCAAAATGAGTTCTAATTCTGTTTTGGTTTAGCAGCATACAGGCAACAGCTAGATTATTCTTCAGCATACAACTCTGTTAGCTGGCTTATTTATGAGATTTACAGGCTTTTTAAATTAGCATTATGCTATAATTAAAAAAAAAAAAAACCAAAACAAAAAAACAACTAGTATATCATAACAGATTAAACACACAAAATACTTAGAGTTCCAGAAGATAACCTATTATACCAAATGATGTGTCCCAAGTGATGGGAAACCACATCAGGTGGCATACAAGAGTTATATTATAATGCACCTTTCATATATCAATGTGGCTAATAACACAGCTTAAAACTACTATGATAATAAACCCCAGATCAGACAAAGAATCCAGCTTTATAAAATGCATAACAACAAAAAAACTGACATTACTTGATCTTCTGAAATGTCTGCTGTTTTTAAGTTATTGCAACCTAGTTGCAAATCGCGAGACCCATTCAGAATAACGTTCGATGCATTTCCGTTTGCAGTAGAACTATGAGGCACTGTGTACGAACATTAAAACCTGGTCTAGACACGGTTAACTGAAGTATGAGGTATTGTGAAACAGGAACCTTTTTTGGAATAGAGCAGTAATCACATTAAGTAAAAATTGATCACATAAAAAATCTACAAAAAAAAATGATGTCAATAATATAATTTTCTATGAGAAAATTAAAACCTATAACATGGCAGTATATGACATTGTATAACAAAAAAAAAAAAAAAACTGATCCACAAAATAGCAGCAAAACACAATGACAAAGATACAGAAAAGCAATGTTAATTTTTTTTTTCAAACCATGCTGGGAATTTATCCATAGCAGCTCAATAAAAAGTGGAGCACCCACTCCTTTTCTTTTCTCTTTTTCTTTTTTTTTTTTTTAATTTTAAATTTTTTTTCTTTTTTTCTTTTTTTTGTTGTTTTTTTTCTTGTTGTTTTCTTTTTTTACAATCAACACCTTAGCGGCAGTTTTCTCACATACATTTCACCATCACATTCTCCTCGAGCGTCAACTTCAACAGCTATGTCCACGTCCCTTCAGCTACTTTCTAAAATAATAATAAAAAGATACATAGCCAAGATGTGCAAATTTTCTATTTGTAGCTAAATAAAAAAATGGGGCATATACTGGAATAAGAACTTCTTTCAAGTACTCCAATTTTCATATCTATTAACTATGGCGTTTTCATGGTTAGACTGCTTTTGAAAAATGTATAGGAAGGGGCCAAATAGACTGCTTTGTTTTGGGTTTGTTCTTTGAAGCGTGTCCTTTTTTCTTTAATAAGCTGTGTTAAAACTGCAACATCAAGGGTAGAAAGATTTTTTTTTTTAAAAAAGGGGCGATTGCATTATTTTACAAATCATACTGGCCTTACGAACATCCTCTGCAATAAATATTCTTTTTAGCCTTAACTATAAATTATATATTTTAGTGTTTAAAAACCTTCAGTTGTAAAACATCTAGCGACAATCCTTAAACTATGTGTCCTATATGTGAACCTTTAAGGCCCCTAATTTATAAAGATGAGTTGGCACCAAAGGATTTCTAAACTTCAACTTTTCTATAGAAAAGGATAGGAAGATATCCTGGCAATTTGTGAATGCGATTTCTCTCACTGGAACACAACCTTCGGAAAAAAAAAATCACCTCTCCTCTAACACCATAGTTAAATGCACTTGCTTTGCAATTCCAAGTTTGCGAACAAGCACTTATATATTTCCAAACCATTCCATTAAAAAAAAATTCCCACACAATAAAAGAATGTATTTCCTATATCTAATGGACTGAAAGTGCTTTGAATGGAATGGTTTTAGAATATTACGAACAAACAAAAAAAAAAAAAAAAAAAAAAAAGACTAAACTGTGGATTGAACCTGACCATAATTAGGCTGAATATCTGTGGGGTCAGACCAGCATTTTACACAGGTAACTACAAAAATATGAAGATTACAAAAATATATTATGTCACTATTTCGGTTTCTCTTTATAATAGAGTATCGTATGAGTAGTACATTGGCCTTTCCCAACAATGTTAAGCTGGAACCCTACAAATGCCTTATGCACAGGCAATCCACAGGCACAAAAAAAGATTAACATATAATAATGCTGCATACTAACATACACTAACTTATGGGTTACGTTAACCATTTATAAGGTGAAGAGGATAAAAAAAAAAACCCTAAGGAAATAAAATAAACATTTACAGATGAATTATAAAGTGACTAAATGCATAAGCAAGCAAGATACAGAAAAGCCTAGAACTGCGTTAAAGCTATGCTTTTTAAAGAAAAAAAAAGGAATATTTCATTTACTATCTAAAAAAAAAAAAAACCCTCTTCTACTTTAAAAATGGTTGGTTGGTTTGTTTTGTATGTAAGAAATCAAATCTAATACCTCCCCTGGAGACATTTTGTGTGTTAATGCCTATTTTTACAACATACAGACAAGAACACTTTAATATAAAAACTAGTTGATTATTATTGTATAAAATCCTCTATTTTTGTAGCACAAACCCCTGGGGGTAATGCAAATACTATTTTTTTCTTTTTTTAAGACAGTTTTTGGGGTATTTTTTGTTTATTTGTTTGTTTGAAGTCACAGATGGAAGGGAGACAGAGCAAGAAAAAATATAACAAGACTGGTTTTCCCTTCTGGTATAAAAATGTCCTGGAGAAAAGGGTTTCTGGGGGGGAGATCCTGATGCCGATTCCTTCTCAGATGCCCTTTCTTTGCTTTTCTCGCCAAGCAAACCCATTAGAAGAAGTCCTCTTAAATGTTCACATCTCGCACATCAGTGGGTGTGCAGGAAAGGTCTGCTTCATCCTCTACAGTCTTTGTTTCTGAAGATACGTTGTGCTGCTGTGCCTGACGTAGACTGGATTCAAGGAGGGATTCAATCTGTTCTTGGCAGGCTCGTAAACAATCCTAGAGAAGATTAAATGGAAGGAGAAAAAGACCCAGGGCCCTTTAGAAAAAAGATCACAGACCAAATACCGTTTCTTGAAAAAGCAAGAGAAATACAGGGGGGTTGGAACTCAATGATCTTCTACGGTCCTTTCCAACTCTAACCGTTCTATGATTTGAGAGGGCAGCAGACTGAAAGGAGCGTGGAAAGAGCAAGAGAAACCCTGACTGGTGAAAGCTACCCCATTTTCTGCAGGATGCAGAAAATCCAGAAATTCTGCAGAATGCAGCCTGGATCCAAACTTCAGCAACTAACTCCTCCCATCTTCCATTTAACGGCCGTGGTAAGCACCGCCATACATGGTCCTCTGGACAAACCATGAGTGCTGTTGTGTTGGTAGTCTCAGCCCAAAGGTCTACAACAGGGTCCAGGCAGGAGCTTGACACAAGAAGATATTACAGCCTGTACTACTACTTCAGCAGTTCTGTAAAAGTCCATTCATGCCATCTTTTACCTTCACTGTTCTTTATAACTTTTGAAAAATAGGAAGAGTCTGACTTCACAGCAGTGTGAATCAATCAAAATTAAACGAGTGGAGTTGCGAAGACATGAAACTGGGCTGGAGTCAGAGTTGGTCCAAGTATTGCTGATGCTGTAATGATTTCTCATTTACCATAAAAACACTTTGGCAGTACAGTCTATTAGAAGTGATGGTCATAAACAGTAATTTTCCCAGGCTGAGTTCTGATAATATAAAGTTCTTAGCTAGAAGTGCCATATATATATTTAGATATACATGCCCAAAGTTGCCTGCCAGCTGCTGCTGTGTCCAGCAGTAGGCAGCTCAGATTAGCTAACTGATGTCTAACTCGGAAAAGCATCTGAACAGAAAAATGTGCTGGACTGTATGACCCCAAAATGGAGAGATCTTTCAGAAGCATCCTCGTAACCATGCATTATAAAGAGCTGCCAACCTTTCTGTTTGCTACCATATTCACTTTGAAATCTAAAGTCAGGCTGAGATCTCTTTCCCTTGCTTCAAAAGTATTTTCTGGGAGCTGAACGCGCACACAATCCTGCTGAGTGTTCAGGAGGGCACAAGGGCCTCGCCGCTTGCACAGACTTTGGTGTGAATGAAAAGCATAAAGCACCAAGCAGGATCACGTCTCCTGTGGGGAAAGGTAACTTCCCCTAGGCACTAAACTGTATCATCAGTAGATATATCCATTTTTACTTATCGATCCACAGCGACTAGAATTGGAGAAGGCCCGTCGGCTCAACCTGTTCAACTTTCTGCAAGTTACGGTTGTGTTCTCCAGAGCCATTGCAAGGACACAAAAGGTGCCGTAAATAGGCAAAACAATCACACTACGTTTTGCCAAAATTCCTCCAGCGTGCTGTTTACTCCTGTCTTTATAACAAACATCGTAAGCGTTCCCCCAACAGATTTAACTCTGTGTATTAAGGACTTTGAAGTTTCCTTTCAGTATTGCCTTTTCTGATTTAACCTATGACATGTGTTAGCCCTTGCGGTGAACCCAGTCTTCCATGATAAATTGCCGTCAAAAGTGTTAGGATGTGCATGACTGAGAATGAATGTTGTTTTCCTGAGAGGGTGACCTGCCTGCTGTTTTCTTTATTTCCCAGTTTCAATTCTGCCTTCATTCAGAGGCTTCTTGTGTGATCTACCAGCTTTTCACTGATTCCACTACCACAAGAATCTCCTCTGCCACCAATAAGGGCACATGGCATTTGGGGTAAAATAAGATTAGAAACCCAAGCAAACAATTCTCCGCAAGTCCTTTCTGAGAGAGAGGGAGGTTAATCCTACCTCTAAGCAGATCAGACCATCAGTTACAGCTCACTGAAAACACATAACCTATGACCTTTTCTGGTTTAAACCCTAGTGTAATATTTCCTCTTGACAGAGACACACAGCGTTTTAAATGACAAAAAGAAACGCCTCATATCCTAAAGTCATCATGCTTTTGCCTCCTACATACCTCTGGCCTTCACAATAAGGTCTCTATGAAGTCCTTTCACCCCTTCTTGAGATATGACGGATCAATCCTGACTGTAAGGCTTCTCCTTGCATGTCCTGTACCACGTACCTCAGTCACACTTGGAATTAGATGTACTGAAGGCTGGTACGTGAATACGGCTTTGGGTATTTTCGGTTTTACAAATCCAGGCACTTTTGAAGATAATTCTGTTTTAACAAGGTAGCATGTTCAGTGTTCCACACTGAAAGCCCATTTATTTTCAGAGCAAAAATGAAGCCTGTTTGCTTTTTTTGGGTGGGGTGAGGGGTGTTTTGTGGGTTTTTGTTTTGGTTTTTTTTTTTTAATCCTACCATTTGCATATAGCATGCCTGAGCTCTGAAAACTAAAACCATTCAAAAGAATTTCTATAAATACCTATTCTTCTCCCTCTGGAGTCCAGTCATGAATAATTACATAGGACTATGTAATTTAAAGGTAATTTTTGACCACAGAGATTTTTTTTTTCCCTGTGAGATTCTCCGAGTACAGCATATTGTAACTGCATGTTTTTAAAACATAATCTTTACAATCGTGAACAGACTATGTCTTACGCTACAGTTGAATGAACAATTTTTTTTTTAACGTTTTAGGCATTTTTGTTCAAAATCTCTTCTGATTCAGATGACTATTAGATGAATAGTTCTTCTGCAGGGATGTATTACAGCTAGCAAAAACAACTGCAAAATACAACATTCACTGTGAAGAACCTTACCAAAGCTTTTCTTCATACTCAGTACTTCTCAACACCGAAAAGCAAATACAAAACTTGTGCATTACTTTGATAACTTCTCCCAACAACTTTTCTGCTTCACTACCCAAATTTTCAATGCCCACAGTTTGTTCAAGGTCATAAACCCTTCCTGGATTAATTAAGCTCCTCAGTGGAAAAAAAAAAAAAAAAAAAAAAAAAAAAGACAAAAAAAAGACTTGCTAGCTTAACTGATGTGGTCAAATACCTTTAACACACACAGTAGACATGATCAGACTCCAGGGTCAGATACTAAAGGAAACAAACAACAACAAAAAAGAAACTGCTTGGAAATCCTTTGTTACTGCCTGACCCGCTCTGGATAACAAGCACATGTTTGAAGGTGCCTCTGAGTAGGGGCAGGCAGGAGAGGAATTCCAATGCGCTAACAGACAGCATGGAAACCCAATCTAAGCTAGTTTAGCAAATTTCTGGCCTGGAAATGAATGTCAGGTAAAATTCAATCTGTTTGGATGATGGGGTCAAGAATAGAATGATGGAAGACAGCCCAAGACTTCTAATTGTGATTATCTGACTTCTAATTACCTCTGATCAAAGGCAAAATGGGAAACTGGACTCCTACCAACGTAAACATGAACCATAAAGGAATTCCAATCAGGTGATATTCATTTTACTTTAGATTCAGCTTTCTTTGAGACTAAAGGTAAAAAAGTGTAATTATATAACCTGAAATCCGACAGAGCAGCTGCTCTAGCTAATAGATAATCAGGGAGAATGTTAGCCATGTTATAATGCACGCTCTTAATATTTCGAGACAATCCAATATAAAGCTTATTATTCATTTGTGTGGTCTGACAAGAGGAACTCATCACTTGCGGAGCAACAAACTTCATACGCATGCTAGCGAAACAAGGCAATAGGAACTGCATTTGATGCCACGGATTGCATAGGCAGGGCTTGGGGGAAATTCTCTGTGCAGGGGAATCATGCTACGTATGAAGCCAAGCAGTTTTCTCTACTCAAAGTAAAAGGAGTGAAAAATGCTGTTCCCTTATTCCAGTACAAACACAACAGTATACATATGTGTAGGTATAATTCTATGATGCTTATTTTCTGTAGCAACCTACACAAAACCCTTACTTCTAACTCTAGCTACTCTAACACATGAAGGTATTTAGCAATGAAAGCTGGAGGAGAGTTACTTCCTTTTAAAGCTCTTAAATTCAGGTTACACAGATCGTGGCCTTGCAATGACTCAGGACAACAAAAAAAGAAATAAGCAAGGATTCTCCTTCTTGCCAAGAAAACTACCTTCTTTTCTTTTTAAAGAGCTCTGTCATCAACTAAGTCAAGTCACGTAAGGACATGCTGTTGTTCTCAAAGACGTGAGATAATCTACATCAATGCTTTGCATCAGGAATAGTGAAATAATGTTTTTGTTTGAATCAGATACTGTCAGAACAGATAGTGAGCCTAGTATTTTTCCTCAGTACCTGCTTCAGGTATCTCACGCTGGATAGTGGCCAACTATACCCTGAAATATCTACATTGTTCAGAAACTGACTAAAATCATCACGCGTACATACCGAGCTGAGCAGCATTTTACCGCAGCGTCTGAAGTTCTTGTACTATTTAACATTTCAGCACTGGATGCATATTACTTTAGCTTCAGTAATATAAATGGCAAAAATAACGTGCTCAATACTGAGGCGTTGTTAAGGTGATCGAAATAGTAAGCTGAGGTATGATATTGTCAACAATTGTTCCACATAGTCTATCAAAAGTAAAATATTATTTTGTGAATAATTAATTATGATGCATTCATTTATCCAGAAATCACTCCATCCTGTCAACAAAGTCCAATTATGCAAACCTAGTTTTGCAGTGTCTGGACTAGTACAGTTCTCTATGTATTTAAATTATTAACATGTAAAATAATTTAACAGCATCCCAAAGATTCTGCCGCTAACCACAGAGTTGTCTTTATTTGACTCATTGTCCAGTGCTTGGAGACCTCACAAGAACCTTTTTAAAGCATCTATTTATTGGTCTTCCACATTGTTACAAAACAAAGCTCAACTCTGCCCCAACTTCACACACCATTATGACATGGATCATTGACTTTAGGTCTTCCTTGTAGGCTCCCTTCCTGGCCCATTCACTCATGAAAGGTTTATTGCTTGCTAGTTACTGATGTGCATCTCCTGGAAGCTGCAGGGCAAAATGAGAGTCCTGTGAGGACCATCTACCTTGTCAGAAAGTCGTGGGACAAGCATTTGTTCCGAAAAGGAATTCAATACCAGCTACTGTGCAGGTCTAGCACGTAATAAACCAAATTAGATCATTAGAACTCTTTTAAGAAGGGCTTTTTCACACCACTTGGCACAATAAAAGGCCTCGAGAATGGTCAAAGATAAGGTCAGAGATACCACGAGGTCTCGGTAACTATTTCCTCGTCTTATTTTCAAAGTTTTGTTTTACACAGAGTCCTGGTTTAATTACCTACAACCAAACACAGTCCCTGCAACGTCCTAAATGGACGCGGGGTTTCCTTCGCTTTGTCAGATATACTTCTCTTACAGACATCAGAGCTGGATGCGGCATTCCTATCAGCCAACTGCAGCAGCGTAATCACCCATGATTAATGGATGTAAGGACAGCTAAGTAACTCGGACGGACACAACAGAACACGTTCAAAAACCCCACTCGTGAGGTTTGACTTTTGTCAAGATTTACTGTCAGATAAGCCACTTTGCAGTAAGCAGGCATTCATTCTTAAACTCTAAGGCAGGAGAAAGAGTCACTTACCGGATCACATTTGATAACTTGTGATAGGAAATGTGTGAGGCATTGATAGGAGAGGAAAGTGTTAGTGTTCCCCAGATGCAGGCCTTGCACAGCTGCTACCACGCTGCCAGCTGCGATCATGGAAGGTGGGTTTGAAATAAATTTAATATCTGTATGAAGAAAGAAGAGAGAGAAAAAAAAAAAATAAAATAAAAAAAAAAGACTGAAATGGTTGCTTTAGGAGAAGCCTGCCCATACACATATGCTCTTCTACCAGCATGGCTTCAGCTGCCAACTATTGCATCCGAAAAAGGTAGGGAAAATTGTGAGCAGAAAGGTGCCTCCTGCTCTAAATTGTTACAGGTCCAAACCTGTAAACACTTATCCACATGAGCCAACTGTACTGGAGTGAGTAGCCCTTCCTAGCGCTACGCCTGGGAGGCCACTCATCACTCCGAGATATTTTTATCATAAGCAGGTCCCCCGTTCTTCAAACGTTAAAATACTTTGCTCATGTGAATAATGCCACTGGGGTCAACGGCACGATACATCTGAGAAAACCTGTTCGTGGCGTGATCAGAGTCTAGGTGCGCTCCAGTAAGGAGTCTCAGCCCCTTTAAAGCAGAAACCTTTGCACTGACATTCAAAGGAATATAGCTTTAATGAACAACAACATCAACAAAAAGAAAGAGAAAGACTGCTTAACCCTGTCAGGAGGCAGATAATCCATATTTAAATTAAGGTTTCATCTTAAAAATGCTTTGTCTCAACCCAGTCTCTTGTCAGTGGCTGCCATCCATCCTGGCAACAGGGATTTAATGTAAATGTGGCATAACTAAGTGACGGGGGTCCCAAGAATTGGCGGACAATCAGTTACATTCTGATGTGACACCATGCTGACAAGAGGCTGGGCCCCCTTCCAGACTGCATTGCTGTAGGTCTCTCCACAAAGCCACTCCCATGATTCCTTCAGGGGCTATCTCTGCCATTTAGCATGTTTTTGGTTTGGGTTTTTTTTTTGGTTTGTTGTTTTTTTGTTTTGTTTTGTTTTTTTTTTTTAATAATAAAATAATCCACATTTTAATGCTAAGGCTCTTTCTGCCGAACAGGAATGCGTTTGATCCGTGGCAGCGTACACCTTGGAGGAGAATGAGAAACAAAGGAAGTAAGTGGCACAAGTAAACGTCTACTTTTGTGAGGAAGAAAGGGAAATGCCACATTACACACAAGAACCTGAGATACTTTCCTTCAGCTTTTATCAGAATACAACTTCCTCCGGGTTGAAAAAATATAAACCATCTGTCAAACCCTTGAATGAAATCAAAGGAACGGACAGCTTAGAGGGCTCAGTGGAACAGTTTAAGTATTAAATCATGCATCTACTTTATTATGATAAAATAACTTTTGTGTAAGTGTTTTACCAGTGAAACCAAAGACTTTGGGACTTTAGGAAAAGTCCCCTCTCTGAATCGATTCATCTACCTCTGACGTTCCATCGCAGCCCAGACCAATACCCACCTTCAAAGGGGCATTTTGCCCATCATTCTATGAACGTTCAAAATTAAACCGCCACAATCAGAATTGTGGCCAAACTTTTGTGATACACTGCCAACGAAAAGGCAAACTTGATCTAAAGTCATCTCATTTATGTTACCAGGCTTCAAATAAATTTAGTTTATCCCTTTTTCCTCATCTGCCCATTTCCGGGCAGATAGATAAATACACCCAGGTTCTAGCAAATTTCTCTCATTCCCAAAAATCGAAGCAGTCCAGACTGCTCATCGACACTATACGCGTTCCAAAGCCAGTCCCCTCACTGAAATACCGACAGACGGCTGCACGTAGACTTCAGGAACGAGGGATTTCAGTGGGCAAGCATGAACTCCACCAAGATTGGGTAGCTCAGAGGGGTACGGTGGCAGCACGGTCGCGCCACTATTTACTGAGCTCCACAAACAGAACATGACCAAAATGTGTCAGTTTAATGAGGCTGTCCCGACAGGATCACGTTTGGGATTAATATTTGCGTTCTTCTTTTAAATGGAGCAGTAAACAAGAACATGAATTCATAGTCACACCCTCATTCTTTCCAAGGTGGAAAAGTGATAATGAAGTTTAAATGACCAGTTTGTGTCTGTCCCTATAACCACTCCAGACAAGCAGCATGGACTGCCTTTTTGTTGCAACTCAACAAGGAATTATTTGTGGCAGAGGCCACTAATTTCAGCATATTAATCAGGGGGCCCCTCTCGCCTGTAATTGGATGCCCCCAAGTGAAGAGTGTGGCATCATTGTCAGCCTCCATCGCCTCATCTTGCGCTATTGAGCGCTCAGGAACAAGGGGGCTTCGGTGAGATGAATTAGACCTGACACAGCCACAATGGGGTAGGGGGCCCCATCAATTGAAGCACACATCCCCAGTAGCCTATCTGAGACTTCATCCAAAAAGAATAAACAACTTCAGCGTTGTTAAAAAGAGAGAGAGAGAGAGAGAGAGGAGGGGGAGGAGAGAGAAGAATGCCAGCCACCCTGAAGGGAGGACAAAGCAGGCATATAGGCGCTGCAGCGCTTTAAAAAAAATTCCTAACAAGGCGAGTCACCCCTTTTCCTTTTTAAATGGAGCAGCAATTCCATCCGTCTGGAGAGCTGGGGGCTATGAATGAAAATCTTTTCATTGAGGCAAATCAAAACTGCGAACATAAATCACTTGCTGCAAGATGCAACAGGTTCCAACTGGTCACATACCTTGAGACTTCCAATTTTATAAAGGCCAGAGAATAGGAGAATTGTAACGCGCTTGTTTCAAAGGGGGATGGTTCTTTCTCCATCCGAGGAGGAAAGCAACAACAATAATAACAGCAATAATAATAATATAAAAGGAGCCTGGTATGTTTTGATAACCAGAGGAACATAATGAAATGCTGAAGCTCCAATATTTGTTGCTATTCATTGTTATGCTTGTATAGAGCTGCAGTTCTCCCTCAACACTGGTCTTAACTTGGGCCAAAAGAGGCCTGCTTCCTTTTGAGCTCTCCCTGCCTTGCTCGGCCATGCCAAAGCCCCATTCATTAAGTTCAATTATGTGTTAACTTCAAACAACCCCTGGTAATTTCTTTTTCTTCTTTTTTTCTTTTTTTTTTTTTTTTTGCTTTTTCTCCCGAACCTACCACAACACAAAGACATCCTTTGGTGAAAATGGATTTTTCAAAACTAAACCAAATCAAATAAATCCACTTCTACTAGCCAGACGACTGAAGAGGGAGCTTAGAAGGAATCCCCCTCAACTTCACCTTGCAGCGTAACCTTCTACACGCTCATCTACAAACACTTCCACGGCCTTCACCTTGTTAAGCCAACTGATGGAGGTTTTTATTTTCTAAGCAAGGGTTATTCTGCCGTCTCTTCTTAGGAGCCCCTCCTTTACAGTAGAGGACACAGGCTGTACTTCAAGCAAAGGATATACTGCACTTGCCCCTGAGGCCACTTAAGCGAGTGTCAGTGTTTCCAGTGGACTTTGGATTGGGCCCCACAGCATCCAGGCAGCACAACGCGTTTGCAGTCCATCTAGGTTCATTTTGGCAAGGGGAAACACAACACAACCCAGCAACAGCAAAGCAAAGTCCAGATGCTACTCAAGCCACATGTGATCTTCACTAGCCAACAAAGAAGTCATGAGGAAAGCAAGAGGTAGAGAAAATCCTGACATCCAAAAATAACAATAAAAATACAGAGCCTAGTGGCAGCCTTCCTGAGCGCTCTTTCCCCAGGCAATATTCCCAACTTCAGTAGGGAGCTGAAGAGGGCCCCAATTCTGGTGAGCTCAGCACTGTTTTTTTAAAAGCTAAGTCAAACTCCCAGAACATGGTTCTCATTTACTGATCCATTCTCCAGCTGTGGTGTGTAGCGGTGTTAAATAAAGGCTCTGGATGTGCTTCCTAAAAGAAACATAACAACACCGACAGTAGATCAAAGTACTGGACTCTTAGCAAGTCTCCAACCTTTGAACTACTCTTGTTTTCATCCCTGTCATTGCCAACACAACAACCTAGGTTAAACATCCCCATATCCAAAGGGGAGGCCGGGTAGCTGTTCTTTTTAGCTAACAGCCGAGGAAGCTTCAAACTTAGCAAATCACGCATTTGGAGTCGCAGCAGCCTTATCTCGGTAGAATCTGGCACGGAGAGTTACGGCTGATTTTTCCCAAAACGTTGCTGCAGGTAGTTTGAAGGCTGTTTGAAGGTTGTAGCGTTCTGAACACCGAGTGTTCTTCCAGGCAATCTAATTTACGAACTACCCGTTATGCTGATGTGAGGCCCAAGATGGAGAGCAATGCCAGTATTTATAAATTTCTCTTTTACGGCTTGGTCGTTCTATCTTTAGGCCTTGCAGTAAGGCAGATTCTGTGAAATAAATTTTTTTCTTCCGAGTGCCTGCAATCTTTCTTCAATCTTTTTCACCAAATCCATCTCTGGAAAATAAAGCTACACAACATTAATTTGTGCCATCGGCCACACGCATCCCACCGAGGTTTTCAAGCGTGGATACCTCTTCCCAAGTCCAAATGCAGGCTTGATCTCTTTTTTTTTAGCACAACCGCTACTGAATATTAACATTTGCTAAAGCACTGTATCTCCTTTACACTAAGTTTTTTATCAGTGTCAACAGAGCGTCTGGCATTCCTCTTTACGTGCTACTGCAAAAGAACGTTTGCTTTGGCTGCTTTTTCTTCCTTATTCTTTTGCCATCCCTGGATCGGTCCCGCCACACTAAAAACGCGCCGAACACATTTTGTTTAAACAGAGTATCTTCCCTCTAGGACTTCTTTTGTCCCTGCTCCTCTGCTCTGTCCTGTGGGAACAGCGAGATCTGGAGAACAGAAAGACTCTTCTACTTTTTTTGGTGGGGTTTTTTTGGGTTTTTTTTTCCCTCTCGTTCCTTCCTTCCCACTCGTTAGGGTTCAGCGGGTAAAGCCGGTACATGTACAAATGCATACACACACAGAGTCCACATGCAAACATGGAACTTCAAAAGAACCAGCGCTCGCTCGCGCCCGCACGCACGGTGCCCTTGAAACCAAAGATCAGGCCTTTTTGCAAACCTGGCCTGGCCAACAGTCGGCGTCTTTGGAGGCCGGCCCCGCACATGGCTTCAGCGCAGCACGTGGTCCGAAGGGTGCAGATGGCAGCGGCTGGGTCCGGTGCCAGGAAAGCCTCTCTGCGCCGCGTGGCCCTCCTCCAAATCCACCAGCCACCGAGGAAGGCGGGTGGGAGGGGGGGAGGAACGGGGGGGACGGGATGGGACGGGAAAGGGGGTGTAAAGAGGCAACTCGAAGAGGGAAGTTTTAAAACCCCCCGCGCGGAGCTATTCAGACAAGCAAAATCTCCCTCCGCCTTTTAAAAACCGTCTTAAGGAATGAATCCATCCACGCGGGGAGGGGTTCCCCGTAGGGGCGGCGAGCCTTTTGCAGCCCCCCCATCAAACCCGGTGTATGGAGGTGAAGAAATCGTGCCAGGCTGAGCCGCCACTCCACGGCTAAGCTACAAAAATGGGGGGGTGGGTGGGGGTGTGTGTATGTGTGTGTGTGTGTGTGTGTACTTCTCCCTCCCTGGCAACACCACAGACTCGACTCGGAAGCAAAATATCTTCTGGGGGGAAAAAAAAAAAAAAAAAACAAACAAAAACCCCCAAACCAAAAAAAAACCCAAAAACCAAACAAAAAACTTACCTCTGCAAAGTAATCCACCTTCTGCAAACAACAAGGGGCAATAATCGGGGCTTAAACTACCTCCCCGCAGCTCTGGGAGCTCGCTTTAGACCACGGCTACGGGAAGCTTTACAAGCCAGGGGGTAGGCGCGTGTAGGGGAGCAAACACGCTTCGCTTAACGTGCAGGGCTCATACCTGTAGCGCACAGAGCCACAAAAGTCTGAGCATGTTTACGGATGATCTGCTTGGTGTCCTCTGCCAGAGGCATTTTAGTAAGGAAATGTTCAATGAAATCGTGGGGGGTCATTGCAGCCAGATTCCATTTCAGCTTATTCACCAGAAGCAGCTCCATTTGCTGCAAAGAGAAGAGGGAGGGAAGGGGGAAGAAGAGAAGAGGAAGGAGAAGAGGGAAAATGCGGTTAGCTCGGCTCGCACACGCTCGGACCGGCGGCAGCCGCAGCTGGGCGAGTCGGCTCCGGGGCCAGCCCGCTTCCCCGGCTGGGGATGGAGGGGGGTGGCAGGGAGGTGGTGGTGGTGGGGGGGTGTCCTCCTGCCGGCCGAGCCCCGGCTCAGGCGGGGGCCGCCGGGCCGCCCCCCGCTGGGAAAGCGCCCGCCGCTGCCCCCCCGCGGCACCGCCAGGGGGCGCCCTCGCCGCGCGGTGGCGGCGGCTCCGGCTGGGGCGGCGCGGGGGAGCGGGGGGCGACCGGGGACGGGGCGGGGGTGGGGGGGCCGGTACCGACACGGCCCCGGTCCGCTCCCCTGCCGCATTACAGCTCCTGCGGCCGCGGGGAGCAGCTCCCACCCTCCGCCGGCACGGAGGCAGCCCCCTCCCCGCCTTCCCCCGCTGTCGGGGGAGGGGGGGGGGGCCCTCGCTAATCGGCGTTTTTGGTGGATTTTATTATTTTATTATTATTTTTTTTTTTTTCCTGAGGTGATTAAAACGTGAAATTACCAGTAATTCGTCGGGTCTAATGGAGTTATCTGTATAAATGCACAGTTTTTCTGCGGTCAGAGGAATAGTTTCCTTCATTTTTGAAGCCACAAACATGCAGGTAGCTCCGAGCAATTGCAATCGGCTTTTCTTGAGGGGTTCAAACGACAAAAATCTGTCCAAATAATTCATAGCCAAGGGGAAAACTTCCTCTTCGCACTTCTGCTCCTCGCAAACCTGGAAGAAGGAGAGAGATCGTTGAAGAATAATTTAATCTAGGCGAAAACTAGGCTTGTCCCGCCGCCCTCCTCTTCCCTCCCCCCTTTTCGCCCCCCAGGCTTTGCAGGGCAAGGTTGAAGGAGACGGAGGGGGGGGTGTGGGGGGGGAATGCAGTTGGGGAAAACGGATAAATAAGGGGAAAACGGACACATCAAAGAAAATGAAAGAGAAAGTCACGAGTGACAAAGTGGGGAGAAATGTGGCGTTAAAAATCCGCAGGCGATTCATGGTAAAAAGTGTTGGGGGGGGGGGTAGGGGGGAGGAAGGGAGGGGGGAATCGAAGAGGAGGTCTGTCCCCATCTTTCCAGCCCCTTGAACAAATTTTTTAAAAAATAAAGAAAAATGAAAGCGGAGGAAAATGCGAGCCCCCGTGTCTGGGAATGGGGTGCAGAGCCGGGCTTGCCCCCGGATTTATTTATTTCGCTTTTATTTTTTCATCTAATTTGCCGTTGTGCTGCCGATTCCCCTCTCTCTGGTCGAGACACAAAGGTGGCGTCCAGCCTCATTTCCCCAGACGTCATCTTTTCAAAAAATATTTAAAAATATTTAAAAAATTATTCGAGCTCCCAAAAAAGGTTGAAAATGAAGCGGCGGGGGTCCTTTACCGAGCCCCGTGCCGATGGTCCTGCTGGGGGGCTCCTGGGAGGCCCCCCGAAGTGAAATTCACCGCCTCCCTCTCTCGCCCTGCAGCACAGCCGGGCGCGACATTTCCCAGAGCGAGGCAGGGCGCTGCGCTTTCAAAAATTAATTAAAAATAGATCGCGGGCGCCCAGGGCTTCGGAAAAGGCATGAAAATGTAGCCCAGTTCCTGGGGCTCCCGCTGGGAGCCCCCCCAGACGTGTCCCGCCAGGGGATGAGGCCCTTTCCAACTCGCTTTTCCCAGGCGACCTTGCCGATCGCCGCCGCAGCACAAGCGTGCCTTTGAGGGGTGACCACAGCTCCAGCCTCTCTTCGCGCTGAACAAAGAAACTTTCACCCTGCAACTCCCCCCAAGAAACGCCGGAGCCCCTCCGGCCGGTCCCCCTGCCCGCAGCCCCAGCGGGGTCCCCCGGCCCCCGACCTTCTTCCCCCGGCCCCTTTCCCCCGCTCCCCCCCGCAACACACACCCTTGGCTTGCTCCCCGGGACTTTCTTAATTTTTCTCCCCATTAATAAACACTTTTGCTTTGCAAATAAAAGAACAAAGATGGCGCAGAATACTGGCACGGGCAGCCACTTGCATACGTGTACAAGGATATTAATTTAAAATAAAATCCCCCCCCCCTGAAAAAAATTAACTGGCAGGGTTTCCCGGCGGCCCCGCACGGCGCGGCCAGGGGCTCGGCAGCCGGGGCCGCTCCCGGCGGGGCGGCGGACGGGGGGCACCGCCGGGCGGGTGTTCTCCGTCGGTACACACCGTGCCCCGACGGCCGGAGAAGGTGCCGGGGCACCCCCCGACCCCCGACGCGTTGTACCGGGGGGAAAAGGGGGAAGGATGGAGGAGGAGGGGGGGAGGAGGGGGGGGGGAGGGAGGGAGGGGGTGTCCGTCGTCCGCCGCCTCTCCGCGGCGGGACCTGATGGCTGCAACGGGGATAAAGAAGCGGCAATAACGGCGGCGGCGATCGTAAGCCCGGCCCGGGTCGCCTCGGTACGGGCGGGCGTCTCCAAAGCCCGAGCAACGTGTGCCCGCGCCGGGGAAGTTATTTCGGGAGGATGGGGGGGGGGGGGGGGGGGGAAGTGGAGGGGGGGGGAGAGATCAGGAGATGGGGGAGCAGCTCTCCGGCTTAATTCGTTTCGGTGCCGAAGCTTGGAAAGAAAACCCCCGAAAGATACAAACCTCCAACATCCAAGTGGCAACTATTTTCCTCATATATGGCAAGATTTCTTTCTGCACGCACTTGAAGTAGGAGACGGAGGGCGAGCAGGTCTCCTCCGCCTTCAGCATTGTCTGCAGCACCCTGTCATTGAGGAGGTTGGCATCTAGGTAGGCTCGTCGGATGGTCTCCACCTCGCAGCACAGCAGCTGATGTTCCATGTCTGCCTCCGTCGTCCTCGAGTCAGTTTTCTGCAGCAGGACTGAGTCAGTCGCTCGCTCGCTCTCTCTCTTCCCCTTCCAGGAGTCCCTTGGATGCTGCTTCTGCTACTGCCGCTACAGCCCTCTGGAGGCTGCAAAACTTTCTAACTTCCAACAAAACTCTCCTGTATAGTCCCTGTGACGTTACTGTTGTTAAGCAGAGATCAAAGCACGAGAGAGAATGAGAAAGAGAGAGAGAGAGAGCCAAAAGCAAGGGGCAGAGCCCTAAAGCCATCCCATAGGCTTCAAGTCCTTCCCCTTTGCTTAGCTTATAGAGAGCAGGGTTTTAATGCAAATGCAAATGAGACAAGGGCTTGCTTTCTTCAAGGGCAAGGGAGAGGTGGGGGAAACCCAAATTGTCTCTTCAGTGTATCATGCATAATTTTAAAAATGGAGCGAGTTCTGCAGTGGGAGCCAAATGATGAATGGGGCTAGGCCACACACAGACACGCAGGGATATAAATACAAGGAAGACTGGCTTGGTATTATTTTCCTGGGGGCGCCGGGGAGGGGGAGAGCAGGGCAGCACCAGTGCATCACTGTTCGTTATCAATTATTATTATTATTATTATTATTATTATTATTATTATTATTATTATTTTTGCTGTCACCCACGGGTACCTGCGATAGCCGTCGTTTAAAAAGGCGCGCTCCCAACCTGAACTCCCGCTCTTTGTAGTTGATCCCAAGGGAAAAAGCTTCCTCCCGTTTCCTCAGACCTACTTTTTCCCAGCCTACATGGTTCTGCCCACGCCAGAAATTTTAAAGGAATTGGGGTCTCCCCCCCCCCTCTGCCAAGATGGTGTTTTTTCTTCCTTCTTCCTTTTTTTTTTTTTTTTTAAATTTTATTTTATTTATTTATTTTTATGTCATTCCTTTCACTTTAAAGGTCTTACCCTCCAAAAGGGGCACAGAGGTGGCAGGGGACAGGGCGACAGCTAATCCCAGCCGCGGTCGGCGGCAGCCCACGCCGGGCAGGCCGCGCTCCGCACCCCACCCCCACCGCTCACAGCCACCCAGAAAAAAAATATCCCAGCAGAGCAGCAAAATGGTGGCCAGAGCTTCCTCCAGCACCTAAAGGGAGATGTGAATCGAGGCGGGAGGGGTGTTGGGGTGGGGGGGGGGACGAAGGAGGTGCCGGCAGCCGCCGGAGCCTGCCGGGGGCCTCATCCGACACGCCGTGCCGCCAGGACAGCCTGTCCACGCGTGACGCGCAACGGCGGGGCCCCACCGTAAATAACTCCCATTCCCCGGCTGAGCTGCCCGTACCTGAAAACACTTCGCTTTGTTTTGTTTCTAATTTTAAAAAGAAAGTCTCTTTTAAACTCCTCGCTTTTCGAGGGGCTGATCGGGGGGCGGCTGGAAAACACCAGAGGTGAAGCCAGTGCCCCACGGCGCGGGAGAAACAACTCGTCCTGCACCACAGTGGAGTGGGGAGAATTGGGAGGGCCATCAGCTGGGGGTCACGCTGCCATTTGCCCACTCACCCACCCAGCCCCCCCCCAAAACCTGAGCACCGGGATTAGCCTCAGCCTCGGCGCTTTAGCATCATCTGGGTGCAGGGAGACCTGGCGGTGGGACGGCACTGGCGACAGCATCGCCAGCAGGCGTCAGGGCAGTGGAAGGCTCTCATGGCCATGGAAGGCTCTCATGGCCGTGGAGGACGTGCCACGGAGGACATGCCACGAAGTCATACAGCATCTCTCCTGCATGACCCGCGGGGAAAGCGGAGCCAAAGATCACAGGGCAGGTTGTTGCACAGTGGTGTGTTTACGTAATCTCTTTGCGTGAAACACCGGCCCATCTTTCCTAGTTTACCATTTTGCTTGACCGTTTGTCTCCCATTTTGGCTTCGTCCATCAGGAGGACATCGGACCCCTGGGGATCTCGGTTCCCCTTGCGCGCCGCAGCCCCTGGGGTGAATATGGAGGGTTTCTCCCCGAGGATAGGCGTCCCCTGCCCGCGTCCCTCCGCCTGTCTGTCGTGCTTCACACACAGGACACGCACTTCTGTTTTCACAACTTCACTTGGCCGGTTTTAATTTTTAATGAAGAAACACGCCATGACCCCACGCTCCCAGAGCGGAATCCAGCAATGCGCAACCGGAGGATCCGATTTAATTGACGTCCCTGCATTTATTTAATTTAACATTTATCCCGTTTAATTGACGTCCCAGCACCTTTCTGGGGAGCAGCCGCTTTGGGGGTTCCGGGAGAGATCTTGGGGGGGAGGGGGGGGGTGTCCAGCCCCATTCTGGACCGTGCCAGCTCTTTGCCCCCAAACGTTTATCGCTCGCCACATCCCCCTGCCCTGCCCAGGAGCACGGACGCAGCCCCCGCGCCTCCGGCATCCTCGCCTTCCCAGTGCCTCCTGGTTGGGATGGGGTCGGTTTGGTGTGTCCCCCCCCGCCTGGCTTTCAGCACGAGGCCGGTGTTTCATTCATAAAAGCTCTCCCCGGCGGGGCGCGGGGCTCCCGGGCGGTGCCGGCGGCGGGGAGGGGAGCGGGGCCGGCCCGGGGGAGCCCCCGGCGATCGGCGCGGGGCGGCGCGGCCGCAGGAAGCGGCCATTAGCGGGAGCCAATGGGGGCGCCGGGCTGTTACCAGGCGGATCGGGCAGATCTCGGCGCCGGGGCTCGCCCGGTCCCGCCGAGACAAAAGGGGACTGACCGGTCAACGGTGACGGAACGACGGCCACCGGCACGGCTATCCCCGCTGGCAGCTCCGGGCTCCGCCTCCGCACCGGGGCGGCCCCGCACCTGCCCGGGCCGGGGGAAGGAGGGGGACGGGGGGGGGGCGGGTGCCGCCCGCCCCCGCGGTCCCGCCCCCGCCGCTACCTGCGGGAACGGGGCTCCGGTAGCGCCCGCTCCCCTCGGGCTGCCCGGGGATGCCTGCTTCCCGCCCGCCCGGGGCTGCGCTCTTAACGGGCGTGCCGCCTCCTGCCCCGCCGCCTAACGCGCCCAGCCCGCGGCGCTACCGGGGGGGGGGGGGCCGGGCCGGGTTGCCGCCGCCACTCTCGCCCCCGGGGGCTTCCGACGGCGCTTCCTTCCTGCCCGCCCGCCCCTCCCTCCCCGCCTCTCCCCTCCCCGCCCTGCGGCGCCCGCTGCCGGGGCCGCCGCCGCTCCCGGCCGGCACTTTCTCATGATGTCATCCCGCCCCGCGCCGCCGCCGACAAAGGGCAGCGGGGCCCGCCCCCGCCGGCTGCGGGTGCGCGCGGGCCCGCCGCGGGGGCGCGCATTCCTGGCGTGCCGCCGTAATCTACCGAAGAGCCGCGCGGCCGGGGGCTGCCGAGGCGGGGGGGGGGAAACACCGGCGGGGAAAGAAGCGACCCCCTCCCTCCGCCCCGGGGGAGCGGCTTCCCTCTGACCGAAGCTTCAAAGCCCTGGGCGCTGCCGCTTGTCACCTGCTTTCCTTCCCTGCTACCGCTAATTACGTGCCGCTAACGAGGCGGGAGGTGCCCGGTGAGGGGGAGGTGATGAGGTGCCGGGGGCTTTGGTGAGGAGAGGAGGCCCCCGGGGACGGCGCAGCCTCCCGCGCCATGTTGTCCCGCTGGGATGCACCCTCACAGGGCCATGAGGAGCCTGCGGAGAGAGGGGTTTGAAGGAGCCAAGCTCATGGGGGAGAGCCATCGCCAAGCTGGGGAGAGGCACAGGCCGCGGTGGGAGGGAGGGTGAGCCTGGCCGGCCGGGGTGTCCTGAGGTGAGGGGTCATGGCTGAGGGAGCGGAAAGGCAGGGACAGGCCATAGCCCCCTTCCAGGCCTAGTGGAGGTTAGCCCGAGTTTGGCCTGGACGGTGGAGGTGAGAAAGTTGGAGAAGGAGGTCAACAGGGCTAAGGACAGGGGAAGAAACAGGAAGGAAACCCGGGCTGGGTTTGTTTCTTTCTTCATCAAGGGAAACCTCGTGTTTGGCCCTGCCAGAAGCGAGCCAGTGGAAGGAGAGGCACCAAAGGAAGCCTGGCAGACGGCATCAAGGTGAATAGGCTGAATAGACAATGTCTTTATGCACCAGCAGCCTCACAGTGAAAACGTTTCAGTGGAAAATATTTTGATTTTAAAACCAGCAGCTACAGTTTCCGTTCTGCTCTGCACTGTGAACCCGGAGTCCTCAGTTGACAGTACGTTTTGGTAATACACCAGCATGAAAACGACCAACATACACGCCGGTGTTTGATATGGGTTACTGAGCTATGAAAAAGCACATCTTAGCCACATTGAGCATTTAAAATCGATTTACAGGGTAGAAAAGGAACACTTTCTCCGTTCCTCAAACTGTCACTTCCTCTGTGTAAATTGCAAGGCAATTTAAAGGCACATTGAAAATACCGTTAGGATTTTGTTGAACTGGATATTGGTAGTAGTTTTGGAAACACAATGTTTTTTGTTTTCATCTGCCTTTTCACCGATATTCCAAAACAAAAGACACAGGGAGATGTTTTGTGGTGATTATAGGTTCCGGTTCTGCTCCCGATGAAGTGAGCAGCCCTTGGGTTGCTGTAACAGGGCAGATTGCTGAGGTCATGACTTGCTTGGGGCAGGGGGACAGAGACTTCACTGGAATGATCCCTATGCTGTGTTAGTCATTAGTAGCAAAGCCCTAACCAAATTTTGCAGAGTGCATTGCATAGTTCCTGATTTACTGGCACTTATCAGGATGTATCACATATGCTGCAGAAAAGCTATTTCAGGAATGTTTAGGTGTCATCTTCTTACATTTTTTTCCTTCCTCTGCTAGAAAAGATGCATTAGTAATCGTGATCCAGACTATCAAATAGGCTGGGCTGGTGGGATAGCTCCATCGAGGCCGATCTGCTTCCTGGCTAAACGGCATTGGCTCCAGAGAGAGGTAGAGGTGTGATGATAGATAGAAGCTTATCTTGGGACTCTGGTCTGAATGCAAATGACATCAGGCACATTTTTTGCCGCCGTCTCCACCACCCATTCTCCAGCTCTCCCAGAGTCCAGAACCAAGCCCATCCAGCCACAACACGCTGCACTTCTTGCTTCAGTCCGCTGCCCTGTCCGCTTTCTCCGCTCACCTGAAAGTGGTAAATCTGCTCGCTGCATCTTTGCGACACTCTCTCCAAGTAAAAGTGGTACAAATAACCTCTGGGGCCACATTTTTTTTGGGTGCTGTAAGTTCCAATTTAAGGCAGCCAGTAGTTCTAAAGGGTCATTTATTCATTAAATCAGGCACCTGACTCCTCTGTAATTTCCTCACCTTCTTTAATTACTGCCTGTGACAGTTCACCAGTCCTCTGGTAAGGTCCCAGTTCTTGGTACATTAACTTGGGATGGAGGGAGAGGCTTTCAAAATCAAAGTCCTGTTGACATCTGGCACTCACCTAATTGTTTCTATATTGTCTCATCCTGAAAGTGTAGTCCCATTTTTGGGAAGCTCGTCTACCTTGTTTCAGAATCCGTAGAATATTGCTGTTGAACGCATTTGGGTTGAACAACTGTGATGACCAGAATAATTTACCTTTTACTACCTATGTTCTCACCATGCGATGTTCTCCACCAGGGGCTGAGAGAAAGTGAGGATAAGGAGAGAAAGAAACCTGCTTCGCTTAAAAGTGGTGGGTGGACTGGATAATTGAAACGATTAGGACATAGGATATTTTGCTGAAAAAGCTGCAGCTCAGTAGAACGAACAATCCTGGAAAGTCTCCGTCCCCTCTGCTGTTCTGCAAATGACTTTCCCAGCTCTTCCTAAGTAGGTGGGCACTGTCATGCCCCCAGCAAGAGGTGGGCCTTGCTGTTTGCTCCAGACCCTGGGAGCTGAGATTGCTGTAGTCACCTGCAAGATGTTTGCATCCCTCAGACCTTTTTGAAAACCGTTTTACTCCTTGGTTGTACAGTGGATTGGCATCTCGCTGAAGGACAAGTATGTATACTTTGAACCTTTAGTAAAAATCATTTGGCTCAAAACCAAGTCTAAAACACTGGATTATAATTTTGACCTGAAGCATAGATGACAAAATGATAAATTTGCAAAACTCAGGCATTTTTCAGAGCACATGAATTCAATGGGAATATTACCATCAACATCAAAGGGAGCAGGATTGAACCTGTAATGTATAGCGCTAATGACTATAATCAAATAAACTTATGTTGCCTGGGTTTTCTACCACCTTTTGCCTTGTGTGTGTGTACTTTTATGTGTGTGCCAAATGAGTGGATCCAGAGTGCTACCATTTCGAATCTGGGGCAGTTACACTAGATTGGTAAAAATGTAAGTAACGATGCTTGGTCTACTTGTTTCCGTAAATCAGTAAAGGAAGTGAAGAACTGAAAACCTTGAAATATGAGTTTATAGTCTTAGTGAAGACTATTTATGCTTAATTTGGTGTGCTTGTGGCAACTGGTATTTTTTTCCTTACTTGTGGTGCAGCTCAATTTGGTTGAAAATAAGTATGGAGTAGCATATCTCTGTGGAAACACATAATCCTAGAGTTATGTCTTTCTAGGCTATTTATTTTGTATTTATTGTTTCTTTTTGGTGTGTTTGGAGTAACGCACAAAGTCATCAGTAGCTGGTTTGCCCCCTCTGTTCTTACCTGAGTGGCTCTCCACAGAGCTACGGCTCATGACAGAAGAGAATGTAAGGCATGATAATAGCCTCCTATTTAACTCAATTGAATTTCTTTTGTTGGCTAATTTTCATTTGTATTTATGTCGTTTTCTAAATTGCTCAGATTTACAATCTTAAACTGTGGATGCTGCTTCTTGGGAAAAAAAAAAAAGAGAGGAATTACCTTTCTGAATGTCTATTACATTTCAGAGGAATTAAAGTGAAAAAAGTCAAAACGTGAAGGCCAGTTTTGATTAACAGCTACATCAGAGACGCTTTGTTTCCAAAGTATGACATTTGCTATGGTCTTAACATTACCTTGGCCTAGGAAGAGCCTGGAGTTTGTAGCATCATCAGTGCCCACTTTTAAAGTAAAGAACATTCAAATTTAAAAATGTGATGTCATTCCATTCAGAATTCCGTTCATCCTTTATGTTGTCTTGATTCCCAGCTTAGGACTTAAGTGGCTTTTTTGAAGTACTTGGTCTGCTGTTGCCTGTTGACAGGATCCCCAGTCATTCAGAAAATGCTAAGGCTCAGCCAGCGTGTGTAAAACCTCAATTTGCTTGATCGTGGCAAAGAGCTCTTTTTAATGCAGTAAAAATTCCAAGGATGCTCTCGTGGGATTTCCTAGTCATGGTTGCGTTGGGCTAAGATGACGTCTGGATGGATGCAGTGATGTTGGTAGATGAGATCATCTGACAGAGATTCTCAACTGGAAATGGTAGGGCACACAGATCTAAGACTTCAAACACCTGAAGAAAAAAACCACGGTAAACCCTAATGTTTATTTCCAACCCAAAATGCACCCAGAGGTCTCTGCCAGGCACAAGCTTGTGTCCCATGCATGGGTATCACCTGAGTGTTAATTGCAGCATGTCTTGAAACTCACAGGTAATTTACCAGGATATTGTGCTAGGAAAGGGAGGATCTGGAAAAGAGGAATGGCTACATTTTTGCTTGAAATGCATGATAAATCTATACCCCCACCTTATCTTCCCTCTTTACAATCTGTATATAGTTTGAGCATATTTTGTCCGCAACCAGAGTATTTAACCAGATCCCAGCTCTGGCTTTGAATTCAGGCTGAGGCTGAAACTGGTTAAAGAAGCTGAATTTCAGCAAAATGTTAGTATAAAAGCAGGAAAGCTTTCTCAAGAAATATTGAGAATATTTTTTCCTTCTTCTGGAGTAATCAAATGATTTAGCACAATGATTTGCATTGATGGAAACGAGGCCAAATTGTGAATGATTTAGAAGCTAATTCAGGACAAGACTTAAACATGTGCCTGAATTTAAATAAGTAAGTACACTGGAATTACTCATAGGCTTAAAAATTAAATATATGTTTAAATACATTGCTTAACTGAAGCCTAAGGGTACAGTTTGAAGTTAAAACTAATCTAGACAGTAGCTGTTGCTAAAAGTGATTTGTCTTCTGATTTACTTCCCTGAAAAGCCCACGCTGGAGTAAAACAAATGCAATTTGTTGACAATAACTGCTACCTCCTCAACAACTTTGAAAAGTATTCATTTGTCATAAAATGCAAATAAAAGTCTTAGTTAATACTAAAAATCAATGGAGATACACTGAAGTCAGTTTTTGTACTAACATGAAATCTCTATTTGATTTCACAAGCTACAGCCTGTTGGAGAAGGAATTAAGGGGAGCAGTTCTCTTGCTGACCAGGATGCATTTATTTCTTTTCCTTATGGGCTCCTACATCCTCCTAGTGACAACTAAGGGTAAGGGAACAGAAAAACAAATATGTCACCACAATCAAGCTGGCTGTAAAGCAAGTGAGAAGAGACAGGGTGTTTTCAGATGCTCGCCCTTCACGGTGGGATGCAGAGGATGGTGTAGGCACACCAGCGTCACTGGTGGCCTCTCAGCCTCACTGAAACCAGCTACAGAGGTATTAGGGCTTCACTGCTTCGGTCTGGCCCTCTGTGAAGGTTTTGCTACAAGCAGGAGGACCGTGCTATCTCCTGGCAAACTGATGGATACTTTTCTGGAATGAAACCGTGGTGATTGAAGGCTGTTCAGAGGACCTGACACAAAGGCAGGTGACACCGTGGGAAGGATAAGGCTTCCTAGACATAGGAGGAAGTCACGGGCTTGGGGAGATGATGCAGCACTGTCAGTGTGGTGATAGCGGATCTCAGTGTCTCAGTGCAAACATTTTAAGGCAGTGGAGGTCTGAGGACCACAGGTATCCTTCTGGCAAGCTTTCTGTGGAAGGAGGAAGACTGGGGTCTGTGGATTTCTATCATGGTCATTTGTGCTGCAGCTAAGCACTTGGCTGCTTGCCTACGACGGCTTTGTGATAAGACTCTGTGCAAAGATCTAGCATATTTTTAATCAAATGTTTCCATTAGTTTTAATATATTGTACCCATCAGATTACAGTCACTCAGCAAAAATCCAGCCTTCGACACACAGTCTCATTTATCCTTGTTCCTACCATGCACCCAGCTCTGCTTTGCTGACGTTGGTTCTGGTTGTACAGTCCTGTTGTGGATTTTTTTTTTTTTGGGGGGGTGGTGCAATTAGCCTGATTGGAGCAACTAGGCCAAGGAACATCAAGCAGTAAAATAAAGTCTTGATGACATATTTGAACTCTTGTAGACCATGGGTTATCTGATCTGCAAGGTCACTGCTATTCTTTGGGAAAGTTTAAAAGAATCTGTTCCTGTTTCAAGCTTAAAGGGCCCTTCTTGACAATTTTAGGATGCAAATTCAGTTTTTCTTTAAGTATGTGCAGTTCTGCATAGGTGAGCGTCTCAGAGGTTTTACTACCTGTATTTTTTTTTTTTTCTTTTGACTTTAACTGCTCATCAAAGGCAGAATAGAATTAGTTTTAATAAGCAGAAGGAAAAAGTGACTCCAATAAGGCTCTCTCTACTACCAAAACTGAATGACATGCAGAAAGGAAAATAATGTGAAAATGAGAAACCTAAAAAGAACTTAAAAATTCCTTTTAATAATTTAAGCTGTCATCAGTAGCAGAAATAAAGAATTATATTTCAGACATGACTTACACCAGGCATGTCTTAAAAAGAAAAAGAGAAAGACAAATTGATAATGCCTGAAGAGACTGCTCCGGGAATAAAAAAGTGCAGAATTAGGGCCTGGGAAGCCAAGTATCTTTTCCACCGTTCAGTTTTTAGAAAAAAGAAATTATGGCCCTTGATCTTTAGCAATTCTAACAGATGGACTTGGGGAAGCAGTAGGAAAATAACATCATTAAAAGTTTTGTCTTTCTGTATTTATGAAAAGTCAAGTTGTGCCTTGCTCAAAATGGTTGAAGCTATTATATTACAAAGATTTGGTATTAATATGATTAGCTTAACAGTATTCTTCTGTAATACACATCATAAAGTCCTGTCAGAATGAAATTGAATGCTAAAAACATCACATAATAACTTTCACAGACCATTAAAGTTTAAGGCTACAGCGTGGGAGTTTATTACAAAGGGACCCTGAAATGTTGTAGTCTTACATCAGCATATACTTTAAGTTAGAGGTGTTTCCCCTCCCTGGCTTTATTTGCTGCAAAGTATGATGTTCTAGCTTTGCCGTGGGGTTGTTGCAAGGAATCCTATAGGAAGGGATCGAGGAGGCTATTCTTTTCCTTTCACTGGAATCTGGATATGTAAACTCTTGGCCATTTTATCCTTGCTGGCTGTGGCAAGCTACCACCCCTCTGTTTCCCTCCTGTTATAGTAACAGCATTATCTGGCAGGATGAGGTATGACTTTTCCCTCGTCGGAGGCTTTCATGCCACTCTGTGTACTGTTGGGAACAAGGATAATTCGTGCCCTTGCCTCAGGGATTATAAATTTAATGCCTTTAAGGTTTATCTACAAAGCAATGCACTACTTGTGCCATAAAGATTTCCTATCATCCAGTAGGAATATAGATTCAGATCCATTTATTTGCCTCTGTGTAGGAGTTGAAGAAAGGATCCTACTACCTTGCAATTATCTCCTCGGGCTGATTTTACCCAGTATAATTCCATGGGCTCCCATGAAGCTCTTTCAGACTCATGTTGGGATAGCGCGGAAAGATGGAGTGCGTGTACTTGATGAAGTTAGAATGATAGGAAAATGTGAGCTGGAGTCTTTGGCGGGAAAGTCTATCATTCTCCATTGATAAAAAGTTTATGATTAATCACCGGCTTGATTACATTACCCTTTAATTAAGCTTGTTAGTGCCAAAGAACAGGGACTTTGGTGTGTTATTTCTTTGTTATCTCCTCACCATTGCTCTGCTGGTGTGATTTTATAACAGGTCTTGCATTGATTTCCCCTTACTACAACTGTTCCCATCCCCTAAAGGGGAATTAACGTGATATTCTTCCTTGCTGATGCTTCTACAGTTGGAACCATTTCAGTGGAAAGCAAAAATGTAGGTGAAAATATACGTTGGTTTCATTTATATCGCAGAGTTACCATCCTTTACCTTGGATTCATTTCACAGCTTTCCCCGCAGCTCTCAGGAACCCACACAGACATCCATGGGATTTTCTTCCACAGAAAACTGCTGATGCGAACCGCGGTTCTACAGCACAGGCAGCTGTTACCAGCAGTTTATAGTAACCTTCCTCACACAGGATCCCACTGCACTTTACAAACTAATCAAATACAGCACCACTGACGTGCAGCGAGCGCCGGGGCAGAGCGTGGCAGCTATTCAGCACAGAGTACACGGATCAGGATGGTTTCGTCCAAAGCCACAGGAGCCAATTCCATCTCTCGTGAGAAGAGTCCTGGGATGATCAAGGGCCAGAATGAAAAAGGAGAATTTTAGTTCCGAACATATTATGTGGGAGAAGAAAACATTACAAATCTCAGCATGGCTTCCCCGGTGAAATAAAGGGTGCTGATGATGCCTGGCAGGCTGAGGGGCTTTCACTGATGGGCTCACTGACGTCTTGGGTCTCCTTCTGACATTGGGCCATTTTAACCTCTTTGCTTTTTTTTCCTGGCGCTTTTCACTGAGTCATGCCAGGGGCTTTGGTATTAGGCAGCCCTTTTGATAACTTTGGTGTAGTATTGTAGACACTGAAGATCTCCCCCATTCCCATAGCACCATCAGCACAAGGAGAAACAGCCTTGACAAGAGTCCCAGCAGGACTCTGCGTGCACATTTCCTGCACAGAGCAGTGAAAATTCAAGTGCAATGTGTGGAATTTGCAAGTGCAGTTTCCCTTGTTCCTAGCCCACCCTCTGTGCTGTAAAAATATTTTTTGACTAGTGGTTGTTATCCTTACAGCAGAAATGTAACAGCAACAAAGTATTATTTGAAATATCAAGATCCAAGGGAAAGGCCAGAGCATGTTGCTTTGGGAGGGCTGTCTCACAGATCTGCAAGAAACCTCAGCTCCTTTTGTCCTGAGGAGGACTTGGTGGCTGGGGTCAGTTGGGAACGGCCACCTGACTGGGTGATGAAGAAGGGACCAAACCACTCAGGTCTGGCCACTCTTCCCACAGTGCCAGACTCTTCCCACACAGTGTAGCCAGTTTGCTCCAGGTTGTATTGTCCCACTCCAGGAACCACACACCATAGGATGAGATGTCGAGGCACCTGTTCTTCACGTGTCCGAGTCCTATGTTGAATCCAGTCCTTAGGAACTTCAGTGCTACAGTAGTGAGTGTGTCAGTGCCTGATCCCACCTAAAAATCCAAGCTTTAGCCACGTTCACAAGTCATTCACTCTATAGCAAGAATGAGCCCCAAACCAGAATAGATTGAGGCCTTTGATGGTATCAGTCTGAAGATAAGGAGGAGACTTGCCAAGCCAGATGTTGGCTTTCCTTGCATGCCTAGCAGGCAGCCCATAAGGCATCCATCCTTTCACAAGTCATCATCAGGAAAAGTTGCTCTAAAGATTTACCAACTAGAACGTGCAGGCAGGAGTTCGAAGAGGGTAAGGATCAGGCCATAGGTCTGTTACAGCACTTTGAGCTGTTGACTTCATTTCATTACTGGCAGTGACTGCTGGTGGGCTTTTTCAGACATTGCTGTCGCACCTCCAATCCTCAGTCGAGTGGAGTTGGCTGGAAACACTGGTCAGACACAGGTCGCGTACTTTGATGCATCTTCTTGCTAGGAAAACCAGATCCTCAACTCAGGTTAGATCTTCTTTCCTGCTCTTCTGATGAGGGAAGTTAACACAGTTAACATGCTCTTATTCACAGACCTCCCTCTTCTTTAGAAACCTTCTCTGCTGCCTTCGCATCCAAGCTGACGGAGCCCAACCAGCTCGGGGCCCTGGCTTCACTCGTGGCGTAGTTATCTCATCCGTCTGGCTCAGCTGATCAAGAGAGAGATGGAATTGCACACAGGTATGCAATTTTGGACTAGTTTAAATGATATCACATAATAATAGTAATGATAACGATGATAATATCTTATGCTATAGATGGGAAAAATAAGCCATTGTCTCAAAATGTACCTGACAAGCAGTACAATGCAGTGTAATATACTTGAGGGAGAATATAAGTTACTTCACTCATTTTCATCCTATCTTCTGAGTCTTGTCTAGCCTACGGGTTAAATCTGGGAGACAGAATCATCTGCATGAGAAATGTGGCATGAACCATTAGCTCAGGCTGATAGGAGCTACAGGCTCCCACACAGCCCATACCAAACGATAGTGCTATCAGATGGAGGGAGGTTATATACATAGTGTAGTGTATCAGTCTCAGCTAAGTATCTTTGCAATGGTTTCCCACATCACTTAGCAGCTTGTTTAACATACATGATTAACCAGTAGGCTCTGCCAGGGTTTCTCACCATCAGTAGAAATACAACAAAAGACCTAAAGGACCACAGTAGAAGGCAAACATAATGACGGACAGTGTGTGTTCATGCCTCTCCTGAAAAATGTCCACGGCTGTTTGGCTTCCAAAGTATTGTAAATTCATTGCTAATAGTTCCGTTCAATCCTTTCAGCATAATGTTGTAGTCTTTAGGAAAGGCAGCAGAAATCTTGACTATTGAAGTTTTGTTGTATGTGTGGTGGAACTTTGCAAAGCCACAATTTTTTTTTTCTCAGCTTGCACAGAATAATCAGTTATCTCTCTCTGATTCACAGAAAAAGACTTGATCATGAAGTGATTGTAGTGAGAGCTTTTACTTGAGTCTGTAAAGACTTTCATAAAATATGGCAGTTGATAAATGCCTTATCGGATATGCCAACTTACTTGGTATTAAATTAAAATAGAGAAAAATAGCATGTTTTATGATGCTTTACACCTCCTTTTTACCATGCGCCTTTGCCTTTTTACTGTTCTCCAAAGTTCGGCAATTGGTAATGGATTTGCCAACCATGCAAGTTAGAAAGTTTCTCTCTCTATTATCAAGATCAATGGTTTCCTCTCCTTCTAATTGCAAAACACTTTCTTTATCATGAAAATTTTAAATTTCCATAAATAGCTTTCCCAAAGGCTAAGTAAGTGCTAAACAAAACTAAAAACAAAGTGAGAGGAAGTACAATGAAAATAAATAACTCAAATGCAAAGCCTGAATTCTTTCAGGAGGAGAAGTTATGAGGTGCTGAGGACCCCTGAGAGCTGCTTGCATTGATGAAGTTCAGCACGGAGGTGCCAAAGCATCCCCCAAGGCCTCTTAAAACAGCCCCTGTGAGCCTTCCTTTTTAGGCCAAAGTCCAAAGCTGATTCGATGTAGTTTCAAGCCACAAAACTTTAGTTGTAGAGGTGGAGGAAGGAACAGCTGGCAGATGAAGTTGAGAGATAGCAAAAGTGTATCTTAGATGAGACTTTTAGTCGCTTAAATGCTGTTGGATTAAATATTGTCTTTCCATAATTTAACTCCTGAAAACCCAAAATATTATTCCACACATCGTGACACAGAGAGCTGATGCAGGGTACGTCAGCAGTGATGTAATATTGACAGACAAATACAGCTATTGTATTCATAAATGTTCACTTTACAAAGCAAAGAGCTTTGTAACAAAATATACTTAATGCTAGCATGATAGACTGCAATGTAATCAGTGTCTTGGATGAATCGAGAACACAAACAAAAATAGATTAGCTAACAACTAAATTGTATTTATCTTGCTTGACAGGGCTAGTTCAATGATGAGTCATTTTCTGATCTAATATCAATGCCATCTCTAGTATTGCGGGTAATTGTTACTGCTGAGAGAAAAAGTTCAAACAACCCAAAGGCTGCAGAGGCAAAGGAGTATTAGCATGTCTAACGTAGGAGTATTAGCATTAGGCTGTCTGATCCCCAGTAGATGCAATATACCAATTAGTTGCATATCTCCTTGAGCCGTGAAACCTGTGTCTCGGCTGCCTGGGGTCACGACAGATCTCACAGGGCTTTTGTGAAAGCGGAGTTAGTTTTCCAGGCAGGATTGTAGCCGAGGGCCTGATGTATCCTGCATATAAGCTTTGCTGGCCACGCTCTGCTGGCCACTGCATCCCTCACCTCCAGTGGCAGGGCGAGGAGGGCAACAGCCTTTCTCTGCTGACCCCGTCGGGCTATTCCACGGGCGCTGAAAGCCCTAGGACGTAGCCAAAGGTTAGATTCAGTCACCTTTATGAACCCTGTCTTTATCTACCCTGCCATGACGGCAGCTCACGTAGCCAGCTCCCCAGACCTGCCTCCCAACTAGCCAGCACAAGTATTGATAGCCACATAACAAGAGCAGCCCAACGCTCAGGATGTGCTAGTAGCCCAAGTATTTATCCAGGGGCCTGGGTGGTTTTGCTGGCCACGGTGTGCTCCACACTGCAGCCAGCAATTTCCGAGCCGACAAGCTCAGGCACGTCTTCTCGAGCTGCGTTAGTTTGGGGACTGTAGCGCTGACGTATCTATTTGTTGGTAATCAATGTAGATGAGTAGGAAACTCTATCTCCAGGCAGGGTTCTTTAAGGATTAAAAGCATTCTGCGTTTATAATGGAGACTAATTACCTTTCTTGAAAATAGTTGTCAATTTTAAATAATAAAATTTTGCGCTGAGGTCAGTCGGGTTCCAGGTGGAAACGTGGTGTGGAAAACAAATATTCAAAGCAAGAATGGGCATGAATGCGATTGGGCTTGATTCTGATCAAGTTTACGTTTGTTTAAAGGCCCAGCCCAAAGCCTGTGAAAGTCATTTGACTGAGGGAATACGTCGGCTGAAGTCAATGGGATTACCCTACTGTCAGCCCAGTATGGGTGAGATCAAACCCCAGATCCTTATCTTTTTGTGGTTTTCCTTTTTGCATATTGAGAGGGAGGCGGTGTGAAGGGCCATTGATTGTTTTGTAAAACACCCTTTAAGTTCGGTGGGAGTCCGCCTGCCTGCGGACTCTTGGCAGGATATGGCCCATAAAGCTACCGGGAGGCTGAAGATTCGTACTTCTCGGTGTGCACTGCATCTGTTTGGTTTTGCTGCCAGAGGTAATCAGACAGTTAATAGCTTTTGCATAGAGAGCCAATTGACTGTGTGCGATGCGAGAGCCCAGCCAGGCATGAATATATAAAATGAAAGAATAAGTTAAACCACCACATTCTTTGGGGAAATGCTAATGGGTGACAGTTATCACTTACCACCTTGGTCTCTTGTTCTTTCATCAGAATCAATTACTTAATTTTTCTTTTTATGCATGATGATGATAATTTCATGAAAAACAAGTCTATGGAAATACTGAATACCAGTAAGTCAGAAGAAGCGAAGGATGCAAAACTGCAGTTTTCCCATGGCCTGAAAATGACTCCCTCCCTGGCTTAGGGCAGCCACAGGTATGCTGTTAATTTTAAGTCCTCTTGCCAGAAGGCTATAAAATGTCTTTTCATCTTACGTTACATAAGTATCCAACAAATAAGACGACTGTTATTACAAAGGCAACCACACTGAAAAAAGGTTTCATTTACTCTGAAAACCTGCATTAAAGACTTCTGATGTCTCTATGTAACTTGTAGGTTGGTGAGCGCTGTTGGAGAGGAAAATTCACTCAATTCTTTAAAAAAAAGAAAAAGTAAGTTTGATGCAACACCAAATTGGGGTACTACTAGGAACCATGTGGTAAATCTTCAGTTAAACATTTACAATAATTTACTCTCAAAGGTGAGCCTCTATATTCTTTCATCATGCCAACCAGCATTCTGGAAAACAATGGTAATATTTGGCACTCTCTGATTAAACAGTTCGATGATCCTTCTGACATACATGTCAGGAGTGAAAACTGTGAGGTGCTGAGTACATCTTAAGATACGAAAATGCAACCGAGTCTGAGGATGGTCAGGACTTAAGAGAAAGCACTCAGCAGCCGCAGGAAGGGTCTTCAAAATCCTTATGCTTCTTACCATCAAAGAAATAATTCTGCTTGGCTTCATTGGGTGCTGAATCGTTGCTTTGCACTTTGACACGATTTTCTGCAGGAAAATAAAATGTGGTTTTGTGCCAGTGAGATAAAGACATTGTGACAGTAAGATAAGGCCTAGGAGGATGCCTCTGCGAGAGTGATTCAGCATGCGTTCAACATCTCTCTTAGTAATTAAGGCATTCTTCCTGAAGTTGTTTAGTTGTCTTAAATCCTTCTACATCTTCACAAATTGATAGGTATCAGGTATATTTAAAATATGTTCTAAGTCAGTTAACTTCCAGGCAGGAAAGCATCCTCACCTGCTCATTTCACAGGGAAAAAAAAACACCCAAACAATAGAAATCACCATGTGCCTGTTGACATCCTGCTTGTGAACCAATATTGTCACAAGCAATAGGCTTTAGAAAGAGCAGACCAATCAATGAAGATGAACTGACTTACACTAAGCTAAAATTAGGTCCAATATCCTGTTTTAAGTTATTACAATTAACTAAATAAATACACACTCTCAGTTAATTATTTTTGTAATACCATTGTGCCTAGAGGCCACAAGTGAGACTGAGAGCCATCCATACCAAGCACTGCAAATACATCCAGTTAAGATACAGTCCTGGTCTTGAACAGTTTGCTGTTCATATAGACAAAAGAAACAAAGGGCTGGAGACAGAAATCATTCTGTATTATCTCCGTGTCACAGAAACAGAAACAGGCCCAGAGAAATTGAATTGTCTTGCCCGACACTGTATAAGAATTATTTGGCAGGACTGAGAAATAAATAGACAACACCAGTATCCACTTCACAAGTCTGCTAACCCTTTCTCTAGCACAAATTCCTTTTTTACCAGAAGACTTCTCATGCACAGGACAGCTCTGGACTCTTGTATCTCTACATTACATTCCTTGTTTTTCGAATGTAGGGCAGTACTTAGTAGGTAGAGCTTTTGGTTTCTCATGGTGTCGATGAGCCTGTGTCCCATCAATCTCACCATTGTGAAACACGCTGCTCTTCTATCCTAAAGAATGGTGTTTCACTAGCAGAAATTCAAGGCCTCAAACACACAAATCCATGAGCATCCACATTTCCACTGACCACTTTCACTTGGTTTAAGAGCTGATATACATTCTTCCTCAAATCTAGAGCCACTCCTTGCCTCTGTACGTTTGGAAAACAGCACGTAGAGAAAACTTTTAAAATCTCATTGCAAGGGGAGCAAGCGTGTCTTGCAAATCCAGAAATAACTCATTCTTTTAGGTCAAAGCAACTGATAGTTACAGCCTCATCTCTTGTAAAGAAGTCTCAAAAACTTACTTACGTAGCAAATACTTTGGCTGCAATAAGTTACTTTTGCCACCATTAGCCTTTGCTGATGAGTTTCTTCTGCATTATGTACTTGCACCTGTAGAATGTAAACTTATCAAAGCAGAAATTGTGCTGCTTGTTGACTCCTTCTATGTGCTGAAAAACATGTAGAAGTGGAAATACAGAGTGTCCGGTGCATGGTGACTGTATTCTGTTTTTAAAGAGACACCCTACAGTGGCATCTTCAATCGTTATAGGCCTAAACCTGAGATATTTGGTTTGGCCTTTCTCTCTCTACTTTCTGTCAACCTTGGTTCTTTCAATATCAGTGATAAAATGTTGCTGACATTAAGTTAATCTAAAATTTCATCTTCTGTCTCCAGACAAGCAGTGCAGTGATGCAACTAGTGGATAGTTTTTAAAGCTTCTTTCCCCCTTCTCTACAGAAAACAAATCTCAGAAGAAAGCTGAAAATCATGAGGTTTCAAAAGTATTATTCCTACGTCTTTACCAAACAACTTCAGATTTGTTTTCCGGGCTTTGATAGATTAATTTTGTAGTCAATCAAGTATATTTGTGGATTTGAAGATGTTTGAAAAATTGGCTCAAAATAAATACTCTGTTCTTCTTGTGATCTTAGCTATGGAGTTACTTCTAATGATGTAGTAATGAAAATTTCCCTTTCCAGCAGTTTAGCTATGAAATATGACTTTACGTGAGTCCTTGAGTCCATCTGGAACTCCAACAAGGCAACGTCTGTGCCATCTTCCCGGTCATAAAATTATTTGCTGCCTCTTTGCCAGGCTGAAAGTTCTAGGAAAGGCCTAGTTGACAAATTACAGAACAGTGTATCAAACAATAATTTTTCCCTGATAGCCACATGTCTGAAACAAAATCTTCCTTTAAATAGCATGGATGTATAATTTGAACACATGCTTAGTTTATAGTTCTGGAATATCTATTTACCTAAAACCCTGCAGCTTGAAGAAACATATTGTGAGCTGAAGAAAAAGATTAGCAGCATAATAGATGGCCTAGACATCTCCCTTTTTGAAGTCTCCTGGCTAAGAAAGTGAAAAAAAAAAAAAAAAAGAGTTCTCTGTGTTTGATGAATGCAAGAACCAGGTTTCCAAGCATGGAAAGAGCCTTTAGAAACACAAGTGAGGTTTTGATCCCTGGCCCCAGTGTCATCCATCTTGGAAAGCTTTCTGTTTTTATTGTTTTAAACAGGTCAGCAACAGTGAGATGGGAAACTGTAGATTTCAAAACAGACACCTCTACAGTGTTTCAGCAAAACATTGCATGATTTCAAATGGAAATCTAATACTGGTCCTGGATCCCTTGCAAATTACCTAGCCTTTTGCCAGTGGGAACCCCAAGTGTCTGAAGCATCAGGTCTGAAACCTCCTGACGTACAGCAGTATGGATGCAGCTCGGAGGAGACCAGAGCTTTGGTTCCCAGGGGATGTTTTTAGTTCTCGGGCCTGGGTTCTGAGTGCAAGGTTGGGGTTAGGGCCATTCTCTTTGCTGCTCCTCTTCAACTTTCCCCCAGCTCCCGCTGGAAGATGACTCTGGGATCTCAATGCCTCCACCTGTCCCAGCTCACCTCTGGACATTCAGGACTCAGACCTGGAGCTGTTCCATGGGTTGCACGTGGCCGCGATGTCCCTGACTCCACGTTGCCACAGCGGAGAGAAGTCCTCAGCAATGAATGAAAAATATTTCCTATTTTCAGCTCCGTGTCAGATTAGTGGCAATTTTGCAACTTGTTCAGACTGATAGAGTTAGGACTGTGTATTTGCTGGTGTGAACAGGAACACGGTAGCTGTTTTTCTGTTTCCTGCATTTGAACATGGTGAAAATATGATCCAGGCCTTCTGTAACACTATTTGCTGACACTCTTTCTTTAGGAAAGTAATTCGGGAAGAACAACAAAGAGTTCTTCGGTGAACTTCCTTGCAGAAAAGGTTGTGGTTGTCTTGCCAGCTCTCAAAATTAAAACTATGTTCCAGTCAAAAATGCCTATTCAGACTGACATCAAAGGGAAAAATGCGAGCAGGTCAAGGAGTTTAATTTCCATGGCACTTGCATTTGTGATTCACATGTAGGGCGCAGTAATGACTTACATGCCCATTGGCAATAATGTAATAGAAGGCCAGTGTGAATAAAAAGAAAAATGAATTGGAGGTAACAGTGACGGGCCAGATTCTGTATTCAGTTGGATGCGCGGAGCTCATTGAAGTTGGGCAGTGTCACATAGAGCACGATCTGGTGGTCTTTCTCACAGCGGCATTTTCATGAATACATACCTTATGGAGCACCCTCACAGTTGCTGGTAGCCTGGGCTGAGGGTTTTCAGAAATGAGCAGCGATGCTGCTGTTTGGGGATATCAATTCAAGATGCTCATGGGGGCCTGATGCCAGAGGGCTCCTTTTCACTGTCTAGAGATCAGGTACCTTTAATATATCTCAGGCTGAATGTACTAGACGACTCCTGAAAATCTGGGTCTCGGGGCATGTTTCCTGAATCGTTTGAGGTGTGTTTTCATACCAGCTTTTTAACTTCTCAAAATCTCTAGCTAAGGTGAAGGACTGTATCTTGAGGTATGAAAGCAGGAGGTATGTAAACTTTTTAACCATGTCTGTATATTCTCATACTACTCCTTATTTGCTTTTCTCATGGGACGATCCAACTAGGCATTACAGACTGTTGATAAATAGATTTTCAGCCCATTTCATTTAACCATTACTGCATTTCCATATCAAAGATTTTACACTTGGCATGCCCAAGCCTATTTTATTTGTAATATTTTCTCAGATGAGGAGTTTGGAATGTTTTTTCATTATGTGTTTCATCTGCAATGTACTGCCTTCATGTTATTTTTAAGATGAGATCTTATATGCTACCTCAAGTCATTCTACAACTCATTGGCTGTTATTTATTCTGGCCTCCTAATCTAACACAATTTCTATGTTGAAACTTGTTGCTATTTTTTTTCCAAGGATACACCATATGAAGTTAAGCATGTGCTGTATATCAAAGTGCAAATATAAACTAGTTGATAGTCTCTAGTCACACCCTGGATAGGTGTGGCGGTTGGGAATTTTTTACTTTCTGGCTGGAGATCAGAATGTGCTTAACATGGCTCCACATACAGGATCTTGGTTGGGAGAGAACTGGTTGGGGTTTTGTTATTTTTTTTTTTTTTTCATGTATGTTGTTTGAAGGGTTGGGAGCTAAATAGTTGTACTGTTTCCAGAAACAGATTTTTACTTGTTTGGCTATATTTAGAGCTGCAATTGAGAGATTTGAGGATATGATAATCCACTGCCTTACTGTCTTTCCTTCTTTCTCTCTTTCTCCCTATCACTTTGCGGATATGAGGATGGACAAGCTTAACTCTAGTGTCAGCCTAAGGCACGGTGCAGAGCAGCACTACTCCAAGAGAAACTCCAAGGAGGAAGTATGACTCAGAGAGCTGCAATTCCTTCCACGGTTCCTCCTTGTTCCAGCCAGGGAAGTAAGTTACTTCGGTATTTGTGCTGCTAGACTTAAGCTTACTTCTCCCCTTGTGCTTACAAGCCTCAACTTGCAGAATAGAAAGAAGAGGGATAAGGGTCTGTGCCAGAAGTAAAGTGTCACTAACCTGGGAAAAGGTGTTTTCCTTTGCCTTTGCTGCCCAAATGAGCCAGGGACCACTCTATCCCCATGTGGGGTTTCACTGTAAACAATCACCTTATAGCCACCTGCTTATGCTGTCTTGCCAGTAATTTTGCAGAGATATACCTGGCTACATATCTTGTCAAGTGTCTTTTATGTTAATACCAAAAGCAATGCACAAACTATTAGACAGCTTTATACTGTTGTTGTTTTTTTTTTCCACACAGATTGTTACATCATGCTGATTTTCTTGCTTAATTTTCATAGTCTTTCATTCAATGAGATGTAGTCGCTATCAGGCTAATGTACAGCTCACCAGACATTTCTGAATTGCCTCTCAGACAATCAGTTTCCCACTGACTTTTATTTTCCGTAGTAAAAATTTGTTACTATACTCAGAGACTGGCAAAGGATTTGCAGGCAATAAATCTCTTGCCAAAAAAGAAACCCTAATGAGGGTATTAGTAGTGAAATGTTCAAAATTAGTGTTTCTTCACTGGCAGTGCAACTCCAAGGCCTGACAACACCAGCTGACGTATGATCTATTTGCACATGACTATTCACCTGCCTGATATTCTGGTCAGCATCAATGCAGTTTGGGGAAAAATATAAAATTTACAGCCTTTTTGGTATACACTGTTTCATGGAAGACTGCAGAGCAGAAATACTGTGGTACAATACAGAGAGACCTTCACTTGACTACTATTTAAAAATAATTTATAATATGACAGTAAAATATTACGTTAACTGAGACATTGTCAAATGAGAGCACATAGTAAATACTTATGTGATGCACTGGCCCGAAAGATAAAAAGGGTCAGGAAAAGAAGAGAGGAATTCATCCATAATGCACGTCAGCTAGATGATCCAGGTAGGATTAAAACCTCAGTAGTTGTCACTATACCCTCTAGGATTACCAGAGAGAAGTTTTCAGGAAGTACCTTGCAATTAAAAAAAACAAAACAAGGACTAAGAATCGACTTCAGAAAATAGATCTGGCCCTCATATGGTGTTCAGCAGCACAGATACACACGCACACACATATATATGCACTCACATTTCCTGCCTGAGTTATATAGTTTTCAAAAATAGCCTTTGAAAAACGATTCAGGCTATTGGACCAATTTCTGCTTTCAGTAAAGTGGACCGAACATAGAGCTGAATTTATACCTCCGTGTGTGATTTTGCCAACTGACATGTATAAAGCTCATCCTTATACTTTGAGCTTTGGATGGCATCGGTACTAATTCACCTGAGTACTTGGCAGAGATCTAGAAAGAGAAACACCATTCATTTGAACTGGTCTTTATTCCTACACTGGAAATAAGTGATGTTAAGGAAGCATGCAGTTCAAATGTGCAAAAGTTGCTTTTATTTTGCATCAGTTTATTCCGGTATTTTAAATAGACTTAGTTAAAATAATCAGTTGGATCTTTTTGACAACTTTGTAAGAAAGTCTTATGTGGCTAATTCTTAAATATCATCAGACAGCAGGCTAATTGTGTCCAAGTGCACATTGTTGCCCCAGGTAGCAGATAATTTCCTGTGTTGAAACCATGACTTGGGAGCGATATACTTGTAGACAAGGAAATATCATCTTCCAGTCCTGCTGTGTCTTAAAGTAATCTAGGAGAATTCTCTTCAGCTGAATGCCTGTGCTTAGCCGAGGTGTTAAACACGTGCAGGGTGTATTAAACTCATACACCTTCTAAATTACTTGATGGTTTTGAGTGCACATAGCTAGCTAATTTAGTCAGATTTCTAGTGCTAACAATAACTGAATATGCTGAACTGCCAGGAATGTTACTGATGTAGGTATGTAATACATGTGCTTAGCTGCGTTTAATTGCACAGATACGCAACGTACACCTTTAATGCTTTCTGTAGTTACTATCCTGTTCCCAATGCTTAGTTATATGGACCACCGCTTTTGAAATGGGATAATACTTTGGAATAGCAAACATTCACATTGCACGCTTTGGTAATTCTGAACACATAATCAAGAATATGGCAAAAGAACCTTTAGTGGATCAAGTTAGGTACCCTTTAGAATAGAAGTAAATTCAAAATAATTCTGTGAAGTCAAGTCAGAGAAGAACTTACTCATCCTGGTAAATATTACTTTAACAAAATTGGCTGGATGATTCGCTGTGAACAATTCAGTGAAAATGTTACCTGTGTTTTGTGTACCCTTCCTTTTTCTTTTCCCCATATTCCTCTTTCTCATCCTCTTTTTAACCTTTTCCACCTTCTGATGCTGTACATAGAAAACGTAAGAACCTAAATGAAAGCGTACATGAGAAACAGATGATAGTTAGCAGTTTGGGCAGGATAAAAACAAGCTGTTGCTGGAAGTGCAGAACATGGTAAAATACCAATAATCCATACTGATGTCTGACATGACTAACAGAGGAAGGGTTTGTTCCTTGTATTGTTTCAGTTCCTGAGAGTGCCCCTTGCCTTCTGCATTGTATAATATAGCCTGAATAAAGTGCGGCTACAAAAGGAAAAAGATAACACTGATCCTACTCTAAATAGGATTTAATACTGTGCTCATCACTGCAGTGTCTGAGAGCGAGATATGCTATTGCTGTTGCAGTGCAAAGTTAATGGAATATCAAGTGTTGATAATCTGTGCTCGGGGTCTGTAAATGTATGTACAAATGGATCAGATCCACAGCTGGCATCTGTCTGGCTCCAGATCTGGTCCAGTAAGTTTCTAAAGAGTAGCTCACGACAGACCATTGAAAACTTCCAAAGAAAGTCCCAGGGCACATGACAGAAATGGCCAAGTGGGACAGCACAGTAGAAGAAAGAAATCCTGTGGGTTCATTTCTTTAAAGCATAGAAGTCATTAATCATTTCTATTCCTTTCCATTTGAAACAGCTGCTTGCCTGCATTTACTAAGTAACTGCTTTCCTAACCACACAGAAACTAAGCTGTGGGCCTCAGAATGCTCATGCTTCCAGATATTAATAAACAATTTCCCTCTTTCACTGTGTCAATGAGAGCATGTTAACATTCTTAGCATCTGGTTTTGGTAGTGAAATAAAACGCTAATGTTTCCACACTTGATGAATTCCTTCCAAAAATCTTTCTTATTGCTTATCTTCTCAACTGAGGCTTCAGAAGTTCAAAAGCTTGACTTGAAAAATTTCAGTGGCCTTCTACCTGTCACCTGTGATGTAGGATGTTGCTCTTTATCAAGTTAGAAAATAATCTCTCCCGTCGTGCTTATTTGCTCATCTTCTTGTGAAACTGAGTTACATTTTCCACGTAAGCTTGTTACTTCAAAAAGCACGCTGTCATCTCTACGGGCTATTGCAATTAGTGAAATGCCAGCCAGCAGGTGGAGACGCATGAAAGCAATCTCAATTCATCGACAGGCTGCTTTGACATTTCATTCCCATAGCCCTGGCCAAGCACTCCAGCGGGCCAGAGCCAGAAAATATAACTATTGGTTTCATGGAAAAGTTCAGAATTAAAATCTTGGATTGCTGACAAACATGTGATGGAGCAGCCTCTACTGTACGACTGCTCTGCACAAAGCCGCACTAAAGAGCCCTCCAGTCAGTACCTTTCACGTATCAGTGAGTCGTGGAGGGAGGGAAGCTCGCTGCTGACTCTGGCCTGACCTTGATTCATTCAGTTTGTTCAACAGTTTAGAGCTGCCTGTCAGCGTCAGCTGTGCTGAATGATGCAAGGAGCCACACACGCTCCGGTTTACGCATGTTCGCTTGTGGCCTTGTGCTGTACAACGATGGGGCTCTGATGGTTCAATAATGCTTCACCCAGATGCATTTCCACCTATTTGCTGGAAAAGTGCAGCTTGAGATGGTGTGAAAACAGCTTTGCTTCCTCTGTTCCTTTCATAACTCCTCCCACCCAGTGTTTCCTCTTTCAGAGTGGAAACACCATTGTAATAGCTATTTCTGAAATCTCCCTGCCAAAATCAGGAAGTGCAGAGGAATACATAAGTATGAGGAGGGGGAAAAGTAGTTTGCGAGTTATTTTGGGAGTGGGGAAGTTGTTTACATGAGTTTGGGAGAAAAGCTGAGGATAATTCTGTGTTGTCTTAAAACTCATTGTTAACCCGTCTCTCTGCTCTGTAGAAACTATAAGAAACTGCAGTACTGGGTCTGCAGAATACCTAATGTGAACCGATTGTCTTCAATGGAAAAATGCCATGCTAAAATATAGTACCCTCACAAACTCGTCCCGTATTCCAAAAATCATTGCTGACACTGCAAGACACAAATTTTAACTGACAACAGTGACAGCAGACATCAGCGTGCACATGGAGATATGGGAAGAGGGAAGGAGCTGGTGTAAAATTAGTAGAGCTTTGAAAATCTACAAATATCATCTGCAAACATTTTGAGATACTTTGGTGTTTGAACACAGGATGTACTGGCAAATTAGATTCATTGTGGAGATACTGCAAAACACAGTGTCTTGTTTTGCAACTCCAGACTCCTCAACGTTTAATAATTTGTGGTGAGTTTGGATGAATTATCGGAGTTTATTATTCTTCCTTTAAATAAGAAAGGCTCTTCAAACCTTGCAAATTCAATTTCAGTGCTTCTGAAGAAATGCATTTTTCAGCTTTTCCATCCTTTTGGATTCTCCTCCTCCCCCTCCACTACCTCACCTCTTGCACTCTTCTCTTTGGAGAACAGAGTTTAACATGCCATTGGGGAGATAGCCCGCATGCAAAGTCCCTCAAACATAAACACACTTAAAGAACAGATTCATCACAGTGTGTTTCCAAATGTGGAAACTGCATTCCATCTGCACCCTTATCCAATGGTCATTAGCTCAGATGTTGAATGGACATTCCTTGAACTGCAGATTATGAAAACATACATACTGCTCAACAGTGATTCATCAGCTCCCAAGCTCTCTCTGTTCAGGAGCAGTTGAGCTCAAAGTGACTCAGGCTGGGGACTTTGAGAATGCTGTGCAGGAATTTGCTACATTGAGCCTGCAAAACTGTCTTCAGATAACTTCTGTGGTGATTAGGAAGCCCTGTGTTCATTTGACTCAGGTATTTTTCCGCATTTGTTGTCCTTTAAAAAGTTTGTTATATTTTAACTTACAAGTTATGCGTAATTATAAGAGGGTTTTTGACTCTGTTCCTGATTTTCCACTCAGGTTTATAGCACTGTAACATCAATGACTTCTGTTCTGTCACCCCAAGAGGAGACTCAGAGCCCACGTGAGCCTGCTTGTCAGCAGTTTACAGATGACAACGATCACACACACTGCATGACGATAAGGCAAGTTATCACCATTATTCCTTGACCTGATTTTTAGCTTGTAAATGACTGGGTCTAAATTCCCAGCCACAAAGTGAAGATATTGTTTATTGATCTATTGTATAGGATTGCCTTGAAAGAGTTAGGGTTTATCTTAGATGACTCATAGGTTGTTCTAATGATGGATGTGTCCTCTAGTTTGTGTGTGAACATCTCTCTTGCTCTCTGTGTATGTTTGTATGTGCGTATATATGTATATCTCTATCAAAAATGGTGTGCTTTCATGACATACCCTTTAGAGTCTTCATTTCTTTTGAGGATTGTTTTTTTAAAGAATCGCTGTTAGCGAAGCAAAAGTTACTGAAGCAGAAAGAAAAAAACTTGGATTACATAGGGAGCTACCAAAGATACTTGAAATAAAGGACAGCTTATTATTTGGGGTAATGGAGTAAGGGTGCAAAAGGAGAATTGAATTCAAGCACTGAATTATGTGGACATGCTTAGTAAGTTCTTGATAAATTGCTTAATCTACATGCTGATTCAGTTCCCCATTTATAACATAGGGACAATGCTTGACAGCCTTGTTAATAAAAAAAAAAATCTATGAATGAATATGGACTGTGGACACGATGGTGATGACAGCTTGCTCAGAACTTAAACAATGTATACCTCATGGCCAGACTTTGGTGTTGGATATAATTTTGGATCCTGCCCTAAACAATGTTCTGTTGCAGATCTCTTAAATTGTTGGTCTCTATGGCACCTATTCAAACTGGAACTAGGTCCTCATTGGGTTGTGACAGAAGACAATGAAATTAAACTAAGGACATAATTCCAGTGTACAATTTCAGGGCAAAACACAAAAATAGTCATCCCAGGAAAAAGCAGATCTCTAAAATAGGTCTCTAAGAGCTGCGTTAGCACCAGTCAAATGTATTAATGAAGTAATAAATTTTTTTTAAGTATTACTTTGAAAGATATTTTGGAAGCACCTAACTTGGCTATACAAGTACTGTTCAACCACAGGCTGTGAGTCTTTGACATCTGCTTCCGCAGAGTATCAGGTAGGTGCTATTTAATGGAGAATGAAGGTTGCTATAAATTTCTTTCAATCTGAAGTGCAATTGCATGTATTTTCAGATCCCTCTATTCCATCGTTAGTTTTATGGGTCACATGGATGCATCTTGTACCTGTATATTAATGACAACATTTGGTTTATGTTATAAACTTCTCTTCCCGCAAGTACGTGTTGGTGTTATATAGAATGCACATTCCCATAATCATTTCATATGTTTTCAGTCTTAAAAATAAAGTTTATATAATGAAAATACAATATAATTATACACATGGGAGTTCTGGTTTGGAAGAGGTTCAGCAGAATTCTTTGATAAAACAAGCCCCCAACCACAAAAGCTACATACAGTGATTTGACAGTCAAACATATATAATCACTTACTCTAAATTAAAGGCAGTGTCACCACCTTAAAAGCAGCACATTGAAATCCTTTATGTCACTTTTGGCCAGCAAGTGACAAATACTGTAAATCTAACCAAATGCATCCTTGAATAAACTTTGAGCAACTTTTTTAAAAGGTGCTTGGGGTAGTCAGTTATATAAGGAAATGGGAGTGCGAAGGATATATTTATATTGGGTGAGTTTATGATACTAATTGAGTTCTCTCATATAGTCAGCCACCCAGTCCTTATTTGCTCTGCACCAATTTCTAGTACCCAGAAGTGGACAGTATGAGGGCTGGCAGAGCAAAAAAGTCATCCAGAATTATCTCATTAGGCAGAGCTGAGATGTTAATATCTGTGAAGTTAAACACCTCATTGTTTAGGTGGGATTTTCCATTTGCTCTTCCCAAAACACATGAACCCTTTGTCACTCCAGCAAAAGTGCCTCTTCATGTAGCAAGTTCATGGGCAAGATCCTCCATGGATACAAAATTTTGTAGCTCCACTGAGAGCAGCAGGATGATGCTGATTTACACCAGATACGGATCTGGTTCACAGCATGTTTCAGTCTGAATTCACAAAGCATGGAGTAATGTGAAACAAGGAAGTGACTTTTGTGAAAAGCATTTTGGAAAGGAAAACCAAAAAATGATGGATGTACCACTGGGGCAGAGGGAGTGGAGCCTGCCTCAAAGAAGACCTTGTAGAGCTGCCAACCTTCCCACAAAATGTGCTGCTGCTCTCAGAGAGGAGGGGGAGGTTTCCCCAGGACAAATGCAGCCACACCAAGCATCCTAATAACTACTTTGTAGATATTTTTATGTACCGTCACATCAAAACCAGACAGAACTTCCAAAACATTTGAATTCGACCCATCACTGATTAATGGAAGGAGGAGAAGGAGAATGGGTGGGAAGAATAGTCATTGTGAACTGCCATAACACTGGGCAGTAAGCCATGCTATTCAACAAATGAGACAATACATTAAAAAATAAAACTTTGTTTTCAGGGGCCTTCTATATATATCAAGAGCTTGATTCACAGACCACTAAAGTTAATGGGAATCTTTCCTTTGACTTTAACCAGCTACTTGTCCAGCTGTTACAAAAGAAGAGTTAATACAGCTTTGAGCTTACTCAGTGTCTCAAAATTAGAAAATAACAAGGTTGAATACAACATCAATGTTTAGTTACTAACTGCAACTAATTACTCAGAGTACACAGTCGTTTTGCCCACCTGTGTGTACTGCATTTTACTATGGAAGCTATTAGCATGAACCAATAAATGGAGAAAAGATTTAACAAAAGACAAAAAAAATGTGCATACTTACAAGAAAGTATAGTTAATAATTGCTGTTCCACCTGAAATTTAACAGTATTATTTGGGGAAAAAAAAATCTTGGTTTTAAATATTGCATACCTTTTTATAGCTTCTTTCAGTTTCTTTCCCTCTGGAAGTAATTAGCTCAATCATATTATAGTTCTCACATCTTCAACTATGCAACTGACCATATTACCATTCCAGTTAAATATGCAGCAGAGCCACTAGTCCTTTGTGAGGAACAGGATTGTTCATTTGAATAGGAGTTTGGGGTGGGGGTAGTAAATCATCCTCTTCCTGATCCAGATGTGCTCATGGAAGAGGTGACCCTCCTCCTTTTACCATGACTTTGTTGGAGGTCCTGCGTCCACCAGTCTGCTGATAGAGGAGGCAGTGTGAGAACTTCCAAATTAACATGGGACAAACTAGCTATGCAAAGTTAAATTCTCAATCTAATTCTCTAATCAGGGGAATTATTTTCTCCTGAGGCCCATAATAAATTTTACCAAGGTTAGCTCATCAAGAAAGACTGAGCTGTGAGGATACCTAGGACAACTTGCTGCTTTCACAGGTAAAGAAGAGCAACAGCTCACCCGAGCTACACTCTGAAACTCATAGAATTGTAAGCAATATGGGATCTTTCAAAATATGCAGGAAATGTGACACATGTGGGACCATTAGAAGACGTAGACATAATTTACCTGGGGGCTGTCATTTAATGTAGGCTAGGGTTGAAATGGTCTATCTGGTTTTGCCCAAAGCACATTAGGAAGCCCTCACATACAAAATGCTCTGTCAACAGGTCAGTTGAAAGAGTGGTATTAGAGATGGGTGGCAAACAACCTAGAGGGATCCAGAAGGAAACCTCTATCAATAGCCTTAATGTTAGTCACCAGAGAAATGGAAAACAATTCCCCATTCTCTCTAAAAGGTATTTCCTCTGAGTTGTTTTTTGACCTAACGTTTTTAACCACAGTCACAAGCTCTGGATCAGATTCCTCCCTTATAACCATCAGAAAGGGGTAGAGAGAAAGTAACTTCTATGGTACAACATCAAGTGAAAGCTGGTGGCAATGCCACATAGAATCTGGAGTGGTTAGATCCTTAGATGTATTAAGCAAAGCTCTCTTTATTAAGCTTAAAGGCTACATAAAACTCAACAGTTTTCCAAATAAGCTTAGTGATGTAGACTGCACTTGCATTATGCAAAGGGCTTCCCTGGTATGGCTGAAACATATCCTACAGTGATTGCTCTCTGTTTTTGGGAATTTGGAACTGCAGCTATACTGATTGCACCAGGTCTGCAGATACATTTGTGTTTTCATTCACAAGTTTTTTCCTCCTATGTTTGAGACTCATTAATAGAAAATCAATATTTAGTATCATTAAGGCTCAGGATTAAAGACTCTTCTGGAGCAGAATATTGTCCATGAGTCAGTCACAATTCAATTGAAACAATATTCAGGTGTTTCTACAGTACATGAAATCCTTGGATCACTTTTTCCATTCCTCCTATATGTAAATGCAAGCATATTTAATATCCTGGACACTGCTGCTAGGTAATGTTGACAGAAAATGACGCTGCTGACATTAAGTGATCGGTTGACACTGGGAACTCAAATGGCAGGAGGGAATTAAGGTGGCACAAAAGTTACTGTAGATATTTTCATTCCTTCACTGACAATATATGCCGGTAAAGAAGAAAAGAATTCTCCTCGTCATGCTTAATGCAAATATCACAAGGATTATGTCTGTCTTCCAACCCAGAAATGCCAGGCTCAGCAATTTCACTGTAAAAAGCAGGAACGGTTCAGATCTCATTCAGTTCTCTACCTGAAACATGAGAGATGTGGATGGTGTCACTTTTTACTCTCGTGGCTAGAAAGACTCTTTCTTTTAATCTGAATTTTCTAATTTTTTTAAAAGGCTTTTTTTTCTCACTTTCTTATTGGAGAAGGAATGATTAATCTGAAAGTTTGACCTTGTTTGAAGCCAGCTGTAGCTCCTCATCCAAAACCTGGTGTCTAGGCCCTCACTATGTCCATTTGACTCTTTTTCTTTGATTCAGGTAAAGATCTCAGCATGTACTGAAGTTTAAATACAAGCTTTTGCCTAAATTGGGGTACTTTCCAAAGCAGAATTCTTAATGATTCGTGATAAAAGTATAAAAATTTAAGGAAAGGCAGACATAATACCTAGGAAAAATAGGTTGCTGGAGAAAGGCAAAACAGCCTGGCTGCCTCTTGACTTTGCCTAGGTCAAAGGGAAAAGTTGAGGGACTGCCTTCTGCTTACATTTTTTTTTTTCTTTTGTCTTATTGATAGCAGGAATACTAGTCCAGCTCTCCAAGACTTTCTGTCCCAGTTCCTCCTGTTGCTTACCTCCCTTCCCAAGACCAGTCCCTTTCCTCTCGTTTGTCCTTACACAGCAATATTCACCTTTGCGTTTTGAACAAAAGGCTGGAGCTGACTCTGTGCAGAGGTAATGGCTAGTCAAAGGAAGAGTCAAATATTCATTTTAAAAAGCATTTTGGTACACCAGTAGGTAAAAGGCTTCTAGCTAGATTGCGGAAAAAAAAAAAGGTATTTTCATTCTTCCTGTTTTTTATTAAGTCTCTGAACCAAGCTCTTTGAAATTTGTGCACTTAAGAGATACCTTCATCTCTATTTCAAGAAATTGCCTGAATTGGGAATGGTTGCTGCTTCCTTGGAAATACAGTCAATTAAGTTTCATGATTGTCTTATGAAGGCCTCATAATTGTAAATAATGTGTTTCCACACAGAAAGAAATCTTCAAGGCATTAGCAAGAATGTGGCTGAATCCCTAGTGGCTAAATCAGGGCCTTCAAAACCTACATAGTTCCATTGTGACACTCCAGCAAGATCTGTGTAACATTCCATGGTCCTGGGAAATGCAAAGGGCCACTGAACATATAGTCACTTGTAAAGGTGAGGCGAGCTGCTAATTCTGAGTAATGACACACATGTCCATTGCGTACTCAGCCAAATTGAACTTCCAGTCTTCAGCCTTCTCCATCTGCTCTGTCGATTTCTTTTGACTTATCTTTTTTTTTTTTTTTAAAGGCACCAATTATGCGCAAATGAAATGAGTCTGTTTCTTTAGGTCCATTAATTATTACATTCCATTTACATTTTCTGTTTACTTTTTCCCTTCTCTATGGAAGCTATTGAAGGTCTGATGATTCAGAATGCTCTGGGAACACTATGTGGCTTTCCTTCTTGTTTGCCCATTGTAACGGAGCTCATTTTTCAGTGGAGGTTTCCCATTATTTCCAGGAAAAATGTGGTCAAACCCATGTACTCCCAAACCTTTTGATCTCCTGAATCCTCTTCATATCCCAGATAAAAAAGTCAGTGATTAAGACAGAGTTCCTAAAAGGACACATAGTCAGGCTTCCCTTTGACCAAAATGGTTTCCCAGTGAATCAAACCTTTCTCAGCTCAGGGGGGGCTCGACAATAGACCCTGAAAAGATGGATAGAGCAATTGTCCTGCTTAGTGATCCACGAAAGGAAAGGGGTCCTTAGTGAAGGGAGACCTACACTAAGTCTGACCTGACACTGCAGGAGTAAGACAATAAAAGGTCAAGGAGACTAACGAGAGGAAAAATGCGGACAATAGGTGCCACAGCCAGCACACAGCTCCTGCCACGCAGACTATGGGGCAGCAACGTTAACTGCCTCAGACATGTGAAGGGGAAGTGAAGCGGAAAGAACTTGAAGTTTCCTTCTTAAGAATTGTGGCCCAGCATCTCCAGGATTTACCCAGGCCTCACAGAGAGGTCAAAGTGATGCAGCTAGACCTGAGGGGAATAAAAAATAAAAATGAAGATTGGAGAGGAGAAAAATATAGACGTATTTTAGACCGAACGAAAAAGGCAATAACTTGACAGTTGGGATCTGCAGCAAGTTCACAAGGCATTTTGTGGGAGGAAGCAGAGAAAGCTTTCACCTAATTCTGTTTACAAAACCCAACAACTTGATATCGATGTATGTGAAGTCTTGACACGGGCATTTTTCTTCTGTATGAACAAAAAGATTCTTCCTTTACACTATCTGGAACTCAACTGAATTTCCTTCAAGCTCCCAGCAATTGTTTCTTCCTGTGTGTGAAAGAATCCTGGTCCTTGTGATCCGTCTGGAGACAAAAGGAGGAATCTCTGTGGCTTCTGCATTGCCTCCCTGTCGTCAATGGCATCTCCATTATCACTTCTTTGTAGCTGGGCCTTGCCCTCGTTAAACGGAACAGCCCCTTCCTACTTAGGTCAGACAAATACTCTGAATACCACTTTTGCATGTGTACACCTACAAGCCACTCTTTAGTTAACAACTAGCATTTAAAAAGCTTCATCAGAGGACTCAGGAAGAAAATCTCCCTCGGTTGTATTTGTCATCTAAATAAGTGATTTTTTTTTTTTCCATTTTAAACCACATTTTCCGTCTTTTCAATGACCCAATCTTTTGACAGCAAACATCATGAACACTGAGCTTTATCAGAGTATCTTTTCTGTGGTAGGATCTGACAGGTGGAATAAACATTTTTTCATCTATAAAAGCAAAATAATATTGCATTTTAAAATTCAATAGGTTCAAGTAAGCCAACTTGCTTTTCTTTGGAACCTTGCACAAAAGTAATGCTTTCCCAACACTGCTAGAAATCAGATATAGCTGTAGAGAGAAGGAATTGGGACGGTAGTATTGGTTAGAGGGCTGCATGTGGAAATTAAACAGCGCACCTGGATTTTATTCCCAGGTCAATTGCTGGCTTGCTGTGTGATCCCAGGCAAAGCCCTAGAGCTCCCTCTGCCTCAGCTTCCCTGTCTGCAAATTCAATCCAGCTTCTTACGGAACTTTTTGGATCTTGTGTTGGAAGTACAGCAGATTATTATTGTCACCTATTTATTTTATTAGATGTGTATCAAAGGGAGAGAAAATTTGAGGAGCAAAAGTTAGTTGAGGAACAATGTGAATTTCAGCTGGCATTAGACAACTAATGAAAATTACAATTTAAGCATAAAGTACTTTTCCTTATTCTGAGATGATGACTGAATCAAAACCAAATTCTTTTAAAAGCCATCTCAATTGGAAACTATTAGGTAATTTCTTTGGAGAGTGGAGAAGGGGGTAGACAATATTCCTCCTACAATTACTGAGTCGTCTACAAATGAAATGATCTCTTTGCATTCCAGTGATGACCCCAGACAATGATGAAAGCTGTGTTTCTCATCTGACCTCTTGTTTTAAATTTCCACCTGTGTAACTCTGCATTATTATTATTAACTCTGTAGAGTCCGTAGATGAACACAACACTTACAGGAAAAGTGAAAGATGGACCTCTCCTTTAAGGACCTAGCAATTTTGGGAACTTTATTCCCAAAGTTCTCTCCATTAGTGCCGGAAGAAATTCTACTCAAGATTGAATTGTAAAGTGACAAATGCTTTTAAAGCCTGTAGAATTACAAAAGCCCAAGCAGAGAGGGAAGCAGGTATTTCTGCTGTGCTGAAGCAGAGAATTTGTATGAAGAAAGAGAAAGGACTGCAGTGCCTAGATGTGCTGAACAACTGGGTTCGACCAAGCCAATCTGATCTGTAAACTTCATCAGGGATTCAGGTTAGAGTGAAACATCGGCAATTAAACGCTTGCTCAGAATGCAGTACCTAAACCATAGTTTGAAATCCAGGCAGATTCCTCACTAGCAGGCACTGGGTGTTAGACACACTCCCTGGGCACGTTTATGCAAAGCCAGCGAGTGTTGTAGTTCTGAACTTACTAGCTGTATGGAACAGGAGTCAGCAACCACACATCCCGAGCTAGAAAAAGCTTCAGACTACCTGCTTTGGCTTTGGGAACGTACAACTGAATGTCTCTAGTAGCTTATGGACTAGGATGGAGAAGATAATGGCTACTAATGGAAATCTAGCCTTCAAGGGTTGAGCGCAGATCCACATGCCTTATTGCCACAAAGCAAAAAAACCACTTGGGATGTCTCTAGACTAAGACTGTAGCGCAGACCTGGAGTTAGTTTCTGAAGTGAATCTCCCTGTTGTTCCCCTTGCTGTGCTCTGGTTCACATTGCACAGAGCACAGGGACTCGATTCCTTTTAGAGTCATCCAAACCATGAAGTCTGTTCCAGCTCCAGGAGTGACCCTAACTTATGTGCAGCCGGTGGGACTCAAATACATCTGGCCCAGAGTAAAATCCCTAAAGCACTGGAAGCATGGATGTTGGGACCTCGACTTCAGCAGTTTTGCTGGACAAATCTGCTCCTTTCAGGGGTCAGCACTTACTAGTGGTGACACAGCTTTAGGGCATTTCTCTGCAGTACTGCAGGACAAGCCGTGGCAGGGGAACGCCATGGAGCTGAGCTGAAGATTGACTCTCTCCACCCTGTTGTCTTGCAGATCATTTTCCATCAGGTAGAAGTGTTTCATCTGGCCTTTTCTTGGTTGCGCAGAGCTAGGGCCACAGCCCAAATTTTCTTAACTGCCACACATACTACAAATGTGATTCATCTGTCTAAAAGTAAGGTAGGTGTACGCCTGAGATCAAATGAATCATGTTGTAGAAGTGCCTGTGTTTTTCCACTGTAGCTCAGATAGAGTAATGAAGACCAGCTAAATGGTGGTGGAACTGCTACCATGGCACATGCCTATTATCTCCATTTTTCAGGTTATGTCTAATAGGTTTAATAAACACTTCGTAAGACCTGGAAGGCAATAGTTACCCATTCTGCTGGCTGGGTTTTTACAGTCAGTGTGTTTTTGTAGTGCAGTGGGTGATTACGAAAAAAGACAACATCACACAGGTGCAATTCACATACAAAATAGCAAATCTGGGCTCCTTCTCTGTAGCTGATAAGGACCCCTGTGAAGCTCCTTTGTGATCATCATAGATTTTTAATTGAGTTTAATTAGCCATCGAAATAATTTCCCAAAGTTTATAGTGTATTTTCCCTCACTGGAACATTTTAAATCAAGATGATATCTTTTTCCAAAAGATATGCTCCAGTTCAAACAGAGATTGAATTCCAGGGAACTCAGGAGGCCGACGTGCTGCAGCAGCTCACAGCTTTTTCAGTCCGTGGGCACCTAAACATTTTACATTGGAAGTACAAAGCTCTCTGTGCAAATTCAAACATACCATTGGTACTGTTGCTTCCTCAGCTGCAGTGTGACAATCGCCTTTAGAGATGTGGATCAAGGTGTATTTTCAAACATTTGCCTGAAGCTCAGAAAACCTTAAACTTAGTGTACCACGATTTTCCTTGTTTGTTTTTAATTCTGATTTCCAAATCCTCCCAAGGAATATCACACATGAAATAAGGAGTCATCAAATTGTTTTGCAGAGGTAAAGAGATACAATCTTTAATATATATTTTCAAAAGCTTTGCTTCATTTCTCACAAGGAAAGATTTTTGTTAATCAAAATAGAAATTTGCTACATGGGGCCCACGATGTAACATTTTATCCTAGTTGGATCTGAGGATACTGAACATTTTGCTGTATTAAGTCATAAATTTGGGCCAGATACTGCAATCAGTCTACTCTAGACTGCTAATGATGTCAGTGTGAGTGCCATATATAGGTCAGCTACAAAATTAGGTAATTTTTAAAAGGAGCTGTATTCTCTCAGAATATGTCATGATTTATATGGTTCCCACAAGACCATACCCCAAACATTTAGTGAGGCGATGTGCAAGTCTAACAGCATTTTATCCAAAAAGAAGAAAGCAACCACAGCAACAGAATTGACTTTACAGTTCTGTTCTGGTCTATAAGGAAACAAAGAGGGCATGTTTTCCTGTACCTGACCACAGCTATATTAATTGGTGTAATAACACAATGTTCTCCACCAGCATTTGGCTGACACCTGGCATGAATATCACTGTCAGAATTATCCTGATTAATGAAGAATAATTCACCTTGATCAGACAGACTGTGAGGTGGTCAGTACCATGTTAACCAGCTCAGGTCTTAAATGTCTTCTGACACTGTGGCCCTTTGTAGAAGGATAAGGCCAAGTAGGACAGTAAAAATTGCATTATACAGGTTAATTACTCACATGCCTGCTCATGCTCACCATTACTGTTTGGTTCTCATTCATCTTCTTGCTTGAATTTGATTGCCATTTTCTTTGTTCCATTCTCAATGGCCATGTTTGCCCCTTTATTTCTGTTTTATGGTTGAGTACAGATAATCGATCATGTTTGTTACTGTGACTAGATATAATATCATTACTAATAGCTTATATTTCTCTAGCGCCTTCCACTGACTCGTATCGACGTTTTTCATGCGCACTAACAAACGAAATGTCTCAATAACCTCGCAAAGCAGGGATGGCTCTGTCTGCTTTACATGTAGGTCAGCTGCACCGAGATAGGTTACAGTTCACGACTTGCCCAAGGTTACACAGGAAATGTGTGGCAGAACTCAGAATGGAAACCAGATTTCGCGCTCTCCTGTCTTAACAACAAGGTTATCCTTTCTCTTTGTGACGCTTTTGGGCAGTTCATATGGATCTACACATATGTTTCAAATGAGTTAAATTTCCATGAACTTACTGTTCTGAACAAAAGTGGATGTATAAATGACAAAGGGCTAAATTATTGAAAAATGGCAAAAGCTGCTTGGAGATTTGCATACCTGGTCACAGCAGTTGTATGCATAAGTAACTAATTGATTACATGCATAATCGTAGGAACTGTGCATGCAATTTTCTGAAAATTTAGACCAAAATGCACAGAAGGGTAACTAGAGAAAAGGGAAAAGTTTAATGTAAGACACATGCATGGTGAGCATGGGCTTGAGCCATAGAGGATGCTGTAACTGGGCCTAGTTCTAGTGTGTGCAGTTCACAGATCTTGCTGTGCCCCCGACCACCCTGATAAACTACCTTAAAATGTGTTATAGCTTGCATTTTCCAGCATTGACTAAATAGTTATTTTCCTCTCATGCCACTGAAGAGCATAAGTAGGTGTATCCGTCACTCTCGTTTGTGTAATTTGTTCATCTTCTCTTTTTAAAACAAACAGGATTAGAAAGTCTTGGGATTTTGAAGACTGTTTTCCATTTGCTGATGGCCTGTAAATTGAACCTCATGACAATTAGAACTTTATTAAATAACGGTGCTAAGATATGCTGAGCACAGTGACACATGGAGGCACAAAGAGACATCGTCGATGCGAGCGTCCCCTGAAGAACTCAGTACTGACCTCTATATACTGCTCACCAAAATAAACAGGTATGGAAAACTTGCATTCAGACATACATAGTCACAGAAAACTCCAGTAATTCCTCTTTGAGGGGCAGTTTCACAGACAGCTCTTCCCTCAGCTAGAGAGGAGGCAGCGTACAGTGTCACATGTTTAGCTGGTGTAAATCAGGACATCTTGCTTGCGTCCCAAAACAGAGCTACGGCACTTTACACCAAGAGATCTGGCTTGTAGCTTTCGAGGTAGCAAAAGACCATGTTTTCATTTGCAGTGTGCCTGGAGCAAACAGAAAGACCTTTAAGCCTGAAGGTCCTCGGTGCTGGCTTTATGTTTTTTGTTCGTTTTTTTTTTTTTTTTTTTTTTTTTGCTTCATTGAGTCCATTCCTCGCTGATTTGGTAATGAGAGAAAAGTGTGCTGTTAGCGGCTTCTGAGCAACGCGCTGCAAATTTATGAAAATGAAAAATCTTTAACAAGAATTGAAAGGAAATCATTGATCTATGGCAGGAGCTTCAGCTAACCGTAGATTAATTAAAAAACAATACAAAGATGAACATGGATTGAGAGATGAGAAAAGATTGAATTTGCCCAGGAGCAGGATTGTTACTGGACTCAGGCATGTGGGTGGAATGATCAAAACACCTGGCCGTCTGCATACAGCGCAAAAAATCCTGTTGGCAAATGCCAAAATGTTGTAAGTAAAACGCAACCGGCAAAGTATCAGCAGCTGTTCTGGAGATGCTGTTCAGAATAAAACATACATGCGTAATTCTCTTACATCACCTATATAGGTGTTTTTTTGTCCTATTTATAGAGCTAATGCAATGTGGAGATAACCAGGCAATGCTGTACAGCCAGTGTGCTTTAGGAGTTATAATAGATACCTCTTGACACAAGGTAAGAAAACACAGAGGCGAGGATCTGTCTTCAGCTACAGTGGTGGGAGAAACGATGCTGCTCAGAGGAAAGGGCAGCTAATGGCAATCCTCAGCCGCCCAGCCCACCGCTGACTGGCAGGGCATGTTCATGGACTAAAATCTGGGACAGTGTGGCCAGAAGAGAAGGGAGGCTGGCAACAGAAAGATGATGGAAGGCTTGGAAGAGTGAAAAGGAAAAGGAGCGTCCTCTCTCCTCCTCCCTCGCCCTTGTTTTCTTCTAGGAGAGCATTTAATGCACATCCGTGGGCTGTGTCTGCCTGAGCGCTGCGTAAACCTCACAGACATACGAACACTCACATGCAACTCCCTGCAAAACCAGGGAGCAGACGCAGCCCGTGCTATAAACTGTATCACACACCCTGTGTTTTAATTGTATTCCTGCTCTTTGCCTCCTTTCTCCAGGCTAGCAGAGGGGGGGTGTGGGGTACGGGTGTTCCTGGTGGGGTCAGGCCTGTAATTCTGGTTATCTCCCCCTCTGCCAGACCTGCAGGGACAAGCAGAGCTGCCGCTCCATCGAGGCCCGCTCCTCTCCCTGCGGCGGCAGGAGATGCTCTAATAAAGAGCTGTTGTGAACAGCCCCTGCCATCTTAGCCCCTCTGTGTAACAAGCCCCACCAGAAAGGTCCTGCTGCAAGACCCACACGCCAATGTGCCATGGTTGGGGTTGTTTTTCACCGAGACCTCTACAGTTAATCTGTAATTTTCTATTTATTGTTAGAGTGAAGTGATAGGTAGGAAGCCAAAGTCCCAGCCGTGAAGATTTTCTGATGGAGACCTGACGTTGCTGGCAGAGCACCTCAGGCTGTCACGGCGAGCAAAGTGGCTGCCCAGCTTCTTCCTTCTCAACGCACAGAGCTTCACATGGATAGAGAGCAAGGAGGTATGGATCGTGCACGTCAGGGAATGGAAATGTTGCCATTTTTTTAAAATGTGGGTTCATTCTCATGGTATAGTGATGGTGGTTTCACTTTGTGGACTAAACATAGGCTTTCTTAATTATCCAATTCATTTAATTTGTAGAGTGGAGGATTTTATGAAGTCGGATATTGCGGCTGTGTTGGTGAGACAGTCATAATTCAGAGCCACAGTTATGAAGTGGTATTTAGTAGTGGTGGGTTTATACTTTTGGTTATTGCGTGCATTTATTTTTTTTATGGTTTTGTAATTATTAGTAACAGCAAGTTTATGAACACAACTTCATTGTTGTGTTCAGATTAAAGAACAATGCAGTTTGCAGAACAATTATAGGAGATATTTTTCTCTATAATATTTTCTATAATATTCTCTATAAGCTCCCTTATCATTCAAACATAAACATGTAAGCTGGTTGCAGTAGGAAAACAGTGAATTACTCTTATTAGCTACGGCCAAGAGATTGTATTTTTATCAAGGGGAAATCTGTGTTCCAGCTGTTCATGCACTTTAAGAGTGAATCTACCAGGTAGTTTATATTAGGGGAAAGAGGAATTAGCATGGAAGCCCAAAGAAACAACTTTATCTTGGACAAGTAGTGACAGAGCTACTGGAACCTCTCGTTTTTGCTTCACTTCAAACCCATCCTGCTCAGCACTCTGGTGCTCGAGTACCAGATCTGTCCCTACCTGAGCATACAGGGACTTGATTTTTAGATCTGGAACTACCAGTGGCACATCCTCTCATCCCAGAGAACCCAATCTCTTATCCCATCCCATGAATCTATTTGGCCTTTTTAAATAAATGGTCCAACTTTGATATTTCTTACAGTTTCGCAGAAAGGATGAGGCTGGAAGGAACTTCTGGAGGTCATTTTTTCCAACCTCCCTGCTCAGGCAGGGTCACCTAGATCAGGTTGCCCAGGATATGTCCAGGCAACTTGTTAGTATCTCCAAGGATGGAGACACCACAACAACCTCTCTGTGCAATCTGAGCCAGTGCTGTGTCATTCTTGCTTCTCAAGTAGAAACATGTGATCCTAAATCTGTCTGCAGGTCCAGCAAAAAATAATTTTCAGTTTTTCAAATCTTTGCACTCTGTTAACTTATTCCCATGCCAGTTCCAAGGAGTTCCTGGTAGCTAGTGGAGCAATACAGGCTCTACAGAGGAATGCCAGGATAAACAACTAGAGGCAAGAGATTAAAATCTAAAAGGTGTAGAAGCACAAGTCCTGGTGAAAATTGCTGTGATTCAAAACACCATTCATTAACTGCTGTGGATCCCAAAAGCGAAGCATCTCTACCCATCTTTACAGGCAGCACAGTACAGGACCTGAGCAGTCCTGCTTTGTGGCTCTGCTGCTCCAGTGAGAGTGACTCATTTTCAGATAGCTCAGGTTTCCCTGTGCCCTGTCCTGCTGCAGGCATTTCTTTGGTGTCCTTAAAAATACTTCCCTTGAGTCATTTGTAATGAGTCTTTTGGAATGCTACAGAATTGCAGTAACACTTAAACCAGCATCAGACTTCAGTGCTCTCCCCACCCGCCCCCAGAGCCAGAATTAGGGTTCTCAGAGAATATTTGGACTTTAACATAATAGTGGGGAAACGAGAAGAAAAAAGGGGGAACTTTATGTGATCATTTTAACTTGGCTAGCAAAAAAATTATTTGCTGAACACATCTTGAAAATTTTCTTCTTGAGTGGAGGATCCCAGCAGTGGGAAAAAGGCACTTTTGGAAACAGCAGAGGGAAGTTTACACAGATGGTATGAGAGAGCTGGCATTGTGCTTGGAGATGTGGTGGGGCAGAGAAAAAGCTGCCCTAAATAGAAGGGACAAGATGCTGGGTTTAATTTAGAAATGCTATTGGCATTTTTGTTACTGGAATGAAGGGAGCCACGAGTCTGCAAATGAAACAACCCAAACCCTTCACCACAATCATGGAGTGTAGCAAAAGTGCAGTGGGTTGGCATTTCCAGGCTTTGATTTTTTCTTTTTTCTTTGTCTTGCCAGATTCTGGAGTGCTTTGCCACCTATTTAGTTGCTTAAAGATAGCTTTTAAAGTACAAAATGTCAGCCTGAACCCAGTATTGAAGCTGTAAAGATTTAAAAAAAATTCCAGCCATTCCTTTGGTTTAGCAACTCTAAAGCTCTTGCAACTGTTATCATTTGTAGTGGTCACAAGGAAGTGACATTGTTCAATTAAAAAAAAACACAAGTCAAGCCCCTTAGCAAGGACATAATTTAGATGTTGGTTTGACAGCTCTTTTTTTCTGCTCTGTATGAATTCACCAAGTTCAGTCGTTTGTTAGATGCGTTTGGAGGTGTTTGGGCTTTTTTACAGTACAAGAGAAAGTGGCTGCTAATATCCCATCTTTCTCCTTGCTTATGAAACATGCAGTCTCTCATAAAACTACTGGAAGAACAGAGAAATATGGTTAGTAACTCCTTGATAAAGCTGGATTAAGATTTTGCTTTATTTATGTTAGCAATAATCATTGTGGTTTAGTGGCATTTGAAACAGCTGGAACCTTCTGTTTCAGCTGATGTTTTGATATGTCATTTTTTTCTTGGACTTTGGTCCTGATTTTCTGGTCTATGTGAAACAGGCAAACCATTTATGTATCTCAGAGGAGTGCTTTTAATTTAGGAATTTAGAGAATTATCAAAGGTGGTTATTTTAATCTCTGCCACTCATTCAGATGCCTTAGTCACTAAGGGCTAGGTTAGAAAGTAGATTTAGGAATCTAAATTGGTACAGAAGTCAAGTTCAAGTACTATTTCTTCAAACTAAAACTAAGTCCTGAAAACCCTTGCTCAACTAATGCCTAGCTCCAGAGCTACTTAAACATCATACAACCTTTTTTTTCCCAGCTTTAAAGCATTTAAGTTTTGAAGTCCTGCACATGCTTAAAGGCACCTGAGGCTCGATAAAGCTCAGTGGTGAGATACCACGCGTACGACCAAACCCCTGCAAGAGCTGTGCGCCAGGAGGTTCCTTGCTGGAGGAATCCAGCTGGGAAAGGAATCCTCCACGCCGCTGTCATCCACGTTTATTGGCCAGAGCTGAGAGAACGTCTGCATGTGCAAAACTGAAAAACACGTAGATGGAGCATCTTTAGTTACAGTAAGTTGTGGCTGTCTGGAATATCACCGAGAGGTGTTGGGAGAGTTGTACGGGCTGTGGTGGTTGATCAGTTTAACTCTACTGGGTGTGTTACAAACCTAAGTAGTAGATTAGATGTCAGGTTTATTGTACAATGGGTTAAGTTCCCAAACTTTTCACACTGCTGCTTATCTCCTGAGAGCACCTGCTCCTCTGGGCAGGGCTTCCAGGGCAACTTGAGTGTGAAAGGAAAATAGCATAAGCTGTGGCATTGCAAGAACTAGCAAGTGTTCATCAGCCAGTGTTCACTGACTTAACTAATCCTCAGTCTTTGTTTCTGGGCTGCAGAGCCTGGAAAACTGCAGAATTTATAACCAATCGTCAAATTGTTGAGGTTAAAACCTCTGGAGGTTGCAGAGCAAAATTACTTTTTTTTTGTAGGGACAATCTGAATATTTAGGAGTTGAGAAACTCTGCAAAGGGAATTAAGAGTAAAACATTTATGTCCTTATCTGGTGCTGTGTAACAAAATATTGGTCATAGTTTGCGATTTTAAAGTTAAACTATTTGGGAAAAATGGGCTCGAGACATGCAGTGTAGGTGATGCTATGCATGCTACGTCATCATGAACTTGGATTCAGGAGCAGCTATTCATGCTCACTGTGGGTACCTACGGGTAGCTATTTACCAGCGTTATTCTGAGGATGGATGAACTATGCAGTGGTCTTTGGAGACTACCAGTTTCTTCCTTATACGACCTTCTTCCAGCCTGATAGAGCTTTGCTTTTGTTTGAATTAGGCAAAAAAATATCTGAAGGTGAATGCAATTCTGTCTCTTCACAGCAGCAGCTCCCTGTGTTGCTACCGCAGCTGGGAAGCGGCATTCTGAAGAGCGTGCGGCTTTCTAACCTTGGGACCTTGCAGAAAGAAGTGGATCTTATGACAAGCGCTTTCATGCCATGTCAGAGCGCGGGATGAGTTTCACCACCTGGAGCAAGTGGTAACTGGGACATCAAGCTGACTTTCCTTTAATATCTGTCATATTTTGCTTTCATTTTGTTCTGCTTGTCTGTAATATGCTCTTCTCCATGCTTTTGTGGATAAGGTCAGACTCAGTTGTACTGTCAGAGGAAGAAAGAGACTGAAATCTCATCTCTGTTGCATGTGAAGGATGTGGGACTGTGAATCTTACTCCTATGAGAGAAGAAGATTGGGATTCGATAATATGAAGAGAGGAAGAGAGATTTCCATTGAGAGGCTTGGGTCGAAACATGGCTAAGCGGTGAGACTACCTCTGTAGAAAAAGAAGAGGAAAATAAGGCCCTAGAAGAACTAGAAAGAATTGCTTTATTTGTTCTCTGATTATTACATAGGATTTGAATGAAATATGGATGGCACATTTTCAACTTGGGATAAATGCCACTGGTAAGAAGTGCCGCTGTTCCTTTCTTTCTGAGAGATCCCAGGGTGAGACAGTGACCATCCATAAAGAAAGGATTGAGTCCTTTGTGCTACTGTCAGCTGTGAGACCTCCTCTGAACTGTGCTCAGGAATAGCTGGATGATTAGAGAGTGGGTGTAAGCGCTGGCATCCCAGGAACCACCCTGCCCCTGTCTGCTGCGCTGAATTGCTGGAGGGTGCTTTACAGGAGCCTTGCTGAGGCTGGGTCTTGAGTGAGGGCTCCAGGAGAAGCTCAGGCCTGAGCAGGCGGAGGGAATGTTGGCATGAAAGGGAAACAATCAAAAGGAAGTGCAGATAATATCTATCACCTCTGATGTCTGTGTCTGTGTAAATAGTTAATAGATAAGGTTTCAGGAGATAAGTTGTCTAAGACCAATAAAATTCCTTCTTTTTGTGCACTGCCAATGGTTTCCTTTGTTTGGTTCTTTGCATCAGCTCTTGACAGCATCAGTCCTCCACAGGGTGTGGGCATCAGCTTGTTATGCAGGCTTGCCTGTCAGAGTTGCCCAAGAGGCTCAGCTCTGCCCCTTAACCTGTAGCCCATAACCCTCAGCATCTGGGTTTGGTTCTGAGAGGTGTCACTTTTCTTTCAGATGCAAAGTTTGTAACTATTACCCAAGACTTGGTCACCTTGAGATGTGTTGCGCTCACCAAACCTCCTGTAGAATGTTGGCCAATGCAGATGGGATGATAGCTACCCAACTGTCTTCAAATTTTGTGAGTTTTAGGTCCAATGGTAATTTATGCCTGTCCAGCCACAAATGTAGATAATCACCATGTGTTATATTTGCAGTGTGAATGCAGAGCTGTTAGAGAGCAGCAGGCTGTAATAAAACTCTAGGAAAAGCCATTTCCCGCTGTCATTTCATAATGGACATGAGGTTTGACCGTTCTGCAATGTGGGATGTGTGGCAACTTTTGTGCAGGACTAGCTTGGAGGGCCTTTTTGGATAAGACATTGAACACATCCAGAAAGTGAAGCTAATGAAAAAATGCTCTAACCAAAGCCCAGTGAGATCCAGATTTTTCCTTCTCAGGGAATGTCTTATGGTTGTTTTATTTCCACTCCTAATGAAAGCAATAAAACAATCCAGAAAGCTGCTACAAAGCATGATTATGAATAAAATAATTGTTGGTCAATCAAGTGATTTGTTTGAATAAAAGCAAAATATTTCATTTAGAGCTCAACTTGAAATAGTATGGAAAATAGGAAAAAAAAATTTTGCAATGCAAAATTGAAAATGTCATTCTGAAAATGGAGTAACATTTAATTTTCAGCACGCTGATTCTTTTGCTTTTCTCTTCAAAAGGAACATTAGTCAAGATCATCACTTCTATGCAGATGTTTTGTTTTCATGAGTTGGCAGTTTCTGAGAGTCTAAATGTAACCGACTTGTGTGTTAAAATGGTGAGCTAATCTCAATGAGTTTTAAGTGTCGCTAAGATCCTGTAGTATCCCAAAATACCTGAAACAGCCCTACAGATAAGGGTTTGTTTTTTTTTTTTTTTCTTGGTCAGGCAGAGTATTTGTATGGACAAAATGATAATAAGGAAAAGAAAAGGATTAAAGAAGTTGCGCGTTTTTTTTCTCTTGGTCTAGAACTACTTTTTGTCAGATGACATTTTTTAACCCAAGTGGAGCAAGCCAGGACGCTGTGTTACTTTTGACAGTCTGTTGTAGCTTCCTTTTATTTTCACATGCTAAGTCCAAGGAAACCTCTCAAATATTTTCTAGCCAACTGAAACGGTATCCTAGAGGGGCACGCATTTGTTGATGGGGTAGGTTCTGTTCTCCGGTCAACTCCAGCTGCAGCTGTTTGCATTTTTAGCCATTGATTTGCATGGCAGCCCCTCTGCAGCGCTGCTCCCTCCTGCTTGGCCGATGGAGAAATCCGGCCCCGTAGCTGTCCAGTGGTATTAATGGAGACCCGGTGACGTCCATGGTAAACTGGTTTTCTTACGGCGGCAATTAAGCTCAACGATAGCTTTTTGGAATCAATGGAAACGAAATGCAGATAACAGGCATTAATTGAACGTTTATTGGAAATAATTTAAATTACCTATGGTTGTGACTTAGTTAATGGAAATTAACGACTACCGTTTGGGTATAAGCAGAACTGCTGGAATGTAACGGAAGTCAATACAAGCGGCCCCAAATGGTTGAGATAAGGAAGTACTTATTGATATTAGTGATCTTCAATATTTTCTATTGGAACTATAATCTAATACAGACCATATTGCTGTGGACTTCATCTAGAGTACAGGGATAAGAAATTGCTAATAATATTGTAAAGTGTCACTAATCTGGTAACTTGCTACACTGGGTATTGAAATAATTAATGCAGTAGATCATTCTTAATTATAGTCGTGTATTTACAGACAAACTGAAACTGGCTGTTATTGATTAAAAGAGGTGCCATATTGCAGACTTTTCTAACCCTGTAACTATATTGTTCTTGAATTTCAAATAGTGTAGCTTAGATTTTTACATCTGATTTGAATTACTCAAATGTCTTAAAGATCTGTGTTCCAACCAGATGTGAGAAATGGCTTTGGTTTGGAAAGTTTCAAGGAAGGACCACCAAATAATGAGGAAAAAAACAACTCTCTGTTATTTTTTTCCCTACACCTTCAGTGGAAAATAGGAAAAAAAAAGAAAAGTACCCCAATTTATTAATATGGTTTGGGATCCTGTCAGGAAAAAGTTCTCTACCTTCAAAATATCTACCATTTTTCTAGCCCAAGGTTAAATACTGGGCTTGATAAACCTCTGTAATTGAAAGAATTAAACATTCTGTACATAGTCTTACTATTTACTGTGTTTTATGCATAGTCTGTCACAAAGCCAACACTTTAACCACGCAGAATTCCTGCCAGTTAAGCACCACTGGCTGTACTAACTACAATAATTGGCTGTACTGATAGAATACATATATTCTAGTTAACCATACTAAAACCGCAACCTTTTTTTTTCTCTTTTTCTTGTCATTAAACATTTGGATTTTTTTATTTAACTTAGTTATTTTAAAAAAACATTTAGAAAGTTAATTCAAGTATTCCATTTAATACGAAGATGTTATTACCTCTTTAAGAGTAAGATTAGGTCATGTACTACTTTGTACCACAGTTTGTTTTGTTGTCTTTACTTGATGGAAGTACTTTACCTCTCAGAATCGGCTTTGTGTTGCAAAGTTATGTGATAAAGATTAAAGACATTCTGGTCTTCAAAATATTCTGTGACATGTAGAGAAAGCCCTCTGTTCCTGTGGAATTCTCGTTGGTGAACTGGGGACGACTGCTAGAAACCGACCACAAAAAAAAGCATGAAAAAAGCAAAGTGAATTTATCTACAAAGGGTAAATAAAGGTTGGAAATTTATTTGGAAATACTTCTAAAGCTCTGCTGAACATACCACTGAAAAACTGAAAGAATTAACTAGTTTGTTATGCCATATACAATGTTTAGTATTGGTATGTATTTCAAGCTAGTGGTAAAAACAAAGGAACTATAATAAACAGGTTACTATTAGCTCACAAAGATACCATCTGTACTTATCTGTGAGAAGTCCAAGGAGTTCAGAGACCATGTTTCAAGTACTGAAAACGACTGGAAAATATAATTGGCATTATTCCGTTTAATTATAGCTGGTGATTTGTTTTGGGATTTATAATCCTGACCTTGATACGCTATAAACAGAACCTTCATTTAAAAGGGATTAAGGTAGGTTATGTGTGATAACCCACCTTAACATAAACTCTCTCTGTAGGAAGATACCAAGTTATGGAATGCCTCCTACTCAGTCCCTTTCCCTGCCAATGGCCACTACGCTGCTCCAGAGAACTCCTTGTGCCGCCCAGTGACAACAGAACATCCTGCAGATGAGCCTTCTCAGGGTATAAAATGCTGTCTTATTAAGTCCATCAGCAGCAGCATTATTTGGGATTGACAGATGTGACACGCACAAGTTCAATAAGCGATGCTTTATGCATTACTGAGGGTTTTTTTTGTGACCAAGCACTGGTGGAGAGATCTCGCCACAGGAGAATCAACCATCCTGAACCCTGTGGACTTATGAAGGCAAGGGCTTGCTAACACAGATCGGCTTGTGAGCTTGGCTGAGGGCAGCCTGCACGAGGCTCTTCTGCAACCTCCAAGCTGGTGGAGGCTGGTCCCAGCCCAGAAGAACTCTTGAGTGCCCAAACTTCACACCCAGTGGCCACCCTGGCTTCCCAACCTGGTGCTCAGAGCAAGTCAGCTCAGAATAAAAATGCTGGGGCTGCCTGGACATCTGTCTCATCCCCTGATGTCGGAAGTAGAAACTGTAAGAGCTCTGTTCCCAACAAAACCAAAATGCTAAGAATTGGACATTTTTAATGCAGCTCTCAAATGAATGGAACTGCCCAAGTCCTGGTCCTGGTTGTTGCTCCTCTCCAGCTGGAAATTCAGAGAAAGATGGCCATTTCCTCTGCAAATTCCTTTCCACATACCCCACATGCACAGGCACACACGTGGGGTTGTGAAGTGGTTACATCTTTGCTGAGGGTTCTGTTATAGGTTTGGGTTAAGCCTTGTTGAAAACGGTAGGTTTAACCACCGCCCTTCTCTTCTGAGCTGCGGGAGACAGTTCAGCACATGTTTCTGCCCAAAACAAAGGCAACCGTAAGGTTGCCCAGGAATTTAAAAGATCTGGGTGAGGAACCCTGTTGAGTTTGTTTTGGGCAGGGATGTGTGTGGAAAAGAGACAGAGCAGCAGAGAGGGAGCTCGGCAGCAGACTGGGAGGAGAGGAGGGCAGTCCACGGGAGACGTGGGTCACAGCTCTGGGAGGAGCACAGAAAGAGGGATTTCAGTCCCGGGGTTTGCTTGGAAAGACCTTGGGAACTCAAACAAGGAATCCTTCTCCCATTGTGTGACTTGGGATACGTGATTCAGTAGCGGTTCAAAAGTGGGCAAGCATATATTTGGTCCCATTCAAAGCTGTGCACAATGGTAGTCATCCCAAGTAACAAAAAATTGTGAATAAAACATAGAAGAGAGGAAGATGAATCAAGAATGAACTGGCTTACCTGTAGTCTTGAAATGCATGACCAAAATACCGTCCCACTACCTTTAACCATTAGAGAATTTTGAAAGACTGGCCATTTATTAGGCAAAACAGCGTCAACTGAAGGAAGTTCTTACAGGTATATTTTTATATTAATTAGAAGTCACAGTCTGAACAAAATTATTTGAAAACGCCGAGCTAATTCAGCCTCTACTTGCAGAAGATGAACAGTGAATTTGGTAAATTCTGCATACAGCCGAAACAAAGAGCCTGAGACCTTCTTTAGTTAATAAAAGTAAGTAAAATATTTGAACAATCTGATAACAAACACTGAAACAGGCCCTGGACTGCTTATTTAAGCCCCAGTTGTAACAAGAGCCTTGGGAGATTTACCTGTGGCAGGACTGCAGATGTGGTTACTCAGAGATTTTTGATAGGATTTTTAAACTCGTATAACTGTACTTTATTTCTATATATTTCAACTGGGGCCGGAGTCCTTATCATTACTGAAACAGGGATTTATAGCCCTTTATTCCCTTTAGCATTTGCGTAGAAGGCCATGGAGCCCTCGCTCCTAGACTTGCTGATATAAAGATAATCATCTTTGAAGTGAACTTCCTAGGAACCAGGTCCTCCTCCAGCTGGAGGCAATGGAAATGCTATTGCTGACTTCAGTGGTACTAAATTTCAGTTCTTACATTTTTTATGACACCTCTTCTTGGAACAGATACATTTGCTTGAGCATTCGTTACTAATTGCCCGCATTTTTTTTGTTCATATTATTGTTAAATGTGACTCGTAATGTATTTCTCATTTTTTAACAAAAAAATGTGTGGAACAGAAATCTTTTAATTATTGAACTTGCTGATCTCCTTTGTCTTCCTTTTTATTATCCATTTATTTAAAAGGAAGGTGTTTATGATGCGAGGTTTGGCAAAGAGTTCATAAAATGTAAATTCTATTTTATTTTTTGTGATGCAGAGAAAGGGGAAGAGAGAAATCCCATCATTTCAGGATTTTTTGGGGTTTTTTTTTTTTTCACACTAAGTCACAGCGCAGCACGACATGAAATGACAGCGATACCAGCCCCAAGAATCAAGATTACCCGGTGGAAATGCCAGCTGACCCCTCAGAGCAGCGCTGTAAGTGGCACCACTCTTTACTGTTACTGAAATGAATTCAAAGGGGCTGGGTTTTTGCTCTCAAACCATGCATTATGTTATCACTTTTCTAGTCTCACATCATTTATTTAAAAGCAATTGTTTCCTTGATTCACAGCTCTCCACACGTAGGCGATACGGAACGTTACGTGCCATATTTTATCTCTCCCTGGGCGTAAGTCTCCAACGTGTTGATGTTGATGTGGGATGAGGATGCTCAGCACTTCCCAAAACCTGGCCCTACGCAAAAGGCGAACGTGACGTTTGGACAAGTGCGAGTAACAAATGGCCACGGTGAAGGTGGTGATTAAAGGCTGTTATAAATACACTTTGGGGTTCTGATGTTTTGCAATCTGCTTCTGTTTCATTTTTGTGGCAGTGTACCTCTGATAGTCTTGTTGTTTATTGTTAATGTTTCCATGACGATCCTTTACATACTGCTTTCATATAATGATTCTTGACCAAGAGAAGAAGAATGCTTTTATCAGCACAGGACAGAGCACCGACCTCTGCAGTGCTGCGTGTTTCTTCTGACTCCCTTCCTCCTCCACCAAATTTCGCATTGCAGAGGGCTCTCAGCAGACACTGGGAATGGAATTCACCTCACCTAACGTGGAGGTAGAGAGACATTTGCCTCCTTATCAGCTGGTCACTCGCATTCCCCTGGTCGCTGATGGGAAAAAACAGGCACCCGTAGGCTGCGATTCATCTTACCCGTCTTAGACATTGAGGAGAATGTGAATTGAGACCCAGCAGTGCCTACGCCGTGGTGACCCGTTCAGATACCATTGCTTACACCGTGCTTGTCTCCCTTTGCTCAGCTGAATCCTGTGCCTTGATACTTTCCTTAATATGACCTGAAGGCCAAGACAACTCCACCTCAAGCCATTTTTGGGATTTATACAAACTTTCCAAGCCTTTTCCTTACCTATCTTGAAAGCACTTCGATAAACAGGATTTCTAAAACAAATAACTGGAGTCACCTGATGACAAAGCAACATTCACCACACACTGAAACCCCTCCCTCCGGCTTTCACTCGCATTAATATTTTGGTATCAGCAGGAAGCGGTGCTCCACAGGTGGGATCTGGTGAGGTGTTTACGATCTTCTGCGTGGACTCATTCACAATAAAAAAGATTGTTTTGCAGATAAGAAGCTGTCATGCTACAAACTGAAACCGCGGAAGTTCTTCTGTTACGAGTTAAGAGGTTAAGTGACACGTTTGGTACTTCTGCCTTAAATAGTCCAGGCTTCCTTTAAAAATTAAAATGCAAAACTTAGTTTCTTCAGTACTGTCTGACTGAGAAGTCACAGAGCCTCTTATATTGAATCCTGTCCTTTGAATTGCTCTTTTTAAAAAACTTGTTTATCTATAATTTTGGTCAGTGTTTTTAGAGCAAATTGCCTCACAGTTCTCAAAACTGCCTGAGCAAGACGGCTCTCAGCAGGGCTGCAGTAATCTAGTCTCCATTTAGCGATACGCTGCTTAATTTTCTAACCAGGCTGCCCCAAATCCAAATTTTACAAATTCAAACATTTATCACCAATGAAATAAATCTCTCGTTTTGACTAGAGAAAATCTAGCTTTGGATCTGAATTTTGGAGTCTGGGTTTTCCTCTCCTTCCTCTCTGAGAGCATCGTTACGGCAACTCCTTGCACGAGTTCCTATCTAATTGAAACCCTAGTGGCATGCATATGTGCTAAACGAAGGAATGTAATAAAAAAATTTATGAGTTAGTTACACTTTGAAGCAATAACGTGTTAAAGAGTTAAAAAGAGCTCTTTTTTTTTCCTTTTTTTTTTTTTTTTTTTCCCCCCAGGTCCTTCAGGCCAGGAACTGTTTGCAGCGCAAACGGAGCGCGTTTGGGATCTGACAGCTATTATTACTCCCTTTTGCAGTGTACTATACACATCTTTTGTGATTTCCATGAATATGACAGAGATCTACGCAGTGAAGCGTGATGCAGTGATATGAAACTCTCTCAGCGATTTTCAAAATATGCAACCCATAAATCATTCACCTTAACCTGGCTCCAAATTTGCATGGAACTGGGGGTCGGTTGTCTCAAAAGCTAATTTACCCCAAGTCCGACCAATCCCAGCTGCGTGAGAAGCACATAACGAAGTTACAAAGGTAGGTTTCGGATGGCTTCGGGGTTTGTACTGGCTGCTTCGCACAGCTGTAATGATGAGTGGGTGAGGAGAACGAAGAATGAATAGTGTGGGCGGTGGAAATATTCACCGGGCATGTCACGGCCGGGAAGGAAGCACAGGGGCCTCCTGGCCTCTACAATGGGGAAGACCTCAAGGCTCCCTGGACATGGCTCCTAGTTATTTATTTATTTCAGCTCTGACACGTTCTCATTAGGAAAGCAAAAAATGTGAAATCGATACCGTGCCTTTCGAAAGCGGGGAGCTGACTGTGGCTGAACAACAGGGCTGTCTTATAATCTGCTTCCAAACGTGTGGGTGCCTCTTGGGTTTCCTCAGCTATTTTATGGCCCATTTTCAAAGATTTCTGTAAAATCAGGCCAACAATGTCTGCATCCCCTACCACATCACAGTGAAAAATTGGGCCGTGTTTCAGAGTCATGTAAATTCCTTCTCTAAGAAACATGTACGTTTTACAAAGTGTAAATTTAGCAGACCAGGGGGCGAATTCGTCCCTGGTTCGTCTCCTTTGTTCCATTAGAGTTACCACAAAGGTGGGTTGATTAATAGTTTACCATTAGTGAACAGAAAAATGAGCAGGTATAACTGAAACATCACAAAGGTTTCTTCCAGGATTGCCGTGACGTGTTCAGGTAGTTGATAAGATAATTCATTCTTACTCTTCCCGTATTTTCATGAGAACTTACCTATAAGTAAACAAAACCCGAAGACTAGTTTATATTTCTTTATTGTACTATTATATGGCACAGTAAGTGTAATAAAGCAATCTGTTGACTTCTCCTTGACTTTTCGTATCCGTTGCTTCTAGACACGTTTTCTTGCACACATGAAATACATACAACTTTTATGTCTAAGGTCCTAGTAGTTTAAACACAGCCTGCTTCTTTATTGGCAACGTATTCTTACAGTCAGGACTTCATTGGGCTGGGAAATATTAGAAATGTGTTGACTAACGCACTGCTAAAAATATGAGACATGTAATATTTAAATAATGATAGATATTCGTGGTGCAGGTTGAATGGTTGTTCACGGTTCACAGTTGCAACCGCAGCTGATCCAGCGGTTGAAAAGCTGCTGTTCTCCAAAGCTGCCGATGTTGCCTATCAAAGAAATTACTCGAAACGGTGGGGTAAAACGACGGCTTCACTGAAGTCTGCGGCAAACTCCATCGATTCTGTAGGAGCGGAACATTTCGTACAGAACAATGTACTCATTCAATCCGAGAGTAGGTTTTTCAAAGTGTTTCTTTAGCCAAGTAAAAGTGTCTTAAAGGACGAAAAATGTCTTTAAACCAGGGCAAGAATTAGTGACATTGATAACTGTCATGTTTGAGGTTTTAAGGAAAGCACTGGAAATGCGAAGCCTGCCTGTGTTTCATTCTTTTACGCTAAAAGACTCATGCAGCAAGAATCTGTAAGTGACACTCAACCGAGAAAGAGCTTTCGGAACAGCTGATGTGAAACTTGAAAAGAGGCAACGTAACAAATGTGATGCAGGGGGAAGTGCTTTCATTCCCGTTCAGAAACATCTGGTTTATTGCAACAATAACTACTGTAATTATATCACTGCTGGAAAAGCTGCTCTAGGTTAGGTTAAGTTTGTGGGTTTCTATAATAAACACTGCTTTGGAGGAGTGGAGGTTTCAGTATTTCAGCCATGTCAGATCACACTGAACTGAACTGTGATTTGAGGCAAAAATAACAAAATATGGAAAACATAAAAGCATTGTTTCTAACCATATATTTCTTGAGATATAGTCTTGGTTTATTCCTCATTACACCAAGTGGAGGGTATGCCAAAGAAGCAAATTGCTGGATGACTGACCATATTTCACTGATAAAAACTAAAAAATTAATTTTTTTGTCAGTTGGAAATAGGCTCCTTAATATTTAGAGTAATACATATTGCTGTAATAAATAAACAAGCATCCCGCAAAGGATAGTAAATATCATTATTCTCACTTTACATACAGGGAAAACTGAGGACAGACAAACTTAGGGCAGACAGCAGTTTCATGCTGGAGGGTCTCCTCGTAAGAATATAGTGGATTTTTCCAGGTGAGTGCCTGCGTGATAGGGCTTATTACCCAGCCACTGAACTATTTCTCTAGTCATTAAAAATAAGTGTTTCAACTACAGTGCAATGCTTTGCTATCTAATGGAAGCTCCGAGTCTACACCGGTCTTTTACTACAGCAGAACCAACTGAATTCTCTCAGTTGCCAAGTGTATCTCCTCAATATTACAGAGCAGCGAGAAACAATGGTCTGTTTTCTTGGCAAGAGAGTACGTCCACTGACCGTCGCATCGGTGGTGTCCGTAGCACTACCGTGGCTGTGCTTGGATCTGCAACGGGCCAGGCATTGCACATGAACATCTTCCCAGAAGCTGCAAAATAGAAATAAACCAGTTTGCATCCTACTGTTAGGGCATGCTTAGTCTAGATTCTACAACAAATATTCCATAAGTCTATACAATTTTAGTGTACTAACAATATATAAAAATGAATGGAGCAACAGGAAGATCATTCCACATTTTTGAATTCCCGTTAAAATGCTTTGTTACAGAAAGGTGGTAACAATAGAACCCAAACTGCCTCAGACCTTTGGGAATTTAAAAATTATTAAGAAAGAAATATTTTATTATTGTAGTTTGCTTCTCTGCCTCCAGCTCATGATTTGAAGTTGTTTGCTGCTGTCTGTTCAGATTCACACATTTGTACACAATAGATCAAACAGAATTTCCAGTTATATGTATGCACCGTTTTAACAACCGACCCGGTATTTTTGCATGCTTACACTGGCAAAACATTACCTGAGCAAGAATCAACTTATATTATACATGCAAATGGAGGTTTGTGCGTGCAGAGGACTTCTATCTTAAAATGCAGGTTTAACACTATCTTTAGTTTTAACTCCTGCAGCTAAAATAATTTCTACCAGCTCAGTGCTTGGAATTGAAATTACTCTTTTGCTTCAATACAGATAGAATAAAATAATTCCAGAATATCACACACTCTAATTTTTTGGGTGTTATTTTACCAGAAAAGTTCAAATTAATGGAATATAAATTGCGTCACTCAAATGGCAACTAAACCCTGTTGAAGGCAGACCAGTGAAAACATACTGTAATTTTCAAAGCAACACAGTAGAGAAAATAACAAAGTTGTTTTAAAGTTCCAACAAAAATCAGATTTATTGTTATTTAGGATTAGCTCTATTTGCATTCTCCAAGATACTGTAGGGTTTAGTACTAATGGTCATTAGGCTCATCAGTCATACATATAATTTTCTCCCCTAACATTCTTTTTTTATATATATTTTTATCTCTCTCTCTATACACCACTCCTATATATGTACATGCGTATATAACTTTTGGGGGAGTTGAATCAAGAGTGACCCAACTTTCTCCATTTTCATAGAAATCCTTTTTCAAATAAAAGCACACGAACCGTAAACAGAAACGTGTCTCTGACTTGAAAGTTTTGTATTTCTCACCTGTTTGTCATCTCATCACCAGTTTTAGAAGTCTGATAAATTGGCTGCTGAAATTTATTTATCTATCTATCATCTATCTATCTACCTATCTGATCATATCATGGATACTTTTATTTTATAAATGCTCCTTGTTTTATTTAATGGTCTTTGAGTACAGTCATTCTGTATGATTTTGTTGCAAAAAGGTTAAATCTCAGACTTGGAAATGGAAGAACAAATCATCAGCTGATGTTAACCATCACCACCTGTATCAAGAGGACTACAGAGAACGGTCTGATGATGAAACAAGTGAGAGGTAGGGTTGAAGCTCGCTCTACACTCATGCTAAATGCCAACCCCAGCTCTGATCTGGTCCTTCAGACAGGAAAAGTCAAAAGTAAATGGTTTGGAAGCTGCTGGAAGCAGCAGCACTGGGCATGCCTTAACCACGCCAGCTTTAAAATACCACCTCGAACTGGGATGAACCCTTCACCTTTCTTTTTTTGAATGCTAAAAAATCTACATCTCTGCTCCTGCCTGCCGAGGCACTGAATCTTGGAAGACGTTGAATATTGCCTGGATAATGCTAAGTGTCCTCAGATGCCTTTCTTGTCAATGGCTGTAGATACCTTCCAGCACCAGGCACTCATTCAAAAAAAGAAGTTAAGTTATTGCAGACTTTTCTTCGGTTTACGTCATGTCAGGTGGTCTGGCATTACTTAGGATTCAGTCCTGTAAAATGCTGAGCTTCCACTCCTTTTACTCCAAACTGGGGCCGGGTATAACACATACCTTGCATGATTCAACATACAGACTAAAAGAAAAAGGGAAATGTTGTTTGTTTGTGGGTATTTTTTTTTTAATAAAACCAAAAAATAGTGGACTGAAACATCATTTAAAAAAAACCCAAGATATAATTTCCAGTTCTCTGGCTTCTTCTCTGTTTTTGCAGTCTTTCCTTAGTACATCTAGACAGCAGAAAAATTTCCTCGTGGCGGGCTGACTTCCTCCCGTGGTGCTCATAAGTCATCACCCATTGCTTCGAGTGCCTTTCATCCCTGCTAAGCTCATATCAGAATTCCTTGCGCCAAGGATGGCGCGAGCTCATTGCCGCTGTCGGGTCCCAAGCTGCGTCCCAGTGAGAGGTATTTACTGGCACCAAGGTATTTACTGTCTCCCGTTTGCAGCAGAACTGGGCATGGGAAAGGTGGGGCAGCACCTGGAACCGTGTGAGATTCCTGTTTCCTCTGCAGATAGTACTGGAGATGTTCCACTTGAGCTCTAAGGGCTTATTCAGTTCCGGACTTCTTGAGAATGCTAATATTAAATGGAAAGCTCTCTTCTCTGAAACCAAACCAAGAAAAAAAATAATTAAGTGAGGCTCTAGCAGACAGAGCAGAGACCTGGGATGTTTGCAGGGATATTGCGAAGCTTAATATTTAACAGTTTTCCACCACACATAAGAGAAATATGAATGAGAACTGTAATACAGACACATGCAGAGTGAAAAAAAGACCACGACAAACATATTCCTAGATCCACTCCTAAAGATCTGAGCACTCTCATATCAAGTCTTTGACCCCTCATTTATTTTTCTGAATTGCCTTGTGGTGATGACAAGAGCTGGTTGTCCTTTGGAGACCATATCATTCACAGAAGCGCTGAAGCTCTTTTCTGCATGGATACAGAATATCTTCATGTTGAGGAAACCTATGTTTTATGGGCACATTCAGAGACACATATTCTGGTATTCAGTCTTCATTCATTGGTGATAGTGCAGAAATTCTACTATAAGCCAGAGAGACAAAGAGACCTGACATACAGTCATAAGAAGAAGTATGTCCTGATAGTAAGAAATTCTGTCATTGCATGTGCTCATGAGGGGTGTTTTCTTCTGACTTCGTTACGCAACTCCAAAATGAAACATCTTCATGAAAGAGACTTTGACAGTGAGTGCAATGTGTTTTCCATTCAGCACCACTTTCACGCAGTAGCCTGGTCTTCTCACTACAGGTTAGAAATCCGAGATAAATCTTAAAATTCAGACCATGAAATATGAAACACTCCAAAACTCCAGGTGCAGATAAGGAGTCTGACCATGCGGAGGCAAATGCCGCAAAACACCGTGAGAATTCGTAAAGCGCTGATACAAAGGCAGGGGCTGCACGTACGTTTCAGGTCTGTGTAAGGAAAGCAGTTTGTAAGGAAAACTCCCCTGAAGTTCAGGCTGTTCAGATTCACGTTTGTTAAAAATGGGAAATATTGGGGACTATTAAACACTTAATTTTTACAGATGATCAGCAGAGGGTTACTGAGGACAGATGTTTCTGTAACTATAGAATCACAGAATGGTTTGGGTTGGAAGGGACCTTAAAGATCATCCAGTTCCAACCCCCTGCCCTGGGCAGGGACACCTCCCACCAGACCAGGTTTCTCAAAGCCCCATCCAACCTGGCCTTGAACACCTCCAGGGATGGGGCAGCCACAGCTTCTCTGGGCGACCTGGGCCAGTGTCTCACCACCCTCACAGCAAAGAATTTCTTCCTAATATCTGATATAAATCTCCCCTCTTTCAGTTTAAAACCATTCCCCCTCATCCTATGGCTCCCCTCCCTGATCAAGAGTCCCTCCCCATCTCTCCTGTATCACCCTTTAGGGACTGGAAGGGGCTCTAAGGTCTCCCTGGAGCCTTCTCTTCTCCATCCTGAACATCCCCAGCTCTCTCAGCCTGTGCTCACAGCAGAGGGGCTCCAGCCCTCTGAGCATCTTTGTGGCCTCCTCTGGACTTGCTCCAACAGGTCCATGTCCACGACTTAAGTCAGTGTTTAATTATGCCCTTATTCATTAGGTGTTTCTTTCACTGTGTTGGGCCCACTAAATTTTGCTGTCCAAGATGAACTGATATTTAAGTGGATCTTTCCCAGCATTTCCCAGCACCTTCCGTTTCATAGCAGTACCTAGCATCATTACGATAATGTGCCAAATTAAAGTTACATCTTTCTAGCTGACTATTTTTTCATGCTTTTTCTTTTTCTTCCACTCCTCCAATTCAGAAATCTCACTCTTGCAGCCTCCAGAGAGAAACCCACAGGGGAGAGCTCATTTTCCCTTCACCAGAAAACTTTAATGTCCTCTCAGTGCTCTCCCATGGCGCATCGGCCTTTACTCTCTGGCCTGAGCTCTTGAAAGGCTGCCGTTCGCCCTGGAAGAGCTTTCCCACATGCTGTATTGTCAGGGGACTGCCTGACCGTGGTCAGTGGTTTCTGTGTGCGGACACGTAGGCGGAAAGGGGCAGAGGGGCCACACTCGAGGAGAGCAGAACAACTGCAGGAGGGAGGCCTGGACCAGAACGGGGGTTTGTGGGTGAGGAGCCGCTGGCGTGCCAGGATACGGGGTCTGTGCAGACAAGCATCAATAAAGGCATTAAAAATAGAGACAGTAATGGCTTCTCAAATTGCAGCCCTTGGTTTGCAGAAAGAGGTTTTGTCAGTCCCAGAGTCACGCACGCAAAGTTTGTCCTCTGGCCACATCTGCTGCAGTTGCTTGGCAAGTGACAGGATACCTGACCCGGGAAATTTTTCCTGCAAAAAAATCAGGCTGTTTCTCACCTACACCGTGTTAACAGCACTGCGAGCTGCTGCTGTGGTTCTGATTCCCCCCTCCCCAGCCTTGTTTCTCACAAATAAATCTGTGCTGCAGGGATGTTACGGAAAATAACGAGCAGTCCCAGACCTGAAATTCAGATACAGCCTTTCCCATAGGTCAGGTGAGTTTGAATCTGTGGTTGGGATCCACCTCTCATGGGAAGGTGTGAAATTCTGTCTTCTGCTGCTTGACAGTCCACCCCCTCCCAGCAGTGGCACAGGGGACAAAACCCAGTCTCACCAGAAGCACAGCATCACCCCACTCGGTAACTGGGATTAGGGTTTTTTTGGGCAGGCTAACCAGTTAAACTTCCACCCAGCCACCCATGTGTTACCTGGACTAGACAGCAGACACCACACAAGGCTGCAAGAGTCAGCTTTCCATGATCCTTAACTAATTGAAAAAGAAAGCAGGCTTGCAGCTTGGGACTTTTTTGGTTTGTTCTCTGTGTGTGTGCGTGTGTGCTTGTGTGTTTATGCCAGCTGTATCCAAACGATGGCTGGCAATACTTCCTGATTTTGTAATTGAGATGTATAAATACAGCAAGACTGAGATAATATCTAGTAATGTAATACTTTTCCATCCCTAGGCATTGACAGGGGTTGGTTCTTAACTACGGCACAAGTTCAGACCTATACAAAAAGCCCCGGAGTGCAGCAACACCAGTACCTGCAGCACTGGGTGCTGATGGGGCCTCATCTTCTCAGCTGCTGAAGAGCAACCCTTAGTGCTCATCTCCCACCAGGGTCAACAGCGCCTAGGAACACGCAGCACCCTTTAGAGGTACAGAGTATCTCAGAAGATCCCGTTCCCCGGTTGATTCAGGTTCAAATCAAGGCTATTGAAATTGTCTTTAAGTCAATACCTTAGACCCTCGGTCACAAGAGGTTAGATAAGATTAAAGAACTCAGTTTTTTTTTTTTTTTAATCTATTGAATATTAAAAATGGCCACTTCTGGCTTTTCATTCACACCATCTGTTGCCAGCAGGTTGTATCGGCAGTTTCAGGACAGATTAATAATTGTTCCTGATTTCGGCACACCGAGAGGTTAAAAATAAATCTTTACCCACACAGAAGAATCCCCAACCATTGATTTCTCTAAGATATTTTGGCAACTTGAAAAGAAAATATATGGTATGAGCCTTCCTAGAATTATTTCTCCCAGCCACATGTGATATAAATAAAACAAACCTCAAGAATCTGGCTTAGAATATGGAATAACATTATGCTACAGTCATTTCTGCTGTGTTTACCACAGCAAATGTTGAATTACAGGCGTCACCGTACATAATATTTAAATATTTCAATGATCCTCAGAGCTCTCAACACTCTTGTTTCTTTCCCATGTTCACAACAGTTCGCCAGCAGCATTTTAGAACCGAGCAGTCATTTTATAGCAACCTCTTTGTGTCAAGAAATGTGTACACACTACACAGCTGTATCTAAGATGTAGCATAACCCCCCGCCAGAGCATCCCTATGGTGTTCTGGGGTGCCGAAGAATTAAGATAGCCCCAGGACGTGCGTCCGAAGGTTTCCCTGACCTGGGGGGATCTGTGGGTTGGAGGTAACACTGCCAGGTCCTGTGAGGCTGAATCGCTCTCTCCGTTCCCAGCAGCCACGACTGTCCGCAGGAGCGTTCCTCCTGGTGAACCTTGGTGCAGCCCTGCCCAAGCGGTGGGGCCTGAGGAAGCAGAAATTTAACGTGTGTTGGGCTAGCACAACTCCGTTAAGCTTCTGCTTTGAGAATAACCTGTCCAAACAAAAATCCAACCTGAGAAGAGAATGAAAATTGAGGTAGAATCAAGAAGGCAGCCTGCAGAAACCGTCAATTATCTGAAGTATAAGAATGAAGATAACCACAAAGCTGCTGGATGAGAACAGTGCAAGGATCAAAGATGGTCTCTTCAAATGCAGATACTATTTTTTAACGTACAAATAGCAAACAAGGTACAGACTACAGTAAGATAAAATTGATAGGAATGTTAAGAAGAAGTTTCACAGGATCTTGAAGTGCACACAGGAATTGGACCTTTGGACAGGATGTTGATTTTTTGAACAAGTTCTTTCTACAGTTATTTATCCCTTTAATGAAGTTTTGTCTTTCTGGGTACTATAACGAAACTTTTCTAGAGAGTGTCTGGCAAATAAATGTAAAATGCTGAAGACATCTGAAAACCTGGTCATTATAAGATGCCCAACTGGAAGTTGAGCTCTTCTGGCCAGTGAGTTTCTTACAAAGTGCAGTTCCCCATAGGACAGCGGGTAATAATTCTGTATTTGAGAGCATCCATGGGAAGGTGCTGTGGCAGGAGGGAGGAGGCAGAAGAGTTTAGTCACAGGACACAGAGCAATTCAGAGACAGGGCAAACTCTGACCCAGCCCCCTCCCTCCAGCCATCTCCTGAACCCTGGGTGTTCCCAGTCTTGCTGGAGCCTCCCGCCAGTTCTAGCCTTTCCCCAGTATTGAAAAGTAACTGGGGGAGCTGGACCGTAACAGCAGCCGAGGCCAGCAGAGGAAAGGACTGGGAGTTTTGCTGGCAGCGCACTTGGGAGTATTAAATTTCTAGTCAGTGTCGACTGGAAATACATTTTGTAAGGCTTAATGAAGAGCGAGGGAGGAACAAGGTACGAGGGTGGGTGCGAGCAAGGATTAAGCAACTAGATGAAAGGTCCTTATTTGATGGAAGGGAGGGAGGAATGGGAAGACAGAGTATCTTCTGAGCAAAAAGAGGATTTTCCTGTGGAGTTTCTTGAGGTGTTTATATGATGCTTCTGAATCTGTGGGTTGGTGGGCCCAGATTCCTACAGAAAATCACGTGTGCTCACGCCTGCCTCTATTTTGAGCTCTTATTTTTGATTTTTGATTCAACAGTTTCATTTGAGGGTGAAAGAGCCTCCTAAATACACAGAAATGACCTTCATAATGTTTTGGAGATGTGGGTGTTATCACCTTCATTTTAATTAATGGCTGCCTAATTCATCCAGAATCAAGACCTGACTCAGTGTCAGGGGAAGGAAAGAATCCAGGGATCCCAACTCACCATCACATGCGCTGCCCACCGGCAGGACACCCTGCTGCCCCGTGACCTTGTGCCTGGGACAGAGTGGACAACGGATGTTTTTTCTCCCTGGAAGCCGGTCAGTAGCCATGTCCACTGGCAACACGCATGACCAGATCACTCTGTGGTCAAAATAGGAAACACCATTCATTCTTCCTTTGGAACTGCAGCAACTCCCTGCACGAAAAATACTGTCAGCTAGGGAAAAAAAAAAAAAAAAAAAAGTATGCTTTGAATAAAGCTAAACGATTTAATTAAACATTAGATTAACTCTCCCCAAAGCCAGTAGTAAAAACACCACAAGCATATGCAAAAGATGGATGTTTGCGGATGGACCTAGACAACCTTTTTCACATCCTTTTCTACAACATTAGTACAGGCTTAGACAAAAAGTAGTCTTGTTCTTTCCAAGCCAGCATGAAGTGCAGCCAGGAAGTATTAGTCATCAGAGATTTTTGGTAGTTGTAGTTTGGAGCCCAACTGGAGTATTTGGTTTGTACAGTGCTAATAAAAGCTAAAAAAATCTAAATCAAGAATTGGCCACTATCTCAGTCAAATCAGTTTTTTAAACAGCTTTTGACTAAACTCTTGTTATTAGAAGAAATTTTCCTTTTTACGCCTTCACAAAACAAGACAAACGCAAAAGAAACAACCCTCCCCGCTTCCCCAAGGAACCGTAACAACATTTTTTCAGTAACATTTTGGAGGATTTCATCTTAAAATATATTCTGAATTGTGTTTTAATGGGGAAAAAAATAAATTATGATTTTTTGTAACCAAAATAGAACAAATGTAAGAACTTTCCCAGAAGGTTTTTACCCTCTAGAACGAAACTGAATATTTTTCATGGGTTGGTCTGAAAAACATTTAAAAATTTTGTGAAACAATACATGGGTTTCTTCAGTTATTGGCCATTCACAATGGTACATCCATCCCGTATTTTCTGTGTTCTGGTCATTTTGGCAATTGCCATCTTTGGCCAAATGAACAGTATTTTTTGCACACAAATAAGATTTGCTTCTATAATCAAGATGGTTTTCTGCAAACCATTTAAGCAGTAAGTACAAATGGTTATGGGTACTTTGAATTCCTGACATGAATCATGGAAAACTAACATAATAATGTGCTGTTATTAAGTGCTATACAGCTACAGTTGCTATAAAAATGAAGAAGAAATCTGAGGTAGTGAAATAAATTTTCAGCTGGTACAAATCAGCGCAGCCCTATTGAACTGGAGAGAGCTACACTGATTTAAACAAATTGAGATGTTCATATGGAATAGAATGGTTAGAGTTGGAAGGGACCTTAAAGATCATCCAGTTTCAACCACCCTGCCCTGGGCAAGGACACCTCCACTAGAGCAGGTTGCTCAAAGCCCCGTCCAACCTGGCCTTGAACACCTCCAGGGATGGGGAAGCCACAGCTTCTCTGGGCGACCTGGGCCAGTGTCTCACCACCCTTACAGTAAAGAATTTCTTCCTGATATTTAAATCTACCCTCTTCCAGTTTGAAGCCATTACCCTCGTCCTATCTCTACATGACCTTGTAAAAAGTCCCTCTCCAGCTTCCCTCTAGGCCCTTCAGATACTGGAAGGGGCTAGAACATGTTCCCAGAGCCTTCTCTTCTCCAGGCTGAACAATTCCAACTCTCTCAGCCTGCCTTCATATGCCTATATGGCCTGTAGTTTATTCACTATACTGAATAAACCGTGGGAGAAGTAACATGATTTACCCTGAAATCCATGCTCGAAAGGGTCTCTTCAAGAAGGTCTTCTCAAGCACAAGATACAGCATGGAGAACATTGTAGAAGGTACAGTGGCTAAAGGGTACAACAGAGAAGACAGATGTGAATCAGAAGAAATCTAAGCCGCCATGTGCTGGAGCAGGTACCGAGGCTCCCAGTTCAGTTCTGGCCTGAAATGCAGTTGAAGCGTAAGCTGTCCTGCTCCTCCTAGCTTCTTGCTGCTCATTGGCTCCTTCTGTCCATGCTGCCTTCTCATTAATATAGCCGTTTGTGCAGGTAGATGATCATCTGGCCCCAAAAAACACCTGCATAGGGATAAAACTAATTTGGTGGAAGATCAGGTGGTTTCGGTATGGGTCAGCTTCCCGATTCGGTTCCTGCGTCTGCTGGCAAATGGCTAGGGGTGGTGTGGTGGCACCTGGGACAGCTTCTCTTGGTGGGAACACCAGAAATACTGACTTAAAGAGTTTCCAAAAGTTATACCTGAGGAAGAGGAAATCCCATGTCCTCTGATCAAATTCTCTTGGTTGTCAATACTCAGGATAAAATGGAATGGTGTATGGTAGGAGCCTAAGGAAGCTTGAGGTATTTATTATTAGCTTTCCTGCCCTACTCCTTGCTCCCTGGATTAGTCACCATGTCAGGAAGAAGTGTTTGTGAGATAAGGCCATCCCAGCTGGGCCTTGGTACACAGGAATAATAATGTGGCCAGCGCCCAACAACACTGTGATTAAAGGCAACTTTTTGGCAAAATTCTCCCTGATTTTGGTGGTGCAGGACTGGGTCCCCTGTGCTTCTCAGGACCACTTACCTCGTGCTTATTCACCCGGCAGCTCTCACTTCTGGGCGCCACATCTGTACGGGTGTTCAAAGCAGCTTCTCCTGGCCCTACATGACTCCGCTGAAACAGATCCCTTAGGATTGCTCCACAGCACATGGTGGAGGCAAACAAAATACTGGCTCAGCCTCTCCCAGCGGGGTGGATTTTTTCAGCATGTGATCTCCTCCCATTACTGGCGAGCAAAACAGTGATGTCTTACCTCAAAGGCGGATCTGCCTTAAGCATCACAAAGTAGCACCAACCCAGGAGAAGCGAGACTTCAGAGGAGGTTGATTTAATTCAGGTCATAACAGGTACGTTATTCCCAGCTCTGCAACCTTCTGTTTCAAGCGTTAATTTGCTTAAAGAGTAAAATTATTTTGATCACAAATGCACCCTTCTCAGGCATGTTGCCTCTGTTTTGCTCAGGATTTTGAGGAATTTCATAACAGTGCTCTTACATCATTGCACCCAGACACAATGCAACCATTGTGAGATAAAGCATGTTTTTGACATTTGCATAAGCGTGTAGCTTCCCTTTCTATTAGCCAATGTTTTCCCTTTTCAATTATGAATATTTCAAATCATGCACATTCTTCTGGGGAATGATAAAGACATCTGTATTTGAGGAAAAACAATGCTGCTTCTAAGTGACACCAGAGCCGGGTGGCTGTGTGTTACCTCTTCATAAATTGTGATCGGGACTACGTCAGGAAGTGGTACAGAGCAGCGGACACAGGAGAGGAATGGCACCTCCAACACTGTTCCCCCCATCACGGTAGGTCAGCTCCCCTGCACGTGGGGTCTGGGCAGCTTCCATTAGACACCAGTATGTTCCAGGAAATTGATAACTACCCTTATGGACTCCAATTGAGGAAGGGCGACAGCAATGATCAAGATTTTTTTTTTTTTTTTTTAAAAAGAGATAATAGTTATTTATATGATTGACATTCTGCTTCAGTGTTTTCACACAAAGACCCCTCTCTCTGCCTGCCATGCAGGCGCTGCATTCCCAACGCATTCTTGCAGCCTACACCACATCGACGAACAATAGTGAGCCTTCTTTCATTTTCCTGCCTAGTTTCTGTGAACAGCACTCTGTTGACAACCGTCTCTGTTCTCACTCCTGAAGAATTCAAAAAATTGAACGATATAAGGACAGCCTGTGACTTCCAGGAGGCATCTTAAGCATCCTATTTTTAAAATTGTGGTTTGGTGCTTCTTTTTCTGTTTTGTTTCTGTTTCAAAGGAAACCTACAAAAATGCAGTTACCCTGCAAATCCGTCCTCAGGCCAGAGAGCTGCTCTGAATGCGGCACCACTAATAGCACTAAAATGCAAATACATGGGTGACTTTCTCTCTTTGACCATTCCAGAACAGCCTTTCCCCTCTAAACTTTAATGTTGAGTGCCAAACTGACAACTCCTGTGCTACTGAAATCTTTTCCACCAGAAAAATAGGCGCATGGACATTGGTTTGCTTTCCTTGCCATCCATCCCAAGCCTAAAATGGGCAGGCCACATCTAAGATTAAGAAAGACCAGCCTTTACACTCATCCCAACTTCCTCTCTTATTCTGAAAGAATAATGAGTTATGGTCAGATGACAACAACTTCATAAATACGAGCAACATGCATAAAAGACCCAGATTTCTCTCTCATATTTATACCTGGGCAAGATATCCCATCAACCATAAGCACTTATAAATCATGAGAGGAGAGGAGAGAAGAGGAGAGGAGAGGAGAGGAGAGGAGAGGAGAGGAGAGGAGAGGAGAGGAGAGGAGAGGAGAGGAGAGGAGAGGACTTGACTTTCTGTGTTGCTACACCATGCCACCTTTTGTGGTACTCTGTCTCCTTTGCACTACCAGACTAATATCAGAGACTAGAAAATGAGAAAAATCTCTCCCTGTCTAGTCATCTGTGATAGTTTTCTAGTATGGGGGGAAAAAAAAGACACATTTTACTGCATTTCCAGAGTAATATTTCTATTGTTAGTATCCTTGATTTTGAGTATGTGGGTGTACGCACACTCTATTTCCACCTATTCAAGAAGCCAGATGAACTAGAAGCACCCTGTCTTAACACCACTTACACAAAACTGCAGCATTGTCTGCATCTTACCTCAGGACCTTACGTATAAGGACGCCTCAGGGAAAGCCCACTCTTAATTTAGGCCCAATTTTTTCTTGGCTTCTTACTTCTCTGGGTGGATCTGGCACAGTCAAGGCCAAAATGGAACATCAATGAACAAGTGGGCTGGCGTCACTGAAAAATGAAAACAATTGGAAAATGACAATCAAAGGAAGGTGAAAGATCTAGTCCCAGGGCTTCCTGTTTCAGCTGAGAGTTTATTCAGATGGCCTCCAGATAATCTAAGCCAGATAGAGGGCACACCGACTTATTACGATGTTTATTCTCTTTGTTAGCTGTCAAATGCAAGAGCAGTCTATTCTGGATGCATTTATGCCCTACCATTTCCACACATCTTCAGATTTAGGCTTTGATTTATGGTGCTGCCATGGAAGCAATATGCAATTGAGAAAGGGTCTAAGAAATATAAACAAATGAGAAAAAGCAAGAAATTTCTGTCCTCTGACATATTTCATGATGTAATTATGTAGGGCATTATTTCTGTAGCAATTAAATATACTTAGTATGAATATTTCCCATACAGTAGTGTAAAGGAACCATAGTAGGCAGAAAATCAGTCCCAAATCATGCTAAGTCTTTCCTGCAAGAGGCAGTTAGCCAGTTCAGGTACTAGCTACTTTGAATTAGATAATTCAGCTGTCAAAACAGTACTTAATACAAGGACAAGGAAAAAACCAGTGTATATGGGAACCAAAAGTCAAAGTCAAGCAATTTCACCAAGTTAAATACCTTCACCGCACATGACTTAGAGCCTCTGGTATCTTCACAGTGAGGGTCAAATTCTGTTATCTGCACTGGAGGAAAATACAGGCTCCAGCACTGGAAGTCAAGGTGATATCAAGAGGACAGATCGTTTAACAGCACGTGCACATTGGAGACCTCACAGAATGTCTTAGCCTGGTTTATTCCACAGTAGAGAAAGTTGTGTTCATGGTTTCCCAGCAGAAATGGTTTGCATTTATCCCTGCTGTAGCCCTGCTGGAATCTGGGACTTGTACTAAGAATTTGGGATTTCTAGCTCTAAACCCAAAGTTTTTAAGGAACAGAAAGGAAACTTTTTGTTAAGTGTAGCACTTGTGGAAGTACTAAGGCAAATGTATCTCCTTTGCAGCCTCAAAGAAGACTTAATGAATTAAAGAACTTAATTATTAAAGAACTAAAGACTTAAAGAATTAATGAATTAAAGAACTAAAGACTTAAAGAACTTAATGAATTTGGTAAGTACTAAAATTTGAACTAGTCAGAACTACTAGTATATGCTTGAAGTCCATTTCTACCTTATCCACACACATGTCCAGGAAGATCACATGCCAACATGTAAGAGTATTTTCAAAATATATTTATTACAACATAATTTTGTAATTTATCTTTCTTGTTCATTGCTGTTGCACTGATTTAGGTGTTCTAGCCTAGGTTTTGCATTTAGTACTTCTAAACCTAGCATCTGCCTCAAGTATTACAGCAGTCATATTAATCAAGTGATACATCCACTTCACTTCTTTTAAGATACAGTTTATATTCTGACAGCACTTAAGTCACAGAACCCTGAAATTCACCCTGCATCATACGTACTCACTGAAGGTCACTAGAATAATCTCCTGAAGGTTATTAGTAGCAATTTTAATAATGTTTGCTCATTTATTTAACTTTAAATGCATGCCTAAGATCAGAACCTGAACTGTACATTTGACTGAGCTGAGAGCAAGAATGATGCACCAGTCCAAGCAGAGACCGAACAGTGTCAAAGATGTTACAGATACCCAAAATGTCTAAAACAATGGTAACACAGACATTGCTACACATCTTATGTGGCTGTACATAAAGAATGTAAATTAACAGAAGCATTAAACTTTCCTGGTTTTTTTTTTTTTTTTGTAACTGCTGGCTAACCTCAACCTCAAATCGTATGTGATCTACTGTCTAATTACTGTCTATCTGAAATCATGCAATATATAAATTAGCTAAGGAGAGTTCTTAATGACCTACAAGACACAACATGTATCTACAATATTACTGAAAATTAATCCTATGTGGGTCTACTTTCTAGGCACAAGTGACTCTGAGCGTCCCAGCTGCGTGCTGGGCACCTCCAAAGGACAGCACACAGGTACAGGGGTGACGGCGAAGAACCGGCACCCGAAGGCAGTGAGCAAGCCTCCAGCAGAGGCACGGCCAGCTGGCCACAGGGGGACCTTGGCTGGCCAGTCCTTTGCGCTGGGACCAGAGAGTGGCATCCCCATGAGAAATGCTCCTCCCTACCTGTTGGCGCAGCAGTAGTTTGTGGGCTGTGCTTGGTGACTGCCATTTCTGCTGAAATACCTTGGCCAAAACTGAAGCACTTCTCTTGTCTAGTGTAGACCATCAGAAACCAGAGTGAGGATACAACACATTATGCTGCCTTAAAATGAGAATATGAACACCTTTCATTCCCAAAAAGGTGAACAGAAATTTAAGGTATGTTATGCCTTGCATACGACAATGCATGTGACAGCTGCCCTCCTCTCTGGAATTGAAAGCCTGATGATAAACACGGATGGCCATTGGGATGATGCTACGACAGCCCGAGCTGCAGAGTTGTTCCTCCACACCCTTAGTGTAATAGGGTGGCAAATGAAAAGCATTTGAGCAAGCTTAATCTGCAATAATTATATATTACAAATGTATTTATTCTGTTTAGGGAGAAGCTCCTTGAAGGCTCCAGATGAGACATTTCTCACATATATTATTTAGCTTTTCCTGAGGCCTTAATGAATTGCTTTAAATAACAGACTTAGATATTGATTAGCCTCATTCAGTTGAAATCTAGGCTTAGCAATCTATACTTGTCTATAGTTTATTTGTGATATTATTCCTAATAAAGAGCTGCAATTAATCCACATCAAGAAAAATCAATTAATACAGATTTGTATCACAAAGAAAGAAATCCTCCTCATATCTGCCCACTAATCCTGAAGCTTAGGTCTTTCTTTGCTACCAAGGAGGACAGATAAAAAATATTGATTTCACCCTATTTTCACAACTTATAGTGATACAATAATAGCACACAGAACAGACGGGGCTTATCAATTAAAACTATTTTCACGTATGATGATAGAGGAGGACACACAATGCCTTTGTTCTCTGCATTAATAATAACTATTAATATGATGGACTAGTAGTTCTGTAAGAAGAATATTCACTCCATAGCTCTTAAAGAGTCTGACTTCACTTCTGGTGTGGTTACAGATTTTGCACCCAATGAATTACAATACCGTGATGGTTCTAGCAGCAAAATTGCAGGCAGCTGCATGGGAAAGGAGGACTATTCTGTACAATTTTAGACTAATGGTACAATGTGAAGAAACACAAGATGTTATCCAATCTACCATCTTTCTAATTTTATCCAGTTCTATCTGTGATTTTAACCAAGCTAGTATCTTACCTAATTTATTAGAAATAAAAAATCTTATCAGAGTCTTCTTGCAGGAAGCATCACATAAACACCATGAATTAGATTTTGCAATTTTATAAGCCAAACTTTATCCTTGCTACACAAAGTAGACAACAATGTGTCATTGTCCCTTCACATTCCTACTGTAAACAGTTTATGTGATTTATTCTTTTGCATGCTAGATAATTACATATTTTATACCAGTGTATCATCAGTATGTTGTTATTCTGACTGCCCCGTAATAGAAATTGTGTATTTTCCCACTGCAGTGAATGCTATTCTTAACATACATTGGCCTCAACCAGCTAAAAATATCAGAGTTCTGTTGCCTGTGGGAAAGTTTTGCTGAAGTTATTTCTATTAAAAGTTTAATATTGGTCCCTTCCATTTTTCATACTGTATGTGCCATTCACATTCAGTGCTGTCTTCTCTGATATGTAATTACTTACAAGTACTTAAGTGTCACATATGGCACATATTAGGCAAATAATGCCCTAATTCACTCTAATGCTAACATTAATATGAATGATTAGGAATGAGATTAGTACTAAAGAATACCATTTTAAAATAAATTGTGATGACATAGCGACAGCTATATGAAGGATTAAAGAGTGTGGATTATTGCAGGTTATGGTTCAAGATATCAATTGATATGGCTCTGTGTTTGTTCTTGCCAAGGACACCAGGCAATTAGAGGCTCCAACAGCCGACTGTAATTCTTGCACTGAATCTTTGGCTCAGTTGTGGTGTTTTTTAACTCCTGAGTTTTTGACAGACAGTAGGTTCTGAAAAAAATTAAGGATTGGCTTGCTGTGAGCTGTCTACACCCACAGAAAGCTTTTTTGAGAGCCATTTAATTTATCTGGCAACCTCGAGCCGAGTCTGACAGTGCAGATACAAAGGGAAAGCTCTAATTTTATAAACATTCTCTTCTGATCCCAAACTCATATAATCAATGAAGATGCCACTAAACAAATGAAAATACCTATTTTCTCTGCTGTTGCACCTTTAAATTTAGCTCCTTGTAATAGTATTTCTGTTTTCTTTCTCCTTCCTCCAGAAGATAACAGAATTCTATTTAGAAACCTTAATTCGTGCAATTAAACCAATAACATCTATATTACATAGCTTTCTACCTACACAGTCTGATGCCCATTTTTCTGATGTCTCCATATAATACTCTTATATTTCAGCAGCTTATAAAACAATACCGTTTCATTTAAGGAAGTGAGCAAGGACTTGAGAAACATTAATTATTCCCTGTTTAGATTTTGGGAAGGATGAAAGAATAACGATACCTTCAGCTTTTGGCTCACTCGTCTCCCTTTTAACACAAAGGAGAAAAATATTTTAGCTCCTGAAGATCTGACCAAGTGTTAATACCTTCAACTTCACTGAAGTTTGCAAGGGAAGGGATATCAGTGATCTACATATCATGATTATTAGCATGAATAAGTGATGGTGCAGTTGAAAAAAAACAAAAGAACAACTAAATGGTTTTCTCTTGGTAGCTGCCTGCCCTGGTATTTAAAGACTAGTCCAGTATCACCCTCAGTTTTGATATTACGCATAAACTCAAGCATGGCGTCCTCTGGATACAACAGCATTTTGATTATTCATTACAAATAGTGATCTCGGGGGCTCAAGGAGGTTTAGCTTATTATCTCCAGTAAAAACCCTGCTATCAGGATCTAAAAGTTCAAAACTTTTAACAGAGGAGGTAACAAAACCTCCTCTCACCATACCATTGCCAGAATAAGGACAATTACTTGAAAATTAGAAGGTATTGAGGTAATAACGTAATATGGTGTATACATGTAAAAGGTACCGCTTGTTAATCAGTTCTCCATGGGCCATCAGCAAGTGCTTCATAGGCAACTAGTTTTTAATAAAATAATATATACATTAGCGTTGTGTCAGAACAGGGAACAAAAGAAATGAGCAGCCAGCATCGATACCACCACGATACAGACGGCCACATTGCTTCTCATACTGGACTTGGTTTAGATCAAAGACAATATGTTGAATTTTATAGATACAGACAGGAGACTGGATGTGGCTCATCCATGACAAAATTTACCAAGGAGTCTTCAGCCCAAGCTACAGCCTGTCACTGGGGTGTGCTGCTGGAAGTGCAGCCAAAGCCCTGAGCTGGGATCTTGGCTTCACAACGCAAGGCATAAGGAAATACACATGGACAGTTTAATGGACATGTTTAAAAATACATGTTAGGACATATGAAGTTCAGCATCTTGAGTACGAAGCCACTTCACATAGTGAATAGACAGAGATAAATGCGTGTACATTTATCCCATAGATCTACTCCAATATAATGTATTCTATAGGGTTTCCTAAATGGCCTCTTACACACACTAGAGCATATATTTCAGAACATCTGTACTCTGATTTCAAAATTTGCATCAATCGAGATCCCACCTTAATCTTCACCATGTTATTCGCCTTTTACATGCCTATTTGACAGCTTCCTTTTCATAGATGGCATTTGCTGCTCAGTGTTTCTGGAAACTTATACGCCCAGCTGCTATCTATCGCATGCACTGGCACTCCAGAAAATAACTCAGCTCCTTTAAAATTCCTTGGTACGGATATATGGATATTTTGATCTTAACTCTGATTTCAGTAGTTCATGTTTAATAAGATCCTGTTGGAACTTACTAAAATTACTGTTGGAAAGGAAAACATTAAGTGATCCCTATATTCGTTACATGATATGGATTTTTTCCAAAATAAAGCCAGATCTATTCCTTTTGCCTTATCGTTCTACTACCTTAAGATAGTGAAAAAAGTTAGTATCATTCAGGTTATCTTAATTTATTTAAAAAAAATAGCATGGTGGATACACATCTGCCTGCTTTCCTTATGTTTCCCTTATTATTCTTTTGCAATTTTAAGCTCCTCACTCATATGTCTTGCTACAAGCTTCCTCTTCTTCACATATATAATTAAATATATATAAACGTAACAGTTATTTCCCCCTCTCTGTTAACCTAGAACTTGTTGCCCTTTTTAACTACAGTGAATGTCTTTATTAAATAATTGTGGCTTTTCTGAATACTTGGTAAAACAATTTCACTAGAATTACTTATATGCTTAAAGTTAAGCACATGTTTAAACATCTCCTTGAACCGGGGTGTATCTGTTTTCAATGAAAGAGCAAAAAAAGAAATAATAAAATTGGTCTGTCTTAATCTGGAAATCTGAATAACTAATATGGAATACAGCCAGTTTTTAGCACAACTTCCTCTCGGTTTGTTCCCTGTTTTCTCTTCTATTCTGCTTCTGTTTGATCTTTGGATTTATTTTCACCCCTTACTCTGTTATTTTAAATCCATCACGCGTGTATGTCATCTCTGTCCTTGTGAGGGCCCTCTCTTGGATAATGTGCTGTGTGGTGTTTAATATACATGTGCACATACACATAAATACATACACATACATGCTTGCTTCTTCACTTGTGTGTAATGAATGCTTACAGTATTTTTCCAGCTGTTTCTGTAAGCTCAATACCTTAAATGTAATGAATATCCTATTCATTAAACAACAATCATAACTGAACATGAGCACATTTAATACATGTGCATTAAAAAAAATTTTCCTTTAAAGGTGAACTGCAAAGGGAATTGAGGCAGGGAAATAAATCCTCCCTCCATTTTTTCATTTAGCACATGCAAGTATTGCCTGTAAAATTCCACTCTCTCCCCCTTCCCTCATCTCTACCTTCCTGAGATTTTGAAAGCCTTTCTGCCAGCAAAAGCTTTGCCAGTTTGAGCATTTCTTATGGACAGAAACTAGAGCTATTGAAAAGGACAGCACCAACTGGAGTGTGTCCCCCAGATGCTGATGAGGGTTTGGAGAAGTAGGAGAAGTATTGTATGTTAACGTATCAAAATCAATCTAAATTAATTTAGTTGTTCTGGCAAGAAATTTGTGTATACAAAAAACTTGAGATACAGAACAACAACAATGAGAATATTAAAAAAAATCAAGCTGTGAACTCTTTCAAGCTTTCATTGTAAATGATCAGGAAGCGATGAAAAGCATAAATGCAATAAAACCAATCATTTGCAGGTCACTGTTAAAAGATGTGACAAATGCAGACAGTGGTATCGTAACACTGTGAATCAGAGAAGACTCACATTCTCCCCCATCAGTCATTTCCTTTCTCTGCACGTTCCCATGCACTGTACCTCTTTTACACTTTTCCTTCTTCCTAGTAACTTTTCCATCTTGTCTGCTTCCTTCTCCTCTCAGCCTTCTGCAGGAGCACGCTGCTCTCTTTATAATCTCGCCAGGCCTCCTCGGGGAGTAAAAACACAACAATCTTTCCCTAATAAGATTCTGGCACTTCCTCTTGAAGCTTCTTCCGGAACCTGGATGGGAACAAGCATGTGAAAATGAGGAATACTGGGAATAAAACACAACTCACATCTTTGGAACTTCAGAGGGACCTTGGACTGAGTGCTGAGGGCAGAGCACGGTCCTGGCCAGATCTGATCACAGCACGAGCAGAGTAAATTCAGCATCAGGACTCTGAAATCCAGTAGAGCAGGAGGAGTTTCTGAAGGCTTCCATCAAGTGCTTGGAGCCCTGGACTGAGCATCAGAGCAATCTGTGAGACCATTCATTCAGACAAATTCTGATACATGATTCATCACGCTACAATACATGAAGCCAGTGAGAATCGAAAGGTATTAGTCAGGGCATCAAAATTTATTTCCAGCTAAACCACTAGTCTGCTTTGCAGTTCTTACATCTTCCTTTCTCTTCACCTCCTCCCTAAAACATTTGCATCGAAGCAGGACCCATTTGAAGGCTGCTTAACACAGTCTGATCCCTGTTTTGGTTAAGTTTTGTAGGCACTTCTGTAATACCAATAAATCATCAACAAAGACATATCACTGGTGAACCCCAAAACATCTTTGAGAACATTCTAAAAACACTGACATTTCATACATGTTCCAGGCAAACATACATGTGTATATATACGGAACATGAATGTATTTACATACAGATATATATAAATCTGTGCATGTGTGTCTGTGTGTGTATGCGTACATATCTGAGACTACACAGGAAGTATACCAAAATTAAATTAGAGCAAAATATTAATAAAATTTGAATTAATTATGCTTTTTTTAAATAACTGGGTATGACTCTTATTTAAAAAAAGTATTTTGTTTCAAAAATTTCTGCAGCAATTCAGAAGGATGCTAACGGATGGAGCTGCACACCACTCTTCTAAAGGAGCTGAGTTAAAGGTGTTACTGACAGTTAAGCTAAATCTAAAATGCTGCTGTTTAGCCAAGTTCATACAACAGGAAACAAGCCCATGTGGGCAATGAACACGCACACTCTGCAAGTCTCTGCATCCGACCTGCTGGCAAAAGGTGTTGTGCTGTACCCGTGAAAACTAACGAGAGTAACGAGCCGATCTGCCCTTCATTAGGTTAGCGAGGATTTCACTGGTGTGCCATGAGCGCTGGGAGAGGATCCCATTCTGTACGTACCAGAAGGGCTGCAAAAAGCTGGGGTCACGGAGCAGAAACTTTCTATCCCAATTCTGGAAATCCCGCCAACCCAACACGGCAAGCCAGCTATGACAGAAGCTGCGCAACTGTGTTCCTGGTGGGGTCAGGGGGACATGGGCCATATGTTTGAGCGCATAAAATTGTAATTCAGCAATGGAAATCACATATTTCAGCGCAAGCGGGTATTTTCTCCTCTCATCGATGTAAGTGGAATCAGTTCCTGAAAGAATCTGAACTTGGCTCTATAGCCAGGAAAAGGGTAACTTCTCAGATTCTGGTTTTGCTTATTTTCTAATCGCTGATCCACTTTGCTTCTATCATATGCATTTTCTACAGTAAGAATCAGTCATTCTGTCTTCACCCTGTCTCCACCGCAGCTTCAGGACATGCCTGTTGCTCCTATTTTCTTCTCTCATGGTCTTTGCCCCTTTCAGGTCACACTTCCCATACCCCCAGCCAAAAATGTGGACTACCTGACTCTGGGGAACACCATGTCCATGTTTCCTGACTGCACACCTGTCCTCTATGGTTAGATGTGAGATCCACCCTGCAGCACTTGTCTGCTTCTGCTGCCATAAGGAATGTAGTCATTAATTACATTATCACATGCACGTCTGCAAAAATGATGGAAAAACGGCCACAGCAACAGGAGAGCTTGATAGCAAGACTGTTACTGGAGAAGGCACCTACAGTGTGCACTGATGTTGAGTTTAAGCCAGATTCAGAAGAAAGCATTCCACTTATTCACCAACAGTGCCTCCCAGACACACTATAAAAGCCCTCCATGAAGTACCCAGTTAGCACATGACATCTGATGAGATCACAGCATGGGGCACGCTTGGCTGCAGGCATTACAAAGGCTTTGGCATCTCTCTGTCAACAGTTTGGCTTGCTTTTTTTTTTTTTTTTTTTTTTGGTAAAAGAGAGCTTGTGAAGTAACTCCTGAATGACCCTGCTGGCCCAGTTCAAGGCCAGCCAGGACAACCACCGCAGCGCACGGCCATACCCGCTCAGGACATGCTTGTTGGTGTGGTCCTGGAGTTAATTCAGGCAGGCGGACAAATAACTTTCTTGTCATAGGGACCGTGAAGAATGGCAGTTTAATAATGTAAAAAGGCTAAAAAGTATCAGTCTCTTGTCACCTGCCTTTGCCAAACCGATTGTAGGAGGCAGGAGGTCATTGCTTTCTCCAGTACCTAATTTCCAGGATTTAGTGCAAGAGTGGAAGTTTTTGTGTTGTTCTACTTAAGGGCAAACTAGTAAATGAGTGTTTTCAAGGTGTAACACGTGGAGCTGTGTGGGCACCCGCAGGGGCAGAGGGGGCTCTTGCACACTTACCATATAATGGTACATGGAGTCATTTAGGCAATTTATTGCACCGCACCTTAACAACATCAGCTGTTACCACACTGGTAACATGCATGCCAATATATACTAATATTTATAACGTGATTGGTATGGAGCTGTTGAGTAATTCATGGCAGATAATTAATTTACTCACAGGAATTTAGCTTCATCTGCTGCTCTCAGACATCACACACACCCTTTGACAACACACAATCAAACGAGGAACACTTCACTGCCAGAATTTTCAGATAAACTGATACAACAGACACAGAGAGTTTTCTAACTCCCTGTAACAGACACTCACTTTTTTTTTTTTTGTATTTTGCTTCAGCTTCAATACTTACAAGATGTTACTTTTGCATCCAGGGAATAGGCTTAATCCAGGTAATAGAAGAGAGAGGTTCTTGGCACAGATCAACAGCTACTGCACTTGGCACTGATTAGATTAACACCAGGAACCACTTTAGAGAGGGCAGTGTAATCTTTATGGCCATCAATTACTTGCTGAGAAAGTTCACATCTTCCAGCTAACGACAGCTGTGTTGGTGATTTCTTTTATACATGACACTATGCAGTTAAAGGAATAGACTAAATGGCCTTTTGCCTTTTCATTAAGACATCCAGTCCCTACTAACAACGGGTAACGTTTTTGAAAGAGCCTAGAGCCTGTTTTCCAGAACGCTTTAGTCACAGACTTCCACATAAGCTTATTCATCCTGCCCCTCGGGTTGTGGTTACACACACATTTCTCCAGGACACAGAGTCAGCGTCAGCAGGCGATGCCCACCCTGGCTCGCTGCTGCCTGCTCCCATGCTCCTGCCACCCCTCCGTGGTGCAGAACAAAGAGGGCAGTGTAGGGACTGCCGCAAACAGCCCTGGGCGGTGGCAGCGTGACCTGCTGGAGCCGAAACTGCCACAGAGAAAAATGTTTGTGGAACCACAGCCTCCAGCACTTCTCAGTTGGGTAGATAATGTTCATGGTGCTCCATCCTACCACAGCTAGACTACTACCAATATCTGAGCCCTAGAGATAGCCCAGGTACCTTTCCACGTCACCCTGACAGGTGTCCAGGTGCTTGAGATGCTTTGAGAAGTTATATGCTACAGCTGCTGGTTTGGGTTTGCCTCATCCAATGGTAGAAACAGCACCGTTCACTCTTCAAGAAGCTAAATCCCATCAATTATTATGGTCGAATGAGGCAAGTGAGCATGAAAGCACCTGGAGATGGACAGGCTTGGGCTCACAAATCCTGATCCCTCAAGGCTTACGGCTTTGCCTACTGCACATACACTATCTGGCGACCATAAATCACAAACTTGTGTAATGGCCATGCCATTTCATAGACAAAGATGCATTTCACAGAGAGTATGGTTTTAATAAACAGGCGGCCTTTCAGTGGCTAGACTGGAATAAGCCAGTGATCTCAGTCCAGTTCCTGTTGGAAAGGTAGTCACAGCACAAAAACCACCAGCACAAATGGGCAGATTGTTACCGGGCTGCAATAAGAAGCCGAATGGCTTTCTCGCCCTGGCAGTTTACGGCAGGAGTTGCCGTTGCCTTCCCCAAGCTGGGGTGAGCCAGACATTGCAGGGGGCTCCGCGCTGGCCAGGCAGTACCTGGGCCCATGGCTGCGCCGAGGACTTGGCTACCAGGGGCTGCCTTGCTGGAATTCTCATACTGAGTATGTGCACAATTAACTTTGGACCTTTAATTAATTCATCTAAATGTTACCGCGCAGTAAACGGAGGGATACATCGGGCTGACAGAGTTATGACCCAAACTCACATGTGCAAAGCATGCACTTCTGAAATGCAATGGGAAATATTCATTATTCTTGGAAAGAACTCCCTTTTAGTTAGCAGTTACAGCAGCTGTCGTCATTTACTGCATTAGCAAGAAACTGTTTCTGTGAATTTATATCATCGTGTCCTGGAGTTCTTTGCCAGCAATACGCTTAACCCACTGCTGCAAAATAATCCCATATATATTGGCCACATATTTGAGATATTATGATTAGACTTTTTTAGAGGGTGTTAGGAATTATTTTTATAAATGTAGCATGTGTGCATGAGTAAGGGTTTTTACAATCAGCCTTAAAAAGGAAAGAAATATATTTTCATTTTTTAACATATTTTGATGTGGTTCCCCCTGGTTTCTGATAGGCATCAAGCTAATACAGCCGTGCTGGTCCTGTGAAATATTTAGGAAATAACCGAATGCAAAGAAATAATGTAATTTAGTGTATTTTTATGAATTATGGGGTTTTTATGGATTTCCCACAGACTATCAAATCTGTCATTATAATGGAATAGGTGATGCTATCTGAGGATGTCTGATGATATCAATCAGAACACTGACAGGTCTATCCCTTTCAGAAACAGAGGCACTGGCAGGTAACCTCACTGCGCTCTGCGCTTCCAAGCCTTGTCTTTCCTATAACATCATCTTCAACGCATATTAGAGAAAATACATTTGAGGAAATCCCAGACCAAAACACCTTCAAATTTTTTTTTTTTTTTTACAACTTTCAGACCCCAAAGGCTTCAGTCGGGAGAGAAAATGTTGTATAATCCAGCAGAAACACATCTGCAGACCCATGCACAGGACAAATCTGTTCTGAAAAATTAATTCTAAAAATTGGTTTCATGGAGGAGCACGAAACCATGAATCTTACCAATAATAATCACAAAATAGTAGAATCTAGTGCAGTTAAATAAAAAGGTATCATTTGGTATGTGTGACTGCAGTTTGAATGGGAAAAAATAGATTTGGGAACAGTGTTTTTCTAAATCTTTTGATATCTTTTGCTGATACACAACTCGTGTACAGGATATATTAGACACTCCCTTGTGGGTCTCATCCACTGAGGACAGAAATCTGCCACCATGGACCAGCTCCAGAGTTTGTCCCTTAAGTCCCTTGAGTCTTACCCCAGCAAGGGAAATTCAGGAGCTGTAGGTATCCCTATTTCTGATCACCCTGTATTTTCTTTTTCCAGATCGGCGTGGCTGCACCTGGATAAATATGTGAATGTACTCCAATAAGCCAGAACTCACAGTCTCTACTCAAAATCAGCACTTCAGGACTGGTGTGGTGTCTCAGCAAACTAGAGTTGACTTGTTGATCCTCCTGCGCTCAAAAGATCGCCGTCTGGCACCACCAGGGAGACTGAGATTTCTGCCTACAATAACTAGCAGAACTTTTCCGTATACTGGTGTGCCAGGAAAACAGGGATACTCCTTGCAACAGTTGCTTCCCTGAAAGTGGACAAAATTAGGAAGAGGGAAACACAGAGCAAATTCCAGCTCCCTTGCACTACTGAATTGGCACATAGGTTGGTATCACCATCCGGTAGAGCCTTGCTCTAGAAGAACGCTGCAGCCACGTCTCTCGCAGCTCAGTGGTGGGACTGTAAAGGAGAAACCAATGCATAGAGGTAGGGACGAGTGGAGTAAAACCGACCGAGGGGCCTGGCTCTGCAAAGACATGGTGTAATTAACACTGAACTCTTTACAGGGCATCTAGCTCCCTACCAGACTGGACCTTCCATGCAGAGCAAACTGCTGTAATAAATTTAGACAGTGATAAGCCAGTCTGATCCTGTGGGACACTGAATTCAGGGAAAGTTGTGGGTGCTGCAATTAGACTTTTAGATAAACAAATCCTAAGGGATGTTTCTGCCCAGCACTTAACATTTTCAGTGAGTTACAGCATTGAGTCTTTTGGAAAAGGGTCTTAATTCATTCTTATTTGGAATGGCAAGAGCCTCTGTCTAGAAAACTGCCTTGATATTTTTACATTATCTGCTATTAAAATCAAAGCAGTGGCTTGCATCACATGTAAGTGCTACCTGCAAGCAATAATCTGTCACTAATGCAAGAAGATAGTAATCACTCAATGAATGAACTGGGGTTACAGACACTCTCCAGTCCTTTCATTATTTAAATAGAAAAAGGTGTTTTGAAAATAAAGCAGTATTTCAGAAAAGAGTCTTGGCAATAACTGATGGTTTTCAGTGCAAACCATGGGGTAAACCTCGGCAGCAGCTCTCTAACTCCTTCTGAACTCAATACTGCTTTACTGCACATTCCCCTTCCTGGAGTCATTTCTGCTTATTTAAAGGCATCCACTGTGCCTTATACTTTGTAAGCATGGGGGGACACAAACCATTTTCAGCCTGACCCCAAAATATTACGTTTGCATATCTAAAAGCACCATCAATTTCATGTGAAAGCCGCACCTTCAACACCGTGAATCTACCCGCCATCTATACATTCTATCCCAAATTGAAAGTTATGCATGCTCTTGCTAACCTAGTTTTGTGCGTGTGTGGTTTATTTTTTTAACAATAGGCCTAAATCCATATTAATGATCCAAAAAGTGACCAGGCCTCAGCACCTTTTGTCCTCTATACATTAACTATCCAATAATCAACAGTAGCTGTCCTGTACTCTGGTGTCTTTGGCCTAATTCAGAGGGACAGATATTTATCATCACCCTTGAATTGGGTGACCCATTCTGACAGGTCGACATCCTTATTTATGTAACAATGTCATAGACAGTAACTGCTAATGAGTGGAGTGACACAGAGGTCTGTTAGATGGAAAGGCAGAGGAAAGCTGAAAAGGGCATGAGGGGTTAATGGGACTTTTCTGTTCCAGCCTCCTGGGATGTGTAATTATGTTCTAATAAGAAATGAATGTATTGATTAGATTAGTGTGCAATTGTGTTCGTGTGCACACATATAGTGCCGCATGCATATAGGCAGTAATTGTGTGTGCCTCTATTTTCTTCAGTGTGTGTTTTTAATGTGAAGTATCTTTGTGCTTTGGCCAAAAACAAGCGGCACACTCCCACAGTCCTCTTCTTGTCCTCCCTGTGGCAAACTCCTTGTGAAGTCAACTGCAGTTTATCTGCGTAAAGGCTGAATTTAACCTCAGTAAACACCAAATAAGGGCTTCAGGATTAGGCCCTCACAAACAAATGACTTCCTATGTGCATTGTTTGGCATAAACACCCACCATCACTTAAAAGAGCAGTAAAGGCAGCCAATACACTGTAAACAGTAAGTGTCATCTGCTTAGGAGACCTTCCGCCGGCCAAAGTAGGCCATGCTCATCCCTAGCCTAAGTCCGCTTCTAGCAGCCTGCTTACAGTAGGGAGGAATTTGGCCCAGCATTCTTTCTCATCAAGTAAAATATGTTCTCTGACAGGTCAAGGAAAGCATCCTTCACACGCTCACAAAGGGCCGATTCTCCACCGCATCTCCTAAGTGTGTGTGTGATCTGAACTTGAGGGCGAATTCCCTTGATGGGAAAGACATAACAATCCAGAAAAGCGGGGCGGGGTGGGGGGGAAGGAAAGCATGTCTGAAAATTAGAGCTGCCCATGGCTCAGAAGATCAAGGAATGCAGCTGATAGCAGTACTCTCGCCTGTAGACTCTTATTGGTGCTAACATGGGAAGGCAGCAGAATTGTGGCTTTTCATACTGTATCCATAGATACAAATGCCAGCTATAAGCATAGCCTTACGTGTCCTCTGGACTTGTACGTGATGTTTGAGTAAGTAAGGAACAAACAGGGCTAGCCTGGCAGGAGGAGTTCCTGGGATAACGAAGGCCGTAGCACCAGCATGCACAAGCCTTTGACAAATGAGTACCTCCAGTTGCACGCTGAAGAAATAAATTACTTTCTAGTGACTCCCTCTGGAAAGAAGCAGCATTATTAGGCTCTAATGGGATTTCCTTCTATCCCACTTTGACTAGGACCTTTGTGAGGCAAAAGGGAGGGGGAAGGAAAACTGAAGGATTCTTAAGTCTGAGGAGGGCCCACTTTACCCAACCGTAACTTCTGTGAACTGTGGCCAGGATTCCAGATGTGATACTCAGGAAAGGCTGTTTTCAGAGATCTAAAAAAGGACGTACACAGGCAAGACTTCCAAACATTTCAGAAATGTTAAAACTATCTAATATAAGAACGCATTGTAGGATCCATGTCACAAAAACCCCCTCTTTTGAAAATGGGTTCTCATTGATCTACTTTTTTTTCTGAAGAATGAAAGATTGAAGGTACTAAAAATCAGCACTTGCAACATGGAGGTCAATGGAGTCCTAAAGTCTGACCATTACTGAGGGATAATGATTAAACACATTTTTTTCCCATTGCCATTCTACTGCAATTTTTTCCATCTAAGGGGCACTGAGGAGGTATTTTTTTAAGTGTTTTGATATATAAAATATTTTAGGGAAGATATTTATAAAAGAGAATGTATTTATATTCCCCTCAAGATCCAAGCTAGATCTAAGCCTGAAGACCCACCTTCTAAAACTTTGCCTCAAGGGTCAAAATAGAGAGTAAACGCCTGGCCCTGGTGATGGCTGTGGGAGAGTTATCACTGACTTCCACAGGGCTGAGATCGCAGCTGAAATGAAAGCACTGAAGAAGGAACAACCTAACAAAATCATGGTATTTTCTTCCAAATAATGTATGATGCTAAAGCCAGTTGAGTATCCAGGCTGAATAACAGAAATACCCTCTGAAGGAAGAGGCATTCCTAGTGCCTAGTTCAAACCCCGGTCTGAATGGCGGATGCAGGGGAGTTAATTTTTCAGTGACTGCTGGCCCTTTGACTCCTAATAGTTGAGGGTGGGTTCCCATCTGAACACTCACACAAAACTGATTTCCCCATTATATTGATGGGAACTTTGTAATGCAATGAATCATCTTCAGCTGGCTGATTTATTTCACAGGGCAACTTGAGGCAGCAAACTTGGAGCAAGGTAGCCCAAACTAAGCAGAAATATCCTTCCCTGTCCCATTTATTAGTGTCAGCATCAGCATAAGCTTTTCTCCTTAATGGAACGATCTTTCATTCAGGCCATAGAAGATCCTGAGAAAGTTTTCCTCGTTTCTTTATATTTTGCCAAACTTCTAAGTGAGCTCCTAAAAACTTATTGAAAGAGCATTACTCAGTCTGACACATTCCATTTATTTCAATATGGTGACAAAGAGGGAAGATCTAGTTAAAAATATTGCAATAGCCTTATGGGATACTTATGGGTTTTTTAAATGTAATACATCACAATAGAATACTTTGTTTTTGTAGAAGGGCATTCTGTATTCGCAAAAAAAGCTGCTGACTTAATCATTAGTTATGATGAGAAGAGATTTAGTGCTCTCTTTCTTTACACTGTCACTGAGAACAATGTCTATGAAAAAGCCTATGCTTCCCATTATAAATCACTATAAGCTCCATGAAAATTTCTCCTCTACCCTGGGGTTTAAGTGACCAAATACTTGGTGATGCAGACTCCCAATAGTAGCACTTTATGCCCAGCTCTACAAGTTTATGAAATGCTATGGTTCACTCTAAGTCCAGGCGCTACCCCTGCATGCAGTTTCCATTGTTCAGCAATTTATGAATGGCTGGTCTTTGATAAAAAAATGAAATACCTACCAGTTTCCCCTCTTCTTTTGCAAAGTGCATATATTTTTAAAATGCTTTATAACTGGAACACAGTATCACTTTTAGCATTAAAAATGTATATCACTGTTTATCATTAGACTGCCTTTTAGAAACACAATGCACCCTCTACTCCTTCATCCTCTAATGTTCAGGAGAAACCATTTCAGGTCTTATTTCGCGTAAGCAAGGATTCAGAAATAAAGCCATTCAAAAAAGAAATGGTTTATAGATGCTTCACTGAATAAAGAACATTGGTTTACATCATTTTAAGAAGACAAATTCAACCTTAAATGATCTGGGGGGAAGTTCTGAGATTTATAAGCACCTTTCAAAATAATTTGTGTAAGAAACACAGATTTAGAGACCTAGAATTAAGCATTCAGGTTTGAAAGTCTTTAACCTTCTTCCTCTCCTTCCCTCCTCCCCCAGAACATAGTCACATACACTGGCTGGATTTTATTGTATAACTTTGTAAAGAAAAAGAAAGAGTGAGTGTTCCACACATCTGCCAGTATTTTTTTGTTTGTTGGCCCTAGCTAAGAGCTTTTTTTGTGTTTCCTAGTTTATCAGAAGTCTATCAAAATGTTTTGAAGAAAACGAGCCAGGACATTTTCCCTAGATTTTAGTGCCTTCTAATATTTAAATTAATTCCTCTGAGTTTGTTTCTTATTTATTGCTTTTCCAATTTCTAGAAGATAATTTTCTCATTCTAAGAGGTGGAGAAGTTGCTTGTTTCATCACAAACTCTCTCAGTCTCCTCCTTTGCTGGGTTTAAGTCTGTGAGCCCTGTTCGAAACTCGTATCACTGGGTTCAATTTTGAAAGGGAGGACTTTATTCAAAGTTCTCAGCCACCCACACTGGACCTGAAAGGCCACTAGAAATAGCCCTCGTCTGCTTTGTTTCTCAGGAACCAGAATAGACACATTCCCTCTGGTCTGCCCTGAGATATGGATTTGGCTCAATAAGCAAATGTCAGCTGCAGAAGCAGCTGGCTGCAGAGCAGTTTTCATAGAAATGGGAGCCTGTGTCCTCTGAAAAGACACAATATTATTTCATTAATTTATTATCATAATTTTTAATTTATTTTGAATGAGCTTTGAGATGGCTAAGAATGAATCCTAAAGTCAAATTCTTACTGGTATTTCATTTCAGCTTGATTATTGACATTATTACTGGGAAAAAAAAATAATTATAAATTTGTACTAAAACGTTGTATCTATGTATGCTAGATATCTGCAAGACCTTTGTTCTAAAAAGTACCAAGACAAAAGCACACTATTATACGTCCCTCCCTATAGTCACAGCTCCCAAAGCTACATGCTGGCCTCAGGAGTCTGATTTTCACATAAAAGCAAGACATGCCATAATCCTCAGAGGTAAATAATGCCTGAAGATGTTTCCTACCTTAATGGTTTTATGGACACCTGAATTTTCAAGCTGGGCCGGTCCTCTTAATGCGCTGAAATCCTGCCTGGGAGCAGAGGCAGTGCAGTGGTTCCCAATGTCAGCGTCCCCAGGAGGAGTCCCTGCAGGAGTCACCAGCATGGCCTCACCCTGCCTGAAGATAAAGAACAGCTGATTGAAACACAATGTTTTCCAAAGAGAAGTCAACACAGAAGATAGTTTTCGTAAGGATAACTTCACCATTTACATATAAAGCAGAGATAAGGCCCAAGCGCAACTCCATCAGGGATTGCCAAAGTCTCAGACTATCTCAACCCATCTAGAGTCTAAAGAGCTTGGAACAAAACCAAAATTCTTTAAACTTCTTGAAAGTACCAAATCCTCCACTAATCAAAATAATTAGCATCTGCAGTCTCCACCCTCACCAATCCTGCAGTCCCCACAAACAAGTTACTCAACCGTGAATCTACTTCCCAGGCTTTTGTAGATCTGTGTTCCTCAGACCACCTTACCTTGCTATGTGACATTTTTACTTTCTAATATTCCACTGAGATTGAAAAACCTGTGGTGAAATTAAGGCGAAAATTACAAGTAATAAAATACATGAAAGCGTAGCAATTGTTGCAGTCACCTCCTTGACTGATCTATCTGGCGTCACTGGTTTCCTGGGGGGGGAAATGTGGTGGTTTCTGCCATCCAGTCTTACGCTAATCCAAAACCACCTTGTCCTTTGGCTTTGAGTCCCACAGCTTCTTCAGACACTATGAGGCCAGTCTATCCCCCCTTCCATTCAGTCACTGTCCGGGGGTCTACCCAAACCGACCACCCTGGGTTTGTGCTAATCTTTCCTGGGGGAGGCAGAGTCAGATGAACAGATGGCTCTCTCAAAGGATCCTTGTCCTTTCTGCAGGGTTCCTAACTCTAAACCAGAGATGAAAAAAGCAAAGCAAATGTGACCCTTGCAATTGAGATCCTTTACCCGTACAAGCAGTCCTATTAAAGTTGAACAGGAACATACATCATAATAATTAAAGTGGGCATGAGTTGGCTTTGAATTGCAGGAACTCTGGGTGACCACATTTCACTTTCCCTGTCATTGACTAAGATAGAATTTCCTCCTTCTCATCAAATGGCAACTCTTTTATTTATGGATTACATCTATGCCTTGGAAGGGGGTAGAGTTACTGATAAAGTTTTCCTGAAAAACATACTGCATTTTGTTTCAGCCTCACAGATGACAGCAGTTGATCACATCTGTTTTCCAGCAGACATCAGTGTATCCAATTAGAAAGATCACAGAATATTTTAGAGGGCTTGGGATCACTTGGTCAGCCAAAAGATTTGGGCTTTGAAAAAGAACGAGATGACAAATATGGTATATGCTATTTTTCATGACAAGCATGATAAAATATTCTCTTAAAACTAGCTACACAGATGTAATCCTTAGCACTAACTATATATACGTGTAAATAATAAGAGGAGTATTTTTTTACTATTATGTTAAAAATTGCAGTTACTGAATGAGTTTCAGTCCTGGCTACATCCATTGAACTGATAGGAAAAGTTGGGGTCTTCATGGTCACAAAATATTTCAAAGACAAAAAATAATTAAATTCTGCTTTTCCTTGAAAGAATGCATGAAACCTTTAGTTAACAACACCCGTTACTTAAAAGGAAGGAAATGTTATCAAAATGTAGCTCTTAGTCTGGATAAGTTTTTAATTTACACCTTCATCTCTAATACTACAAATGCATCACATAGAAGAATCTTCAAAATAAAAATTGTTTTTTGGATATTTCCAAATTAAAAATCAATTTTATTGCTTTCATTCTAGAACGTTAATGACAGCAAGGAAACAAGGTTCTTAGAGGAATACAGAGCACAAGATATCACATAAGTTATCAGTTCTTAGTTCAAAGTCTGCAAATACCTTTGAAGTATCTCTTGCAATTCATTTCTTGGTTTTCCACTAATGCTTATGTATACGATGTCCTCCTGGTACTCTGTAAATAACTTCACAGGATCTGACAGCTGAAACCGTGGGGCCTCCAATCCATACATATGGACTGGTTAGTTGGGTAGATTCAGTTGTTATTGAGTTTTTGTCATTTGGGGAAAAAAAAAAAAAGGCAAAAGAAAACAATTGAGAATTAAGGACAAAAAAGGGTGAACACAAAGCCAGAAAAAACACTGGAAAAAATGATCTTGTGGAAAGCTAAATGAATGAGCTTTTTGAGCAAAGTGCTACCTGTGAAAAGGCCTTTCAACTACAAGCCAAAATATTCTCCCTTGTTGCTTGATGCCTGCTTGATGCCTTCAAGAACACAAAACGTTGCATATCTAAGTAAACAAACAGGACTATATGAAAAACTGCATCTTCCTCTTCACTGAAAAAAAGGCAAACCCAGTAATTCTATGGCTAATCAATCAATTTTAAGAAGGAAAGAGTCAATCTTCAAATTTGTTGCATGTCTTTCCGATGAAATGAACACCAAGAACTTATTTCTTCTGAGTGTTGCCATTTGCATCACTAAAGACATTCAACATCACAGACTCCACGCAACTGTTTCTGACGAGGTAGTATCCTCTCCTGGAATTTAAAACTTTCTGGACTTTAAAACTTCCCTCATAGTTATGGTTCATACTCCAGTAGTACCTAAGCATTTCAGCTGAGAATGATACCCCTTGAACTGACCACTTAGAATCATAGAAGGTTTTGGGTTGGAAGGGACCTTAAAGTTCATCTCATTCCAGCCAACCCCCTGCCCTGGGCAGGGACACCTCCCACCAGACCAGGTTGCTCAAAGTCCCATCCAGCCTGGCCTTGAACCCCTCCAGGGATGGGGGCAACCACAACTTCTCTGGGAAACCTGTTCCAGTGTCTCACCACCCTCACAGCAAAGAATTTCTTTCTAGTATCTAATCTAAATCTCCCCTCTTTCAGCTTAAAACCATTTCTCCTCGTCCTATGGCTCCCCTCCCCGATAAAGAGTCCCTCCCCATCTCTCCTGTATTGCCCTTTAGGGACTGGTAGGGGCTCTAAGATCTCCCTGGAGCCTTCTCTTCTCCAGGCGGAACACCCACAGCTCTCTCAGCCTGTGCTCACAGCAGAGGGGCTCCAGCCCTCTGAGCATCTTTGTGGCTCTCCACTGGCCCCACTGCCCACTTGACCAGCCATTGTCTGACAAACCAGTTCCTGTTGCAGAATGCGGGCATTATTGGGTTGGTGATGTCTGGAATGGATCACAGATACATTTTGAGTTAAGTACTGTGATGGAGCATGCCTCTTGCAGGAGCTGAACCCCGCTTTGGGACTGCCAACCCAGTACCCTAACGAACTAACGCGTTCTGCTATCACTACATTGTGTTGCAGCTTTCCTTCCAAAGGGCTTGACCTTCCACTAGTGGTGTTGGGACAGAGCTGTTAAACCCCTCAGGACAAAAGGAGTTCTGCAAGACCTTGTTATATGTTCAACATAAATAGGTATATTGTAGCCTCGCATGCAGACTATTTTACTTGTGCAAGTATGTTTTTTGTTAAACACATAAAAACACAGAGTGGGTTTTAATGGTTGATCAGATCCTGTTAAAGCAAATTGCATGTTTAAATACAAAGGATGAAAGGACCTCTATTATTCTACAAATTTCTAGCAGCACTGCACCTTAAAAGGAATTTTATAGCAAATTTGTAGCTTTGCAACCAGCTCATGAACCAGGGGGCATAAAAAGGACATGTGTTCCAAGAGCAAATTCATTCCATATTTCAGAAATAATAAGTTCTTGCTTGAACCCAGATCTCATCAATGCAGAGAAAAGATTTTGCGTCCCTGGAAAGTGGGATATCGCTGTCTTCAGCAGAACATTATTTCATGAAGGTTGCTGACCTGGTCTATGTTATGGCCAATCAAGTAATGTCTGAAAAGCCCCTGCTCTATACCAGAAAGCCCCAGTGACCTCCTTGACTTACACTGTAATTGCAATCCACACAAACATTCAAGAATAAAGATCTACCTAAGTAGACCCCACTGACCCTGCTGATCAGGCTCCTCAGAGGTGGAAAGATTAAAATACCCTACCGGCAAGGTCTAGCAATAAGGTTTATAAAAAAAAAGTATTATATATCTGCAGGTGATGGTGCCTTTCAGCACAGAAACATTCTGTTTATGCAAGTGAATCTTCACGTAGCCAGGAAGAAAATTGTCATGTAGTCCTAGAATTAATGTCTTGCTATTAAATGAAGGTTGTAGGATTAGAAGGTGCAAAACACACATATGTCTCATAGCTTTCAACTGCAGTGATACTTGAGCCTCTATACCGGGTATTTATATGGATCTCTGTAAACCTGTGAAAATGCTGGTTTGTGTTTTACATTGAGCTGTGTTTAAGCCAGTGGAATATTATGCACACAGCAGCCTACAGCTATTAGGGAGGCAGATGCTACTTAACCAGAAATAAAAGCTGGAAAATACTGAAAAAGGTGCAAAATTATAGAAACTGAAGGCTCTGGCAGATGAATCCTGCTGGATCTAACTGGGGTTTAAGGCATTATCACCACCAGCTCTCTGCTCTTCCCTGCTAGAGGGTGTCACCATGATCTCCTTGTCATGCCTCTTCAGCTTTCAGCAATTTTATTTGAAAACACTGTGCTGTAAACCACAGAACCATGAGAAAAGTCACACTGGTTTGAAGTTGGTGAAAGTTGTCAATGTCTTGACCAATACCTAAGCCACAAACAATGAGCCACAGAACATCCTCTGCAAATTCAGTGGGGCGATAAGTGTTCTAGAGCAGTATCATGGGTTGTCTGCACCATCTGAGCTCACAGTAAACCTTGAAGTCTTAAATTAACTCTTCTCTGTTCTCATTTCTGTAAATCCTTATACGGACTCATCTCTGAAGTATCTGAGCTCTTTCAGTAGTGCACCAAGCAGTGATGCACTAAGACCTGCTAGGTCTCTTTCTTGGCAGAACATGAAATGTAAAAGGATGGGCCTTGAGAGTCAAGCAGCGGATGGTGAGCTCTGTGATAGTTCGTACTCCCCAGAGAACTTCATGTCTGAGTCACGCCCTCAGAAATGTCCTCTCTTGCATAGATCTGCTTTATTTATTTAGGAAAACCCTGTTGTGCCAGAAGACTATAGCTATTGAGGTTTGTTTGTGACACTTTTTGTTATGGGGCATTGGCTTGGCTTTGCCGAGTGCTGAAGGTTCATTTTTCTTCATCCACAGGCAGCAACTCATAAAACTTTACATTTGTATGTAGATGGTACGTTTTGAATAGCATTGAAAAATCAAATTGTGGGAGAAAAGTTTTCCAAAAATACATCATGATCTCAAATAACTTGTATAAAATAAGCCAAAACTTTGACCACAAACTTTAGATGAAGTAAAGATGAATCCTGCACGATCAGCCAAAAATTACAGAAAACATTCTAGTTCATTCTTTCCCACTTTTCCACTGCATCCAAGTTTCAGTTAGTGTAAAAAAGAAATTTCTATTTGCAAGATGGAGAGATCTCCTGGGCTCAAAACCAGAGCATGTCTTCAAGCACTTTATCAAGTTCATGCCTCCAAAATCCAATCACAAGTGGCAACCTACATTATTCCTTTATTTTCAACATAGCGGATGTGTAGATAAAGCCTGGCTTGACTTTCTTACTCACGACGTGTCCACATGCTTCTGTTGTAGAAAACTCCAGGTTTTCAGTGGCTTAAAATCTTATTGTGAGAAGAGAATTGTCTCACGTTTGGAAGCTGGGACCCTTGCTGCTTTTTCTACTCCTTCCTGCCATCTGCAAGATCTCATATGGGGTAAAAACGGGAAATTACTTGAGCAAATCTTCAGCTTTCCTCAGTTTTCTTTAAATAACATCCTCAGCTTTCTGCCTCATGATTTACATAATAAGGAGACTGCGTTGTGTTATTACATCAGTTTCATTTCTTCAGGGAAAAAGGCTCCAGATGTATTTGACTAAGTCATTACTGCAAACATCCCATTTTTGTAACATCATTCCCTAGATCAACTGTAAAGACACGCTGTTGATTTTGGCTACGGGCTTAGGAGTGGACAGACACTGCCACTCGATGTAAGCAGCTGCCTCCTCATTACTCCCTCCAACTTCATTGTCACGGAGAGAACTACAAACCCCTAATGGATCCACAACATGAGCACCGATTCATAAAACCTGGCAGATGACTCCTCTGATTAAAATCACCATTGTAAAGCTATTCAAGGAGTAGGGGGGGAAAAAAAGATATAGCCTTCCTTAGAGAGATTACTTCCTCTTGTCAGGGTGTTTTTCTTCAGTCGTATGGGAATGAGATTACAAACAGAGTGCTGGATCCTGACACCTCAGCTCCGGTGGGACGGTACTCTCCAAAGGTCTACTAGAAGCTCTGGTGATGCTTCTAGAGTAAGGTACTACTCAAGGTGAGGAAGGTTATGAAAGCTCTTCCTGTCTGAGTCAAAAGCATCAGTGAAGTGTAAAAATGAATAATATAGGAATGCCTAGTTTTAGAGGTAAAAATGATATTAATTTTACTACAGTATTTGCTGTTTGATCTAACTCAGCAAAAACTTGACTACACTAAATTATTACCCACCACCACAGCCAGTGGGAGGAAACTTTTTTAATTGCAGATAAGGCATCATTGTTGATTTACTTTTCTACCCTCATACTGATCATTAGAAATGGAAAAAGTTAATTAAATTATGTAGTTTTAAATCATTAGAAAATTGTTCCAAATGACACAATAACACGCATGATCTCTGAAATACTAGAGCTGCCACAAAGCTACTGCAAAGTAGAAGAATATACATGGTTAAGTGGATGGAAGAATCTACATGGTTTAGAAGAGCTTCTAAAAGGAAATAACCTAAATATCTTATTTATGAATAGGTGCCTTAAGAATGGGTAAGTAATTCTTATAGATGCCGACATGTTTGTATTACATTTGTGCCACAGCTTCTATTTGTTCTCTGGATACAATCATAAAACAGATTTTTTTGTAAACGGCTGGAGTTATAAATTGGATATGGACTGCCATGTCCCCATACAATAAACACTGTATTCTTCATCTAGAAACTCAGATGCCCAGTATGATACAAAGATAGGCAACGGTTATAATGTACAAGAATGGTAATGGGCAAGCAAAAGATATATTATTTTAATATTTGACACATGCTCTCCTACAGAATTAGACCCTGTTAAACAGTAAAAAATTGCACTTACTGCTGTCTACTGGATTTGTCATAACCGTTCAGATCCCTGTTGCTGTGCCGGAGATGTGGTATTTGCACTTAATTGCATCATTTGAAAGCCTTAGAAGAGGGTATTCTAATGATTAAATCAATGTAAACCAGGTTTCAAAGCCAAAATAATCAAAAGTCTGACCAAGGCAAATGTTCTCAATAAAGTGAGCTTGCCAAACACAAGTGCTAATTAACACCTGATTCTAATTTGGCGATTGTGAAAGTATGGCAATGGAGCCCTATGATTTTGCAAGTGGAAATAACATTGCTTCTCTCCATTGGTAGATCGCGTGAACTGCCCTTGTGGCCAAAATTCCTCCTTTTGATCTGCTCTGGGGACAATCCATCAATGTGGTAGCAGCTATGCTCAGGTTGTACAATACTTCTCTGTCTAAGGATATTTACTATTCCTTGGTGTTTTCCCAACTATAATGATTCTTAAAGACATTTTTTCTTCCTTGATGTTGGTGTTAATTGAAAAATTTCAAAATATTAAAGTTTAATACATCACACTGACTGCAAATGGCAAACCCAAGTGGTCACACTTCCCTTTTGTCACATTTAGAGGGATGAAGAAGTCTACTATCTCTCTCAGACAGTTTTTACACATGCACCTGAAAACTCAGGACCTCCTATGTACTGTATCATCTTTCGTTCAGCAAGACACGTAGGACAAAAGCAGACGTGTTAGCATGTGACTAATCCTTGAAGTCACATGAATTGACTGTTAATTAGGTTTTTGCCTTCCGTTGCAAAGGAGAAGTTCTTTACCCTCTTCGTAGTGGGTGAGGACACACCACAGACTCAGCCAAAAAAATGACACTAGACGATATGTTTGTTAACACACCCAAATGTCAACCAAACAGCCAAGACTGACTCTGCAAACAGAAAAGGACTGGAAGGATTACTCTCTTTCCTGAAGTAGTTGATGAGTGTTTCCAGTACACACAGTGAGTCTCCTCGGTGGGCAACTGGAACACTTCAGACCTTGGAACCATTAATCCAGTATCATCTCTCAAAATAACATCTTACTTTGTTTCAAGTGCACATTCAATGATACTCTCACATTTCTTTGCACAAAGGAATGATTCAAAGGCACATTTCCACCCCAAAACAAGTGACACAGCACAAAGTAAAGTCACTGCTACCTTAAACCTAAAGGTTGTAACACATCCGACTTTTGATATGCCTAAAATAACACACACTTGGTCTTCACGTGCAACATACACAAGTAATTACCAAGGCATACAATATATAAAGCATCTTCAAAAATAGGGCTACATAAATTTAACTTCCAGCTGACTGTCGGTGAATTTGCTTATAAAATCAACACCTTATGTATTTGATCTACACAATAGTTACATTATACCATCTACTCATTTTTCAATAGTTTACTGAGTCTCTCATTTAAAACAAACAAAAAAAAAGAAAGCCGAAGTTTTAAGCACAGGCTCTGCAGGAATATTTGCAAAGACTCGTAAGCTCAAATGTATTTGACCATGTGTTTAAAGCAACTGCAGTTTGTTCTTAATAAGAGTGAATTTGCACTATAAATGGCATCCCCTCTTTAGAAACAATACTTCCTTTATCTGCTTGTGTTCAAAAGCGCCTAACAGGGAAACCTAACTTATCTGTTTCATCTTAAAACTGGAGCTGCCTGTCAAGCTTTGACGATCTTCAGATTCTTTTGGAAATAGGAAGCAACCCATTGTGTTCAAATTTGCTCTTAGTGACAGCTGATCCCACAGGAGCATCTAGTTAGAAAATGATTGATAGCACTTGAAACAGAAAAGATCGCAAATCAGGTATGACAAGCTCGCATTCGATGGCAGTCCTAAAACTAATTATCCAGTTAAGAAATCAGCTTCAAAAGAGGAAAAAACTTAAGGGGAAGGAAATGAGAAGTTTGTTTATTGCACATACACTTTCATTCTGACAATATTTTCCTTTTAAAAGACAGGTCTGGAATAAGCAGTACATTAAAGGGATGGGCCCAAAGCAAAACCTCTAAACCAAATACTCCGAACTTTATGACTCAAGCCCATCTGTAGTTTGTTATAAACAAGTCATAAGGCATAAATGAAAAAATCTGGATGCGGAAGGATAGAGGCTCGATCCTGCTACTATTGAAGTTAACAGAAAATCTCTTGCTGACTACAGAGGACTTTGGATCAGGCATTAAAATTCCAAAGTAATACTGGCAAAGCTTCAATCGTGTGAGTGTGTGTGCGCGCGCCCTTGTGTATATACACACACACACACGACCCAATATTAGGAATTTTTAACCCTGATTCTTATATCAGACTATACCACCGGATGTCAAAAATGAAGATAACATGGGAGGAAGTTTATTTTGATGAGGAAATCCCTAAATGCTGTTGAAAATATGCTTGGAATGGTTAATTAGTATGTAGGGGCTTTGGAGGAAATGATATCTTGCAGCTTGACCATCATCTTTTTGCCAGGTTTCCCTTCGATTTATCTCTTATCTGCAGGAAACTGTCTCACAGCTTCTGAATCTGCTGTTGGCTAAAAAGAGAAAAAGGACAATGACTCATTGTTGGGCAAGAGGACAAGTTCTATTTGGATTCTGAATTTCCACATTAATGCTAGTTAATGTCATATCTAATGTACTTAAGCCCATCCAGGGGATATCCAGGGTGGGCTCTGAAACTAACCAAAAGTGAAAGTTCCTTCACAAAAATAACAAACAGTAAATTAAAAGAAGATATAATACCCAAGGGATGAAAACACTGAGTAATGCAAAAAGTATCTGCTGTATTTTCTATGACTAAGGCATCAAAAAGGCCTTGTTAATAAATAAAAGTATTGTAAACGGGTAAGTAACTGGCGACAGGATGCAGCAACCGATACCCACCAAAGTGATTGTTGGCCAGAGAATATTAAGCACGTTGATTGCTCTGACTTATATTCCAGGGACTATTTTCACGCACAACCAAGCAATGCAGGATTCCTTACTCTGCTGGCAGTGAAGATCTGGTTGGCTACACGCGGTGGGAGAGGTTGCTGGATCCAGCAACCACAAACAGGAGCGGGGTCCGGGGAAGCACACGGCGTAACATCGGAGCCTCCCGGCTGCTGGGCTGGAAGTTAAGCACGTATGTGAAGGCTGAGCCTAAGGAAGTGCTGGGGGAGGGATGAGACGCATCAGATGATCCCTGTGCCAACACTAATGAGTACATCAATGAAAGGATTAGAAAGGATGGGGACATGTTGCTCCCATTCCCTCTCCTGCAATGATTGCTCCAGTGCTCAGAGGTGTGGCTTGATTTGGGTAAGAACTGAAAATTCAGCGGCTTCTCCAAATATTACATAAAAGGAAAGAATGACATAAAAACACGATCTAACCCTGTAAATATTTTTTCCAGTTTCACAGACCAAATCCCAAGCATGTCATGCGTCTTGCATTTTTTATTCCCCCAGCTCTCTTTCCCCAGTGCTGAGCTAACATCTGAAATCAGAGTACACAATCAGTATGTTAATAATCAAGGAGTCTGCTCGCTGCATTATACAGACATCAGAGGAATTTCTTCCACTGTCTGATGAATATTATAAACAGGCCCGTTTGTATTAACAGAGCCTTATGTAGCAAATCCAAAAGTGACAAACCAAACAGTTTTAAGTGGTTACATTCCATCTCCAAACGTCCTGAGTATCAAACATCACTAGAAACCTGCATCCTGGCTGCATGTGAGGAAAAGAGAGAGCCCCACAGTCAGTTGGACGAGACGCATGGTGTTGAAGCAGATGACTATGACAAGGTTTTTTAACTGCCAAAGTGACACTGCAAATGCAATCTGGTATTGCAGCTGGAGAGCCAGAAATATTGTATCAGTTACTGAGAGGGAAGGCATTTGTTCTTGAGAGCGACATTTCAGGAAGGGTTTACATCTGAGTCATCATCTTTGACAGCGTGTGTGTCCACCAGCGAGCCGAGCGGCAGAGCTGCTGCAAAACATTGCAGGGCGGTTTTAAGATCTGCAGATCGCTGCGGACCTGATTCGCTACCCTGGGAAGTCAGAGGAAAGGTCCCCTTTCTGGGCGCTGAGGACTGATCCCTAGACGGTAATTCTTAGACTTAGAAACGGTATTAAAAATTCCAAGCACGTGGCCAAACTGGCTGAATTATCACCCGAAACCTAACATTTTAGGCAAACTGGATGAGTGGCAGCAGGTCCTTCCCCATCCTGCTTAGAGTACACAATGCACAAAAGCAGCAAGGAGGGGGGAAATAGCAGGAAAGGAAAGATGAGAATCATATGAATGCTCCTAAGACTAGTGGGTTTTTATGGTGCATGTTGCAATGGTTTCTGTGGCTGCTCCTGCATCAGCTGGCTGTGAGACTGCCAGTTTTTCCCCTTTTTTTTTCCTGACCGCTTTTCCCTCATCAGCGTCTCGGTGGAGATATCTCCACCATCTCCATCTCCCTTGGGAGACTGGGAGTCCTCCCGGAGCAGGCTGAAGCGCGAAGGGGACAGGCTCCTCGCTGCAGATCATCAGACACATCAGACCTTTACGCGTGGAGGTAGCGAGGCTGCAATCCTGAAGCCCGGTGGGCTCTCAAGTAAGACTGGTGCATTTTAGGAAGAGGGAAGGCTCTATGTGAGCAGGTCTTCATTTCATGCTAGATAACTGGCTGGAAATGCAGGTTCAGACTATTTTGAGCCGACCATGAAGGATCGTCTTCTCTGTGACCACCATCTCCCATGAGGGCTTGTGTACCTTGGGAGTAGGGAAGACCGGACCAGAAATGCTGGGAGAAAGAGTTTTATTCACCCAAGCTGGCTGATGCTTATTTGCTGTTTAATTCAACCAAGTCACTTGGGTTTTCAAAGTGGGCCTGGAAACTCTGAATGATCAGTCTCTCTCATGAGATTTTCTGTTGGTGCTGCATCCAGTAGCAGCGGAAATATCACAAGAATAGCTTTTCTTGTGGTATTTTATTACTTCTGCTTCTGCTCCTGGCCGGAACTGGGAAGTGTACAGGGGTGCATGGAAATGAAATATAGCGGTCAGAGGAGAGCCTGCCAAACATTTGGAAACGACAACAGCAAAGAAAGGTCATTCACTTAAGTCTCAGGAACTGCTTCCGATCTGCTCTTATTTTATTCAGACACGTTTACGTGATGCTGCTTTTAGAAGCCATTCACTCGAAGCTGGCATCAGTACGCATTCAAACATCCACTGCCTGTGGTTTAGCAGTGAGTGCTGCTGGTAAGTTCCTATAGAGAAGCGACTTCTGTTTCCTAAAATGTTTAACTGACATAATCCATCATCAGAATAGGTCCGAGCAAAAAAAAACCCCATCTTGCTAAATCTCATAGTTGCACGTATTTAATATTACGGCAGCACAATTAGCCGTATTAGACAATATACAAAGCTGTGCATATACTTTCCTTGGTCAAAATAGCAACTATTTATCTGAATTTATTTCCTGCTCAAAATTGTTTGACAAATGCTTTGTGCAGACAAAATCTGTCTAGCAATTGTTTGTAAATACACATTGCAAATACTGTTTCAGCTATCTCAGACAGTGGTTCTTGGTGGCAGCAATGACTAAGCAGCGTAAGCAGCTGCTAGCAATTCTCCCCAGCCATGTTTGCCCTGGAGGCACAGCACGGCAGGCTCAGGGGCTCAATCCAGATGGAAGGGGAATGGCTCAGGCAGGAGTGGACACCTAGGAGCAGTTTGGAGCAAGGGGAAAGCCAACAAGAACTCAAGCCAGCAAAAGCTGTTCGGCAATTTACACCCTTGGCATTGCAATCAAAACTACCTAAACCATATGGGACTGTTTCCATTTCCTGTTTGGTTGATGTAATCTTTACAAGTTACTCCTGTTTCTTCCTGAAGTGAATTCTCCTTCACTGCAAAACTAATTTCGTTCCATTATTAAATAAGTGTTGGCTGCTAATCAACACTTTGCCTTCCTGAACAAGCTCCATTTGCAAACAGACCAAATTAAAAGGGGAATGAACACAGATGAAGAGAAATTAAACTTAAAAGCCAGGACAAGATTCCCTGAGTTTGGTTCCCTTAATATCTGCCTGTCATCCTAAGAGCACTTTGCTCAGCCTAGTTTAGAAACACGAAGTTATGCTGCAGATATGCCAATGTCATAAAGGAATAATCATGGGTACTTTCAATTCCTTTTTTTGCAAGGGCCATAGGATACTTGCCTCGCTTGTGAATAGTTGCATTGAAATTGAGGGAACTATTCCCTAATGATAAAGATAAGACAGATTTGACCCAAGAAGGCTGTTTTTCTTCTGCTGCTGTTTTGGAGAGCTAAAGGTATGTACTGATAGAAGAAAAAAACCTCTAATACTCGGTCCCATATGCTCAGTAATAAAATAGGACCAAGTTCTGCATCAACAACCTGTGAAAGCACGACAGAAAAGAAATTTCTTTTATAGTTACAAAATCTGTTCAATTCCTCACTCCCTCACAACTGCACAGATATTCTGAAGCACAGTTCACAGTTCAAAGTCATTCTTGTTGTAAAATACCTTGGTTATCATCAAGGACTTTGCTGTTGCACTCTTCAGATGGCGTGGCTCCACTCCCAGATGTCTGCTCTTGTGCTCTCACCAGAGTTGCCCAGCACAGATTTCTCTCCCCTCTTTGTGCCAAAGAAGAAGACAGTTTGAAGCCCCCATCACCGGTTTTCCTTTCTGCCTCCCCAGGCCACAGAGTACTGCACATGCAGTCAGGTCGCCAGCCTGCTCCTCTCTCGCCTCTCCCTACCCGCACATTGATCCTGACACAGTATTCCACAGTTTTGCTATCGGTCTCAGCCAGGGAGAGACATCAAATCTAATTACCTCCTGCTACAGGGAAAGGGGGAAAATGAGAGGCAAATTCAGGTACATCCTAGCATCACAGAAAGATGAGTAAAAGGAACTGTTAGAAGCCCAGGCAGGAGTAAAACTTCTGACAAAAATTTGACATTCTCTGTCTTCTTAGAAAAAAAGAGAAGAAAAAAAAAATAAATAAAAAGCAAAAAGCATCCTCCATCACTCTCTTGTATAAACAGGAGAGGTCAAATCCCTTTTGTTTCCCGTTCTGTAATGCTCTGAGTTGACATTATTTGGTGATATTAGGGTCCTACCTAGTAGCTACCTGAGCATTTCATGCATACCTATACTTTTCACTGTATTAAAAGCTGGGACATTAAGCTATAATTCTGTGGTAAAAGAGAATTGCATGGTATACTCTGTTGTTGCGAGTTGCATAAAATATAAATAATTTGTATGAACATAAAACAAAAGTTAGGCATCTTTTAGAAGTAAACTGAAAGACATCCTTAAACAGCAAATGATATCTGATGGAGGACTAAAGGATTATTACAGACCAACACAAACAAGTCTTCTGTATTTCAATGTGCTTTCACACACATTATAACTTGATATTGGCATAAAACATTATAAAGATGCACATTTAAACCTTCAAGATCATGTAGCAGCAACCTTCATCTAGGGCACAAGAATGACCCCCCATCATTAGCAAGCAACTTGGTGGCCTTCCCTTTACACTTTGTGCTTCTTTCTTAGTCAAGTAAAACTGTTAAGTGTCTGCAAGGAGAATTTTAAAGTCAATGGGAGTTTTGACTGGAAAAGACAAAAAATCCTGTTTACCTGACATCTGCCATGACAGAGTGAAAATCTGAAAATTCATAGCTGGATTGCATGCATCCTGTGCACTTTTATTTCACAACACTGCGTAAAATGAAAATACTGGATAGGGATGGGTGGTCCAGATGAATATAGCCATCCCTTTCCATGATATTGCTGAAAAAGCCTGAAACAGCGACTGTTTTTCACGTTGCTTCACAACCCTGAAGTGTTAATAGCACACTCACAACAGAAAGTTTTCAATGTGCCTTAGTAACTATTGTGGCCGGATAGTAAAAAGTTTGAACAGCTGCAGATTCCATGTCCAATCTCTAGCTACGTTTTTGACAGACCTCTTAGGCTTGCATAATAAATACAGAAAAGCTTAAGCAAAGACACTGAATATCATTATCAACATTATTACGCGAGCAGATTGCAAACCACTCGGCAACCTAAAAAGCGTCATTTGACTAAGACATTTTCCTGCCATTTTTTGTCTGTTCTCTAGAGAGCACCAGCAATCTCGAGGGTTATGTACAGGCCTGAAAACCGCGGTTGTACTCGGATCTCAGATTGTGCAAAAGTGACATGGAACAAGCTCTAAATTCACCCACTGCCGGTACTTAATGAAAGCTTTCCTGACAGTCTTTTGCTGACTTTGCTCCACTTAGAAATCAAAGGACGATTTCTTCGAAATGACAGTCCTAGAAATGTGAATATAATTGAATTAATATACTAATATAATTAAAAATAGGTGCAAGCTGCAGAGCTCAGATTTGCCATCAGATTGAAAACTTTAGTGAAATTGAACACGTTGACTGGAAGGTTCAGACGCACCCAGAATCGGGGGGGCTGGTTTGGCCAATTCATGGAAAGAGGCAGATCATAATGCGTGAGTCTGGATTCACTTACATATTTCCCTGGCATCTGGGAATGTTTGGGTCTGAGGTTTTGTGTTGGAATTTCAGCTACCTATTATTATGATTTTTGTATCTTTGTTTTAATTCTTTCCTAACACTTCAGTGGAACACAGGCTTCCAATTAACTCAGTGCTCTCTGCTTGACTTTTCAAAGTAGTAACTGTAAATTAAAGGATAAAAAACCAGAAATGGTGTGAGGGTCAGCCCATGATAAAAGTTCTGCAGTCAGTCAGAGCTGGTTGAGGTCCTGGCTCTCTGAGCTGTGGTCACCACAGCTGAAGCACTGGACAGAATTTGGGCTCGATTCCTGATAGCTTCATAAAATTCTTTCTGTATCAATTGCATTTTATGTAAATGAAGGATCAAAAATAACACACATATTTCCCAGAAGAGTTTCAAAGATAAATTAATGAATGTTTACAAATCATTTGGATTTTAGATTGGGTGGAAGGAGGAGAGAAAATGGAAGAAACACTCAGACGGGCCAAGAAAAACAGCAGATTGTCTTCATTCCCAGTTCAGCAAACTACATAAGCATGTGCTTAACTTCGAGAATGTATTTAAATCTACCCCAGTAAACAAGAGCAGAAGACCACAGAGTTAATTATGTGCTTTGGTGCTTTTCTAAATAGGGAAAATTAACAGGTATAATTGAAAAATGCAGAGTATACATACAGACTTCGCAGAGCACGGCAAAGAGTCCGCACCTTCAGTGCTCCATCAGTCTCCACAGCCTCGTCTTTACTGCACTGAGTGACTTTTCAAATACTGGATATACACAGAGGGCGATCGCAGGCAGCAATACTCAGGTACCTGAAAGCAGAATTTGTCTCATTATGTTTGAAAGGCAAGTTTTAAAAGTCCTCAAGGGTAGATCAAGAGAGTGGTGGAACAAGCCATATCATTAGGGAGCCTGATCGTAACCCGGGATGCAGGACTTGGGGGCGGGGGGATTTGGACTCTAGCTGAACTTTGCAACTCCTGCTTGGCCCTATGAAATGAAATTGAACTGGAACATGTCCTTAATCAGTAGTTATTTTATCAGTGCGGCAAATGGGCACAGGCTTGACACTGTCCCAGCTCAGTTCTGCAAGAGCTCTCACAGTTATTTAAGGAGTTATTATAATTCTTTTAATATACTCGAAAGAAAGCAACCCATAGCCCGCAACTTTCATCAGTGCTGCACATCTCAGGATCTAACACGTTTTGGAGTTGGTTACCAGTTGCAGTAAAATCAACATTTTATAAGCTTCTATTCTTCTGCCATATTTGTAAAAGCTGAAACGCTATCACCAGAACAAATGCTCCTTTCATTGGCTTTCTGGAAATGTAAAGTTCATTCAAAGCCTAGAAAATTAAATTGTGTTCGTCTGGGAGACGGCATGTAGACAAAATCTGCTTCAAAAGTCAGAAGGCCCCTGAGTTAGAGGAAAGTTCAATTAATTTGTCAGAGAACCGAAAACAGATGATTTCAATCAGCACCAAAAAAAATGACTTCATGGCCGGCGCGCGCTGGAAAAGGCAGAGGTTGATTTCCAGCACATAAACAAGCGGCCCCGCAGGATTACGCTGCTCTGTAGCGCTGAGTTCCGCAGCCCTGCGCGGAGCGGGGCTCTCTGGTACCGGAGCGGGGCTCCCCGGTACCGGCCCGCCCGCCGCCGCGGTGGGCGCAGGGAGCGCAGCCCGTCCCCCGTCCCCCGTCCCGTCCCGCCCCCGCCGGGCGCGCCCCGCGCGCTGCCATGCTGGCTTTCATGAATGGCCGGGCTGCCGCGCCTCCCCATTGGCTGGGCCCCCCGCGGAACTCGCCAATCAGCGGCGCGGGCGCTCACGGGGGCGGTGCCGCCCGGTCCGGCGCGGTGCGGGGGTTCCACCGCCGCCGTCCCGCCGTTGCCCCGCCGCTGTCCCCGTCCTGCGCCCCTCGTCCTTCCCTGCAGCTCGTCACCTTGCAGCTTCCCGGACCTCAGCGGTGCCGCTCCGCCTTTGCGATGCCGGGGGTTGCTGCTGGGCTGCTGGAGGAGGAACGGCGGGGACGCGGCGCCGGGCGGCGGCACGTGGCGGGGGACAGCGCGGTTGTCGGGAAGCAGAGACTGTCGCTAACCTCGTCTTATGGAACCCCGTAACCAGGAATAACCCCCTAGGGGAGCCCTGCCGGCGGCTCGCTGCTCACCGGGAAGCTGCGGGAGGGGTCCCTCCCTCCAGCTCGTTCGCTGGGAGGCTCCGGCGACGCTGAAAATGCGGGTTCTGTGACCGAAAACGCCGGGTCAAACCCTCTCAGTTTATTTGTGTTTGTCCTTTGGGTGAGAAATAAACCAAATCCTTGCCCACGGTCTTCGGAGACCCTGCGGATGTTTTGCTATTAGATGGGATGTAGCTTCTGGTATTCTAGACAAATTCAAACTCGACTAATCTTTTTTTTTTTTTTTTTTTTTTTTTTTTCCTTGCCTTAGCCCCCCCTGCGTTTGCCGCTGTCATTTGTCTTGCGTTGTCCTACGATTTGCAGCGTGCTGGTATTTACAGCTCATCCGCTTCCCAGAGCACTACATTGCAAGCGTGGAGAAAATGAACTCTTACTTTTTATTGTGGGACTGTATTTGGAAAAAAAAAAAAAAAAAAAAGATCCTATATAAGGAATAATGATTTATTACTGTGGTTATTGTTTTCCTATTTTCCCTGAATTTCAAAATTATTTAAAACCACAAAATAATTGTGTTTATTATTGCCACTTGGTCATCCAAAAAAAGTGGCAGAATAGAAGTTACCAGAAAATACATATTTTTAATAGTAAGATATTTAATATGGATTTATAACACTACACAACAGCCACATTAAACCAAGAAGAAAACAGATATTTAATTTTCTCAGATTATTTTTTTTTCCTCAAGCTGCATTGGCTCCCGAGCACTTCCTCCCTAGTTATTAACGGTTTTCCAGTTTTGGCCCTGAGAAATCAGAGTGGCTGTGTGGGATTCTGGGGGGAAAGCAGCTTCCTCAGGAACTCCTTCCGGAGGCAGGGAGAGCTCTATCCTGCCCGCGTGGAAGGTTTGGTGTTACCATACAAACCACGCAGGCACAGGAGAAGCAAAAAACCCGATGGGTGGGTTAAGCCAAAAAACCAGTGGCTCCACCGCTGCAGGGCTGGGACTGCAAGGACTTGGAATACAAAATCGTTTTTGATCTTTCTCCAAAGATGACCACTTTTATGAATAAAAATAAGGGACGACCACATGAAAAACAGGGAACAGCACTTTAAGGGATTCCAGGGAAACACCTGTTCCCTTACCATGGCTTTTTCTCACAAATGTACGCTGTTACTTCCCTCAAACACACAATTAAATGAAAATGAACTTAATTATTTAAAGCGATAATTACTATAATTTGAAATAACTGAGAGCCATTTTTGTTTTCTAAATCAATTCATAAAGCTTTCCCCGGGTTCTGCTGAAATTCTCCAATTTTGAACTAACCTGAACAGAATCAATATTTAGCAGGTTTCTGCAACCTATCCAGGGCTGTTTATAGAAGAAAATCATTATTTCTCTGCTTTACTTGTTATTTCAATGGACATAACATTCCCTACAAGTTTAGCTCGCAAAAAGGAGTTGAACTTGAACATAGAACACCAGAACTTTTCCCAGTACCAGGCTGCTGAGGTGTATACTCACATACACATACACCTCCTCCCCGTGGATACAGTATTTCTCATACAAATAACCCATACCCAACTTTTTATTAGGTTCAGCTTTTCAATGCTGATTCCGGTTTCCTGAAATGCAAACCTTTTTTCTGCCCTAGACAAAGTGGGTGATTCAGATTAAGTAACTCTCGGTGCAGTTATACAGAGTAAATAAATAACCAGTGGGACACAGAACAATTTTCAATTGTCTATAACAAACTCTCTGGTTCAGCAAGCTCCACCTGTGGTCTAGTGTCTCCACTAAAATTTAATTTGCCTTTGAGGGACTGAGGGACCTTAAACCATCCTAGAATTGGATGACATCAATTCCAGCCCTTGTACACAAACTCGACCTCAGTCTCCCAGCATCTGGACTGTTGGTCTAATCCCTAACTCATTGGAAAAACAGAGTTTCTCTTACACAGCAAATTTTGTCCTCAACTATTCAACTTCAATTTAGCACTAACTAAGCGTCGACAGAAGACAGATAAAATGGATGTTATAAACTGCCAGGAAAAACTATCCAGCTCCTACCAAAGTGAACAGAAAAGTGATTGATGACTTCAGAGGATAATCAACAAGTCGTTAGTATGGAAGCTGGCCAAGCAAGCTACGCATACCTCATCCTAACATAAAATAATCCACAATGGAGAAGCTATTCCACATCTAGCCACTGTCCTTCTCCACAAGCTACCATCCTGGAGTCAATGCCTGGTCAGTGAACAGCCGGACCATTGCTCTGATTCGCTTTGGTCACTGAAAAGAGCCGGTGCTCTGCAGCCTCAGAAATCACCGGGATTTCCAGGATTCCCCAAAGGGAATGAGAGATCTGCTGCTCCCTCTGCTGTGACTGTCTCCCCTTTATTCCTTCGGGAAGGTCTGGCAACTCTGTGGCATCTGCTCGCTCTTTGGGCACCCAGTGTTCGCTGTTCCCTTCCGATCAGCACATGCTCGTGCAATCACGCAGGACACAATATGGTCTAAAGTTAATTTCTCTGGTTTCTTAGTACCTGAAAAGACCTAAACTGGTACAACTACTAACAAAGGGGTAAACACAAACAATAATATGAAATAATTTCTCAACAAAAGTAGAAAAAAAGAAAGTCCCTTTAAAAGTAAATGAAAGAGGGTATTGTCACCCTTTCCTCAAAGGCAGTGTCAACGTTCTCACTGATTTCAGTGGAAGCAGGATAATCTCTGCTCTCAAAAAGTTTTGTTTGCTGCTGGCGTATGTCAGCCTGTTCAAGAATAAGCAAGCACCCTGTTGCACATGGGTTTGTTGTAAAAGCAAGAATTGATTTATACTCCGTAATCTTTTCCAAGTTCAGACTCTAATGGTAGAATCCGAGCAGATAATCCCACTATTCAAGTCTCAGTTATTGCTATAAAATTATATTTGTACTATTTATGGAATGTGCAGATACAGGGGAAATGTATTTATAGCTGTTTTGACTAGTTCTACTGTATCCTTAGAGAAGAAACCGTGGAATTTGGGGTTTGGCATTTTTGACACCAAGCAAATTAGAGGGGCCGGAATTATATTGCCTGCCATTTGCTGCTCTGTGGTTATCAGGTCAGTCAGGCAGCTCTGGTTGGAAGTGGCTCTTATGGTTCTCAGCATCAGTCATGTCCTCTGCAGCTAATTATCTGCAAAGCGCTGTGGCCAGCTTCTCTCCCTTGACTGCAGGAAATCCTGATTTAAGTCACGCGTTGGAAAAGCTATCTGACATCTTTAATTTAGAAGTAACTTTGTACTGAATTTTCTGCTTCTGTTTAAGTCAAATCTTTCCCCTATGCTTGGCATGGGAAAAGGTCTGTAGCTTTTGTCATGAAGAAATAAGCTAAATCCTTTCACCGTGCCTATAAATTAAACTTGCATCACCTTGGAAATTAGCTTCTTTAAGCATTTTGGTGTTAAGTAATTATGTCAGCCATACATTCTCCAGTTTCTTTATAATATATTCAGTAAGGCATAAAGTATTTAATTTTTGTTAAAGCTCAAAGAATACAGCATAGCCTGTGGGTATGATGAAGGTGGTTTACAAGTATGGGGTCCTGGATCCTCCAGTGAGCACGAGGAAGCTGGTTCCCGCTTTAACCACTCTTTCCCTGTAAAAAGGACACAGTCGGCTCCTGCTCCACAGGGTTTTGAGACCTGTACAATGTACCCAGGTGTCCTGGTTTCAGGTCTAAACCACGACACCAGGCTGCGGCTTGACATTATAGTAAATCTGGGGTTAGAGGTGCTACTGCCAGATCAAAAATGTCACCGCTCTATGACACAAAATGGAGACCATTCTCATGGTCTCAGACATTCAGCAATCAGTTGAGAGGTTTGTTTTTCACTGGCAGGATTCTCATCGGATCAGGTACTGTCTGTATCGTTTAACGTGGCCCTCGATCAGGTATTGCCTGTCCTTTCACAACTGGCATAGCGTCAGCACAAGCTGCCTATCACGGGGTCTAGCAAAGTTAATAGAAATGGGATTCAGTGCTCAGGCCTGATACAAATCACATTTAGACAGCTGGGTGATTTGATAGCTCATGCATTCACTGTTTATGATAACATGATCATGTCTTACAATTATAGTTAGTACAATATTTTTTTCTGTAGTCGCATACCCTGAGCTGATAATCTATTAGACTATTTTCTTTCCCTGGTCACTATGTGTTCGTGAGTATATAGGGTCTTCCTTGAATTACTCGTTCAACAAAGCTATAGAACAAAATATTTAACCGTTACTTTTTCTCTATGGACCAGATGGAATTCTCTACTCGTTGGAAGAGATGTGAATTGGCAGGTAAGTCCCAGGGTACTTTTTGTGTGCTGCAAGCACTCACAGTGCGGCTGTTTGAATGGAGAACTTTAAAATGCGTTTTCTGCCACCCCTTATGTCCATGTAATAAAATCATAGACGTGTATGTCAAAAAAGGGCTATGGGCCTGGTCCATGAAAAAAATGACCATGGGTTTTCTTTCGCTTTAAGAATTAGTGTCATTCAGGGAAACACGCTGGTGTATGGGAACATCTCAAACATTCCTGACTGCGGAGATGCCGTACCACGATCTTCAGATACCCTTTCCCTTCACCGCATGACTCCAGAGATAAATGGAGTCAGATGAGACTGGTGGGCCGGTCCAGGCGCCTGCTCCCGCTGAAAGGGTTGTCCCCCGCACCCCAGCAGTGGCACGGACAAATCTGCGTGCCCCCGTCGCTGACATTAGTGCTTATCTGATTCCTCTGGGAGCGAATTCAGCTCACTCGGGCAACCCAGGAAAGAAAAAAAAAAAAAAAAGAACTTTATATTTTTTGCTGGCGGAGGGAGCTGAATCAGCTTGTCGAGGGGTCAGATGAGCCCAAGCCCCAGCGTAAGGGCAGCATCCTCCCGGCAGGAAGGGGAAAGTATGGATTTGCCTCTTGCACTGGCAGCAAACTCTTCAATCGCTTCAGCTGTTTTGGGTGACTCAGTCCAAAGATCAGGCACACACAAAAAAGGGCCCTTTAGAAAACAAAAATATAGTTGTGCTCTTTTTCTCAACACATCCTTCCCAACATTTTTAACACTATTGTAGTGTTATGGAGCCTACGGTTGTTATTGGAGGGAAGACAGAGTATTTTCTTCAGTAATTTGGAATGCTTTCTTTCTTCCTTTCTGAGCAGGAAGAAAAAGTGTCATCATAAACCAGCATTGTACTCAGTAACCAACCATGCTTGTTTTATCATTATTATTTATTTGTATATACTGGTGGAACCTAAGAGAATCCAATCAAGGATCAGGCCTCCATAGTGCAACGCATTAAACAAATGCGTAATAAACCCCCAGTCCCTGCCATCAGTGACTTTATATACTTGGGGTTTTATGAAACCTTCGAATTGGAATATTTTTGATGAATCTGGGCATTCCAAAATGAAGCATCTGAAGAAAAAAGTAAAGGAGGTTGTATTGGAAAATGTCATGATTGCATTTAAATAAATTGGGCTAGTTAGATTAAATGAATAGCTTTTAAAGAAGTAATTCCTCCTTCATTCGGTGCAGAGGTTCCGTCACAGACCACCAGTATTCAAAGTAAAGAGCTTGTGAGAAACAGCTGGATTGAGTGAAAAATCGAGAAACAGTCTGATATGCAGTCAAGCCCATTTAATTATGCTTGCTAATTATATTTCCCATGATAATTATATACAGTATTTAAATGCAGCATGCTATTTCCTGTTCAGAGTGATTAAAAACACCCCCGTGATTGGTGAAAAGATCTGGGTAAAGCATACGCCATTTCAGATGTTGCTGATAAGCCCCGCTGCCTCGCAGACAGGAAAAGAGCCTCTGTCGGAGCCGAGGGGCGGCCGTGGGCAGATCAACCGCACGACACCTCCGGGGTACGGAGAGCCGGCTCCTCACCTGAGAAAAGACTCCCAGATAAATCCCTTCAACTATCTGCTGTATCTGCGCTTGTGGGTCAAAATATTTAAATCTGGGTTCTTCAAGTTCAGCATCTCACTCCTTATTAGCACATCTAAAGAAGACTTGCAGAACACCCAAGACTCCAAGGGAACGGAAGCCAGAAATCCCGATCCTTTGCTGCTTTCATTGCTGTGCTGGCGTTATTATTTACAATTACCATAGTGCCCGGGTCCTCGCAGGTATTATAGTCTGTACCTACATCGGAGAAGGAGGAAGCTGAAGAGGAAAAGGAAAAGCAGGCAGCAGGGGGATGCAGTTTGGGGGAAGCCATGCTGCTCGGGGAACAGATCGTGCCCCACGACAGCGATCTGCAGAGACACGAGGCCTCTCTGCAAGCCGCTCTCGCTCCGTGTCTTATTTCTTCCTAGGTGTATCCGTGAGTTTGTAGGACTGACATACCTGGCCCCAGGGCAAGCTGCATGATGGAACAGGAAGGGAATCCCTGCGTTTCATCATGTGGATGTTGCTTATAGGAGAGAATTGGACTTCCCAAGTCCCAGCCCACCCCCAGGACAGACAGTGCAGCAAAAACCCTTTGAATAAATTTCTCCCTTTTGGTTTGCTCAATTCACACACTCTGTTTGTTTTTGTTGTTTTGGTTTTTTTTTTTTTTTTATTTAACTAGACATGAAATATTTGTCATTGTTAAAAAGGCATGGCATTTAGTTTGCAAGCATGTTCTCCTGGACAATCCCAAAAGGGAAGTATTGCTTCTTGAAATGTTGCAAAGGAAAATGCTTCCAGGAGTTGGCCTTTGAACTAAGTTTCTGCTTCATTTAACCGCTGAATTTGACAGCAGTAGAGCTCCTAATTTCTTTATGGAATGAAACGCTTTCACTTCTGATCAACACAGGCTAAATGTATTTGCAACACTGCAGGATACTCCACGGAAGAGTTATTAATATTACGTTAGATCTAAATAAGCTGAATACAATATGGATTTTGGGGACAGCTACAGATCGTATTCTAATTAGGCAGAATACAATGGGAATATTGAACAAACGTTGTTACTGTGGATGCAGCTATAACCTCAACAATCAGAATAGAAATATCAAGCCCTCAAGTCTCAAGAATGTTTCTTGCCAGAATCTGCATCTAATATTAGTGAGGACAACTTGTCCTCACTCTGAGCCATGCCAGTGGATTGGGCATTTTAAACAGGAATAATCAGATAGCGGTAGGATTTTGGTTATCCAAAACCCAGCTTATTGCAGGTAGAGATGGAATCTGAACACGTATTAATGGCTTCATTTTGTCAATAAGAGAAAACACAGCCTGTGAGATAAGACAGCACAGTAAGATGGAAACTTCTGTACGTGGAAGGAGTAGAGTAATTTCTTCATCTTCTGCTAAAGGTATCAGCGCAAGAAATTTAGCAAACATTGACTGAAAGTGAATGGAGAGTAATTTTTAACAATTTCTCTTACTATTTTGGCCATTCTTGCAATTTTAAGGACTCCTGATAAGCCAGCACAATAAGAGGCAGCTGATTTGTTATGGCAGCATAACTCCTGTATGAAGGCAGTGTTTACTAATCCTGAATAATTCCAGATTTACACCACTCTGATTGAGACCAATATCTGGCCCAGAAACATTATACAAGGCAAGTATTTACATCTGGGTGCACATAAGTACCAGAAACACCAGAACCTTTGATTTTTTTTTTAAAAAAAAACAACCCTATCATTCAAACTGATTAAGACATGTGTCTTAATTTACTGGTTTGAGGTTTTCCAGCTACATTCCCGAACTCTCTCGCTCTTACATATTACTCCTTCCTGCCTCCCTCACTCCTTCTGAGTGAGAAAATATGCCTTTTAGGCCTTTCAAAACAGTTTAAACTCAGCACTAAAGCTCCATTCCCATCCCAATCCCATGAACCAAGCTGCTTGCACTGTTTCAGCAGTTAATTAACAATGAATGCCTGCCTTTGGAGACTGGGTGAAGCAGGGTGGGGATAAAAGATGAAGAAGGCTGAGGACAGACATAACAAGAATGGGGAGGGAGCAAAGTGGGTGGCTTATCAAATTCCACAAATACCAGACGTGGAGAGGTGTTGATTTGTTGCTGGGAAAACCCTGTTTGTTTATGGAGTTTAATCACCTGTTTTATGTTTGTTGTTCGAAACATATGGGAGACAATGGGATTGTTTGCCTGCAGTGTCCTGAAATACAGTACAGTAAGAGTTGTACATACAGGAATTTTAAGTCACTGGTATGTGTAAATTGGAATAGCTCAGATCATTAACAGCTAGCCTTCTGGTCAGGCTGTGTGAAGGAGGCAATGAAGAATGTGCCCAAGGTTGACAGTCAAAAGAAATTCCTCGTTTGTGACCCATAAAATAAATATAATTCTCTGAGGTGAGGCGAAGAATTTTGGAAAACAATGCATCCCACATTGCCCTAATATCTGTCAGCAAGGCACTGGCTGTCACATAGTTTGGGCTTCTTTTTCTTGTACTAGATCTCTTTTTTTTAAATTATTTTTTTATTTTTTATTTAAAGAGGCAGCTGGGCTGGGTGGGCAAGAGCAGAGCTCTCTGCGTCACTGTACAAGAAACACCAATTCAAATCCTGTTTCTGAACAACTCTGCTGCCTGGGTTGCTTGTAGCAGATGACATTTTTGCATCCTTAGAGCCCTCCCAGGAGACCACAATTCACATGTCCCAGATATGAGCTGTGTTGCTGTTCAGCAAAAGGACTCTCCTATTTTACATCTTTTATCTCTCTGGTCCTACCCTTCTGTTTGTCCTTTTGGTTCACCTCACTGCTATCTGATTTTTTTAACCTGGTGACATTTTCTCTTCTAGCGCTGGAATTCCCACCTCCACGTCCCTTCTGGTTTGTATACTTTTTTCTCTCCTTAAAATTGCGTATTTTAAGGACTCGTATTCGAATAGAGAGATTCTGTGAAAATGCATCTCCCAGACAAAAGTTATAGCACACTTCTGTGGTTTACCTCATGACTAATCTAGCTACAAATGTAAACTCATAATCTAGCTATAAATGTAAGCTCACCGGGTTTAAGCAGTGTTGTGTGCTTTCTCCTGCAATCCCATTCCTTTTTCTCACTCTTATGCCATCTATCACAGAGATCTGCAAATTCAGCAGCATCTTCAACCATCTCTCAAACCTTATGATGCCTTACCCATCCACCCTCCATCCCTATGAGCTCTGTCAAGATTTCAGCTTCTTCCACTAATTGTTTGGGGATGCCATCATCCCTCACCAATATGACAAACTTGCAAACAGGCACTTTTGTCTTTATGTTTTCCCCATAAAGCCACTCGGTTATCTTTCTTCCACCCTTTCTAAGAAATGGTGCTCACAAATAACCTCCTAAAGAAGAAACTGTAACTTTATCTCACAGTAATTCCTTGAAACAGCTTTTTTGTTTATATATAAACACTTCTCAGCATGAGTTTAGCTTGTAACCTCTTTGGGACAGGGACCATCTATATGTACAGATGCTTACACAGATAATTCCTGTTCCATATGTGGATGGAAACGTGTCAATATGAATCCCAACAAATATATAAAAAATACAAGATTTTCTAAGAATCTCAGCTTTCATTCACAGTTGAAAGGGAACTATTGACTCTCAGTGCTGCCATAAAAAAACATGCCATGCTGGTCCACACTCACTGAAAGGCTCTAAAATGAGAGAAAACCCAGCATCCATTAATTTCCAAAAATATTAATTTTGTAAGCCAACCCCCCATATTCTAGACAGTCTTGATCCATGAGTTTTGAATTTTGGGATTGGCTGTACTGTATCGATTAAAATGAAAATAGAGCACATACCCTCTATGGGACAAGGTCTTAAAAAGTTCACACCATTCATACTTTGTTTCCAATTCCTATGGTAAATAAGTGTTTATTATTTTGTTAGAAGAGGCGGAAAACAACATCAGCATCACTTAAGTGATGTGGCTCAAATTGTTGACATGTTTTGGTAACAGTATTTGTAAAGTCGGAGTGATTAATGGTGGCGGGTAAAGGCCGTCCACTGAATTATGTGTGTGTGTGTCCATGTTGGCAGAGCCGGAAGCATCATCCATAATAGTGGTTTTTGTGAACCTAGATTTTAAACTCAAGCCTTGGGTTTAAGTGTAGTAAATTTGTCAGTTGTTTTTTTTTGAAACTGGAATCCAGATCAGGATTCAAACTTTGCAAATTTCCTGTTTGTTTCTTATGGACAACGTTAAAATCTGAGCCTTGAACACCTACACTTGCGCAGATCACAGAGGAAAACTTTGTAGCATGCAGCATAGAATGAGTGTGAAGGGTTTCTGACCTATGAACGTGGCAGAAATAGGGTTCTTCAGCAGACAAAAGGTTCTACATGAAATGGAAATTGTGATCTTGCACAGTCTTTGAACAAGGCAATGGGGCAAAGTTATCACTCCTTGGAGACGGTTGTCTATCTTTACTCTGTCTGCATGTGGATGATAAAGTTGGTGTTCAGATTTCATATAACATCTCAATTTAAAACCAGCATGATGCTCAGAGTCATGGACTTCTCAACTCTGGTCTATAAACGGGCTTCTGGTAAATTTTCAAAGGCATATAAATGACGTAGGAACCTAAATTCTATTTTCCAAAGGGATTTATACATATATTAGGAATGTATGAACTTAGCACACTTAGGCAATAAATCCAATTGATTTCAGGAAAGTTCCTAGGTAGCTTTGATATTTTAAAAATGCAGCCCTTTGTCTTAGGGGCTGAACTTTTTCTCATTTCCCTCACTATTACAATGAAATGAATCTTGACTATCTGCCATGATCTAAAACATGTGCTAGAATTCAGTCAGCAGAAAATAGAACAGTGACAGTCACAGCTGACGTCCAAGTTGCTTTTTCTCCCCACTGAAATGATATTTCTGTATTTTTTTCCGTGAGTACAAAAGAAGCTGGGTTCACCTAGAGAATGAATTTCTCTGCTAGAGTTTCCTACGGAGCAGGTATGGTGCAAGTTGAGCTGGGACCATCTAACATTTGCTTTTATGTGTCACTTCTTCTGTGGCACTGACACGTAAAGCGCTGCAAGAGAAGACCATGCCCCAGGTTCTCCAACTCTATGCTGTTTACATTGAGTGCCTCCATGAAGCTCAGCCAGTGTGTCGTAACAATGTCTTGAAGTTATTTAAACCACTTCTTGGCAATGCAGACCAAGCATTTTTTGCTGAAACTCTTAAGACCAGCATCAGCTGGTTCTGAATGCGAAGGGCTTCCTTGAATCAAAGTTTCACTTTATGTACACCAACATAAAGTTATTAAAGTCAGTGGTAGGTGACACAAGAGCATGACCGTCCTCCACAGGACAAACAATCTCCTCCTGAGATCTTCTGCTTCTGATACTGTTCACCATCAGAGCGGGCTGCATTTGTCATAAGCACCCGGACATACAAATCCTATTGGGATTCCAAGGCCAGTGTTTCCAAACATTTGAAAAAGGTGACCTCTTTTTGAAATACCTGTTCTCATGCAGCCACCTGAATTGGCCATTCATGCCCCACAGGGCAGGAGGGAGTGAGACTCAGCTGCAATTTTGGCTTTAGGGATGAATGCTCGCTCCCCTTCTCTGGAGGAACTGAGCTGCTGCCAGCAATTAAGGCACTGGAAAGCAATTCGTCGTTCCCTAGAGAGCGTAACCTCTTGCCACCAGTAATTAAAGCTCCTCTTGTGGCTGTGGTTTTGCCGGCACAGCCCTCCAGCGGCACTGCCAGAATGGTGTTCTCCAGTTCCCCATCCCTTGCTCCAGTGTTGCAACACACCACTCCCTCCCTCTGCTACACCAGTACGGCTGTGGATGCATCTGTGCAATGAACTGGAGCAGGGAATAAGTCCAGCATAAAAATAGCCTGGCAGAGAAACACTTAGTTTTTTGTGTGTCTTCCTCCAAATTGGATCAAATTCCTGATCCGTTTCACAGCAGAGCCACAAACCAACCCGCCAGGAGAACCGAGGGGCCCGTGCGCTGCAGGAGGGAAGATGAAACGAGCGGTAGGGAAAGGCTGGAAAGGGAATACCAGAAGCCAGAATTGGTGCTGAAGACTTAATCTCGTGAAACCACAGCCTCACTCCTCCAGCCAGGAAAAAGTCAGCAGCTGCTGACCACCACTGTGTTTTTTCTAACACTTCAGAGCCCCCTTTGAACTCTTTCGTGGCCCTGGGGGGATTGTAGCCCACAGTCAGGGAAACTCTGCCCTAGGCTGGCCGTTCAGGCTTCATGCACTGGGACCAATTTTCCAAGGAACAGAAATTTCCCTAACTGTTGGCACATCTGCTGGGGAACATGCCTCTTTCCACCCAGCATGGTGAGAAATCCTGAGAATTCTGATGGGGGAAAAATGCAAGAGGTCAAATATAGCTCTGGTTAGAAAATCGTCTTCCCCCACAACATGTGTTGACAACAAGAGCTCAAAAAATATTTTCCTTAAGAGATTTATAGCAAAAAATGGTGTTTAAACATGTTGTAATGGCAAAATATTGCACTGATAACAATAAATCATTTCTTAAGAGAACTTTCAATTTTGAAAGTGTTGGCCAGCCATATTTAAAACACCACTGAAAATGAGAAGTCTTGTTTTGAATTGTTTGCTGTAATGTACAAAAGCTTCCTGAGGCTCACAGGGAAATGGAATGATTTGTGACTCACCAGGAAAACATGAGTTACTTCTTTTTTATTTTAGAGCATAAATGCAAAGATCTGTGTATGAACAAGGAGCTAAACAAATGTTTGGGTTGTTAGTAGCAGATATTTCACCCACTTTGAAACCTGAATACTGCTTTTCTGAAGCAAAACAGACTGCTGCAGGACACGGTCTCAAATTATCGATAGGAATATTCAGACTCATCTAGTTGCTGGGGCAAAGAGGCAGGCAAAAATGAATGCCAGATTCTTGGAAAGACTTGCATATTTTACAGAAGAAATTAAAGCCATGCTGTTTAAAGAACATTCTTTAATAATATTCTTTCTTTCTGTCACCCTATGTTCTTTTAGTTCTTTTGTTATTCAGTGTTCGTATTCAGGACAGATATTTAAGTGTGTGCATAATACTAAGCAAATGTTTCAGTGCCATTGGCTTTAAAGTTCTAAAGTTAAGAGCATATTTTAGTGGTTTACTGAACAGGATTTAAATATTTTTTTTTTCTTGAGCCGTAACCTTTAACTAGAAGCTTTTTGAGACTTTCTGTTATGATAGCTCCACTCTTGATTTAGACCTATACTCTATAAAACAACTAATAGGTTGACATGATTCGAATCTTGTCCCCTCCAGTACGTGCCATTCCTCAATTCAAGTCAATGAAAAAAAAAAGTCAACTTTTCTAAATGAATTTCTCATATTTTCTAAAGTAACATCATTAGCAATTTGTTCTCATAGCTTTTCTGTTTCTGTGGGCATTCAGTTTCTTAAAATGAGATTTTGACTTCATTTCTCCCCATTAACATATAAAAATATATTTAAACTCAAATCAGATGGCATTGGATCCCATTTAAAGTGACCAGAATGCATCTGGACTGTACTCAGTGCTAAAATAACAAGGCTTCTACCCTAAAAGAGAAATGCAGATTTAGCCAATTCTACCATGCGTTATTTTAGGCGATGCCCAAACGTAATAGTTTATAAAGGAAAGGCCCAGCATCTCTCTGAAGACTCCAGTGGTCCAAGAACCACAGCTTGGAAAACAGAGCCAAGAGACAGGAGAATGGTATGGTTTATCTGACTCCGTCGATCTACTCCAATTGAGGGGCGAAATATACCATTAGTTAGATTAGATTAATGTGACTCTTATACTTAATTTACTAAGCAAATTTCCCTTTAGGTCTGCTTTATTTTACCTTTTGTCATTTCCTTTTTTCCCCTTTCCTTTTCCTTTCAAGCTCTCTTTCTATGAGAAAAGATGCGAGATCTCTACCAGGGAGAGGAGAGAACCCATTAAATACCTCATTATCTCCAAGGTCTCTGTTGATTTAGACTTCTAGCAAGAGAAATGGAGTTCAGTTCGTCTCTGACTGAACTGACACTGCAGATAACCCCAGCACATCCATCTCAAATTGTCAGCTCAAGACAAATTACCTTCTCTCCAGGATACTCTCTTTCACTGATTACCTACTACTCAAATTAAATGCCATCTGACTTCTGAGAGTCTTTTGTTTGTCCGATTCCACTGGATTATGCAAAAATGATGGGGGGAGAATCTGGTGTGTTTGAAGTCTTGAGAACAGAGTGCACAGGCCCTGCTTCCTCATCCAGCTTTGGTGGAAGAGCTTGGGCTTTTCCTAATCTGTTTGCTACTCCACAGTATAGTAAACTTTACTGTCAATAAGAAAGATAAAACCTAAAAGCCTTCTGAATAATGCCCTAGAGCAATAAGATACTGTGAAATCCTAATGTTTGGTGACAAATATTTCACACAACTAAATCTGAGACCGAGTTTGGAATAAAAGCCCTGGTGTTAGTTCATTTAAATCTTTCACTTAATTCCTTTATTTTAATGTGTGAGAGAAAAAAAATGTCAGGAAATACTTCAAAGGTGGAACTAGTAATTGCTATCATGTTTACCTAAAATTTTCTCTCCAAGTCTTTTTGGACTTTTTTCTTCATTAAACTGTAATTGTTTGGCCCAATATTTTCCATGTATTCACCTCAGGCTGTTTTATGTGTGTTTTTTGTTGCAACTTTCCCATTTTCCAAAACAAGATAAGAGGAAAAAAACCCAAACATTTAGATGTTTTGCAGAGAAGCACTTTCAAGAAACCCATATTTAAGAGAAATGATTTAAATTATAACAGATCAAGGGATGCCTTTTGCCTTACTCTTGAGAGTTTGCCGAGAATTGGCTAACTTACAAACTGTTGAGGGGTAAGAGTCTGCCCTGCACTTAGCAAGAAATACAGGGGTGAAGGCTTCAGATATTCAGCAGGTTCTGAGCATGTCACGTGCGCTGTCCTGACATGGGTTGTAGGGGCTCAAGAGCCTCCAAACTGACATGTCCATAGGGACTAAAAAGCCTTTGGAATGATCCAGGGGTGGCTCAGGAGCTTCCATGCAGTGGTTGCTCATGGCAGCTGGGGGCTGCTGTGGTGTTGGGCATTGGGAAGAGGAGCAGAGGAATGACAAGGTCTGCATTTGCTCCAGCAACCCCCGGGGCAGAAGTTCTCAGCAAAGCCCCTCAGAGCTTGGTCCTCAATGACCAGAGCGATACTGGATAATTTTACATATAAAGCTGTGTTACAAAGCCAAGCAGTTTGGAAGAGTAGAACCTCTCAAGCAAGGCATGCACAGGCGATTTTGGAAGTAATTAGTAGGTGATTTTGGAAGTAATTAAATCTCCTGATGAATCAATACTCTAAGTGCTATCCTAAGTGCACTAATTTCCACCTGCGGGAAGACAAGGCCGCTTTATGAAACTAGTACTGCAAGGTGTGATGGTTCACATTTATAATGTAAATTATAAAGGCCTGGAGACACATAGACCTTTGAAGAAATACTATACCTAAGCCATACAATAGATGTAATATAAATGTAATTTATAACCTCAGAATAACTGAGGTTACAACAGTTCCTTGATTCTGAGATTTTCCAGCATTGGTGCATTATTCTGCAACAGGCAAATTCTTCTGTGATGTTTTTGTGTTCACTGTATGTTCGCAGGCATTTATGTTACAGTCTGCATAGTTTAGCTAAAATGACAGTGCAGGCTTGCACTCATTTTCGTACACTCATGTAAATGTATACATAGGCATACACATACATACATCATGAAAATGAAATTTATATTTATGTTTGAAGATACGTTAGAGCTGGGATCATTCTTTGCACATTTCAGGATGAGCTTCAATACAAATGCAACACCTTGCTGCAATTTCCCAGTCACAGCAAGGGCTCCCCTACACCGCTCTCAACAGGAACTTCGGGTCTTACAGATATACCAAATTTAGCATTAGGTGGGTCACCAAGATCCCAAGGAACCTATATAAGATTGGGTAAGATTGCATCCTATAATGTCTGCCTGAATTCACAACTAAATATTCACTCAACGAACTACAGCTGAAATGTTGCAACTATTTTAAAGCAACATTGAAGTCTTGGACTACCAACATTTATATTCCATGAAATATTATTTACTAGCACTATTTTATGGGTGTTAGTTAGTTATTTTATAGCCCACTGATATCGATATCCAACCAGGCAATTCCAGTGAAGCCAGTGAAAGTTTTACCAAATTAAGGAGTGAAATTTAAGTCCTGTAATACAAATTCTTCATTTTTGGGAAAGAACAGTTTTTAAAACTGTTAAACTGCGTATGCCATTTCTCTATGGAGCAGCTCATCATAAGGCAATCTCCAATTTAACAGATACCATCTTCTTGTAGAGATAACATTGATTGAGGGTTCTTAACATTGATTGATTGAAGGTGAAAATTAACCTTTTCCATTCTGAAATTATTATAGAAAAGCAGAGATACACTAATCTCTGCTAATAAGCTGCCTACAGAAACATCACATTCATGCAGTTAACTCCCCCTTTTTTTTTGGTATGCTTAAATGTTTTCCTTAAATCTAGCTTTGAAGATTTCCACTTTGTTAGAGAATGAAAGCTCCTGGTGGTAACATCTCTGGAGATGGGACAGTGATTAATAGTCACACCCTGTCCGTGCTGAACTGATAGAGCTTCAGACAACTGGGGAGAAGAAGAATGGTTCTGTAGAGGGCATGGAGGATTTTATTTCACATAAATACAAGCACTCCCATCGCCCTACTCTAACTCCAGCGTGTTTCTCCCATACTCCCGCAGCATACCCCAACACACTTGTGTTCTTCCTCTGGTTTCATGAATTCCTTTCTGCTTAGTGGCACAGCTTGGACAGGATGGACAGAGAGCATCCTCACCCAAACCAGCGTATTGCTCATTGGCCAGAGAGCTCTCCTGGGAGGTAGGACATGAGCCTTGAGTCCCCTGAGGGAGAGGAAGAAACTGAACCCTGACCTTCTCTATACAGAGATCAATGGTCGTGGGCCCCCTACATGTCCCATGTCATGGATTTCCCAGGGCTGTTGTGGCTTTGGTTGTCCAGCCTCCTGCTAACCCAGTCCTCCCAAACAGTCCCTTTGCCTTCGCATTCAGTCTCACACTCCTGGCTCCCTTCTGGCCGCTGAGAGCTGACATTCCTGGTGTCCCTTCTGAGTTTTTGCTTACTAGAGAATAAAAGGCAGTAACGAGCCTCCTGTGTGTTCTGACTGTGTACTCCTGCTGGCAGGAAAAATATAAGTCCAGACCTCTCAGTCCTTCCAGAGACCAAATCATGTCCTTCCCATCTTGGTCATCTTTGCTATTGGAAATGTCATTTTCATGTCAAAGAGAGAATCGCCTTCATCAAATGTTTCTCATGTGAGCAGTGTTACACTGAAATGGAAAACCAGCAGAAGCTGGCATCCTACCCTGATAATGTTCTTCACCATTTGATTTAATGAGCTCCTGGGTCACGGTCCATCATTAAATTAAAATGGTTTCCCAGTCTATAGTTTAGTCCCACTTTTGCTTATAAGTGGAGATTGGGGTTCCCACTGCAACTCCCTCCTGAAAGCCTTTTAACCTCTGCCTGTGATGTATCAGGAAGGCTCCTCTGTGGCTGAATTCTTAAAGGTAGCAGTGGCCACCACTCCTTCTTTAGGGACTTTGATGGTGTTATAATGCATGTGAGATCACTGCTGTTAGAGAGCAAAGGTGAGTGAACTCTTTTCCGAGTTTTTGTAACACCTGAGCTTGAAAAAGGCCATGGGCTGCTCAGGATTGTCAGGAGTGATGGAGTTGCACTGTGCAGGAGCAGGATTTTAGATCAGTGGTGGTTTTTAAATAAAAACTGTGTCTCTAGACACAGTGTCTCTAGAATATAAGCACTTTTGAGGTTAATAAGGGTTAACCTGGGATCCTTATGATCACCACTTTCCCCTCTATTAAGATTAAATATAAAGCTCAGCTGTAGAGAGGGGACCTGGACTGACCTTGAGGTGCCCAGCAGAAGTCTGTATGGCCAGGACCAGGCTGCTCCTGAAGGACTTCAGGAGGTGTGAGCTCTGTCTTTTGCAGGAAGGGCTCCATATTCTGAGTATGACCCTTCCAGACTCAGCTGATTTCAGCAAAGACCTTCTGTGGGCCCAGATGAGTTTATTTCAGGAGGCAGAGTTTTTAGCTGCTACAAGGAAGGTATGGCCATGACAAAGGAAGTGATAAGAGGAAAGAAAAAGCAGAAAAGGGCTTTTAAAGCCAGATGCAGTCGGAAAGAATTTTCTAAGAATCTAGATATATAATTGGGAAGAATTTGGGAGGAAAAACCACCCAAAGACACTCCATCACATGAACCTTTCACAACCAGATAGCGATCAAGCATTCTGCAGAGAACAATCCTGCACTGGCATGAATATGCCTAGATGACCTCAGAAGCCTTTTGCTTCTTTAATTGCAATGACTCTGTAACAATAAAAAAGACAAGAATGTTGTGCATGATAAAAGGAGCATTTGCAACTAAAAAGAGTATTTCCACATTAAGAAACTGGTTGGTTATCCAACCACAGTAAATATTTAAAACTCCACCACAGTGGGAAAGAGCAAAGAAGATAGTAACAAAAAGGAGAGGGAGACAGAAGTCTAAGTAAGGTTTCAAAGGCAAATTTTTCCACTGTGTGTGACCTTGCTAGTATGAAAAGACAGGGATGGAATCATCATGTCTATTAACGTTACCAGGCACTAATGAACTATTCTGCAAACTTGGTACTGAAATTCATGCCTAATCATCAGAATGAGAGAAAATGCTTGAATTATTTTAATTGCCTTTTAAATCCAGTGGCTTTTAGCTCAGTGAGTCTCTGATAGGTCCTATTTACTAGAACTGTTTAGAACATTGGGCCCAAGTTCTAAACACAAGCCAGGTATTTCCATTTCTAGCAGGAAAAGAAAAGTTAACACAGCTCTGAACTGTACAGTGAAAGCACTTACTTTCTTTCCAGAAAAAGAGTTTCACTGCATTTACATAAAAAAAAAAAAAAAATGAATCTAAGTGTCAGCAAGATGTGTGCTGGGCAGCTTGGACAACAGCTTCCAGCACTGCCAAGGCATTATTTTGGCAGTTTGTGTGACATCTCGCTTTTCCCTGATTCCGTTTTCTACAAAGGACCAATAAGAGGAATCCAGTAATCCCTACATGGAAATTGTTCAGCCACTGTTTTCCAGCTTAAGTAGCCACCAGATAAACTATGTTGTCATATTCTAATAAGATACCACAACATTGCTACATAACACAGCAGTTAATTAGAAAATTATTAAATAATGCCTAATATTAGCAGCTAACAGGACAAGTCCTAGTCTTCTGTTTGTAACCAATGCATGCAATATATTTAAATCATAAACATATGTGATTTTGATTTGGTCATGGATGGAACACAAAGAGAGAATAGACTTTCCCATAGCTATTTATCTGAAAGTGATTTTGTAACAAAAAGGTGTCTTGCCTAAGATTATGCACAAGGTGTAAGAAAAAAATGAGGCAGCAGAAGCCTCTGGTCCTGCACTCCTTGTCTTTCTGTTATTCTCACTGAAATCTGTCAGAAAGACCTGGCAATCTGACAGAGGTCAGAAAGGTGATCATTTGTCTAACATTTGGGGGAGAGTTTGTTTGCATTTGTAACCATAACTGGCCTCAGGAATGTCCTCTCTTACAAATATTCTGGTTTCTGGCTTGTTTATGTCCTTGAAAGTTTGGCCCAAAACATTTGATTTCAATACCAGAAAAAAATATCCATTTTGCAGGGGGTTTTGTAATCCAAGATTTAATATAGGTGAATCATGGTTATGTCAAGCAAGGAGGCAATAACTGCAATGATGTGGCAGAGGTGGGTTGGTCATCTATCCAAAAATCTGGGATATCAAAATACTCCAGGAAAAAATCCATGCTGAAAATAATCTCAGTAAACACATTCCCGATGGACAGCAGATGAAGTAAAGGGACTGCTTGAAGCTGAACTTAAACAAAATCAGAATGTCCACTAACACAACAGTGTGGTAGCTGTCACTTGACAGTCACAGAAGATCATCTCTGATGGCCTCACTTCATTGGAAACAAGTCTCATTCAAGGAAAAAAAATCCTCAAAGGAAACGTAAGAGAGAACAACCTCCTTTAGGTCAGTCTGACATTGTTGTCCTACTTGTGAGAAAACATTCCCAGCGAGGAATGGACTTTCTAGTCATATGAAGGTTCATAGTCAAAATAAACAGGGAGAAGAAACGGTAGATAATGGGCAACTGTGAGTACTCTTGCCTGTTCTACAGAAAGTTTTACGTTTTTATCCAATCATTTTGTACACAAAAAGATGCATAAAAAGACTCTTGGCATTACCTTTGCTAATGCATCCAGGATCTTTTATGGAATACAAACATGAATTTAGAAGGCTGTTTTATTAGCTGTCTTCAAAGGATAGCATTACCCTTAGCCTGATGTGAAAGGTTTGAGGAGATTGTTCTCAAGACCACAGAATGATTTATCACAGTAAGAGGGAAAAGATTTTAGTTAATATCATATTTTCAAACAGCGCTTTGTTTTTATCAGGACTTTCATACTGTAAAATGTAAAAGGCACCCGACATCTCAGGGGCTAGAATGACTTAAAAGCAGGTGCTGGCCTCTGCTAACAATGTAAGTGGAAATTATACTGGGGGAGTACATGTGAAAGGGACAAACACTCCATCCCTTAATACTGTAGCCTGGAAGAAAAGAAGTCATTGACATTCCAGAGGAGGCCGAGTTAATCAGTAACACACCTGACTAGTGTCTCACAACTTCACTCCACAACAAAGCTCCTTTCTCCCACCAGTTCCCATCCCTTAAACTGGGCGGTGGGATGGAGAGGTGCTGCCTCGTTGCCCTAAGCATTGCTCCATGGCTTGGGGGACAACCTGTGCAAAAATGCGGACAGCAAAAGAAATGAAATTCTGGGCCTGAGATTTAGTGCGGAAATTGCTGATCTCGGTTCGGCAACTATTTGTGTCCACATGGATACATCTCATTATCAGAGATTAAGGGTCATTGAAATCACCTTCTTTTTATGCAAATTAAATGTTGCCTCAGGCTCCTTTGCAAATTGTGTGTGCGTTGCCCCCGTTTGGCAAAGTTCAAATAGTTGCTTGTGCGTGTGACCTGAGCGTAGGGCATTTTCAAACACCTCAGCCTCAGCAAGACTTTCTTGTGGGTAAAGAAAACGGCAGTTTACGCTTCTCTCTGGAAAAGGTTCTAATTGTTATTTCCCCCCCCCCCCCCCCGCAGTTTTTTCTCTGCCACCCCCTACCTCACAAGCTCTCACCGAAATCTGCATGAAAGTGTTAACAAAACTATTGAAATACATTGTGACTTCAGATTGCTCAGCAGGAACAACCCCTAGATCGGAAAGGAATTTCCTCTTTCCTGAGGGCTCCTGTGAGAAGAGGAATGAAACCTTTTCTCTCCCACATCCCGAATGATGGTGAACGTTTTAGTTGTGCACAGAGGGCTGCTTTGAAGTAACAAATACATGAAGGAATGAAATTCCCTTGTAGTACCAACTTTCTCTGAAAAGAGGTGAAAATGGAACTATAATTTTGGTGTTTGAGTAAGAGAACAGTGGACCAGATATTTGCAATTCTTGCAGTCTGCTTGCAGATCCAAAGATGATAGATCTTCAGTTTTCCCTGTTTTTGGCCAGCTCTGTAACCTTTTTGCCTTTCCCAGGTACTTCCCAGCACCTTGTAGCTATTAGGCTAGCAAAGCAAAAAAAGAGTTTAAAGGACAACAATTTAATCCTTTCCAGCGCATGTATCTGTCTCATTAAAGCATTCTCCTGGAGCAGTGTAATGATACATCAAATGGAATCCATTTCAAGGTAAAATGAGTGCCGCTGATGGCTAACACACTGCTCCCGAGGCCTGGCTTAGACCCCAGTCCTAGTGCAGCCTAGCACTGAAGTAGATTAAATATCAACTCGGGTCACGTTCTCATGGCCCAGGCACAAGTGCCAACATTCTTCCAATTATTCAAGGCCAAAGAAAGAGCAACCTGCCTGACAGAGCTGTGACACAGCTTGATTAGATTTAGCTTAGAAGCCTGCCGAAAAGGATACTGTGGTATTTAACTCAGATGGAGAAAGGAATGGCATCTCTGTTTAAACGAACCAGGGGGGAGGAAGGAAAGAAAAAAAAAAAGGAAAAAAAAAAAAAGGCAGAATACATTTCTGTAATGAAGGAGAGCATGTTTTAAATTTAAAATGATCGTTTCTCCGTAATGCAGCCAGCGTGTTCCACATGTGTAAACTGGTTTAATTATAAAAGGTGGCTTCAGACACCCTTTACTTAAATAATAGCATTTTTCTGTCTGCGCAGAATCTTTCAGACCAAATAATTTTATCTTCCACTTAGATTAAATCACCTTGGGCAAAAAGGGCAGAAGCTGGCAAACAGGACAGAAAAGCATGGACAGAAACCGGGGCTGAGTAAACACTGACGTTTCAAACAGAATTTGGGTAGGAGAACACACAAGTCCAAAGCCATTTGGCTGTGATTTTAAAGCCTAGGGAAAAAAGGCAACGTGTGTTCTGTGACTCAGCCCCAAGTTTCACATCTAATCTGACTGACAGCAATTCCAGGAGTGTAGTAAGTCAGCCCTCGGACTACGCTGCTGATTTTGCACTGACCGACAGCCAGAAGAATGCTGCTGCTCCATCTCCTGACATTCCTCAGAGGCCTGCTGCCCAAGCATTAAGCAAAGCTCAAAAGGCTCTTTATTAGGGCACGTTGCCACATTTTTTCCATTGAAAATTAACCTCCTAATTTTAAAAAAGAGAAGGAGGAAAAATGAACATAAAAATCACACAAGCCAATTTTTTTTCCAAATGAAAAAATACCTTCAGTTTTCACCAAAACACTACGTTTGCCCATCACGCTCCCCTGTGATTTTGGGAAGATTTTGGGAAACATTTTTCACCCCGGCTATTTTGTGAGGTATTACTAGATTGCAGTACAGGATTACTGTGCTCATTCTTGAGATTTGTGCAGGGTATGACTATTTTTAGGTGCCTATTGCTGCTGGAGAAGAAGCAGAGTGTGGACAATTCAATAAAAGTATCAAGGGACTGTTTGTAATCACTGACACATATTCTTTGCAGAGGTACTGGCTGAGAAGGCAATAACTCATACACCCAGAAGACTACACGAGGTTTTATATGAATTCAGTATTTAGGACTCTCTACCCACCTAATTTGCACCATTAGCTGTATTGGTAGAGCTGGCTTATCCCATACAGAAAGGGAATAGATAAAATGTGTTCCTGTAAGATTGTAATTTAATAGCAATCACACAAATATCAATATCACTACTCTGGTTAAAGAAATAAAATTAAAAAAAGATCCCATTGGGACCCAAAATTATTACACCAAGGTATAAACTACATGAAGACCAGATTGAAGAGGAAACATAATAATGTGTATATATATTGATCGAACCCCCAGTCTCTAAATTCTGACACCTACATTCCAGAATGCTGCTCAGTCAATTAAATGCTGGCATGAGAAAAGTATCTGTGTAAAAAGAAATTAATGAATTTTTCAGTAAAATACGTTTTTAATCATATATCATGTATCATATCATGTATCATCGTAGCCAAAAGGATTAATTTTGTTTAATATTCTTTCAAACATTGTTTTTATTTTGAAAATTTAAATTATTTATCTCTCAGTTTTTCGAGACAAAACACTTCAGATTTTCATTTTGTATGAAAGTTTCACTTGGATCTTCAGTTATATTTCATTTTTCAAAAGGCAAATGTAATCTCCCAAATGATATGTCTCATTCGGTCTGAAATGCGTTTCCCCTCCTGTTTCTTGCTTGTAAGCTGGTTTCACTCCCTGCTCCCCCCACCCCCAATTCCTTGCTCTCCCTCTTTCTCCACTGTTGGTTCTTATAGAAAATGTATTTGCACAGCTGTACTCATAAAGCATATATATTTAGATTTTACTAGCATTATCCTGGCACAAAAATTCTATTAAAAGTAACTTTTTAGTTATTAGGTTATTCTAAACAGGTATTTAACCACCAGCAAAGGGGCAGAAATCGTACCAGATCCCTGTGTAATAAATGTCACCGTACCCTCTTCCCAAGATCCTAAACAGTTTTATCTGCTTGGGTACGTAGTTTATCACCCTCTAACAACCCTATCCTCACATCAGCTTATGGAGTGGGCTGTTTGATGGTGCACTGGACTATATTGCTCTGTGCCTAAAGCTCCTATGTGCTTTCCGAAAATATTTTGATTTTCTTTTGCTTACTACTCTTTCTCTCTTTTTTCTGTCATCACACTATTCCCTCCCCTCCCCTCAATTTTTACCTGGCTCAGCTGGATTTCATCATTCTTTTCATTTTGTGCTAAAATCTAATAAAGGGTTTCCTTTTGACATAATGTGATCGAGACAGTTCAAAATAGCTGGCCTTGGACCTGGAATCAGAGCCACTGCAAAGAGTCCATTTAAAACCAGACCCTAGAGGGACCTTTTCTCTCTTTTTTTTTTTTTTTTTTGCCTGAAAATGGGAAAAGAGAGTTCATTCTCAGCATTCGGTATCAGTCACTTCATTTTGAGAGGGTTACTGTGACCCACATAGTTTTTAATCTCCTCTTTGCCTTTTCGGGCTTTAAGGAGAAGCTAATTTTGGCCTTCTGACTGCAGGATTTTTTTTTTTTTTTCACGTGAGAGCCATGTGGAATGTGACAGTAACTAAGCGTCCACTTGGAAGAAGTAAACACCTTGCACCTCAAGTGCAGCTCTTTGCACTGTCTGCCACAGAAAGCAGATGGGCACTGATTTGTAAATCAGAGGTTTGTTTTCATGGTGGAGGGTCTCTGCGCCCTACGAAGCTGCTTGTGAAGGGAGCAGCCCCACCGATACAATCCATTTTCTCAACTTCATTCAAGCAGAAGAGCCCATAAGTCTTGACACTCTGCCCCTGGCAAAATAAAATCCCCTCCCTGCCCTTGCCTTGTCCCAAGGCCACTGGACTGATTTTTAACAAAAGAAACGTTTCTAAAATGAATGGGTCAAAGAAAGAGCATCCTATTCCTTCGATCTCCTAGTACTGCTAGCACGTGGCACCCTCAAGGAAATAAATCCAAATAAAACTTCACATCATGCTATGAAGTTGCAATAATTATTAATTGCCTTAAAATATCAATTCATCTCCACAAGCAGAATTTTATCTATTAATGTAAAAATGAATTAATGTAAAAATGAATTAATGTAAAAATGAAAGGCCAGTCCTACAACTGCTACAAACACAAATGATCCATTTTGACCAAATGGGATCATTCATCTGAAAATGGGTTGCATAATGAAGGCCTTCATTTTCCATGTGGTACCATAATACATATTTCAACTTGTCAAACAAACTGGAAAAAACCACAACAAAATCTTGGTCATCCAGGGTGTAGTATCAGGTCTCCAATCAATCAGATACTGTGTGCAGTCCTGAAATAAAAGTGCTGTTATTTCATGTCTACTCCTGCTCCTGGCAATGACAGTTGTATAAACAATTATTTCAGATAGATTTATTTTAATTTACTGTTGTAGCACTTAGACGGCTAAACTATAGGGCAGTGTAATAATTCTGCCCTTAGATATGGAAGTAAGTTCTGTAATGTTTTCCTTATGCAATGGTCACACATATCACAAAGTCCATTAGAGGACCATTATGGACCAGGCAGTTCCCAATTCTGAATACTACTTATTATACCAAATACAGATGTGCATTTTGTGATTTATAGTGCCTATGTGATTTAGAAGCCTGAAGCTCACTGATTTGCAGTCAAACTTTTGTTTCCAAGTGATTCAGGTGTTTTGAAAATTTCCTTTTGTTAACAAAAGACATGACAGGATACAAAACATGGCAGAGACGGAGAGACTGACCTTCCACTGGCCTGTGTTGCTGCTTGCTTCAGTGTGGCCACACTGCTATACCCATAACTATCTTTGTATAACATTCAGCTGAGCAGCTACACGAAATAATGAAGGGCATTTGAACATTAAAGATGGTGAAGAAGAGCTTTGCTTTCAGTTTTGAAAATCTGGATTCACTCTTGCAAAAGGTATGGGACCAGAGCACAGGAGTGTAACAGTTTCAAAAGCATCCAGGTCTAATAGAAGTCTTGATAAGTCTTATCCAGCACCTAAACCCTCAGGTTTCTTCCTGGTCTCAAGGTCTACGCAACTGCACAGGAAACACAAGGTACTCAAGAGGGAATTGGTTAGAATGGATATAAACCTACATCTCATTGACATACAGTGTACTCAGGCTTCAGAGAACTTATTCATAGTCTTTAGAAGGAAAAAAAATGATCTGAAGTTCTGGGTTGGGTGCAATTTTAGCAGAAACCTTCATTTCTAATTTGAAAACCAAACTTTCCCAAACGTCATGATTACAGACTATTACTGGTTTGGACCCTTTCCTAGTTCTGGTAATTTATTGAGATGCCTAGGGAAACAAGAATCAGCAAAAAGGAAGATTAGACAAGGCAATTGACTCACCTACTGGCAAGTAGTTGAAATATTGTAAAATAGTAACAGAAATGTTAGAAATCAAAACTGCTGGAAGCAGAAGCTCAGCTAATAGAAACTGTACCAGCTCCAGTGGTATGAGTTGTGACCAGTTTGGAATCCAGCCTCCTACCTCCTGTTTGACCCCAAACTGGTCATTGCACTAGAGGAACGGCCACAACTAAGCCGGGAGCTTTCTATTTACCCACTGCGTGCCCGCTTCATTCCCAGCTATTAGAAGCCCAAGACGAGTCTCTTCAAGCTGTCTTTAAACTGAAAAAAAATTTTGGGGCGAAAATCCAGCAGAAGGAAGAATACTGAGCTATTGAAAATCTGAGGTGGCAGTTTGCCAACACGAACGGAGTACAGCGACAGTCTTAGGAAAGCTACTGTGGCATGGTTTGTCTCTGGGAAGGGACAGTGGTCAATATGTCAGCCGATGACAGTCCTTTGAATTCTGACATTTGCCACAATACAGAAGAAAACGGAGTGGAATGTTTACAATAGAGAAAACCTCAGACCAAGAAGGCGACTGCTTTAATAGCTTCGCTGCAGATATGCGGACAAAGGGCTTGAAGGGTGTATATGCTCTGCTGCTGTGTTTCTCCTGCTCACAATTACCGGGAGCTGTCCCAGGGATCATTGGTTGGATTTTGGGGATTTTAACTTTAGAAAACCTGTGCCATAAAATTCACAGGGAGATGGTTGTGATAGAGTTGAAAGTAACAGAGCAAATTTAACACTATTTGCTTGAGAGTCACGCCACTGTTCCAAAATCAAAGATATTTAGGTCTTAAAATGAAGCATGTGCACGAGTGGTCTCTTGAATTAGGCTAACTCGAATTACTGCAAAAGTGCTTTGTTCATCTCCAGCTCCTATCTAATTATGCACAGAATTAAAGTAATGATACAAATTAGTCTTTGAAAGAGTAAAACAAACTATCTTTACAATGACAGGAAGGCAGTATATAAATAATAATAAACAAATAAGGTCCGGATCATGAGGATCTTACCTTTCTGATGAAAATTCATGATCAGAACTGTAAAGTCAATGCAACTACAGCTCCTCATAGCCACTCTCCAAGGAAAAAGGAGTTGACAGTCTGGCCTGAAACTGTCCTAGTGACAGAAGTAGTGTTGTATAAACACAGGCCACATGGTCATACTCTTGCTTATCTTTTAGTAACGCTTTAACCTGTGAGGATCCCAATAATTTCAGTGCTATGGAATAAAGTACTACTGAATGAATACAAGGGGATTCGAATCTTGTCCAGTGCTGAGAATTCTGTGAAAAAGCAGATTTTTTGACAGAAATGTCCCCAGTCACACACTCTCCTCTCATTTTTCAACTAATTGTGGCCTGTGGTTCAGGGAAGCATATCCAGGAATGATTACATTATGTGCTTAAGAACTGAGGTTGATGGGAGTTGGCACCTTGGGTAGGGCTGTCTTCCATCAGGACTTTGTCCACATTTCTCAGTGCAGAACTTTAGGTCATGGAATGCCACAGGAGTAGCTCGATGGTACCCATGCTGCCTTCGCTATCCTACGTGGTTTCAAAAGCACACTGCTTTGGGAACTGCAGGCCTCCCTGCTATCAGAAACATGACGCTTAGGATGTGAACCCACAGACCTGTGTCTCCACGGCAAATTAGGTCCTCGCATCCATGACACTTCAGTGGCCCTCAGATATGTCAGTACCTTACTGAAGTTATGTCCTTACTAAAGACCCTGCTGTAAACAACATCACTGAAACAGTTTGGGTTAAGAACATTCCTTTCCTCTTTTTTTCCAGGTTCTTTTTACAGTTGATCAGTTCATATTATCATCTCAAGAAACACTTCAGGTCAATGTGTCCCAGCACTGCCACCTGAAAGAAGCCCTTCTGTTCTTCCTCACCTGCTCCTTCCTACTCCTGAGCAGCATTTCTTCATCCTGGCACAAGGAAGTGCAGAGCCTTGAGGTAAAACATATTAGGAAACTGATCTGGCTGAAAACGAACCTGGCAGGAAAAAAAAGGATCCAAATGTGTCCATTTTCAGCCAAATCGGTCCTCCAAATTGGTTCACTGTGTAGCAAAGGAATCAGTCATGTTCTGCCAGCATATGAAACAAAGTGCTACAGGGTGGGAACAGTGGATCTGGCCCAGAGAACAGAAAGGACGGCTCCTTCAGCAGCATCTGCACTGCTGCGTGCTTATGATCACTGAACCTCTGGGATCCAGCCTACAACGTGTCCCCACAAACACTTGTGCTGGCACAGCTGAGGGGACGGGAGAGGGCTTCGGAGTCAGGGCTTGGGCTTCTTTAAGTGGCTCCACAATCAAGAGTAAGCCTTGCGAAACAGCTTTCAAAATGGTACCAGCTATCTCCAGAGAAGTAATATCCTTTTGATGAGGTGAAAAATAAAATTTCGTATTGTTAGTTGATTGTAGTAATGAAAATTTTACTGTCTCCTTCTACAGAGTTACTAGCTCTACCCTCAGTGCATTGCCATGTTCCAAGGAACGAGGTTCCCCAGTATGCAGTACAAGTAATCTCCGCTGATGATGGAAGAAGAGTATAAATCAGATGAGACAACTCTGCCAACCTAAACCAGCTTTGTAGTTTGCAGATGCAACATTCTTTGGCATAAATTGTGTTTAGCCACACTTTAAAAACAACTGCTGCCTTCTCCTGAGTTCCTTGCATTTCCCTGTGGTTGGTAAAGTGTCAAAGGTCCCTTCCAATCTTTACAGTTCATTCTCTTTCCCTTTGAAATCTCTCACTAACCATTTCTTGTACCTGCACTCCAACATTTCAGTGTATTCACCGCCTGGCTTTCTTATACATATTTCAGAGCTGCTAAGCAGCAGTGGAATTCCCTAGGAGGGGGTTGATCTGGAGAAATGCCGAGAGTCATAGCAATAAAATAAAAATAACAACAAAAACCAACAGGGTATTATAGATGTTCAACACTATTCAGAGTCAGCGTATGAACTGTGGCGAGTTTTGCAGCCGCCTGCGCAGTCTAAAGCAACCCTGCAAAAACCGTATGTAATGCAATAAAATGGTTATTCTTATTAGCTGATGTAACAGCGTAGGGACCTCTGCCAAGAACTGCGGTCCTTACATGTGGTCCTTTGATAAATATCTCTGTATGTGCTTGGTATTAACAAAAGCATTACCATCTGTTTACCTTGCACTAATACACATCACATTTTTGCACAAATCCTAGCTTGTATTGCATAAGCCTGAGCCAGGCACTGTATCCATCAGAATGGGTGACAAAGGTTTAAATCAAGCAGGCCGTGTTTCAGCACGTTATTCATAAAACTAGGTCATGGGATAAATGTACTGTTGGAACACAGCTTTATACTAATTTTCCCAGTAAGATGCATCATAAATATTAACTGTCCTGAACACATATACACAGGCTCATGGCCTTGGCTCCAGGCCCTTCACATGGAAGCTGGAGAATGAGCTCTGACTTAAGGTAGTGAGAATGCGAGGAACTCTGAATTATCATCAATAATAGATTCTTTGCTGCCTCAAGCTTTTTCAGCCAAACAGTAAGGCAGCCCTGCACATGGGAACACCAGGAGCCTGGTCCTGCAACACCTCGCTGATAGGAACAGCGTTTCATAAGGCTGTGTGGGACTAAGGATCGTTTGCCTTAATGTGCTGCCCCTTCAGCAACTCTGATTTTCAAGCAAGCTTTTAAATTTACACAAACTTGTGTCTCTTTACTGTCTTCGGTGCAGCTCTACTACTAACGTAGTACATGCAGCTTCCCCTCCTCCCCCAAAGATTCACACACACACACTCTCTGCATTGTACTATCATCTCCCAACACAGTTTTCAGCCGGCTTGGGATATCTGAAGCAGGTACAGCTGAACACAGTACGTCTCATACGCTGCGGGAACTTCCAGAAACAATAGTGTAGCAATATCTAATTATTTACAGCGGCAGCGCAAAGGAGGAGATTAAGATTATTTGCGATCATGGGTACGCATCCTTCTTTCCATTCTCATGGTATTTCCTGCCGGAGTGAAAGGAGGAAGAACCAGAAATCCACTGAGAATGTCTGTCTCTAAATTTTTTCAGTCTCAAGAAGTATAGCCAATAATAACAGTATTCAGAGTGCTTTTCCCCGATAATTTTCAATGTGCCTCACAAAGAGGGATAAGAATAATGATCCTTATTTTATAGACTATAACACGACCAACAAAAGAGCCAAGAATGGAACCCAGATAGCTTGCCCTTTCCTCTGGGCTTTGCTATTGTTTAAGGATTAGGACCCACATTCAGGATAACACCTCAACCACATGCCTGACTTCAAGCATTTGCTTAAGTCGCATTGATTTAAGCACATGCTTAAAATTAGGCATATTCTTAAATATGTTCCCTAACCGGGGCTTGAATAACCATCCAGTCTTCTGGGTGCATATGCAGATAAAACCAGATTTTATTTAAACTCAGGAAGAGGAGGAAGAACAGACTGGGTGCAGCTGTTTTGCCCTTAAGTCATCCCGGTAGAGGTTCCCATATTGCAATTAAAAACTATATAGTGTTCTTAGGTATTGCCAACAGAGTAAGCGAAGTTAATGGAATCTCACCAGAAGGAAAAAATGATGGTGCCAAATGTCACCCAAGTTGACTGAACTTTCAAAATCACCAGCATTTCCCAACGCTGCTTTCCCAGATTTCCCTGTGAGCATTACGAAACTGCAGCTGAAACAAGAGCAGCAGCAAAAGAAATCCCAGCACACGGCCAGCTCCCACCTGCTAATGCCTCTCTGAATCAGAAAAACCTCTGGCTTACTCAAACAACAATTTATTGCCATTATCCCCACAGTAACAACGTTTACCTACTCTTAAGTATACTAACAAACACTATGTTTACCTCCACTTAATAATGCTCCTCTTCTTTTGCCTAATTTTGCTCTAAACTTTTCTTATTTTTTATTGCTCTAACAGCCAGACACGCCTACATCTCTCTTGATGAAGTACTTAACCAAGGACTGTTATTGAGAATGGGTGAAACTCATGAAATTTGATTTCTGAGTTTGAAACTTTCAAACTGTTTCACAAAGAAAAATCTCTCCTCCCGTTTACTGCCCTGGAATTTTTAGTCTGGGGCACTCCAGTTTTAGACAGCGATGACTCCAACCAAGCCGATGTTTTATATGGTCCTCAGCTGGAAGGAAAAGAATGCTTTGCAACAAACACATTCCAAATGTGAGCCCAAACCTTTGTTGGGGGACATACTCCAAATTCCCATTCAAATTAGAGAGTGAAACTTGGGGCAAGGTAATTTGCCACCTCACCTCCTTACTGTCGGTTACCGGATTCTGTTTGTTTGGTTCCATTCTGCCATGGAGAAAGAAAGGAATTTAGGGAACTTTTTACTCGGTTTCATAGCCCAAATCTACTGGAGTCACAATTTCATACATCCAAAATGAGACAAAGTTAGGGCCAGATTAATGAAATATGGCCCTCTGAGTAAGCTGATGGTATCTAATGACATTGCGCAGATATTGCATATAACATATGCCTATACATCATCTGATATGTAATATAACTATTAATATCTAGTCAGAGATATTAATAATAAATAAGAAAACAGTCAAACCTAGATTAGACAAAGATGGCATCACACTGACACCACGCAAGCAAAGATTAGGAGACCCTCCATCCACAGGAAGCTTCTCAGTTTCTCCTACAAATTTCATTGTTTTCTGACTTTTATGGGAGGTTATTCTGGTCTCTTAGATTGCACTTTCCCTGGGCTCTTTCTGTTCCATGTACTGAGCTCTCTAAAGATCACCACTGAGGTTCAAACACTTTGGCAGTACGTTACTGGAGAAGAAGAAAATTTACAACAGTGAGACCAAGCCAAACTTATTTTGAAAAATTCACTTGGCTCTGACCATAGCAGTAATCAAGGGTTAAATCTTCTGTCTCATGCAGGAGACTTACAAATGGTGTAAGGGGAGAGAAATTCAATTCATCAGCCACAGAAGAAGTAGGAGGTTAGCATCCTGCATTAAAGACAGATTAAGTATTTCGAGCCTGATTCCTTTGCTTGGTGAAAACATCCCTTTTAGCTAGTATGTACGACTGATATCATGACAAATTTTACAAATATTGCCAGGGAGAATACGGAAAGTATCTGTCTCAAAAGCATCTCTATTGCAATCATGCAATCAACAAGTTTGATGTAATGTGATAATTTTATAATAATATCTGTGAAGTTTTGCTTCCATAACATGAAGCTATGCCTTTTTTTCACTCTTGTTTGCGTATAGACATACAAAGTGTGAAGTGAAATATAACGACAGACCATATATAGGGCACCTAAATGAGTACTGAGTCATTTCCTTTGTACTATTAAGTGAGAAAAATTCTAGTTATCAAGACCTTTTTTGCAGAGACTTCAGATCAGCCAGTACATGTGCCTGTGCCTCTTTTTAAGCTCTTGACTAGTGCAGCTGAAATCAAAGGAAATATTTATGATTTGGAAGTTAGACGCACATTTAAGACTTTTGCTGCCTTTGCAAAGAAGTAGGGTTGAAAAACGTTTTGTCAATAGTAAACTCGGAACAGGGTAGTCCTACTGAGTGAGTAAGTGGGCAGGAATATATTAGCACACGGTGAGAAATGACAGAAAGTTTTTAGCCATACCCACAGCTTAAGAAATTCCAATCCCTGTAATAGAGCCATGCTGATTTCTACCAATTAAAGATCTGGCCCTTTATTTTCTTTTTGATATATTTTCCCCTAACACATATACAATACTTTCCCAAAGGTAAAAGCGGCTTCAAAGCATTTTTAGAGGAACATTAAAGAAAAGGAAGTTGTAACAGTGACTGCCATTATTTTATCTTGGACTGCAATTAAAAAGAATATAAAATGTTGTTGCTACCCTGGACACATACTTTTACATTTTTAGCCTTGGAAAAACACAGACTCTGACTCCTTGTGTCAGAGTAAGGGCCTCCGCACATTGTCCCTGCATTACGCTTTTTGATCCTGTTAAAAAATGTTACCCTGTGCAGCTCCATGCATCAAAGGAACGCTTGTACACACTGGGATCTGTTTCAGCCCTTAGGCAATGAGACCAAAAGACCCTTCTCATAAATTCTAATTCAAAAGTTTTTAGTTATCAAGAGGAAGTTTCCAATTGCTCTCTCACATGTGGGAAAATATGTAAGCTACTGAGAGGACCTTTTGTCTGCGACTTTAATGGGGGCAATTTGCAAGGGGGAGTGCAAAGGTTCTAATATGCAGTGTGCACAGACAGTAAGCAGGCACATACTTGGTATTTAATGAAGTTCCATGAATCATTAGCCATACAATAACCATAGGGTTCTATAAATCACCTGCAAAGATTTTTAGGCCAATAAGTTGAGCAGCGCTGTGGTGGAGTGGAGCACCTCAAGGAGACTGGGAAGCAGGAGGAGGAAGGAAAAGAAAAAGATAAAAGAGGCACACGATGTATTATCTCTTAGCTGGCCTGCCAATCCAAAATTAAATCCTGTTGTTTTAACTTGTTGGCTTTACAGGAAAACAAGGCAATAAAATGAAACTTGTCCTAATAAAAAACACTGGGATTTTCAAGAGGAAAATGTAGCTGGAAGATCACATGCATTTTAGACATCTGAACTGGAAAATATGTGTGAGGGAACATTCAAATTTTTTTTTTCTTTTCTTTCCTTTTATTCTTTTTTTTTTTCTTTTTCTTTGTTAATTCACCCTGCTGATGAAACAGCCCTTCTGGAATTCCTTTCCTTTAAAAACATCAAACCATATCTGTACAGCTAAACAAAAGCTCGACTCTTTCCAATTAGCAAAAATGTAAATGTTATTTGCAAGACAGACTCTCATGAGTGGTTTTCTTATGCTGCAGTATGTTCTAGTAACATACAGCTCTGTACCTAACCTGAAAAGACTGATTTTTTTTGGCTGTAATTATGCAGGAAACAAACTTCCCACCGTGTTTTAAAAGACAGAATGGCCACGATCATCTGCTGAAGCCAAGATCCATTTTCGCTGGCGGGGAGAGATTCAGAGAGCAGCTTCACTTGGTTGGTGAAGTTGCTGCTGAAACACACTAAAGCAGAGCAGCGGCATCTCACTCCTCTCATCCTCACATATATTCTGAGGTACCACACAGTAAGGAGTCCCCCAGGCCCATGTATTATTCTTTCTTTATATTTGTAGTCTTGGGAAGTCATGGAAGGAGATCACACTAGCACTGGCAATGGGCAGCACCATGTATTAGGATAAGCAAAAAAAAAAAAAAAAGTTTGGGATTGGTACTTTGTTTTGCTCGCTTCAGAAATCTTTAAAATTGGGAGGCAAAACTACCCAATTCATGCCCAGTGGAAGGACACTAGGACTTCAACATGTCCTTTTCACTTGTCCTTCAGTGAAATTTGGAGCCTAAGCCAGTCAGACCCTGAACCCAACCACCACACAGGTTCCCCTCAGAATCACAGAATCACAGAATCTTAGTGGTTGGAAGGGACCTTTGAGATCATCGAGTCCAACCACATCAGCTAATAGGATAACTTAAAGATGAGAGAAAACATCGTGACTTTAGCTCAACTCCCACATTTTGTCTCCGTTTTCCCTTTCACTCCTATTTGGAGATTGGTTATAAAATGCAAACAGCAGCAATCAGTTCCCAAGGTGGCATCCTGCCTGACTTGCCCACAGCGTGCTGGTGGGTGAGATAAAAGGAGGCGGCAGCGCACTGTTAATGCATTTACCTTTAAATACCACCACTGCAAGCTAGTATATTCAATAGTTTCCAGCTAGTCCCTCCCGATCATTTGTCCACATCACAATAAAAGCACCACACAGCACGCTTCCCTGTCTCTGCCCAAGAGAGGCCCCAGTACTAAAACAGCAGGGAGGTTGCAGGTAAAGAATCCAAATAAATTAGCGGAGCAGTACGTCTAGAGAGCTTGCCTGCCTGCGCTGGGCCAGGATCTAGACTTGGGGTTAGTTTTCCATCCAATCCATCACGTCAAGTTACAGGGAAAGGGGGGAAAAGATGGGAACTTGAAAAGGAAACAGAGTGCAGGAAAGCTAAAAGATAGATACTGCCATAACCATCGCAAGACATACTACAGGACATAAAAGAGCCTTTTATTGTGACTGTTCTCCATTCTGAAAGTGATACGGCCAGCAATAAAACAACAAACCCACCAGTGTGATCCCTAAGCTGAGAGCAATGTAGGAAGCTTGGTTTGAAAGAATAATCACTGAATTTTGATCACACAAGATATTCCAAGTCACAATGTAAAAATAGCATAGCAACCCCCACAAACGCTTTTTAGGACAATGGCAAAGAACCAATTGCAAGTAAAAATTTTTAGAAATTTGGTACGATTTTAAATAGCTATAGTTCATCAACACAATTGCTACAATTCCATTTTTTTAAGTTTATTTGCTGAAAAGGATGCCTATTGAGTAAGGAAAGCACTTTTCTTGGGCAGCTTTTAAAGTTGATATTCAAAGCCGAACTTTGACCTGAGGGAAATAACTATTTCATTGACTGTGGGGCAGTGGGGAGGGAAGGAAGGACTGAAAGGAGGGAGAATATTTGAGAGAAATAACATAATGCAAACTCAGACTCCAGTATTTTCACATGAATTTAGATGGAAAATATTCAGCAGTTTTACCCAGTCCTAGGCCTACCCATAATTCAATCAGTCTTGTCTTGTGATAATCCCTTCTCCTTTCACTGAAAGAAGAGGCACTTAATCACTTAGTGCAGATAGATTGCTAGGAGGTTTAATTAAAACAACTTATTTTAAGTGATCTTAAACAAGAGGTAAATGTATTTATTGTTCTAACATTTGGAGTGGTATAGGATAGAGCGGAGGAATAACAACCTCTCTTGGTACTTGGTATCAGATTGCTTCTTTTATGAGCCATACGGTAGTGATTAGGAAGCTTAGTACCTAAAAGTTTGCATACATCCCTAAAGTACACTGTTAGGAGGTTTTTCCATGTTTCTAAGATTCTGCTCCCCAGCATCAATGCAGAAGACAGCAGTAGGTTGCATGTGATAATGTTTACGATCAAAGTCATTAGTAGTGCAATGTCACCTCTTTGCAGGGAGCTTCCTCTTCCTACTTTTGAAGAGGAAGGTGCGCGCAGTTCTGCGTGTGGGCAAGCTGCTGCTTGTGTGCCCATCCATGGCCTGGAACAGTACCCCCACATCTAAACACTTCCTGCTGCCAGGGGAATTCTGATCCACCTCCAAATGTTGCAACTGATCTGAATTTGAATTTCAATAACAAGCTGAGATAAATGTCTGGATCAGAACCCCCCTCTCTGTTCCACATTTGCAAATATTTGCATTCAGATCTGGTCCTGAACTTGCTAACCCTGCCCAATCTTCACGTCAGCCTTTGGAATTTCTTGCACTGAATTACGCAAACACATGCACAAAAGCAACCTGGATTTTCGGTTGTTATTTACGAGTTCATTCACAAGCAGGTATAGAACAGAACAGGTCATTTTTCTGTTAAACCACAGAAAAGCAGAACTCACAAGTCCAGCTGTCAGCAATGCCACGAGATACAAAGAAATGAGATGATCCCCATTGTACTCAAAGTTACTTATATATAAGAGGATTTTTTTTCCAGATGAGATTTCCAGGCTAAGAAACCTTCCTTACTTAAACTTCAGTCCGTTTATTGCAAGCATTTCAGTACTATGCCTTGGATGTTTAAGGGGTGTATTTGTGTTTGGGAAAGAATAAAGGAATATGTAGAGCTTTCTCCTTGGGAGAACTTCGGCTGAGATGGCTGGATGAAATCTAGGCCTCAAAAATTGAAAATTTCCTTGAAATTTTGATTATTGAAAAATTCACATTTGATTTCCCTGGGACTAGGATTTCACCTCATTCGCTCCTCTGGATGCTTCAGTTATAGCCAGTTTTGCTGTGATAATCCTTGCAGATGAATGGAGGAACTCCAGTTTGTAACATTTAATAATACAGCAACACAGTGGCTGAAACTAGATTCAGTGTCTGAGTCAGTTAAGCCTTAATTTAAACACTTAAACACTGTGTATTTTGAGTGTGGGCCAAGTCTTGTTCATACCAAAATTATATGACACAAGCCGTGCTAAGATGTCAACTCCGGCAAAGTGTTAGAATGCAATGTAGCGTGAAGAAAGCCTGGACTCATACTAGTCCTTAGCCCGAGCTCAGTCACACGCCTGTTTGGGGACATAGTCCTCGTGGCAGTATCCTGTGGTCAGCACTGGGCAAACGAGTCAGCACTGGGGCCGTGACACCACGTGTAGCAGGGTCAGTAGGACACGGAAGGCCATGCTGATCCCACCACCACCAGGTGCTTGAGTAAGGAGCCTGCATCCAGCCCTACTCCACCAGGATATCTGTCTCCAGGCTTTTCCCTGACAAACTACCTTTTCTTTTGGTGCTATATCCAGCTGCGTGTGGGATCCGCAAGCCGGCAGCGTGCCAGCCTCCGCGCTCACAAAGGGCTGTGGAGGGAAGCGCAGCCTATGGCACATACCTCTGCCCAGATGGCCATCTGGTGCCATCCCAAGGAGACCTGAGTGGAGACACCGACTATAAACAATCTCCAAAACAGTTATTGCCATTTTTGCATTATTCCAAGATAAAAGGGGCACTTCAGACCTGGGAAGTTAAAGGTTTGTATTAAAAATCGACTGTCTGCCTTGAAAATTATGGAGCTTGACAGATGGAGGATGAAAGGCTGCAACAGAAGAAAAACATAGGCCACCACCCTTGACACCGCTGACCACCCCGTTGCTGACAGCTTCTTCCCACAGTCTCGCTCTCTAAAGCGCTTCCCGCTTTAAGGAAATGTATCAGAACACAGGAGTTTATCTGCCCTGACCTCTACCCCCAAACTGAACCCTCTTTCATGTTAATTCTCTTCACAAAACCCACCGCATGTAAGGTCCCTGCAGTTCTTTGGCTTATTTGGTTCTCATTATTTGTTGTTGTTGGTGGTGGTTGTTGCTGTTATCTCACAGCAGATGAAGCTCTTGAAGCACACACATTACGTGTGACGATTTGTTTGCCGCTTTCCATGGGTTTAAGGTGCAGAGCAAGCCACGTGCTGTTACTAGAGAAGCTTTTAAGAAAAAAGAACAGATGAGAATTTTATTTCTAAAAGTTTCAAATCAAAACAAAAGAACAAACTTCCACGATAGGAAGACTGATAGGATTCCTCTGCTAGAAGCATATATTTGAGTTACCCATTTAGGTGGCACCTTTCCATATTTATAGCCTAATAGTTCAGAAGCAAAGTATTTCAAGGTTTCATCCTCTGGCACAAATAATACAAATCAGAAACTGTCTATTTAGAATTCAGCTTAGGTTCCACCAAACAAAGCAGGCTTTAGGGAAATGAACTAAAGTGAGGGAAATAGTATATTCACACAGACATTAATATCTGGAATCATTTTTTCCAGCAGACCACAAGGGCTCTGATGCTGCTCTGAATTTTAGCCCATTTCCATTCTTTTGCTGAACAAAATAACGTTCCAAACAACACCCCAAAACTTTACAAGGGAACTTAAGAAGGGCACTGTAGTGCAATTTTAAATTTGTCTAGTGGTTCTCCTGACAATATAAGTGAGGTCAGAGCACAGATGAAGAAAATTCATTCTTAAATATGAATGAATGCTTACAAGACTTTTTTTTTTTTCTTTTTCCCCAGAGTTGAATTTCTGCAGATGATTCTCTTCTGTTGCTGATGCTTAGAAGATACACACAACTCTGGGAGTGGGGGGAGGGACCCTCACACTGAAAAGGAAGAACTGATATAATAATTAAGATACCAGATTGTAACACAGGAAAGGAGAATGTAATTCCTGTCTTTGCCCTAGTTTTCTGTGTGACCTAGAGCTAGTCCTCAAAGGGATGGGAGCAGTAGCGGGCACCGTGGGAAGAAGCCACAAACAGGGCAACCTGCACAGCGCCTGGGCTGAATTAAGCATCTCAGTGTTCTTGAAATAGCCGGGAGGCCACTGGCTAATGTGATGTGCTGGACAGGGAAGCATTTTAAACCCAACTTTTTGGTAGGGAGGGATCTAGAAATCTCAATCCAAGCTGCATTGAACAGATGTCAGATCAGGATGTTTGCCTAAAACCCTCTCCTAAATATATACAGCTACATTTCTTCCTATCAAAAACCAAAACAAACAAAGCATAAAGCAAGCAATAACAGAAAACAGAGCAGAGTTTACTCTCACAGTCCAGTCAGAAGATATGGCTGAGCTAATCTAAAGCATCCCTGCTGCCAACAGGGGACAATTCTTCTCCCTTTTCTCCTTCCTCCTTCCTTCTTGCTCCAGTCCCTCCCCTCTGCTGCTTGTGGCAGCTCTACAGCTCATCTGACCGGTGACAGTGAGAGACACAATTCACTAACCCAGTGAAAACCTGATCCATCAAAATAGAGTTTTCCGCAAGATTAGTGAGTTAAATTGCCTCAGCATGTGGCCAGATGAAAGCAGAACCACCATGAGACAGGGGCTGGGATCAGGGCTGGAGAAGGAGGAAGCACTCGGCTGTTGGAGAAGGTAACACGTGCCTCTGACACAGGATGTGCAGCACAGATTTTATTCCCACCTTTAACTCAATTCTGTTCAAACCTGGACATAGGAATATTGGAGCAAGGGTCCTAAGCTTCTGGTTTTACTGCATTTTGCTCAAACTCCACCACTGACACATCACTGTCACTCTCCAACTACCCCGTCCCAACTAAGGTAGAAGTTGCCACTTTGCACTTGGGAACATTAGTGATTAGAACTGCAGCAGATAGTGAAAAATGGGCACCAGTGGCAGGGCTGGCGATCACTGACGCTGTGAGCTCAGAGCCCAGCCCCATCTCATGACACACTGTGATGGTACGTATTTCTCACGGGACCTGATGGAGAGGCTGAAGAGCTCATCGTTCTTGTCACAGATATGCCCAAGATGATGTTCAAAATCACATCTTGAATCTCTCTCAATCCATTCTGGAGTGGAGAGAGAACATTTGCATTTTATCCAACAATTGTTTCTTTTCCGGTCCTTGGCGTAGGGACTGGAGCTCAAGTCTTCTCCCCCTCTAAATAAATGCCATCACCACAAGGTTACAGAATCATGGAATTCTCAGAGTTGGAAGGGACCTCTAGAGATCATCTAGTCCAACTCCCCTGCTGAAGCAGGATTGCCCAGAGCACATTACTCAGGACTGCATCAAGGCGGGTCTTGAAAATCTCCAGAGAAGGGGACTCCACGACCTCCCTGGGCAGCCTGTTCCAGGGCTCTGTCACCCTCACCATAAAGAAGTTTTTCCTCATATTTAAATGGAACTTCCTATGTTCCAGCTTGTCAATTGACCCTTGTCCTATCACTGGAAACCACTGAAAAGAGTCCAGCTCCATCATCCTTCAACCCACCCTTTAGGTACTTGTGTTACATACAACTGTTACCTGAAATACATCTCCTGCTTCCCAGATTAAAAGTCCCTTCAATGGGCTGTTGGGCTGAAGGGAGGAGTTTATGCATAGAAATTTAGGCTTCCAGGGAGTTTAAGTCAGGCTGCGGCTGAATAAGGATTTTGAGAACCCAAATTTTCAACTTCTGGAGGAAGCAGAGCGTTTAGACACCTGGGCTGCCCGTCTTGTCAAACTACCGCCTTGTCATACAACATGAGAGAAATCTGACTCCTTTTGTTTCTCAAAGTAATTATTGTCATTGTGATTTTACACTGTAGAAGGACCCAGTGCTTAAGGAATGATGGTCTACACATGTAAAAGGGTGATTTTCCTTTAAAGAAGCTGCATAAAAATATATCACTGTTCAGCACAACATGTCATTTGGACACAGGACCACCAGGGTGATGGGGCTGTTTTTCTTCTCTATTCATCCATTTTTAAATCCATCACTTACTATAAAATGAACAGATGCTATTAACACTTCAGTGGATTTGTGCGGAAACTGTGATTCATACTTAGCAGCAAGTTAATATAAACACATGAAATTGCCCTCAATCTGCTTTCCAAGCCCTAAGAGGGCTCACAGAGTAAAAAAGATATTTTTGCAAAAGATTATTCTGGTTGCATACTCGTAATAATTGTCTAATTTACACATGGATGCCAGTTGCTCGTAACTTGAATACCTAATGTGCCTTTTGCTATGGGATAAGGGGCTATAAACATTGGACTGAGTCATGATGATATTTACAGTGGGATAGATGTGAAGATGTGAAGTAATTACACTGGGTAGGAATGAAGATGGAATCCTTCATTAACTGAAGCCTGGGGGAGGCAGGTATTTTTATACCTATATTCAGAGAAATAGACTGAAGCATAAGCTTAGCCTAAGTTAGTGAGTGACATAAATGACAAGAAATCTCTTGAATACAAACCACCAGACTGTTTTACAGCCAGCAATTTCTAAACTGTAAATACCATAGGAAAAAAAAGAAGAAGCCATTATTCAGATGGGCACTGGAACAAGCGGATCTTTTCTAAACCATTTCAATTTCTGTAATCATTCTAATTTATGCTCTGTAAGGCATATTTAGAGGAGACAGGTGGCTTTACTTGTGGTCAAAGTTACCAAGTTTGTTAAATCCCAGCACTGCAAAGTTTCCTGTATGGCCTTGGTCAAGTCATGTATCACTTAGTCCCCTACCTGTGAAAAGGAGCCTAATAACACCATTTGCTCTCTCTGTTGCACTGTTTAGATGATTCTTGTATTTTTCAGGGTAAGAAAACATCTGCCAAATGGCAGAACCAAAGACCCCTCGCTTTAACTGCAGGCTCTAGGCTTTTCTATGATACAGATAACTATGACTTAGAATAATTGTTTTGGGGTGGTGCTAATTATTCTGCCACAGCATATTATCAGGAGACAACTGGTAATTACTGTGTCAAAAAATGCAGATGAATGAAAAGCCATTTTATTGGTGTACATATTCAACAATATATTGTTTGAAGATGTGTTTCTCAGAGCTCTGCTGTGTGCTTGGGCCAAAACCAAAAGAAAAAGGTTCAAAAATAGCAGATAGCCTGGTGGCTGAGGCATTCATCTGTAATGTTGGAAAACAACTGAGGTAGAGTTGAGCCTGGCTCACCCATCCCCTAAGTAACTGGTCAAACCAGCACCAGATCATTTTTCAGCATTTTGTTGTATTTTTCAATAAAAAAATCCAAAACATCTTGATTTTGTCCTTCTAAAGAACAGAATACTTTTTGAAGTTTAAAACTTTGGCAGGATGGAAAAAACACCTCCTCTCATCTCTTAATTACGACTACAACTCCCTAACACAGTCCAAGTCTAAAATCCCTTGTGTTTGTGCCTGGCCACTGGAGATATCACAGGTATGAAAAAATTTCATGCAATTATGTGATTCAGGGCACTTCCCAGACTTTTGCTCTTTTCTCTTAATTGTCAGGTTCTGTTCAAATACATGAAGTCTGTAGCTCTTTCCTTTGTGTGAATAGCTTTCTCAATCCCTATACAACTTAATATTCTGTTGCCCTATTAAGCTAGCCATGCAGAAAACGGTTTCTAGCCAAATAATAGGAATAGCAAACGTATGAACTCTATACCTCAATGAGGTGTTAACTTCAAAGCCTTGTTATTTGGGAGTTGGGGCCATTTAAATGCTGACATTATTAGGCAAGGAAGTCTAAGAAACAAGCACTCAGTGGGAGTCAAAGATCTTTTTAAAAAGCATTTTCTTTATGCTCATCACACCCCAATTCATTTAGGATGGGCTCCTGTTCTATGCCTACACGTTTCCTAATTAAGACTTCTTTCCTTGCCACAATGTTTAGGTTAGAAGGAATCTGAGGCTCTCCGTGTACCCCCTTCATGATTGGCATATTTTTTTCTTTCCCCTCTCGCATCTCCTTGGTTGTAATTACATTACAGTGGCTTATCTCTCCATCAAAGGATGGGTAAGTGGTCCCTTTATAAAACTGCTCTGAGCAGCTGTTGGCCAGTCAGGGAACACTGAGGCCTGACCAGAGCTACACTCTCCCCAAAGGGCTTATCTATATTGTGCCGCATTGAATGCGATGTGAATCGGTGTAGACAAGAACAAATAGCATTCAGCACATGTCAGCTAAGTGCAGTTTTAGCCTGGCCTCATCAGTGTTTAATCATGATTAGCTGACATGCACAGTTTATTGTGGTCTCCACCAGCCAACATATTGTGACCAGTATTACGTCAATTGCTTAGTTACCCAAAATTACATTCAGACACGATTAAATCCTGCCATTTGTATGACTTTGTGGAGACCAAGCAATACAAATTTGCCTCTTTGGGACCTAGGCAGCAAAGGCTCACATCTAGGTTTGAGGTTGATTTTTGTCACAGAATGATGCCAAGTCTCTGGACTATCTACTCCCACGGTGACAGGGAGGCACGACTCTTACACGTGTAGGTATCTCAGACTGCCTGTAAACTAGCTTTGAGTGCTGAAAGCGATGAGGTCAGAGCACCACAGGCTTCAGCTGTCAAATAGGCAAATATTTGCTCACGGTTTTGGGTAGGCAATACCATTTGTAGCTTACTCAAAGCCCGAGGTGTTGCAGCTTTCCTGCTACCAAAAGCCACGTTAGCTAAAGCGGTGCCTGTTGCAATGACACATCTGACTGCAGCTTAGGTACAGCCTAGGAAAGAAGGTGCTAATTGAGGCACTGCCGTGAACTGTCTCAGTCCTGCTGGGAGAAAAAGTGGTATTTATATTCTAAGTAATAAGAAATAATACTCCTCTATTCCTTAGATTCTTGCGTCACAAACATTTAAATAAGGTCTGCACAGACGCAGAGAATGAGCCCTATATTTGCAGCAGCGGTTCCACACTGACTCCTTAACAGGTCTCGTTGGAGCTGCCCATTCATGTGCACGAGCTCAGCTTCATATTTTCCCCATTCAAATACAATTCCAGCTTCAGTTCCAAAAGTAATAGACTCTTGGCTAAACACTCTGCTGATACTAATGTACTCAAAACCTTTCTGTACACTCAGCATCTTTCTATAACTGAGTATCCACATCCAACTCATCAATGGTAACCTTTTTTTTTTTTAACTTCTTTTAATTCTTTCTAGAAATCATGCTTATGTATGGCTCCAGGTGAATGACAGAAATCATAACACATGTATCTGTCTGGCCCAAATCACTTGCAGGGGTTTCACAGAGGCAACCGTGGTAGGTGGTTGCTAGTTTTTCAGCTGGAATCAGAAGCCCCATTCTCTTTCTGCACCCTATAGCAACCCAGCCAATGTGTGAATTATCCCTTCGAGAAAGAAAAAGTCCTATGGGCCCTTCTGCATCTGCTGAGCTTGCATGTTATGGGGTCGATGGAAGATCACCTCTTCTAATGGTGCCCGCTCCTCCTAATGCAGAGACATGTGGTTTGGGAACAAAAGGCATTATTCAGCGCCTGGAAGCAGAACACTGGCATCTATGTTTTATAGACTATTTGAAGCTTGAGATTTTTAGGGGTCAGCAGCCTCCCCAACCCTTGTGTTCATTTTGTCCTTGGGCAGGACAGCTACAACAGGAATGGTCTTTTTGAAACCTGGGGATCCTCTGGCTCCCAGAACTGACAGTTACTGTGTACAGAAAAATTCTAAGTCATGTACATTCGAGACCACATCTGGTGCGAAATATATTTACTGTGAGCACCCTGACCACACTGAGGCAATGTTTAAAAGCTACAATATTTTCAACCAAAACACCATGAATCAGTCATCTGCTCTTTACATTTTTTCCTTCCTAACACAGCAGATTGCTAAAATATTCATGCATACATATTCTTTCATAATCTTCCTCTTCCTCCCAGCCTGAATCTGAGGAGCAGGGAAGCGTAATATGCAAACCAAGAAATATTTGTTATATTTGGATGTCTGACTATAGCTCCCAGTTGTGGTATCGCTGGATGATTCCAGGCAAAGAGAAGCAAACTGCTCACCAAAGTTAAAATCTGGCACCAATTCTCCTTTTGCTTATTTTGGTATAAAGCAGGAATTTCTCCTCTCTAGTCAGTGGAGTTGTACCACAGGGGTAAATTAGAGGAGAGGCAACTCTTCTGTGTGTAATAAACAGCAGTGAGAAAAGAGAACCCTGCGGGAGCTGAATATGGATTGGGTAATTTGAGAAAAATAAAATACCCGACAGAAATAAACTGAAGCTATTTAGTTAAAAATAAATAAGACCAAAACTGTCCTTACTTGGTCTAGGATTATCACGTCTAAAGCCTGCTGAATTCGGCACAGACACTCCTACTGCTTTCAACAAACTTCTGAATCACTAGATAAGCCTAAAGAGCCTTTCCTGCTAAAAAAATACAAAATCAGGAAACAGCACTATCAACTTAACAACAGGAAGGTTAGGGCAAAACAACTATAGGAAACAAGTAATGTAGTGGGCAAATCATCAGCGTAGCAGTCACAGGTATACCTGGAATTCAAAGTGAAACAGCTCTAGACTGAAGAGGTGAGCCCACATTTAAATTATTAAATATTGGACCCTGTCTCCTCCTCACCTCAGTATTGACTGCTGCAATGTTATATTATCAGGGGTCTCGGCCTGCCTCCTTTAGATCAGGGTTATGCTCACATTGCTATTTTCTACATGGGTCAACTTATCAAGTGTTTTAGCAGAAATGTTAAAATCATTATAGCATATTTTTCCTAAATATCTGCATTATTTCTGGCAGGAGTTAATTCAAGGGAGTTTTGTAGCCTGCACTGTAAAGTGGGTAATGAAGGTGATCATGAAGTATCATTACATGAAGCATTTCTGGATTTATAAACTTTGGTTTGATTATTCCCGTTTTACAGAGGTGTCACTGAGGCAAAGGGAGTGCTTTTGTTCCATCTATGGCCATAAATGGAGCCTCCAAGAAAATCATAATTAAGCACACTGCTCTTGAAACACCGCTAACGCTTTATCGTTTGCTCATACTTCCTCCCAACAGATGTGGTTATTTAAATAGTCAGTTAGGGTTTGTCTGCATTCATTTTAGCTCTGCTTTTAAATATGCCTGCCTCTGCAGTCACAGCATACAACCCCTCCTGTGCCATGATCATATTTACACCAGTATACTGGTTGTTTCCTAGAGAACTTATTTTAGTAAGAGGTACCTTTTCAGTGTTACAATTGCTTCCAAACCAAGAGCGATGCTAGCCCGCTCTGTAATTGCAGAGCTAACTGGAAGTGTCAAATCAGTGCAAAAAAAATAAACACAGGCTGGGCCTTGGTCCTATAAGACTGTCTCATTCTGGTTTTACTGATTTTTCCTCTTACTGGGTCCAACCCCCAACAGTGCCTCCTGTCGTCAAGGGTTGCACTGAGCTGCACTATCAGCGAACCTTCAAGCCTTACAAAGAAAAAGAGAACATGAATTAGCTGAAATAAAAGACCTTGGCCAGATTGCTTTGTTGGATAAAGCACCTTTGTTGTAAGTATGTGGGAAAGGGGAGTCCAACCACAGCTCATCCAGATTCCTTAGACACACACGCCCAGTGATATGTATTTGTGAATATTTTCCACATTTATATCTGCTAACCAAAGTAACCAGTTTTTACTTGTTTAATTACTGCTGAAGAAAGAGGAACTGTCAGTGCTTTAAGAGTTATGCCAAAGCACAGGGTGGGTTCTCTCTGATTCATATGCTGCATGGCTACAGAAACCGAGACCCAGCATCAGGAATGCCAAGCAGTTAAAAAAGAAGCAAAAGCAGCAGTCCAGCTCTACAACATATTTTTAATCTAATTCTCTCGTTAAATTAATGTTATCCCTAACTTTCCCAGCAATTTAGCAGTATATCAGCCATTTTATCAAAACACAAAGAAACAGGAAGACCTTTGGGGGGTAAAAGTATGGGACCTAACAGGCTGTGTTATGCTAATGAAGTTTTATACCTCTTATTTTCCAAATACAGTAAATGAATGAAAGTCATCCCAGCACTGACTCTCTCTTTAGCTTCATTGGTACATGACATTACCACAGGAAGGAGATTAAATAAATACATATGATTGTTTTCAAAGTGGAAAAAATTACTTTTACTTTTCGCACATAAAAGGATGAAGATGACCCATAAACTTTTCTGAAAATCACCATCACCACTAAAAAAAAAAGCCCCAAACCCAATGGAAGAGTAAGGTGGGGATGCCAACTGCCTCCTCTATACATCTAGAAAATGGTCCTAAATCTCACAGGAAGAGGTGGGAGATGACATACAGTAAGAAAGAAAAGTTGGGGTATTATTCCGTGGGCGTTTGAGTGGATTAGCACCAGAGTGGAAAATATGCTCTAATAAAGCTCTATAACGTTATTACCATGACACCTGCACCTGGCTCTGGGAGTACATACATCAAGTTATAAGGAGATACACAGGAAAGCAGACACTTCTAGATGCACATGAACTCAGCCCTGAGCCTTTAGCTGAATTTGCACAATGATCCCGAACACTTCCAGAGACCTGAAATTTCTGCCCATACTTATTGTTCCCATGCTCGTTATCTCTGTCTATTATTAGACTATGCCATTTAACCTCTTTGCTCAGTTTTTCCATCTGCAAAATGCAGAGAGTAATATTTACCTTTCTTGCAGAAAAGTTTTGGGATCAGAGAGATGAAAGTGCAGCCTCTCACCACAGTCTGAGTGGGAAAAAAACTAGACAGATGCAGAAAACAAGGTCAAGATTTCGATGTAGGATGGTCACTACTTCAAGCACTCTGGAATGAAGGGCTGACTGGAGGATGGGAAAAGGTAGACACTTCTCTTGGGACCTAGAAAAAGTACCTATGTCAACCTGGAGGTTTCACATCTAGAACCACACATTTGATACCCCTTTATAAGCCCTCCTGCAATTTACTCGTCACAGTATCTGAGACAGGTAAATTAACTTAATTACAACCATCTCACACTTGGGAAAACTGGGACACAGCAAAGAAGTGGCTCATTGTCACCAATAGCCTTACAATTCAGAACTTCCTGATTGGTAAATTACTCGTCAGAAAACACTGACTTAAGCTATAGTTTCCTAGCGTAGGATTCAACCCAACACCCTGAGATTAGCCAAGTGTCCCTGAGGTTATCATGAGGTAAATCAGGAATTGTCTTATTTGTTTGAGTGAAATTACACTGCTGAAATGGTGTTAAAGAGAGAAGAGTTTAATTCTACAAATCCTGCACCTTGCAAGCTCAAGTAGACAGTCTAGACGGTGTATTTTATGCTGTGTGGACATGTATATAGAGTTACAGTTGAAGCAAGAAGCTTCATCCCCACGATTTGAGGAGGAACAAGAAGGACAGTGTTTAGGTATGTTTGTTATGTCCTCAGACCGCATTGGTGGTGCCAGTATGGTTTTCCCGCGGCCAGGTTCTGAACTGATTTTAAAGTGACTCCCCTAGAGTCAATTTTCCCAGGCTTTCCCTTCATGCACACAGTTAGAGCCGAAATGTTGATGCCACAGTTGCGTCCTCAAATAAGTAAATGACGGTGTTCAGCACAATATGATTATTACCATTTCTATGGTAATTGCAACTGTTGGGGGCTGCATTACTCCCCATTCAGAAGACAAGTGACATGTATTGATAAACTCACCCTCGAGGAGCTGGGGAATACACAGCAACAAGTGAAGGCACAGAGAAGCCAATATTAGAGAAGCGGAACGGGTTTTGAAAGTGAATTTTGCTTAATAATAGCTCCTACCCTGATAGCTCCTACCTGGTAGAAAATCTGCACTGTCAGTGGAGACGAAAGATTAGGTAACTTTCATCACCAGAAAGGTCGTCCCAGAGAAAATTGCTGTCTGGAGGACTGCTGAGGAGAATCCAGGCCTTTTTCTGTCCTGAGCATATCAGGTTTTGAAGGTTTTGTGCAAGGCTTGAAACAATTTCCACTGCTAAATGTAAACAAGGCTTTCAGATAGTCCTGTGATGTTGGGATGTAAAGACCAAATGAGATCCGTTTACACAAGCAAAATGAATATTTAAATAAAAAGCAGCCACCATCAAAAATGTTTTAAAAATGCTGTTTTGGTTAATGCAACATACTGTATTTCTGCCAACAAAGGCAGTTTCTGATCAGGACATGCCGTGTTTTCCTCTGGAGATTTTGCAGGCAGGGTGGTCTTCCATGAGGGACGGGAAAGGGCTTAGTTAACATTACACATCTTTCATATATGCAGGCTGGTAAATGTAAGGCATTACAGCTGTGCAGTTTGTCACCAAAAACTAAGCTGAAAGGAGTCTAAATACAGGAGACTGACAAGAATATGACCTAGTCTCTCTGTACACCTTTTATTCTCCCCCTTCATAGTAAAGCAACTTCTCTTGTATTTGTGCAGCCAGAACTACTTGGTCTTTAGAGACAGTGGTCAGATGGTAAAGACGGGAAAAAAAGGAAAAAAACACCATAGTAAGAGATTTATTATTTTCCCATAGACTACAAAAGCAGACTGCAATGCCATTATACTACGTTGTGTTTATTTTGATAGGAAAAAGCTTTGGCGCTGGAAACACCGCACTTCGTACCACAAAGAACAAAATCCACTTTGAAGGCAGGAGCTGCTCTAAAGACCTCAGACCTTCCCCTTTTCTTTACAGATGCCTGTTGAAATCACCTATATGTATTGGAGGGGAGTAGTTGGCAAATCAAGTTGACTTCACTGGGACAACATATTGGTTCTATTTAAGAAAGCATCCTCGATCAGTGCCTGTTTAAATCCAGTGAGACCTGAGCACATGCTTAAAGTTAAACATATGCTGAAGTCTTTTCCTGAAACAGATACATGTGAGGAAACACTTATCAGCTGGAATATGGTATTCATTCTCTGGTTCATCCCTGCTTTTCCTGCTACAATTTCTAGAGTTTGAAATGCAAAGAATCCATCTAAGTTAATAGGGAGATGTTTATGCAATTATATGTACATAGCAGCTACAAAGAACCCACGTTAATTTCAAAAACACAAGAGGTACAACATTCACCTTCCAGGTTAAAAAATTTACTAGGACCACTTGTTTTTATATTGACTGATCTTTAAATAATCTGCAAGTTGGAAATTCCGTGGCTCTCATTGAGAGGCAAAGCAAAGTAATTGAGCCACACTATCTCACAGATACTAATTCCAAGAAAATAGTTATTACATCTATCATCCATATTTTTAACATTATTATTGATCACAGTGTTCTCCATCCGGTGTAAAGCAAGCATTTGGAAGAGGGCATGGATATAAAACCGTTACACCATTAGGACAGTTCTCCTTTACTTCTGTGATTAAGGTTAAAAAGACCTAGTAAACCTGTTTATTAGATTTCTTAAGTTCCAAAGGTTTTAGCTGTAAAAATTCAACTCATGCAAAAAGGAATCACTTAGGAAAAGATGCCATCATTTTTATTCATCTCAACCAAAGCTTACTCTGAAAGGATTTCCACTGAAATAAATGGGATTGTTCAGTAAGTCAAGTCTATTTGGTAAGCATGCAAGTGGAAGAATGCTGCATGCAATTTTGAAGCATTTTCCTACTCACTTGTTCCCAAGCTACAACATAGACAATGTGGCCACTTCAATTTTCAAGCAGTGGCAGGATCACAACTTGCAGCGCTGCTCTGTTATGCCCCATCCCTGGGGGTGTTCAAGGCCAGGCTGGATGAGTCTTTGAGCAACCTGGTCTAGTGGGAGGTGTCCCTGCCCAGGGCAGGGGGTTGGAACTAGATGATCTTTAAGGTCCCTTCCAATCCCAACCATTCTATGATTCCAAAAGCACATGCCTTTACAACTCCAGTTAAGATGGGATCTCTAGCAAGTGAGATCAGCTGATGAATGAGCATCTCTAAGAGCACAGTTGGACACACTGTTCAGGCCATGGCTAATTCCAGCTAAGAGTTTGGGACCCTTCCCATTCTTGCAGAGATTGTGTCACCGTCCCTCCTCCCTCAGATTTGCCATGTCTTTTGGCAGAATCTGGTTCCAGTTTGGGGGTTAAGAGACCGAATGAAGAGAAGTGGTTGGGATACACAGGAAGAGTAACCTGAATCAGCAGCAGCTGAGGCAGCACATCTGACCACACACTGAACCTGAGCAGCAGCGCTGAAGTCACACATCAGCTGGTAAGCGTGTGTAAGCAGCTGTCTGTGAGCCAGCTGAGTGCATTATCAAACAAAGCTGCTTTTCCCATCCATTCCCATGGTCAGTGTCTATGAGGAGGTGGAATATACAGTCCCATCACAAACTAGGATGATTCCATTTAAGCCTGAGGCATCCCTGCAATATATAGTCACAGATATGTAGAAAGAGTAATGATTCGTGGTTTGTATACAAACTGTAGGACCATCAATAGATTTATAAACACAAGTATTCAGCAGTTTCACCACAGTTTTGCTCACCTGGGAACCCTAATTCAGTCCCTTTGCGATAGCCTTTGAGACATGATCAGATCTCATTATTTTCTAGCCCCAGCCCGACTCACCCCATCGCCATGAGGTTACGTATCAGACTCATGCCATAATGACCTCCATAACCCACGCTGACCTCTTTGCACCTCAGCTCCTCTCTTTCAAATATGTGACCTCAGTACACTGCCAGGTGAGTATGGTGCATGTGGGACAGAAAAGCCCGAAAACTTGGCACTGCACAAGAGTAATCTGCTTTTAGAACTTGACTTTGTCAGGCGCATATATATATACGAGATAGCCTACTTGACACCACTGACCATGAAAATCTGTCTTGAATCGCTTTCGAAAATGCCTAAATTGTTGGGGATTGTACCAAGTAATCAATCCCCAAATTCTGAAATGAAACAATTCAAAAATATATATTGGCGATACTACCTTTGGAAGATTAGAGACATGAACCACAGCTACAACCTGCTCACCATGAACGGTCTCCATATAGCACTCAGGTAACACAAAGATGCTCAAAAGGAACATGTTCATTAAAGTTCTCTGGTGGAAACTTCCCAAACTGCTACAGAAAATGCCAAGATATCGGGATACTCATTCAAAACATAAGAGAGAATAGGAAGTGTTATTACAGTGTGGAATTGCTCTACAGCACTTTCAAACACCAGGGGAATTAAGTACTTTCAGACGCAACAGATGTAAACATGGCCTACACAGAAATTTCCTTTGCTGGTGTAATAGTCTCCTTGCAGTCCCAATCTTTCTCCTCTTCTCATTCAGATACTTAAAACTCAGGGTCGAAAACAAGGTAAACTCAAAGCATAAAAAAGGTATCAAAGTGTAAAGCAGTAAAGAATGCCAGTGGGGAAAAATTATGGTTGGAAATCCTTGGAATTCTGCAAGCCTTAGTAACCAGCTATTCATTATAAGTAAGGAGGCACTCACGGGAAGAGGAAAGCCATGCTCAATAAAAGGTACTACAGAAAGGCTAAGGGAAGAGATGCAGAGCAAACTAAAACTTTCGCCCTGCTTTTGAGAACCACAAAACTTGACTTCTCATGAAGAATTGGGAGGTTCTGATTCTGCAAAGACTGATGCACATGCTTAACATTACACCCTTGAATAGCTCATTGATTTCAAATTCCTTGCAGGAATAAAACAGAGGATAAAACATCATTTATCTCAGGAGTGAGTGAAGCCAACAAAAAATGCACTGCAATTTTCTTCTTAAGTATGTCCTTATTTTTATCATGGTACTTAATAAACCATTAGCTTTTGAGGTATGTGCATCTCATTTCCATATTTCATAAACCATAGATATTTATCATATAGTGTTTTGTTGATTTTTTTCATAGTGCTATTTCAGAAAACTAAACTTGAAACATAGTTTCTGCAATAAAATTTCCCCCTCTGGATAGTGTATTTAAAAGAACAAAAGAATAAAGAAATCTGATTCTCAAATTTGCTGAGACTGCTGTCATTACCAAATGAATCAACTAATTGCATGCTGAAAAACATTCTTATAAGGCAGGTATCCAAATGCGAATATCTCCCTGCTCTTTAGTGAGAATGGGTAATGTTAATTTTCTGCTACACTAACTGATCTGAAATAGCAATGCAAATTGATAAAACCAGTCCCAACTGATCTAATTTGGTTCCCCCCCTTTTTTTTTTTCTAAAGGGTGGAAATTTTTTTCTGCTTTTTTCCTGACTCATGAAAGACATCAGACAGTGATGGGGATGATGTGGTGAAAGCTCCGAAAGAAAAAAATCTACTTAAGTCAAGGAGTAGGGGAAGTGGTCACTCTGCGAGGTCATTTTCCTGTGAGACTCTGTGACAGCTGGAGAAAATTAACCAAAATATCTGCATTCCAGAGAGGTATAAAAAGAAAAAAGAAAGGGAGGGGAGGGGTCAAATGTCTTGTGGAAACCTGTAGGAAAGGCAATGGCATTTTCTATATGGGCTCACTCAATCTGGTTTCCTGACAAAATTCTACAAAAATAGGAGGAGATTTTTAAAGTCTCAGAGGGTAGTCAGGCAGCCAGCTCCTTTAAAAGTCAGCAGGACATTCATTAAATTTGAACAGATTAGCTGTATTGGATCTTTTCTCTGATGCTGGCACAGGGACCACACAGAAATCCTATTCCTAACACTTTATTACCATTTAAAGCTTTTCACATCAGTCACGCTTCCAGAGTGGAAGAGCTAGGAAGACGGCAATAATACCAAGGTAATCAGATGGATTCTTTGGTTTCCATGTTTATAATTTTCAAAGAAATAGCCAGTGAATGACAAACTTCCTTCTACACTAGTTTTGAATCCCTGACATAGTTTATTTTTGTTTGTTTGTTTTGCAATCAAATAAAACCAACATTTTTCAGACATTTTCAAACTTCATTTGTATTCTATTAAAAAATCCCACAGATTTTCATGTCAGGTGACTCTATTTCTCCCTGGTCAGAACCAAACCTGAACTTTAAAGTCCAAATCCTCTCAAAATTAGTGTATTTCTGTGAAACATTTTGACTGCATTAAAGCTGAATATTAATTGAAACCATACCTTCCTCCTTCAGAACACTTCCATCTCCACGGATCTTCTGGTCATTTCAGACTACTCTGCAAAAGAAAAACCAGAAAACAAAGTCTCTTTGAGATGAAGCAACTTGCTGTTGTAATTTCAAGCAATGACAGGAGAAATCAATTAATGCATAAGGGATTCTGCCCAAGTCTATCTGCTCAGGAACTCCTTCAGTGTGAATAAGACAGACAGAAGGACTTGGTAGATGACTCCCATAAGTAGAAGGGTTACACATTAAAGGCAGTCAAAAGCAGAATTAAGAATTTTTTTCAGGCTTCCAGCCATTACAGTTGAGGGAAAGATTTTAAAACAGCAAAGCTATCGTTTGGGCAACTAAATGAGAGCCAGATTTTACAGACCAGTCTATATCCATGACCTCCCACTGCAAGATATAGAGCAGGATTTCCATCTGAAAATCCATCTACCTCTTTAGCTTTATCAGGAAGCTAAGCTTTTCTAAAAGTTGTGTGCTAAAGTGATATACCTTTGTAAAAATGCTGAAAAAAGACAGAAAGACAGACAAATGCCACAAGCAGTTTAAGACGACGCAATGCTGGATTATCTACAGTTGGTGAAGCAACTACTTCGTATCTGCAATAAGGTTATGTATTGTGGTATGATCTGGACATCCCCCATTCACAGATTTCACAGTCATTACAACAAGGATAAAACACCATAGCTTTAAATTAACAAAAGCAGAAGGATTTCATGTGATCTCTAAAGCCTAACTCAGCAACACTATTTTCTTTCCATTGCAAAATACCACCAGTGTCTATTCCTCATAGCTTGACCATTTTGTTCTAAGTCTCTGTCCACAGTTAACGCAATGTCACTATCCCTCGTTTAAACCTGATTTTCTCAGGCAGTTTATCTATTTTGTGGAGTGAAAACAACATATGATTAAGGAGGACAGATTTGTTTATTTTTTTAATAAAAAATTATTTTGACTTGCCCATTCTATCCTTTCCTTTTTCCTTCAGATAATAAATAGCTGTAAAGGAAGTTAGGGAGCTCCAAACAGAGATAAAATGAAAGGATGTGGAAATCTGCATTGCTAACCTCGTTTAGTGCAATCTCCATGCTGTATTGCTTTGGAATCTAATACAGATATTGCCCAGGTAGCTCAAAAAAACCCCAGCCCCAAACAACAACCTATTAAGAGAACAGATAATGGTTTAAAATAAGCATAAAATTGTCCAAAATCACACCTAAACCCAGAGTTAACCAATTTAAAACTCAGTTAACTATAAAGCATGTTGCATTAACTTCCCTTTTAAAGGAAGTATTTCATTCTTACACTTCTGTTTTATTTCTTAAATGGACCAGAAGCAGAAGTTTGAAATATCATGTGAAGCCTTGTTCTTATAGGAATGCTTCTTCAGATAATCTGTTCAGCTTGTTATCTGAACCAAAATGATTAACTTCTGTTGAGAATTACTCATCTTTCCCAGACATCTTTTTTTACCCATTACTGCCTCTAGGCCATCATAAAACCTCTCCCCAGACTGGAAATTTTCTTGACCTGGTCATGACTATGCTTATTCCTGCCATGAGAGTGTCAAGTTTGCCAGAGTGGCTTTCCTGGGTGCTCTAACCACTTACTGCTCTTCATAAGGAAGGAAGAGGAGAACAATTCAGGGGAAGCTTACTAGTACTTGCCATATATCTATCTCAGTATTTTTACTGCGGTTAATTTGATTAATTTTTAAAAGGTAAATATTGAAATACATCTATTGACATCCTATTATCTGTGGTTGTTTATATAGAGAGGACAAATCCTCTCCTCCACCCAAAGCCAAAATAAACAGTTCTTGTACAGGCAAGTCCGAAATTGGTTGAGAATGATGGATTTCTCGCCACAGGCTGCAGAGCCGTTCTTTGAGGTGCGCTTTTTTCCAAAGATACTAGGTTTCATATAAAATCTTCAGACACAGTTAGTAGCTTTCAGCCTTGATTGAAGCAGTGTCAGTTTAGCAACATTTTACTTTTGCATTCTTTATTAATAGGAGGAAAAGACGTGACTTAATGTTACAAGAAGTTATTTGGCCTGTTTATCTACCTTGAATTTGAGACTGCTAATCATGAAAGCACGGAGAGAGGCTGGATAATCTGACTTCTTAAACATAACTCAAGGAGACATTTTCAAATTAGCCAATTTTAATTATAGGAGAATGTATACAAAAGCCCTTCACAACTTTTTAGTAAGGTGTGCGGTATCTTCACATGAGATATGTGCAAGAAAAAAATTATGTGAGATTATTAAAAATAATCACAGAATAATTCATTAACCATTCTTCTTACTCTTCACTGAATTCTGTATTTGAAAATACGTTTTTCTCAAACAAAAATAATTTGTAGAGAATCAGCTATCAATATATATATACCAAAATTGGTAATACAGTGTTCTGCTGAGGAAAAAAAACACTTTTATGATTCAAATGTATATATTAATAATCAAATATATTAGTCTGAGAGCTTGTATTTGATAGAATCATGGAGACTAACAGGGAAGCTCTATGAACCTATGAATTGCACTGTCTGCAGCATAGTTGAAAACTGAAACAAACACATCATTAAAAGTTACCAATGTTTATCATACTGGGTGATGTTCTGGTATTTTGGTATTTGCTTTGAGGTAAGAGCTTTCTTCATCATAAACCTATTTGTCCTGCATTATCATTTAAAGAAAGGATAATGATCCTCTGAATTATTTACAGCTACAAGGAAGGTGAGTAGGTTATAACTATTTTTATTCTATGGATCAATCTCCGTTGCTTTGCTTATAGAATAGACTTAAAATGTTACCATTAGCAATTTACACCCACTTGCTGGCCATAAATGACTTTCAAGGTTCAAGGCAGTGGATTGTAAAACTGCTGACTTCACTGCTGGAGCACTAAAGAAGAGAAGAAACTGGATGAGACAGAGCAAGTCCTAAATGCCTTCCATAATTAACAAACATGGCAAGACAAGTTATGAAAAACAAAGGAAGACTGGACAGATTTATGCTTGAAGTCTGGTACTTTTGAAAGTCTGTCCAACTACAAAAGTCTCTTTTGATCTACATTAATTGAAAGCACTTAAAATTCAATCACACATTTATGGCCACATGTTTAAAACTGACTCCTAATCTTGCATCTGTAACCCACTGGTCAGACTGGAATGCCTTCCTTCTGCATCCAGCTAACAAAGGATATAAGTCTAACGACAGTTGTCTTTAGTTCCAGCTGTAGAGTTTCAGACTTGTGGCATCAGAAGTCCCTAAATTCAATCCTAAGTAGTATCCCCAGTGATAGTCATTGCATATCTCCAGCAATTCATGACGACAACCACTTGTGGAAATGATAAGCCGTCTGTGGATAAAGACACTTTTCCTGGTTTGGTTTCTTAGGGCAATGAGAGAACATGATTCAACTCAGTATCGCACACTGCTTTGCGAGCTGAGCTGAGATGGAGAGAGCAGCAGCTCTGCCTTTTTGTTAGAAGGTGGGAGAGCAACGGAAAGGAGTTTGCAGTTTGAAGTGGTGGGTCGCCAGCAAAATCAAACCACCATGTGTATGGCTGTGAAGGATACAGGTGTGGAAAAGAAGGTGTGGGAAAGAAGAAGAGTAAGGAAGTCAAGGAGCCACATTTATTCCCAAGGTTGCTCTTAGATTAAAACCTACAATGCAAACCTTATATATTACAAGACAACAGGACTCCATCTAATGTCACAGTAACTAGCAAATCAGAGAACTGCTTGCCTGGATCCACTAATCTGCACCAACAGTGACTACAGGAGCAACACGCAAGCCCAGCTTTGAATCTTTTCACACGTCAAGCCACTTGTGTATATCATATTCAAGATTTATGGAGCCCTACCCTTTTAGTTCCTCCCCAAATACCAAAAAATAAAAAAATATCTGCTTGAATATTTCATTACGTTATGTATGAGGAAGACCTCTGTTAAAGGGCTTGCACTATTGTACTGTCTTGACTAATAGTTTGTGTGACATGCATAAGGAAGACCAGATATTTGCACCCATTATATTTAAGGATTTTTTTTGCCCAAGGACAACTTGTAAAACCCATTAACATGAATTGTGTCTGAGCTGATGAGGAAAAAAAAAGAAAACACTGAATCCAGACCTTCAATATTTTATTGGTGTTTCTGAACTTTTATTAGCTGTACTTGCTTCCATAAAATCAATTTAATAAGGGGAGCAATGTTTTGGTAATGCATCAAAAGCAGTTCTTCTCTTCAAAGGGCATCTTTTTCACTCAATCTCTTCTCTAAAGACAGTGACATTAGTTTTGTAAATTAATAAACAGGCCAGCATCTGAGGACTGCATGAAGCCTCCATCACCCCTTATTGTGCTTTCTCTTCTGACCCCACTTTCCAGTGCAGGGCCCTCATCTCGACAACAATACCCTGAAAGCCTGTGTGGCACTCTGGGATCACACTTGAAAAGGCCTTTGGCTGAGGCTGGCTTTCAAGAAGGGGGGACAATTGGCAAGAGGCCTGTGGCTATTCATGCAGAACAGGCAGTGAAAAATGCCTGAAGTCAGTTTCAGGGGTGGGCAATGCCCAAAAAAGAAAGCCCACATAACATGAATGGCTGCTGCTAGGAGACTAAAACCAAAGGCATGCTACTAGCAGGCCTCCATGTGCCGACATCAATGGGTTCATCCTATCCCTATTAGGGGCCTAAAATGATGGAGAAACATGAGAAGGGACTATAAGCAGGAAAAGAAAATAATACCAAAGTACACAACGGTCAATGCTGATATTGTTATACTAAACACTCAGGAGAAGGAAATAATATTTTCTATGTTTCGTACCTTTTCTTTTAACAAGAGTTGCAAAATCTAATAAGCAAAATAATTATGGCGCATTTTCTTGGGGGAGGAAAGCTCTGCACTTTGATAATTAGTTACTTCTCATGCTCATAATTAAGCGTCATTATAAAAACATATTGGAAAAGCCAAGCCCTGAGTTAGAATTGCTCTAGACCTGGTGCTGGATGAGCTCCGGTCCCCTGGATATGCACCAAAAGTCCAGTTCGGTTCCAAATCCGGCAGAACTGGTCAGAGGGAAACAGGAGGTCTACGTGTGTTTTTTAAAGGAAACCACTACAGTGAACTACAAAGGCATTTCAGTGGCATACAAAAGACCCAAACCTCAACTGTGCTCAGGGTTACTAAGCCTGAGGGGTTCTGTCTGCAGCACGGGTCTTGGGTGGCAAAATGCCTCCAGGCCCAAAAATTTAACTGTGAGGAATTTACCTCACTTAAAAGTCACCAGATCATTCTGTTGTCTTTTTTTTTTCTTTTCTAAAATACAGTTTAAAAAATTATCATAGTCTCCTACTAATAATTCATACTGGAAAGCCCTAGCATGGGTTGATGGGCTCTTCTGAAAGAAAGGAGACTGTTGTTACCCTCACGCTTGATTTCAGCAGCATTCTGAAAATGATACATCGGTTTCTTTAGAAACAACCCATCTTCTCTAAAATCCTTTCCACTTCAGTACAGATGTTGGCTCTTGGCTAGCAAAAACCTTGAAAAAATGAATTACAATGTCTAGTCATGTTTGGACTTATTTCTAGGCATGATCTCAGCTCTTAAAAAATGATCATATTATTTAGTTTATGAGTAATAATGTCTGACTAAAAAAGGTATAAAATACAATATGATACTATAATCAAGTGATTTATTTCAAATGGTGATATTTATTATTCAGTGTGGAAGTTCAAGAAACCTCCCCCTTCTTGCTTTTTCAGTTATCTGTTCCCCAAGTCTGAATGTCCAATCATTTCTGAGTTGGGTAACAACCTTTTTCCTTTCCACACTCAGAGCTAACTCAGTACCTGAAAGGAAAGTAAGTCCCTCCTTACTGCTGTGACAGCTCTACACAAGGTGAAGGAAGAGAGTAACAGCTACATGCCAAAAGTGGCCGGAGAGCGGAGAGCAGTGGGAGGTACCTTCCCACTTCCATCTCATTTAGTTACTGGTTAGAGTATGTAACTGGGTGACCAAGTGGTGAATCTGATGCTCCACTGAAGACAATGAAGTAATCTGCTGTCCTCCAGTGGGAGTCAGGAAAGGAACTGTGAATGCTGCAGAAACAAAGCTGCTAACATGTACTGATACCTCAGGGAAGATTTTAAAGTAACAATTCAATGCTATGTTTGTCTGTCCATTTCCATTAAAATTTTCTAAATACACAATGGGGTAAAGCTTATTGCCATGTGTGATTTAACACTTGCGTGTGTTTCTCTTGTATCTAAAATTGCTCCTGTAAATGAGTAGTTCTAGCAGAAAATCTGTACTTGTTCTGTATCTTCTAGTTTATTGAGGAGTAACAATTGCAGACATTAAAGCAGTTAGGCAAAGTCTCAAAAACATCAAAACATTTTTGGTTTTATAAATTAACCAAGTGGACACATATAAGGAAAAATGCTACTCTGCCAAAGGAACTGCATGTTTTCTGTGGGTGTGATTCCTGTAGCCTCTCATTGTTTAATATTTGGGATTTGATATTTAATTAATCCAGAGGGAGGGAAGACAGTAGAGGTTTTTATGATATGTGGGCATGTCCGACACTCTGAATGAAGAATTTGAAAATTCTGTCATAGGTTTCCCGCATCTTATCTCAAGGCCACTGCTTCTCTTCCTCTTTTCTTCACGGCTAAGCAAATCATTTCCCCTCCATCAAAATGATACATCCTTGCAGCTGCCAGATAAATTTGTAAAGCATAGAATTGTATTTGAGAGATTTAAGTTTTCTTTTGAATGTTAAGCATCATGTGAAGTAAAAGGAGAGTCAAAACCTATGAGATTCAGCCCTACCTCCATGGGTGAACAGTAAATTTTCTAAATTTCTAAGGCTGGATTTTAAAAATCACGTTGTTTATATGTTATAATGGATCCTTAAAGATATTTTCTGTGAAGTCGATATAGAGCTACACATGCATGACCATAAAACAGGACAGATTAACTCTCTAGATACATCTTTCTTTCTCCAGCGATTAAATCTGCATTAGGTACCACAGGTAGGTACCTAATATTATTTGAGATGAATCTGGACTACAAAGTTAGACTGAATCAATTCCACTCCAAACAGTAGGAATTTTACTGGCTAGGATCTGAGTTTAGTTTGCATAGCACTCTGAATATCCTTACCAGTGTATGTGTTTCACCATTTCTCTTATCTATTTATATTTATTTTATATTTATATTAACACACTCAGTAACATATTCAGCACACATCAGACTTAACAACAGAAAAAATATTTGAGTGTTTCAGGTTTTTCAGGATTTTTAATATAATTGAAGGAAGACTTTCCTGGCTTTGGGACTTGTGAAGACAGCCTTCCAAAACCTAAATATATCTTTTTTAAATTTGTGAGATCTGAAAAGAGAGGGGTGGGTGGTCTTAGCCCTTCAGAAGGTCTCTGATCCTCTGACCTATTAGACCATTAGTTCACCTAACCCAACCAATAGCTATTCAAGTCTAAGAGTACAAAGAAAGGTGGTAATAAAAATAAATTATTAAACAAAAGGAATAGAAATAAGCACTTCAAGGTTTTTCTCCTCCTGTGAAATCCAGGAAGTGTATAGACTATTCCATTCTATCTATTCAGCCAAGATACCTACTTGATCTTGCCAAGAAAAAGTAAGATTAAACTACCATGGGTACCAAAGGGTACCCAACTACATGAATATGGTCTGTTACTGACATTTAAAGTATGTGCTTAACCCATCTGCTCATTTGTTTCATGTTTAGCCACTGTTTTCTGCTTAGGCCAAGGGATTTTGCGTACTGAAGCTGCAATTCCTAACTAATAATCATTCAACTGCAAATACCAGGACTGTTGGGAGAGGGCGGAAGTCGCACGTGGATCCCCTGGCTGGTCTACAGGGGCTGCTCTCTACGCATCTCCCACCTTCAACTTCCTGCACAACAAATTGTAGGTCTCAGACTTTTGGCCAAAGGTCCGTAAAGCAGAGTCTCATGTAACTTGCTGTTTCCTTGCCATTGAAAACATTGAGGAAAAGCAATACATTGCACTGGGTCTAACTTATCAGGTTTGGCCCCCTCTAATTTTTTTTTTTTTTTTTAAACATCTCATAAGAGTAACCAGAGCCAGACAGCATGTGGAAAATGAGAGTATCCTCCTAATCCATAAACCATTAGACAGCACTTGCTCTCTATTTGAAAACCAGAAATAAGATGATTTTTCAGTCAAATAGCAAACATCCACAGTGAAATCTTTACTGGGGTTTTGAGGCTAGGGAAAGACTCCCAAGTCCGATCAGGAAGCACAGCTGCTGAAGAAGAAATATGGCTGAGGACTAGAGATTCTGTCCGTGTTTTCAGACCCTCTTCATGCTCTTGGGCAGTTCACTTAATCTCTCTGCTAATCCCCCCCTGGTTCCTCTGTGCAGAATGGATATAATAATATTCTTGTCTCTCTTTGTTTGCCTTTTAAGCACTCAGGGAGGGAGTATGTCTTAATATGTGTTTGTAAAGCACTTTGCACAAAAAGACTTTCAGAAACCACTAAAATGCAAAGCATAAGTATTGCATATTCTCAGAAACATTCCTTTTTCTCCCTTTCAACCCCACTCTTGGTTCCTTATTTTTAATAGTTTGTTGGTATTTTGCCAATTACCAGATAAGGGGCTAATCTCTCTGGTGATTTCTGTGAGTTTATGCTAGTGGTGTCCACTGACTACGAAGCCTTCTGCAGTAGCTCCACACAGGTTGCACAAGAGATGTAGACCTGTGTATGCCACCACTTCAACCACAGAAAAGATGCAGTAGAAATACCTGGTTATTGTGATGCTAGCAATAGACTGTATTTCATCTAACATCATTAAGAACGTATTTAAATTGCCCGCATCTCTGTTTTATAACCACAGCCACACAGCAGCTTTATATAGAAAATGGATACAAGAAATACCAAACTCTAGCTATTTTCTACTCCCCTTTGGATTCAGCATGGATTCAAACACCATAGCATGTTTCTCTGAGTGCAACTACATTTCCTAGGTTGTTTGGTCATTTCTTGGAGAGTCTAATTGCTATAATTTTTTTCTTTTTTTACGGATGGCTACAAGCCTGAAAAAACAACTGAGTCAAGCTTCATTCCAAGATAAAATATTAAAAAAAAATAAGCTAGGAGTTGTCTGCCCACTGAATCTATTCCAGTGGTCCTTCACTAAATTAAATGTGCTGCATTGATGTCAGTAGAAGTGTTACCTCAGCAATGAAGGCAGGACAGGGCTCATCTAGTCTATAAGTGCTTAAAATCTCATTCTTGGCTAAGCAAAATCAGTGCTATGAGGATTGAGAACCTAAATTAGCAGAAGAAATGTTAGCGTCTGGGTAAGAAAGAGTGATAAAAGTGTATAAAAACCTAGATTTTGGGCCATCTGTTGAAACCAGATTTGATAAATGGCCATACAGAATGACTCTGAATACAGTGGCAGCACACTCTGATAGTGGTTAAAACCAGACTTGAAGTACAGAATTGCTAATTATTGCTAAGCACCAGTATCAGTGTTTCCCAAACTAGACATTCTTAATCGTTCTCTTGTCCAGGGCTGATTCTTCTTACTGAAGCCTGAAGATAACTAAGCACATGTCTAAATTTAGGCATGTAAGTGGAGCACAAAGTCAATTGGACTGTTCATAAGCTTGAAAAAAATATTCTTAAATAACATCCTGAGTCTTGGACAGGAGAAGAAATAGGTCCTAAGCCCAAAGAGGAGGTTTGTCCTTTCTCTTTTCCTCTCAACTTACAACAGGGGAATCCTTGCCCATCCTTTCCCTAGAGAAGTGCCAGTCGCTACGCCGGCAAGAAGAGACATGAACACCTGTGCGCCAGATCCATCCAGCTCTGCTCCAGCCTCTTCCCAGTATGATTTCAGATAACTGCTCATGATGGCAGCAGAAAAGTACACAGGAGATTCCATAACAGAAGAAAGCTTTTGAAAAAAGTCTTCTTACTGCTTGTCTCACTGCTGTTGATTTTTCCCACTTCCCCTTGTGTAATTTTACGTGCTGATAAAACTACTGCTTTTCTACCTGCAGAAAGTAGCCGTGATATCACAGTGATAGCAGGCTTTTATCAGCTGAGCTGACATTTGAAGTCAGGAAGAATTCACATCCCCTTTCTCTAAAGAGGAAGCTGTCATTCACCTACTTTTATAGGACTTTTATTGTGTCTTACAATAAATCTACTTAAGAAATGATCAGTTTCCCGTAACAGGAAAAACTGTTACCCCAACCTAACACATTCAAAATCTAAAATCAGATTTTTTTTTTCCCCTCAGGGTACAATATGGTCGTCCTTATTTTCCATCTTTTTCCAGACTAAAGCTATCTAAAGCTGATCACCAAACCTTGCTAGAGATCGGTCCAGTGAATGTTTCAGATCTATCAACTGCTACTTGTATTTTTAGCATTTTAACATAGCAAAATCTATCAAATTTTATATAACCCATATATTAGTCACAACCCCTTTCATTTATGGCCATTTTTTCTTTTATCCTTGAAGAGTAAAAACATCAACTACTCAAAACCAACAAAATCCAAAGGTTAAGGTCACAACACAACAGTTTGCCTTCCCAATGTGGTTATCTACTTGATCACTCTTCCCTTTCTGTGATTATGGACCAAAAACCAGTTGTGTTGAGATGAGCTTTGACTAGTTCATCCCCTGGCGATTAGATAGGAGCAATTGTTTCTAAACATCCTCAGAGGTGGTGCGTTCTCTGTACCTGGAGGTTTGTTTTTCTTTAGTCTCAGTGACTCCAAAATCCCTGCCACAAGGCTGGTTAACTCCAAACCCTGGGTCAGTCCCTCTGACTACATCCACAATTCACCTTACCCAACCCAACCTTCCCCTGATTTTAAGCTATTTTTTGGGGTTATTCTAGTTCTGTTGTTGCTGGATAAATACATGCCATACATGCAAAATGGGTTATGCATGTATACTTTCATACGATCACTTCAAATCTGTGTACATACTGCATTTATTATGGGGTAGGAGGAATAGGTTGTGTTTAGCACAAGTTCAACAGTCGTGCCCACTGCAGGAGATTAAATATACAGGCAGAGACTGATGTTCTCCACAACACAGGAGGCAGTTCCTTTTCAATATGGCATGTATTTAAAAATGGAATTAGCTGTATTTGAGATTTTCATTCTTCTGTTATGGAAAACACAAATGAGGAAGGTAGGAGGTTGGAGGGTGATGCTAGTACTTGTCCCACAGGTATATTCAGCCAAGTTATTACCCAACCTTTACTTTTTAAAATGGTGTTGTGTTTAATTTTTGTAGAGAGCAGATAACGCACTCAAAATAATTGCCTTACATGAATGCGTACATTAGCAAGATCATATAAGGTTATAACTCATAAAACAAAAAAACGCTTAAGATGTATGTAGCAGAGCACTGTACGCTGCGATGGATCAGCTCATGTGGAGTGAAAAGCAAACAGCAGTTGATTGAGTAGGTAAGAAACTGTCTCTAGTTACCTAAAGCAACTCGTTCTAGACAGCACCCTCAAAGAACACTTGTGTTTGTATCAAAACACTTATCTCCAGAAGATGTGGGGAAGTGATCACTGAGGGAACCCACTAGTTAAGATGCAGGCACCCAGATTTAGGTTAAAAGGAAAAAGACAAAGTGGAAATAAGAGAATTAAAAAGAAGGTTATTAGTCTTGAGGAGGTAAGAAAACATCTGTATTTCCAGTTAACATCATTCTTAAGAAATAAGAATTACAGGACATGGTTCATTTTTTCCCTTTTCTATATTAATGGAAGAAGGGGTAAGCTGAGCATATCCAGCTTGGCCAGGAATTTGGTAGGCACTCCCCCTCTGACCTCACAGAAATTTGATTTGTCTGTACCAGAGGTGGGACAAATTTTGCGCTGACGTAATACTTCATGTCAATCAGCTTCATTTCTTTTAGTGGGCTTACAGAGGACATTCCTCATCATTGCCTTTAATCATTGATTTCCATTGGAAAAAATAACAATGTGTGGAAATGTATTTCTACAAGTCTGCAAGGGTACAGTTTGGTAGGATTTCCATGCTGGTATTTGGGAAAGAGCAGTTGGTTACCCTGACCTTGACAATCCATCCAGAGTTGAAACCACTCTCAATTTATCTCTAGTTCCCTGTTACTGTAAACTACCTGAATCCAGAAGCCGAGCACAGGGCACGGTAGATGCCAACAGGCGAGGCAAAGGCCAAACTAGCCCACTGAGCACACTCAAGCCTACCGCAACATATAGAGAGGCAGTGGCAAGCCATATACAGCCACATTCTCAGGCTCTGGAAATCAAAACAAACATATTCCAAATGCTGTGGAACAAACTTGGGCCCATAAAGTCCAGACTGAATGAAACGGAGCTCAGTGCAAACAGAGTCCAAAGGCAGTGGAAAGCAAACTCAGGCAAATAAACTCCAGGCTCTGTGAAACAGAGCACAGATAGACACACTCCAAGCACAAGTAGAAAAGCAAACAGAGACAAATATAGTCTAAATTTAATGAAGCAGATAAATGAAACAGTGGCTGTCTCGCTCTCCAAGCAAAATCTAAGCAACTTACTCCAAAATCACCAAGCTGGAGCAACCCTGCTTCTCTTACAGGCGAGCTACAGCGTTACCTTCCCTTCTCACATCCTTCATGCCTTCCACTCACATTCAGCGTGGTAGACTTACTCCTCACTCTTCAATGATCCACAGTAACTGCTGGGGATCAAAAGCTTTCAAATTTTTTGTGCTCTTTCACCAAAATGTAAAGACTTTGAGTGTTTCAAGGCAACATTAAAATGGACCAAGGAAACCTTACTCAACTATATATATACATACAGTTTCCTTTTGCACTTGTGTAACGTTGCTTCAGAGGGAATGAAACAGAGACAACAGACACTAGATAGCAATGAATATATGTATATATATAAAGCAATGAAGACCAGAGAAAAAGGGAAGCTAAAAGCATCAGAGACATTTCTATACCCAAGAGATACAGAGACAATTTCTGAAGTATTTAAGAATCTGAGAAAGCTTCCAATGGTTAAAGTTTTTTGAAGAAGATAACGCTGTTAGTGATGCAGATGAGATAAATGTTCAGTAAATATCCCTATCCCATATTGGAATAAAAAAGGATAAAGTACTTTTTTCACTTGAGGATGACAAAGTACTTCCCAGTCTGTTAGTAACCATAGAGGATAGTAAAAAGCACTAATTACTGATAAGCACTTTAAACCTGGCAGCCCATAGATTTGGCCCCAACAGTCCTAAAGACCTGTCTGAAGAAAATCTCCAGCACGTTTTTAATGTATCTTGGAATACCAGGAAATTCCCGTGAAATACAAGAGTGCTACATTCAAAAAGGGCAGGCAGGATGACACAGGCAGCGGCAGGTCAGTAAGGTTGACCTTGGTCTTGGTTAAAATAATGAATCAGTTAATGCAGGAGTCAACTAAGAAGGAAATAAAGAAAGGAAAAAGAATTCATGTCATTCAATGTATTTACCAGGAAATAGGTCATGTCAGACAAACCTGATTTCATTCTCAGTGGAAATTACTAGTAATTCTGTAGATGTAATATACAGTACAACACTGTGGTTAAAAATAGTACCACACAGTGACAATAAAGCACATGTTAAAAGCATTAAGAATGGGCTGAGTACTACTTTTTTTATTTTTTTTTTTTTTTTAATCCATCAATGGGGAATCTCAACTGACCTAATGGCATTTTAGGGGATTCCCCCATGGCCAAACCTTTTCAGTGTTTTTATCAATGTTTTGAAATATTTTTTTAACATTTGTTAAAAAACCAAACCAAACCCAACCCAGCCACCTTGTATCTCCAAAAAGGCTAGCAGAATAAGTGAAGGTAAGAACAGAACACTTGGACTGAAAAATCTGGATCAGGGGTAACTGTAGCCCATTTGACCAAATAAAATGTTACAACTATATGAAAAATAATAGACAGAGGAGAAAAAACGGGTGACCTATAATGTGGAAAGCAGAGCTGCTGAGAAGGAGTTAGAACTTCAAGGTGCAGGTAACTCCACAGGCAAGACTTACATGCTGAAGCAGGAAGGATTAATGTACTCTTGGAGAGTAGAAAGCTTTGTAGGAAAAGCAGAATGTCTGTAGCCTTTGGTAGATGATGGGAAACACGGCCAAGACAGCATCATTAACTTGCTGAGAAACAACTCAGCTGTCCATAGAGGGTCCCTGAACTCTTACTAGTAACACCAGGCATGGATATCCACAGTGTACAACAGGCTGCTACCTGCTCTTGTTCAACTGCTGCCTCCCAGAGCAGGCTGAAAACCCTGGGAAGGGAAGGAGAATAAGTGGTTGAGGACCTGAACCCCTACTGATGTCTCTCTTTGAGTCAGCCCTCCCTATCAATCAGAGCCATTTGTATAACATCTAGATAGGTCTTTCATGCTACCTTGCTCAGTAGCCCTTGCATGATGGATACGAGTACATTGTGCCAGTAAAAACATCAATCGTTTTACATGAAACTCAATTACCAGCTTCATCTACCAGCTTATTATGCTTTCAGGAGTTTCCTCCCATGCTCACTTTGCCAGTTTCCACTAGATTCAGAATAACTTAGTTGCTCTAAAATAGCAGACTAAATGCAATTTATCCTAAGGGATATATTCTACCTTTCACCTACTAGAGCAAAAGAAATGCAAAGCCAAAGTAACTAAAAACCATTGATGCTCCCCAAAATAATTATAATAAAAAACCCAACAACTTTTTAATGCTTTTCTATTCTTTTCTATGTCAGCTAGATATCATTTTCCTTATTCCAGGAAAAGATATTTGAATAGAAACTTCAAAGCAAATTTATTTTCTACTTGTGCTTTACTTTACCACACCAGTTTTATTACTTACAGTCTCCTTCTGAGTGCAGTTCCCTTCCATCCCTTTTATTTTCTTTGCAAGTACCATGTGCTCTGTAGCAGAGCTCGGTTCATATTTTGTGCTCAAGTTGCACGGCAAATTGAAAAAAAATGCTGTTGTCTCTATGCATTCAGAGTTGTAATTATAATGCAAGTCATACGTTACTTGATAATGTCTGATAAACCAGGTCCTCAGCTGATGGAAATCGGGATAGCTCCACTGTTGAGCCATGCCAATTACGTGCATTGAAGGATGAACCCATCAATGGAAACTGGAAGACAGTGCTGCTTGTTTTAGTATTAATAATCAACTAACTTTTGTTTTCTCTTAAAATAATCATTAGCTAACATACTATTTTGTTTCCTCTAATTGAGAAAATACAATACAAAAAAAAAAAAATAAAAAATCTGGTAGCCAGTAGCAGACCTACTAACATAGATATAAAACTCAAGTTCTGTTGACTGAGTGTCTTTATGCTCACTGACTAATCTTCCCCTTTCGTTTCTCCTCATAAATGCAGAACGGTTGAATGATCTTGATGATGGGAAATGCATTTCATAACCACTCGTAACAAATGGGGAAAAAAAAGTTGCTTTTTGTATAATCTGAAAACATGAATTTTATTGACAAGAGAACAAGAATTACTGCCTTCCTCCGTATGGCAAAAGGGTATCTTAGACACTAATCTTTAAGTAATATATACACCCGTGCAATGGATTAATGGATGCGTCAGTGCATTTTCTAGGTATGTTCCTGCCTATGTATTCATGTATCACACACAATCAACTGATACCCTGCCTTGACTGCTGATGTGTATATTGCCCCCAACCTTATATTCTCAGAAAATAAAATGAAAGAAAAAAATCTCATGGCTTATCTATGCCCACTTTTCTCACAACCATTTGTGTTTGATCTTTGGTTCATATTTATGAACTATATTTATAAATAATCCTTTTTATGGATACGCTTGGAGTTTCATCAGAAAGTTAGAGGATAATAACTGGAGGAGTTATGTGGTATAGTGACACAAACAATTCACAAACTTGCCACGTCAGTGACATCCAAACCACCATAAGGTGAGCATAGATACCATTCCTAGAAGAATCCATTAAGCAAAGCCTCCAAGCAATCTCCGTGCTCCAACATCTGCTGGGTGTGGAAATGAAGGGTGGCTCCATGCAGTCAAAAGCTTGCAACCCAATGAATAGTGATACAGAAAGCAAAAGGAAAACGTGTTCTCTGCCCCCAAGCACAAGGACAGAAGTTCACAAAAGCAGGTAATAGAGGAGTTCTTTCATGACCTTTCTTACCATGGGGGGCACCTACCGAGCTTTGTGTGTCAGGAAGGGATAAACTTTTGACTTTGCTATTGAGACTATTTCATGAGGCTAAAAGACAGAGACAAATTCTCCTGTCCAGGATTAGGACATTGTCTAAGATAAAAGATGCCTATCATCGGTTTATGTTCAGTGACTTCTCATCCAACAACTGTTCATTATAAACTGTGGGAACAGTCACCAGTGCAGGAATGCAGGAACTAGAACCCAGGTCCCCTCCACAGTTGCCAGCCAAGGACTCCAATTTGTCATTAGTACACCTTCTCTCAGCCTTTCTAGTTCAGCAAATTCATAAGGCTATTCTACAATGTAGAATGGTTTCAACAGGAGGGATACAAACTGTTCCCTGGCCCAAGTATGGTTTAGTGGTTAGGGGATCCTCAGGGCACTTGGGCCATATGGGCCTGAAACCCAGCCAACAGAACAGGGAAAGGACTATTCATATTCTGGGGTTGTGAATACTGCATAAAGGGGTTTGGCAGTACTCTCTTGGCTATACTTTAAAAGAAAGGAATGATCTCCATGGTAGTTTCCAAGAAAATGACATAAGTACCTTATTCCAGGAAAGGTTTCAGGGAAATACCTTGCTGCAGCTCACAGTTAGGCACTTAAGCCCAGGAGAAGGAGCTGTAGAATTGAAGTCATTTCCTATTGACCAGCAAAGGAGTCTCTCCACTCAGGGAACTTACTTTCATGAGGCCCAGTCTGAGGCAGTTCACTTTCCTCATTCATTTTATGAGGAGCAGAGATGCCTAATTCAGGGTTCTGGATTACACACTCGAAACCAGATGAGTAAAAGCTGCAGTAGAAGAAAATAGACCAGCAAGCGCCAAAATCTGAAAGACATGGCTCTGAGGAGGAAGGCATCCAGACATAAAAGGACCAAATAACTGACTATATTCAAGAAATACACAAGAAGTAACACCAGCACAAGTGTGCACAACTTGAGATGAGCAAAGGATGCTGGATTGTTGGAGAGCTCAGAAATGCAATGCATATATGTATGTACACTCAGGCAGAAGTGTCAAAGCAAGTCTACGCTCCATTCCCATGGGGCATATTATCACCATCTGGGAGATGATTGATATTTATTTGTCTAGCTTGTGCACACACACCAGCACTGCATTTTAGATGAAGTCTCTCAAGTTAAATAGTAAAAGGAACAATAAGACAACCTGCTGACAACTCCAGCTCAGACTAAAAGAAACAGCCAGGAATCTCACAGCTTAGAAGTAACTCAAAACAGTTATTCCCCCATACATTTTCACTTCAGTGATAAAATGGCATGTTTCTCTGTTTATATACTGCTTAACTTCGTAGGGATGTGGACCGCGTTTTCATTATGTGGACTTAAAATACATCAGGCAAATAGATAGGCCCCATACATTCTCTGGAAAAAAGAAGGGTCAAACCGAGCCCCTATTCTGACCTTCATGGGTTTTGTTCCACTTAAACCAAATGAGTTTGGCCCACAAAATTTCGCAGCAGCTGTGAGGTTCTGCAGTTAGTTTATATAAGCTTTACTGAGTTTATGCTTGGAGAGTGCTGAGTGGTTAGGGGGATACTACACACTAAACCCTTGCCTCTTTTGGGAAAAAGTGTATTAAGCTGTCATTTTTGTGTGCATAAATAGGAACTGTTGAATCAACTCCTGACTTTCTAGGCATCTCATTTGTTTTTCAGCTGCATTTTTTTGGGAGGTTTGATAATTTACTTAGTAACTTTGAACGTTTGCAGGAAGAAAGCCCCTGAAATGCCATCCTGCCCGTTTAACTTGGGAGCGCTGCTGATGGAAGGTACAGATGGCAGGCATATGTAAAGAAACTGGGAGATACAAAGTTTTGTGGAAAACTACTGCTCCTCTGCTTGCCGAAAGCATGTTAAACGGTACTCATCAGAACTTGGAATTATACAAAATGATGTCTCTTGACTATTAACTTCTACTTCCAAAAATCACAAAGCAAGATATGATAATGTTGTGTTTTCTAATGTCTTGGTGATGTTTATTTCCACAGCTGTCCTAAAGCCTGTCTCAATCCTGAATTCTGGATGTTGAATAAAAAGAGTCACGTATTGGAGAACAACTTGACTGCACTGAGAAATCCTAGTCCATCACCATTAGTAAAAACCACTCTTGGACAACAAACAACACTCCATCAGCTAAAGCATTTGACAAGGACGGTGAGACATCTTCTCTGTTGCCTGCCACACTGGGTAGTCTTTTAATGTACCACAAACGTCTACTGAAATCCCACAATCAAAATCAGATACATAATTCTGTGCATCTTCCTTGTGTGATGCAAAAGACTAAGCAGGATGCGAGGCAACAGAGAGCTGTATTGATGGCCAAAATGCTCAATTTAATGGTGGTGTGACTCCAGCTTTTTCAACTGAGTTGCACTTGGGTAAAGCTGGACGAATACAGTGGTGAGACAGACCTGCTATATCTACCGTACTTTGTATCTATGACTACAGCTTAAAAGATCTGCTTCAAGTAAAAGGGATGTTTGATTACAGATGTCAGCATAAGAAACCACCATTTTTTTCTTATGGGTGGCAATTATTTCATTCCTGAAGGTTACTCCGTTATGCACCTACCCAAATGAATATATTACATTTTAATATTAGCAATGACTCATGGACCACTAACAACTACAGAATCCCAGATGATGAAAAGTTGGAAATATATATTTTTACAGATCCTTTTTGTGGTTGGTATCTTTAATAATGCCAAACAATTTACCAGTGTCTCTTAAGAGTAAAGCAGTACAGACTCCCATCTGTTAGAAGGCTGATCCAGCTTGTTCTCAACTTTTTTGAGTCAGTTTATTATCATCTGGGAGTAGTTCTCAGTCTGGTTCTTCTTCTTCTTCTTCTTTTTTTTTTTTTTTCCGTTCTGGGGAGGTAGCGTAAAAAGAAGAAGTCATGAACTGGAATGAGGTCTAAGGGCTTGTATTTTTTTAATGTAGGAATAGATCTTTCAGGAGTGGTTAGGATTTGCACAAATCAAAGACTACAGACACTTTCTTTTTTTTTCTAGCTTATTTTTTTTTTCCTAAAATGTTAACAGCCTGGAAAAACTGGGAAAATATGAAAGCTGCATGTAGAAGATTTAAACTGGATCAGAATCTAGCTTTTATTTCCCAGTCATTCACTTTTCACTTTTGTTTTCACAAGACAATACTTTTTTTTTTCCAGAAAGTACAAAAAGTGACTGTGTCAAAATGCAACTAGATAGCTCTTTTTGTGGCATGGGCTTCACTTCAGCCTTGGACAAGGGGAGGCCTAAGGAGATCCCAGATTCTCCACCCCCGACAGCCTCTTCCGGGCACTATGTCAGCCTGGGCATGCTTCCTACCACCATCAGCAGGTTACTTCTTCCTGAAACAACCTACACCAATAGTTTAACCCAATGTTACCAGCCTGAGAAGTTGGGGATTGTTTTTACAGGAGCAGATTCAGGATGTAAAGTAGGTAAAGAAGAATGAAGAGATGAGAGAGGTAAGTAGGGAAGGCAGATAGGAGGATGTGGAAGAATTTTACATGGTTGATACAGGGTTACAGGGTTCTGAGCAGTGAGAAGAAATGGGAGATGAGACTTGTCAATGGATTTCTGCACTAAGAACAAAAAAAAATCTACACACAGCAATTGCATTACATTCTCCAGTAACAGTTTGGAACACCATGTGTGAGGAACATCTGAATAGCCACATAAGCTCTTCTTAAAAACCTTCAACCTGTTCATTTCTCTATTCCTTATCTCTTTGAAGTTTTCATTAGCTGCTTCATTTCTTTCACATTTACCGTTTCAAAGTTGTATTAAAATAGATTCAAACTAATGTCCTGGCCTATTCAACAGGTGAGTATTTTGCAGCAAGCAAAGATTTCTCTCCCTAAGACCAAACACTTAAAAACAAGGCAGGTACATGAATCTCTCAGTCCCGGCTTCAGTTCGCATCACAGCAGCCAGCTGTTTCAACTGACAGAGAATCAAACCATCATCTCCCAAACCACAAACATACTACATCTTATTCAGAGTGAAATAAGAGACGTGTTTCCTTCTGACAGTTTGGGGAACAGGTGGGGAAAATTATAGTGTCATTCTGAGCATTTTCTTTTGGGCTAATTATTACATAGTGTCTATGCTTTTACAGCTTTTAGGAACATTATCAACAGATACTTTCTTTTATTAGCCATGAAGAACAGAGGCTTTATGTGCAAAACAGAAGCCTTGAATTTCATTGCATGGAGCAGTGTGCTATTTTAGTATTAATTCCACGTTTTACCCACTTTCCATTTATGTTGGTCCTGGGGAACTTCATAAATGAAAGCCTGAAAGCCACTGGAGAGTCTATGCATTGGAGAATGCCACGGCCTGGTTTTAATGCATGTAGGTAGCAAACTGCATCCTGCTGACAGAAGAATCTTCACATGCAAATAGCATGAATGTCTTTCCTGTGCCTGAGTTTTGCTTCCTTTTTGTAAAAAAAAAAAAAAAAAAAAAAACAACTAAAAAATCTACAGCTAGAAAAAAACACCAGAAACCATTAGTCTTCCTTTATACAGGCCAGTTGGTGCAGGGTGAGAATCTAACCAACAGAATTATTCACTTGATCTAGTACTTGTTCGTTATTAAAATGATGCTCTCTGTCTTAGCGCTACTACTATGGTTTTTGTTCATTCTGTTCTCATCAAAATCACATTATGTATTTCCATAAGAAAACACAAAGCAAGTACGCAGATGTGCCCAAGTGTAAAACATCACTTCTGCAGTCAAAACAACCTTAATTTCCAGATTTGATTTTTTCTTCCTACGGCACTGATTTTGCTCATCTTCCCAATGAAGCAGTCTCTGCTCTCTTTCCTGTCTGGTTCAAATCTCAGTCCTCATCCTTAATTACTCGGTGTATTTCTAACTCAAAACTTGCAAGCTGATGAGCGAAAAAACCGGCTCAGTGCCTCACAGAAGGTGTGTTTGGTAGGCTGCCAGGTCAGCGCGTTACACTGTAAAGACCTTGGGGTTGGGGCCATATCGCCGTTTATGTTTGCGAATAATCAAACCCATGTACAGCACTCTGGGTCTGATCCTGTATATCATAACACCAGTGATGTGGGACCAGATGCTATATGAACAAATGGGAATCTGTTGCATTCATATAGTGCCTTTTTTTCCAAGGAACTCAAAGCACTTTACAATCTTTAAGCCTCACCACATGCCTGTGGGGTACAGCAGGGTAAGTAGGCCTGTAGCATTCTTTATAGAGCCAAGTACATTTATTCAAATGTAGCTGAATAATAATAATGCAACCATGACCTTCCATGACACTTACGTTCCTCGGGAACAATGAAACTGTCAGCCACAAGGGTGAGACTCATGAGTCTGGGTGACAAAACTTTTTCGGCAGCTGGCCCACGACTGTGGAACTCACTTCCGTAATAGATTAGGATGACCACGAACTTCACCGCCTCCAATGCAAAATGCAAAACTTACTTCTTCAATTTAGTTTTCCCACCCTATCAACAAATCAGCAAAACAAACTTGATGGAAAACAAGAAGCCTTCTATAGGGTTTTGTGAGTCATGCTACAGATTCTAACAGACAATTACTGCTCCACTACAGGATCTGTTCAGCGTGCTTCAAAAAAACGCCTGTTTCAAGGATTTCATTCTTAAATAGCTTCTGGAGATTTTTAATTAATTTAAATGGAGCATGATTATATTCTTAAATTTACTTTTACAGAATTACTTTTGCAGGGGTGAAGTGGTGGCAAAGAAAAGAATTAACCTTAATTTCTTCAAAATACATTTTTCTACACTCTTACGAACCTGTGTATGCTGAAAAGTAATATACTTGTTTCCAATCCAATAATGAAAGTGGAGAAGACATTTAACAAAGACCACTCCCTTCAGGAACATGAAAACAAATGAAAACCAACCTGCGGGAAATATTTGGAAGCTAAGACGCCAGACTCCTTCTCTGGCAGTAGTAAGAACTTTGGAAACCTAGGGGTTGGAGGTACAATTATCTATGAAAAAAAATCTATGCAATGTTGATTAACATTGGCACTTCAGATAACACTCTCATCACATGTACTGGAACAGCGTGTCACCACAGGACTGTTTCAAACTGGCCATTTCTCAGAGATGGATGTTATAAAAACTGCATTTATGTCCCAACCACTGTGTAACGCTGCTTTACTTTCCAACTGGTTTACTGTCTTCCAGAGACAACGTAGAGTACTAAACTGAGCAGAAACAACTACTATTCCTCAGACACATCTCTTTGTTGTCCACTCTGGTTTTGCTCAGATGCCATTTTCCCCCCTTGTTTCCCAGTCTCCTTACTCTTTAGCAAGCTCTCCTCCATCCCCTTATGTTCCCCCTGTGCATATAGTAAGGCTGGAGTTGCCACAGTCTCCTTAATGTCTAATCCTTTAACACTGGGAGAGCATTGTATTGCAGCTCTAATGCAAGGATGAATTCTGGAATGTGGAGCCTGGAGAGAGGCTTATAGAATAAGAAAGAAAGAAAAAGGGAAGAGGAAAAAGGAATTGAGAAGAGAAAGAAGTCAAAACCACACATGGGACAGAAGGAAAAAAAGGGGATTAGGTGACAATATCCGACTGCACTGAAGGGTCAGGAGAATTAAGCTTCAGAGCAGCTTGCTCAATGTGTGCTGGGATAAAAAGACTCTGATATGAATGGAGGTGGTTCAAGTGCAGGCACATTGTGGAATGCAATAGGAGTCTGCTAGGGAACATTTAAGAGAGTTGTGCACCACTTTCATGTAGCAAATAATATATATTGTTTGCTGGGCAAAGATCTGAGCCTCCCTGTCACTTTTACAAGGTTGTTACAGAGGAACTGGAAATACAAGAATGGAATGAAATGGAATAGCATTACACTAAATGAAATAATAAATCAAATAAACAATCTGAGCATGTGCTTCTAAGATTTATTATTGCATACGATGTTTATATTGAATATAAACTTAAAGCAATAGATCCCTATCCAAAGAAAATCAGCACGCTTGACATCAATGGAGTTAGATCTGTTTTTAACAAATACTTCAGAGCCTGGTTTTTGATAACTAGTTGCACTGTATGTGCAACTGAATGCATAATCTTTTCAACAGGCCAGCTTTACATGCAGTTATTGATCTTTCTAAGCCATGTAGGACACTGAGTCATTATGATTTTCATATATAATGAGAGTACTTTTATAAAACTCAATTGAAAAATTACAGATACCTTTAACTTCCCATGCAGTTTATTTTCAATTTCCTATGTATTTACTGCAGACAAAAAACTTAGCCTAAAAATGACAGCATGGTTACTTTATAAACAACAGCGCTCTATATCTTCTTGCAACGCGGGCACTGGAAGTTAAAATAGTTGGAATCTGAGAAAATGCCCTCTGTCCTTCTGACACGCTTTTTGCTCCAACATGGCTTCCTAATATAAGATGAAATAACAGCCTCATCTCAATCTGGCATGACTATCTGTCTACGAAGCAGAGAGAAAACTGAGAAACATGAGAGATGGAAGAAACAAGTCATGAATAATAAAAGAAAGTGATTCTTAACTATGTAAAGAGAATTCATTCAAGTCAACCATCTGGCACAGGGCACATCCTGCAGAGAGAGCAGCCATGGAAAAATGACAAAGTCAGTTCAGTTAATATTTCCCAAGAAGACACCACAGGAGACAAAGCTAGAGTAGAGTCCCACATCCAAGTGACTGAGACTAAAAACAATTTGATATTGGTATGAAACACACTAATCCCTAGTGCCTGCTTCAGACAGGTCCAAAGAACTCAGGTACTTTAGAAAAAACGAAATGCTTTCTGCTCACTTATAATACTATTGCCTTTCCTTTGCTGCAGAGAGATTTGGGGAATCTCACACAAGTAAACCTGAAGGTGGCTGTGTATGTGACTTACACACACTTTGTTTTATTTTTAAAATAGAAAAGAGAACATAACTCATACCAAAACAAAACCCAACTCCAAAACACACCACCCCTGGAGAAAAAAACAGAAAAACTTGCTTGGGTTGGAGTGAGTAGGACAAGTTTCCTTCCTCCTCCCCAGTGGTAACACCTATGACCTGACCCAAGGCTTGACCTGGAAGCTGAGAAAAGAAGAAAAAAGAGGGTTTTCAGAGTTCATGACAGCGTCTTTAGAAAGATGTATGTTTGTGCGTAGGCATTATGGAAGTACAGTGTCATTTCTTCCCTGGAGACACAGATGTGAAAGTGTTGTCAATGTATATTTTCAACTCTTACATTCCTCTGACAGAGGACAGAAAAATGGTTTCCAGTGATTTCAATGGTAATATTTTTATCGACTTCAATGGAACTGGAGTTTTACTGCAAGGTTCTAAATATATCACAAGAGTTCACAGTCATATCAGCAATTCCTCCCCCAGCATCCATATCCTTAAAAATACATATATTTCCTTTATTTCCTGCATCCTCTGAGTTAGCTGTGTTTGCTGTTTGTCCCGTTATAGCACAGCTGACAGCTAGGCCCCAGAGCACCACATTCTGTAGTCTGCTGTCTGCAGGGCACGTCTGACTCAGCCGGGAGTGATGCAGGAGCTGAAGAATCCGCTGCCTCCTGCAAGAGGGCAGCGTGGCTGGGCACGGTCCTCCTGCGGCTACGTAACGTGCGCTCCCCATCTCTCTCCGTGTGTGTACACAGACACTATCCTGCCCAAACGGAGTCAAAACATTCATCTCAATACAAAAATCCCCAAGAAAAACAAAGGCATCATTTGGCATGTTTTTCGTTTCTTCGCAAGCCCCTCCCAAAGAGATCGCTATCTTCGAGCTGGCTTTTTGCATCACACATGCTCCTGCCCACATCCCTTCTCCTGCCTCCTTTACCTCCTCAAACACACATACTCTACTAATAATAAAAAGCAGGGAGAAGGGGGGGAAAGAGTGAGAAAGATCTTTTAAAAAAACCCTAAAACGGACAGGCAGGATTACACATCCTCAATTCAGAGTCACACTGTAGGTAGAAGCAGATGGAAGAACAGGAATTGGTTTCTTTTGTACCCTGACAACTTTAGGCTTCCTGCATTAGACCAGCACAAAATTTTCATCTTTATAGCTCGGATCATTCACCAAACCTCCCGAATGCTGCTTCCTCAGAAGGGCCAAGCTGGTTAGCAGAGTTGTACCGAGACAAAAGGAGCCCGTGAAGGGGTGAAAGCCATTAAAAGCAGCCTCTACAGAGGCAGGACCTTTAAGCAGCAGAGAGTCTCCTCACCGGTCACCTGCTACCATGGTGCAGCTCTTTTCCATCCCTTACTTATGCTCTGCATCTAGAACAAACAATCAAGCTTTAAATAACATTTGTTTGACTTGCCTTTGAACTTAACCTAAATGAAAAATGTAAGAGTTCACATAAAGTTCAGGTAGAATTTTGCTCTCGTTTTCAGTAAATCACAATGCCAGCTGGAGCCAAAGGTAGCAAAATACATGAGGAGAAGACTAATTTTATATTGCTGTTATCAGAAGGAAGGTACACTTGGAGTCTCAACAAGAAGCTCATTATTAGCTACCTGAGCCGGTTCTGCAAGTGAGAGACTGCCTGGGTAGTCCAAATAAGATTTGACAATATCTAGACTGTTGTGTTCATGTATAAGCCATAGTAAATCATGTAGTATAGTCATAGCACTTTTAAAACCCTTTTCACCATAAAAATTTTCCCTCAATAGATAAGACATAATGTGAATTGTAATAGCTTCAAACTATTTTGAGATGTTATAAAGCATAACATGCTCTTGCATGGTTTTGCCCACGTACATCTCAACCCATGCCTAGGAATCAAGCTCATCTTTCTGGGGAAAAAAAAAAAAGCATGTGAAAATAGAAAAGAACAGCTGATGAAAAAATTTGGCTGTTGTCAGGCAGAGGTAGGCTGTAATTTTTTGTTAGTGAAGACCCATTGGTTTCTTTTGCCTACAGTGCTCAGTGGATGCTTGCCCTCGCATTTTTCCAAAGCAGTTATCTTTAATTCAGGCCTCTTAATCATATGCAGCAAGAGAGAAAGCTGTGTGGTGCTCGGTCGGTTTGTGGTGCAACTACCAGCAAGTTGATTACGTTTATTTCCTTTTCAGTGGTACATATCTCTTCCTGTGACAATACACAGTCTTTTTTTTTCCACGTTGCCCTTGAGCACATGAAAGCAATATGCACTTTCAGCACCCCCAGATCAAATGAAGATTGTCATTTAAGAAGAGAAGGTGTCATCCTGACAGCTGGGTCTTTAGCCTTACTCTGAAAATGAGCGCTTGGTCCAGAGGTAAAAAAATCTATTTCCTAAAAAACTCAGAGGATAAAACTTAAGGCACAGCCCGAACTGCAGACTGTTTTTCTCTGGTCCCATATACCCCACAGGTAACCCAGCCACTGGCGGTGGTACCTGTGAGAATCCCAGGCCTGTGCTCACTCCTCAAACAGCCCTTGCCCAGGCGAATGCCTGGAATCAGACCAACTATTGTTTCCTTCACATTCAGCACCACTGCTGAAGCATGAAGGAAACTCCCACCCTCGTCCTCCCCTCCTCACCCTCCTTCCCCTCCCCCTCGACCCACACACAGAGATGTGAGAAAGGAAGCGGATCAAATGAAAGCAGGGAGAAATGATGTTTCTTCGTTTTGCTTTGCGCTGCCATCTATCTCCCACTGCAGCACTGGCAAAGAACAAGGTGAGGGCTTCCCGGCTTATAACTGATGGTCACCTGCCACAGGCTCGTATCGCTGCATATTTTTGCACTTTTGAACATCCAAGAATTAGAGATATGAAAGATGAAAGCCCTGGTTCATATGTAATCTTGTGAATACCCCCCATCAAGGGCTGGATTGTGCCCTACTTCCTTCAGTGTACAGCATGCTGGATTTTATCTTCCAAAACTCTGATCTCAAATGAACCTCAAGTTCAAGAGTGCTTTGGAAGGCACAAACAAGAGGAAAAAGGAATAATATTCACAATCAATTGATATAAAATTCCCAAAGAAAGTGCCTGGCATCTTAAGGATACGTAACTTCTAAATCAATACTGGTTTTTGGAAAACGCTGGCCCAATCAGTAGTTTGTTAGAATAACATCGTTTTGTGAGGCACCCATCACTTAGTTGGAGAGTACTGCTTACATCACAACCGCACTCATATTGGAACAATTAAAATAAAAGTGATTTAGAAGTAGAAACCTAATCAATGTGCTCCGTAGTGTCATGCAGACAGCTTTGGAAGACGGGATGTATCATTCATTTCTCAGGCCTAGTTTTTCATAGTACAGGTATAAATAAGAGAATGCAGAGAGTTGTGTTATATGGGCAGAGACTGGAAAAGCCAATGCCTTTTAAACAAAGGGACCAATCAACAAGTAATATGGCTCCAAATGAAAGTCAGTAAAAGATCAGTGGTCTGTACTTCTTTTTTCCTGAACCTAATGGGAGGGTGAAGTGAAGACAGAGCCAGGCTCTCCACAGAGGTGGCCACGGTTCGGATGAGAGGCGGTGGGCACAAGCTGCAACACAGGAATTTCAGACAAGATAAGAGAAAACAACCTTTTACCAGAAGGGTGGTCAGACACTGGAGCAGGAGCCCAGAGAGGCTGGAAACTCTCCAATCTTGGAGAGATGAAAAACTCAAAAAGCTTCTGACCACCTTGTTCTAACTGGAGCTTCTCTAAGCAGGAGGTGGGATTAGCCGACCAGGGGTGCCCTCCCACTGGCATTCAACGTCACTCTCAGATTCTCTTACTGAAGGCTTACATCAGGCACTGGTAGATCGACTGCATGTGAAATTTTGTTCTAATTGAAAACGGTGAGGAAAAGTTAATGAATGAATAATAAATCTAGTCTATTATATGCAATAAATAATAATGAATGTGTAATAAAATACTGTGGAATTTGCAAATTATTAGTTTGCTTTTAACTCTTGCACATAATCATACTACTGATGTGCTTATTATCCCCGCTACTCAGGTTTTGCATGTTCCTAATATCTACTGATACCTGCTCATATAGTTCACTGTGAAGGTTTTAGTAATTTTTTATCTTTGTAACAGAACAAGGTTTGTTTGGGGTTTGTTAATTTTTTTTTTCCACAGCATAACCTCAGATCAAAGTCACTATTCTGAATGCTATGCCCTTCGCTGCAGTGTTCTGAGAGCCTTCCAGTAATATATTACACAATGTGATTAACAACTGTCATGTGTTGTTTGTTTCTCATCATCTCCCCAGGGATAAACTCAGCCGAAGTGTTACACTGGTGGGAGTTTTTGTTTGGTTTTGTTTTGAAATATATGAGAATGATCTGGCAAATGAATATTGCCAGGTCATTTTCATTAAGTACAAGATTGATCCTGAATACTCTTCCATGTTACTGTTTCACATGGAGATAAGAAGATAAAATACCTGCTATTTAACACAAAATTTGAGGAGAAAATTACCATGACGAGGTTTAATTGGCAGCTCACAGAGAAATTAAATCTAGGATCCAATATGCCCAGAGGCGTTGATACTGCAATGGGCTGGGGATCTTTTGACTGGTGTTACGTATCCTCTCCTCTCTTTGGCCCAAGAAGTCTCAAGGCCATCGCAGAGCAAATCAGTAATTCATAGGATTTGGCTTACGGAGAGAACGGGTAATGCTAGGGTGAAGTCAACAGATGGACTTGGTTGGAATAGCTCTCCATGAATAGAAGACCTGCCCTCGTTCCTGAAGGAAAGGTAACCACCAGAAAACTTCATCATGAGCAAAACCTGCTAAATGTGCTCGCTTTCGCATAAAAGCACCATCCCAAAGCAGCAAGCAACACTTATTCTGTCTGTACGAAAGATATATGACCTAGATGTGGTAAAAATAATGTGATGGCTTCTGCTCACGGACAACTCAAGTCAGTACGAGTCAGATATGCTCATTAAATCAGGAAAGAATTTTGGCAGAATAAACAAAAACACCAATTCAGGCTTTTCTGCACAGTTTTAACATATATTTTTCTCAATCTTGGCATATACCCCCTGTCGCCTCTCCACCATCTTCCCTGCGTAGCCCCAAGGGCCATTAATCCAGCTTTGAAGACAGCGCTTTCTTTCACAACCCAAACAACTGCCTCAACACGTCTAAATAAGTAGTGCTTTTACTTAAAAAAAAAAAAAAGAAAAATATAATATTCCACACTAGGTTAAATCATTCATTCACTCAAAGTTAATTATTTACATGGAATTTATCACATATAAATTCCCAAAATCCAGAACTACAAAAGAGTGGAAGCTCTCCTCATTTCACAGATGGGAGAAACAGGAGCTGATGTTAAAGGATATTCCTTCAAGCCAGTTGGTGCAACAAGTCCTAACAGAAAGGAGCTGGGGCTTGTGTATCTGAATGTCTCAGGTACTTCTCCTGCACACTTTGGCTGAAAGCAAAACTATCCTGCACACCACAGAGTGACACAGAAATACCAGAAGTAGCCCAGCTAATTCCAGTAGAAGTTAGGAAGAAAACTAATCACAGTTATCTGAAGAGTTGCTCTGCTCCAGCAAGGTAAATTCGATTTATGAACTTTGTGGTGTGTTCATAGACCTGTGCAGAGCAACTGAGCTTTGAGACTCCAGCCTGGTGCTGTGACGCAGAAAAAGTAGGTCAGGGCAGAGACAGCATCAGGTCCAAGATCTCCTGAGTTATGTCCAGCTCTTTGAGTCACCTTGATTAACACAAATCTGTGAAATAAAATTAACAGGCCTGGTTGAAGCTTTATGACCTTGGATGAAACCCAGTTTCACATGCAGAAATTCAGATTTCAAATTTGTATTTAACAAAATTGTGGACTTGCTTTTCCTACAGTTTTTACAACAAATATAATTGCTGACAAACTCTGGGTTTGGAGAGGAAATGTACATCATTTTTGCCTGATACTTTCATCTCAGCAGTAGAGATGTACAACCTCCTCATTCCACCTCATCTAACTCCCATACTGCTTGGAAAAGATAGAAAAAGATCCTGAAGTAGGAAAACTGATTCTCTGATGTACGGATTGGAATAAGAACCAAATTATTCAAACTGATGATAGTAGGATAAAAAAAACCAAACCCTATCATCACAATATAAATATTAAAAAACTCATCCTGTCATCCATACAAAGATAAACTTAGAAGTACTTGAAGTCCCATGAGTAGCTGCCCCAATGAGCTTGTATTTGTCATAACAAGACGGCAACAGTTTGAAATAAACTCAGATTTTGGTTTTAGAATTGTATCAGAACTATTTTTTGCCAGATGAGTAAGAAACCAAGGTAGTAATTTCATTCATTATTTGTGCTTCAAATTACAAACTTACCTCAAACTTGAGTAGATCTGGTTCCAAGCAATTTTTTCCAGTTTTTTTTTTAATTTATTTTTTGAAAAAATATTTTTTACATAATTTAATTTTTAATTTTTCTACAGTTCTCTGCATGGATGACAATTTGTGTTTACACCCTAACAAAAATATTTGATGCTCTGTCAAAGCAAATCAATCTTCACTCTCTCTTTAGATACTAATGATGCCACCAATAAAAGATCTCATCATAAACAAATGTTCTGCACAAAATGGTATGCATAATGGTATGACCCCTAAGGATGCAGGGCATGTCATTTTGAATTTATTTAATCTCTGGGAGCCCTGTACAGAGCTAACTTTTGAGTCTTTGGAGTCTCAAGCCAAACAAGATCACAGTGCCCCATACAGAGTCAGAAACAGAAGAGCTTGCACCTGCAAGAGCCCCTTCTTCCCATTGTTGTTTGATGGGGCTGCTTGTTGCAGCGTTTGCTCCCCACAGCACTGGCCCTGAGGTGACAATTCTCTCTTTGGGAGGTGAGCGGAGGAACGGCTCGTTCGCTCTCTCCTTCTGCTGCTGACAGCTTCAGAGCTGCCTTCTCCCTTCACGCTCCCGAGACTGAGAGAATCTGTTCCATATAAACCACTTGCTGAACTTAGTATCAGAGTTTGTATGTAATAAATCACTTAAATCCCACCAGGCTGTTGCAAAAGCGTTTTTCAATGCTGATCACAGGGAACAGAATAGTTTGGTTTTCTATAGATCCTTTCATACTACATATTTAAGGAACGCCGAAGTACTTTAGCAGGCATTGATTCATATCCCGACATGTGCAGTGGATGGTCAGCAGAATGGTCAGCAGAAATACAGCAGGGGACAAGACCTGAACCATCTACGCATGGAAGTGTTAACAGATGTCCCAAAGAGGTAAAAAACTAAGCAGAAACACGGACAGAAAAAACATGTCAATGAAAGCAAAGAGAAGAAATGCTGGTTTGGACAAGAAAAAAACCCCCCTTCCCCCACTCCCCAGCCTTGAGGATTTGTTTGGTGGTTGGTTTGTTTGTTTCTCATTTTGGCCTAGAAAAATTCATTCCTTGGTTTCTAAGTTTTCAAGTAAAAGATGAAGCTGTTTAGATTTTACAACAATTTCTATGAAAAATGCCAGTTAGTCCAAAACCTCATTCTCTGCTCAAAATCAATTCTGACCACCCTTTGTGTGATACTAGGAAATTCCAAGGAAGGTTTGGGCTCTTGGTGGATATTTGCATTCCAGATGAAGCAGTACGAAAATACAAAAGATAATGAGTGGGAAGAATCACTTTTATGATAAGCCAAGAGGGAAGAGTACCTCTAAGTCATGCAGGGTCTCAAAAGTAAAAGACTAGGTTGAAGGTAGAGCCTCTGAAGGCCTCAAAGACTGCTGTGGGCAGACTGGTGAGTTAAGCCTGTGATATTAGAGTAAGAATTATGCATACTATTGAGGGCACTAAGAAATTCAGTGCTCAAAGACTAAAAAGAGAGGGTGCAGTAGTCAGAACATGAGCAGATAATAGTTCTCCTTTCAAAAGACCTCTGTACAGAGAGGAAAAAAAAAGCAGTATTTTAGGCATATTGTTTAATACCATCCTTAAATTCACTTTTTCCACAAGCAAAAGCAGGAAAACAGAAGTATTTTATTGTGGAAGAGCAGGAATCACACTTGAAAATGCAAGAGGTATTGAACATTGAATGTACTGATGAGAGCATAATCAGAGCATTCTTTTGCAATTAATTTCTGATGAGAGACCAGTGTACGAAAAATATACCTGGTCCGTATGCCCAAAGGAGAGGAAGAGAATGATTCTTTAAGGCTCTTCATTTCTATCGAAACCCAGTGTAAAACTATGAGGACTTTTAGGTGTGCATTTTAAAAGAAATTTCATTTAATTTTAGTAGTTCAGTAATAACTGGGGTAAACCGAGGTTGAGAAGTGAGATGCACCTTTCTAACCTTCACACAGCACAGCAGCAGGGACATGGACTGGACCACAGGTGTTCTGGCTCCCAGCTGTGAGCTCTAGTTATCAGCAATTTACAGACCAAACCTATTCAGATTGACGAGGGCTTTCTCTACCAGGGGCCCTGCTTTTTAGGATCTGTCTCTCAGAGCCCAGTTAGCACAGGTTTAATTGCATAAGCATTTGCAAACACTGCTATTATGGAGTGAAACATCAGGACAGTTATAAATAGTAGGGAGAGAAATTCCCGATACAGAAGTTGAAAACTGGTGTCTCACAAGCTTCCACATACCTTCTCCTGGATATAGAATTTAAGAACCAAAAAAGTTCAGGGTCAAATGTTTCAGGTTGACCTCTATAGCAGTGCCCCTTTTGAACACTTTTCCTTCTGTCTGCTACAAAGGTTAAAGAGTAGGAAATGCCCATTATTGTTTGACCTCGTGTCACACAGACATTTTAAGGCCCAAATGTGTAGTTATTTTTAGTTCATGCTATTATTTGGAAGCCAGGCACCGGCGAAAAAAATCAGCAAACTTCACAAAGAAAGACAATGTAAAATGGTGTCCAGCATTATCTTCCCTTTCAGCTTGACAGGAATATTTGTCTTGATCCTAAGAGTTAGTCCTATGCTTCCTCAAGGAATGTTGAATAACTTCCGCTCACGTTACACAAGCGCCTGTCCGTATATCACTTTCCTGTGTGGCCACTTGGCTGCAATGCGTACAAAGGCTTTGTAATCCTCCGTTCCCTTATTGTTTCCTAAGGATGCATCCTGCTTGAAAAACAGCAAAGGAAGGGAAACAGTATCTAACATTATTTCCTAATTAAACTGTTTGCATCATGCAAAGTCTGTGATGAGTTCCTTCCTTTTCTCTCCTTCCCTTCTTGTTTACTAAAATCAGTGGATACAAAAAGACAGCAGGAGAGAGAGACAGTAAACCAGATCCTAATCTCTAGCACAAAAGGTAATGGAGCTCTTCCAGATTTTTACTGGCATCCTGAGGATCAAATTCTCGTCAACTTGCTACTGTAACCTTGCTGAGGACAATATTCTGTGCAGACGGGTAAACTTTACTAAAATAATTTAACTTCTGGAGTTTTACAACTGGAGATATGGGAAACCTATTTATAGTGATTGGGACAGTTTGGAACAAGGCTCAGTTCTGGATCCAAGCTTTCCCTGTATTCAAAATTGTTTGTTTGTATTCCTGTCTGGTGTTTACAGAGATGGGACTGAGCCATGAGGCTGACATCCAGTTCTGAATTCAGAACTGAGCTTCCCCAGAGTTTGGGGATGTTTGATCCAATCTCTAGATTTGGGCCCACCTCCAATAAATAGGTCAGCCTTGACAAACAATGGTCCTTCTTGGCTCTAGAATCTATGCATCTGAGAATATGGGATTTCATACGTGCCAAACACTCAACAAACATTAACTGCTGAATACTGACACCGACCCTGAATGGTCAGTCTTAAACTTAAGGAATACCACTCCCCACTTCAAAAATAGCAACACCGAGAGGCAGAGACATGAAACAAGGCTCTGAGGCCACAGAGCAGCTCGGCAGCGTGAGGGAGAAGCCTGGGACTCCTGGCTTTGCATCCTGGGCCCTGAGCACTGGACTAGGCTACCTCTCCAAAAAGAAACTAATGCAAAACCAAGTAACTACGCAAAATAAAACCCTTCCAGAGGACTCCAGGTAAGTCTCCTTGAGAATTAAGGAGACAAATTTGACATATCAACTATTTACAGAGGCGCTTCTCCAAAAATTTAAGCCTTTGACCCAGTGTCCTTCCAGAAATTAGGCCTTGCTTACAAGTTACGTTGACACATATTTTATTGATCAATATCAGTTACTCAGTGAATGTGTTAAGGTAAAGCCAGAGAGAATTATTCCAAATAAATGCAAAAAGATAACTTTGGGATATATAGGGTAGGAAGGTTGCTTCTGTAGGCAAAAGTGTCCCAACTAGAACTCTGTTAATAACATATGAGCATGCACCACTGAAATTCTCCAGTCAGCTTAGATACCAAAAGCTGCCTAGATGTTGCGCTGGAGCTAACATTCCTCCCTGCAAACATGATGTCACTGGTGCAAGTAGCATTTCAAACCAGAAAAGTGTTGCAGGTTCACACAGATCAGCAAACAATGCAGGTGATGGGCTACCACACTGGCAACTGCAGCAAACAGAGAGAAACAAGATGAGTCAGATGGAGGTGTTGAAACCCAGCCAGGCTGACCGCAGCTCGGAGGACTTTCAGCCGTTACTAATCCAGCCGTCAAGGGACCTCCATCTCCCTTCAGCCAGAATCACCCTCTTGGCTTTGGCGGAGCTGTTCCTCATTCACATTCACCCAACAGAACACAGGATCAGGCTTTTATCTTTGCAAGCATCACTCATAACCCACAACTGAGAGGTGATTGCCTGAAGAACAGCTCAGAGAACTGAGTGTCTCTCTGTGGAGAGAGAGGTTACAAGCTCTGCTCTGTTTGCTCCTGAGCCTGAAATACTTCAACCTCACTCCTACAGCCAGACTTTCAGCTATATATTTTCCCTCTCGTGTGTACCTGTTGACTTACAGTTCTCACAAGGATGAAATGAAGATCTCTTTTGGACAAATTTACTGTTCTGTGAAGCGCAAACAGTTCATCCTTGTACATTTACATTCATAACCAGTACTGACTGGGGAAAATTTATCACTTTCAACAGGGCCAAAAGCCACATATTGTGCAATTCCTAGTTTTATTAAGCTATGCTTCAGACACCTATCAATGCGTAGGTTGGGACAGAACCTGGATTTTCTGTACCCTCAGTGTACACAACTTGTTAACTGTGGGCAGAATCTTTTTGGGATGAAACATGCCGTCATGTGAAATTACGCACTGTAAAATTTATTAGTTTGAGCTGCAAAGATGAACAATGAAGACCCGATTCCATGATTCTCACAATGTTCACTAAAGCATGGAAAAATATGTATGTTTTTCCATATTTTAAGGATTCCCTGACAGCCTGGGAGTTTACAGCTGTTGCTACAGCTACTGTGCAAAAGCTGTGAACAACTCAGAAACTGTGGCAAGAATTACTTTCATTCTTCAACAAAAATGTCAATTCTTTTTAAACTGACACCCAGCTCAAGTTGATCAGTAACTGGTACTCCAAACCTTGCAACAGTTCTCAGCAAGAAGTAGCTTAGAGCTCACAACACACTCTGCAGTGCATAAAGTCAATACTCAGAAGAGATTAAATTTTCTGTGATCCCAAGGCCTGTGGAAGGCAACAAAACAGCTCTAACCCCATTACCAAACATCTAGAAGTTTGGAAGAGCACTTCAGTTTGAAAGTAAGAACTCCCTCCAAGAAGTATTAAATTCGCTGGAAAGGACACCACTGATTTCTGTGGGTTTTTTGGGTTACATCTCAAGATAATTCAGGCTGCCAAGTAATGAAGAGTTCTAGATACCTGCATTCCTTCTAACAAGCATTCCCCAAGCTGTGATCTAGGAACTGTGATCTAGAAGACATTGAAAGCCAGCCTACAGAATTATTAATTTCTGTACACATATAGCTATGTAGAGATAGATACATACATATATACACGATCCCCCTAGATAGCTAATAGGAGAAGTTATAAAGGGATATCCAAAGCTTTTTTTAATTTGGTTGCAGCAGAAAACTATTATGGTAATGCTGTATATGGGGATCAATTCCCACCCACCCCCCCCCCCCCCCCCCCAAAAAAAAAGTTTAGGCAGCTCTTCAGTTTAAAAAAGGTCAAGTTGCTCTGTTGCAATACATGCAAGCGAGAGACAAACATTAGCATTGTCCTTGCATTCACCTGAATGAATGTTTTAAAGGATCACCTATAAACCATCCCTTCTGCTCCACTGAATGTTGTTGAAAAAACATGTGCAGAGGTTATGTCCATAAAGAAAGCTAAAATTGATGTAAAATAAAGAAATTACATATGTAAAGAAGTCGTTTAAGGAACATGAGCCCAACTAGTGCGCTAATGGAAAGACACAGATGAACAAATAGAAATTAATAACCACAAACTCTCTTCCATTATGAAAAATATATGATTACTGTTATTCATGTGGGGAAGAGGTTCCAGCAGACAGAAGTACAAGTCTCCTTTCCCTGTCATCTGAGACAGACAGAAAAGCAGAGAAAGGGCAGTAGTAGAGCATCAGCAGTAACTGCTGCAGCTGCAAGAAGTTATAAAAAAAATCTCCCCATCTAATAGTCCCAATCCTAGCAACAATTTCCTCCTTTTTTTTTTCTAGTTGTCTTTACCACTTGCTGGTTGTTGGCAAAGTAAGTAGACATTTACAAAAATGAAGAAAATAAAAAACACAACAAAAACCAAAAACACACTCATCCCAAAGCCTTCAGACTAATTTAGAGCCTGATCTAAAGCCCATTGAAGTCAATGGAAAGACTCCCTGGAGGGAGGATGAGAGAGAGAACAAACCACACGTGACAGATGTTAGTCATGTTGCTTAACTCACTACTGGGAAGCGCTTCGATACTACAGCAGAAAAGAGGGTACGAGAAGTGATCTGGACTAGGAAGCTGGACAACAGAAAAGGTTCTCAATTTTGGACCAAAGCTCTGATGGGAGACTAAAAGGAGAGTAGACCAGAAAAAAAAAAGAAAAAAAGCTTTTGTAAAAAATGTAATGTTGATTATTTCGCAACTGAAGAATCGATCAGTGGGAAAATACAAAAACTGGCTCAATCTAAAACCTGTGTTGGAGGTTTTTGAAGAAAGAAAGTTTATTTATTATAGTTAGTAGCAGCAAGCTTTCCACAGGGGTGTGGGAGATCTATGTCATTCAGGTTCAATGTACCAATGAGGTGCAAAACAAAGATCCCGCTGATCGCTAAAGGTCCAGAGGTATTTTTGGTAAAGAAAGACTTGTAAAGAGCAAAACAGAATTCACCAAGTTACATTCTGCATTTTTTTGTGTGTACCTTAGGCATCACATGCCAACTAAGGCCACTACATTACTACAGAGACAATTCATTTCAGTAATAGTTGACCACATTTCCTTGTCAGAACCGTCCTGAAAAATATTATCTTCAAAATATCTGACCATCCACGTTTCCCAAAGATTAAAACCATGTTGCCTATTTCACTGCTGAAAGAATAGCACCACCGCAATTATCAATTATCATTGAATTAGTACAAGACCAGAAAACTGATACAGTATCATGGACAGCGAAAACAATGGGGGAAAGTAAATAGTTGGTACAACACTACTTAAAAATCTACAAAGGTGTATCTAGAAAGCTATTTTAAGTAGTCTTTTCTCAAATGAAGTACATTGTGCTGCCATTGAAAAGTACTTAAAAATGAGCTGACAGATAAAAATCACATGCAGAAAAGAACGACATGAATTAACTGAGAGAAAGCACAGGGATCAGCAAGAAATCCCAGGAAGAGCCCTGGCTGAGGTGAGCTGGCGTGTAGTAGTAACCATCTACTGGTTGCACCAGTGACAACTGAAAAAAACCATCCTGACCCCACAGACCACGAGGCAAAGACCTCTCAGCCAGGTTAATCAGCTCAGTCTTTGCCCTGTACTGATACAGTCACACAGGTCTGTTTTGCTCCGTCCTAGCTCGTGGAATCACTGAACACTTCATGCCAGTCGGTAAGGTGTCCTTACAAGGTGTCATAACAAGGTGCCCTTACTGATGCAGAAGTGCACAGCCAGACATCTAAGTTAAAGCCTCGGGTCTCTCTTACTGTCTGTCTCAGTTACTTTATTCTGGTACATTAAGCCAAAACATTAGGAGAGGCCAAAGTGGGTTTAGAGCTGTTGCAGACATGCACTTTACCTGCCCTTGAGAGCACACTCAGGTCAGATCCTATACTTAAGAGTCCTATGCACAAGTGCTGTAGCACATTATTTTCTAGTTAGATTAATCCCCTGTGCTAAGGGCTTATTAACTGAGTGTGCTGAGGATTTACTAACCCAGTTTGAATGAATGCCACTGGCATCAGTAGGCACAGGTATTAGCAGAGGTAATGACACCACAGCTCCCAGTTTCATGCCCATGTCATGCCCACACACATGGAACCTTCAGCTCCAGCCCACCCCAGCAGCAGCGTTCCCTCACCTAACCGGTCTATCCCCACCAGCTCCCAGGTGGTCACAGCCTGCGCAGAGACACCCGCTCCCAGCTCGGGTCAGCACCTCCACACTGCCAGTCACTGGAGTTAACCACTACAGGCAGGAACTGATTTGTGCCACAGGGTGTCTGCACAAAGGCACAGAATGACTTCCAGTAACTGTGTGGAAATACTTACCCCGTAGCTTTATAAGCAACTTCACATAGGAATGGAGAAGCTGCCTTCATCTACCATCTGGAAATGGTTTGCGTACCACCAATGGTATGCATATCACAGTTTGGGAACCCCTGTTTTATACCAAGAGTCTTACTAAGGGTTTCTCCGGCTGCCATACAGCTGCTATAAAGGCTCTTCACCCCGCTTTGTACCACGAGATGATGAAGACCCCTCAGAGCAGCTGTATAACTGTCTGCGAAACCTCATATCTCATGAATAACAATTTAAACCTGCCTTAAACTCCATTGGCTCAAAAGCTGATTGAGCTGATTTATATCTGAGTAAGAGAAAAGACAAACAGATTCCCAGCCTTTCTGAGTCTCTTCTCATCTCACCAAAGCAAGGAAAATAATTTCCTCCGAGGCATACTGGAGAAGAAATCCATTAGCAGCTACAAAGGAGAGCTGAATGTTATTGTTATATCCAAAGAACTGTAACAGTCTTTAATTCTACTCCTGTTACTTTAAGACAAAAACATGGGGGTTTTTTATGAGCGTGTTACTAGGCTGTCCCTTAATTGTTACCTTCTTACCACAATTATATTGCATAAAATTTAAAACTAATAAAACAAATGCATTTAATTTTTTAATAACAATCACCAAGCAGTCTGTTTACATCAGTTTCTCCGTGGTGTGTCCATTTGTTGCCCACTTACGAATATCACATACGGCAAATGCTGAGCCTATAATTTATAGCCAATTAATTCCTTTTGGTATTACCTTTTGAGTAACGAGGAGGGCTAAAAAGTACTTGGGGAGCAGGATTTAAATCGAAAGGAGAGCTACAGGAAACAGTTGATCCATACAGGAAACTGGGTGCCCAGTGAGCCATGAGGCACGGCAGGGTATGCCTTGTTGTCACTGCTGATGCCTTGCCCTTGTTGTCACAACTGATGCCTTGGGTGCTCTGGGGAGCACCGCATGGAGTGTCCTCAGCCGCCCAAAGGCTACCGTTATGGAGTTAACAGTGCTTGACTTCGACTAGTCCTTTTGACAAATATTCGTTTGCAAGTGGGTATTTTGAAGGAAAAATACAATAAAAAACCCAAGTCCTTATTCTTGCATTCAAATTTTATTGAATGTTTCCTCTTAGTTGGGATTTAGGATTTATTTGCCCCTATTAAATTATTTTAATGAGGTTTATTTGACATGTAAGTATTTCTGCTTATTTTAGAGGAGGGTAAAAAAGGGATGGATTAAGGAAGAACACTGGGGCCTTCCAAGGTATGCAAAGTTCTAAAATAAAATAAAGGCAACTAACAAACTTACATTTGAAGAATATGCAGGGTGGGTTTCTTACAAAGAAGTAGCCAATATATACTTCGATATATAGGAAATGGATGGGTGTTTTCATTCAGTAGAATTGATCTTTCAGACCTTGCTCGTATGCACTGTCCCTGCTAAACAGCTCCAGGAATGAGGCAATTAAATTCCTGATTCTTCAGCTTTATTTATCTGATCATCCTCTGGCTTTCCTATTCACTGGTGTTAAAGAATCATATGCAAAGGTGAGACGAAAAGGAGGAGAACAGAACTCTTGTCAATCAGACAAAAAAGATCCAGTCACTTACTATCATTCATTTTGGTAAGGAAATCCATGCACACATACACGTAGGCGCCTATCAGAAGCAAAGGAAGGATCCTCACAATTCATTAATTATGGACATACAGCTCTAAGGATCTTAGCAGAATGAGAAGGGACATCACTTAGATTATATTAAAATGAGCTGGAGATCAGCCTGGGTCACAGAAGCTTTAGAAAGATTTTTTTAAAAAAAAAAAGTCTATATATTTAGAAAAGTGTCAGGAAAGAAACCACGTGGCTTGTGAATAGAAGTGCGGGGCCTCAAGACTGTAAATATAAATACTATTTTTGAACATCTGCATTTATTATTAGACAAAGTCTGCTTGTTTACATGGGCTTCTGTATCAGGTGGAGAACCAAACAGCGTATTTTTTTAGTGCTAGCAGGTTTTAAATTTGAGTACTTTGGGACTTAGGGGATTTTGATTAACCTGTTTAGCTACTGGGTTTTGCTTATGAGGGTGGCGTACACAATTTTTAAACAAATTCAGACTAGCTAAGGTAATAATATTTTTAATGTCTTATTATTTTGAAACTATTTATGATGCACATCATTCATCTTTTGGCTCAATTTTTAAATTCTTTGTTTGCCCATATTTCAAAAGTATGACATTATGTTTCACAGGAGAAAAGTCATGCATGGTATTCAGAGCTTTATGTGAAGGCTAATGAAGTTAATAAAACAATATCTATTCTTCTCAATGGATTTTGCATCCTGTTTTTTAAACCTGACAGAAGATTTGGGGAGTCCTTGATTTTCTGCTCCTCTGTCTCCCCCTTTCGCAGTCTTCAGCAGGTCACTATAATGCTCGTTGCTATTAATCTGTCTCAGGCAGATGTACAGGGTCTGCCTGTTTTAAAGGTTTTCGCTCACTGGTAAAAAGGTACTCAGTGATTGATTCAAGTACAAAAAGTGACAGTGCAAATGAAACACTAAGAAAAGTAAAAGAGTTGCTAACATTAAGAGTTTGATGTGCCAAAACATCACCTTTTCAAGGCAACTTGTATTATATCTAGTCTATAGAGTTACAACTTTAGGTATTCATTATATATGCTTTCATAAAAGTTAATGGTGAGTGAACTGGCATGAATAAAGTATGTAACAACCCAAGAAAAGTCCACCAAATCCAACCACAAGCAAAGGCTTTAAAAAAAAAAAAAAAAAAAAAGTAGTTCATGGAAGTTTGGTATTTTTCATTGTATCCTGTTTGTTCTGGGTTCCCTCTAGAAGGAGCAGTGCCAAGATACTATGAGAAAGGCTGTTCTTGTTCTATTTGCAGCCCAGCTAGAAGCAGGAAGCGCTATAAATCTCGCAAGAAAGTCTGTTCTGCCAGCAGGGCCGATTCTGAAGTTAACCCAAGTTGTGTCATAGCCTTCAACAAGGATCCAGTCAGCCTGAATCATCGCATTTATAGAAACCAAAGAGCTTCAGAAGGGTTTGAATAAAGATCAGGAAAATATCTGAGCACTGATCATAAGTCCCCAAATCTGATGCACGAAGCAGTGTGCAAAACAGGGACATGGTCAGAACTAGCGACAGTGAAATCCAGCTCCTGATCAGTCTGAAGGAAGGAGTCGGAGGCAAAGCACGAGGGGCCGCAGAGAAAAATGACAGAAATTGAGTACGACTTAATTGAGGTCTGAGTTTCATTTCCTGGAAAATGTATTTAGGATAGATTTTTGGATAGTTTTTGGTTTTTTGCTAGAATTTTAAAAAAATAATCTATCCTGCTGCAGAGATCAATTATATAATATGCAAGATTGCTAATCTGCATTAATCCAAAATTTGAACCTTGGAGAGTTATACAGATTGTTCCCCACTCCATAGCTTGTTTCCCACCAAGGATTAAATTAAAGAGCGGTCAGGCCCTTCGTGGTGGAAGAAAGTTTTGTTACCAGAAATGTACACTCATTTTGGGCAATCAAGCCTGCTTCTCACAGATCTGTTCTTATTACACTTATTAACTGTGCTCTCTTTGACTTGCTGTGTGAATGCATATGCTTGGAAGCATATTCGCAGTCAATGTGATGAAAATTTCTGATATGTTAACGCAGGATGAACAAATCAAGTATCGTTTTCACACTTTTGAATTCAGATTAAATATAAATGAAAGAAAATCAATGCAGCAAATCAATGCAGCTTTTGGCTGAAAATGAACATGAGGTCACGCTGGCAGGGCCTTGGGGTAGAAATAAGCAGCAAATTGTTTCCCTGCCCTTGAAAACATCGTCAAAACCCCATTAAGGAAAAACTCCAGTAATCTCTCGATGTTTCCTCCCCACCTCCTGCCAAAACAGAAAATGACCACCCCTGCCACCTCTACCTTCAAACAACAAAAGGAAAACAGAGAAATAGTCATATGGCAAGTGATTCCATGGTTTGATGTTATCCTAAACTGTAAGAGATTCAGGTTCTAGTAGTTACTTTTTGATCATTCCTCCCTCTCTGAAAGGTCGAACACAGTGATATTCTGGAAAGAGGAAAATCTTTCTTTATTCACCAGTCAGAAATTACATTCTTATGTTGCAAAATGTCTCCTAAATAAAACATCAGAATTGGTACATTCCCACAACTCTACCAAAGACTACTGGGTTTACTGTCATTACATCACGGGATTTCTAGTCAGCTCTGACCACAGGGAGTATAGATGTATAAAATCCAGACCCTTCCAAACCACCCAGACATAAAACAATGAAACATCTCAGACCATAAAGATTTCCCTACATTCACTGTGACAAATGCGTCTGTAGAAAGCTGAGCACCCATCATACCTCCCAGGTTATGTCTATATCGAGAAACTAAATAGGACCAGAGCACAGGCACAAGCCTGGTCTATGGTTGTCCACACCATTCTTAGCCTACTCACAAACAGGGCTTTGGCTCTTGCCAGCTACTGTTCTCCCAGATTTGTTTAAACATGATCTGAGAGATAGCAAAGGTCACCGATTGTTTCCACCAGGCAGCATGGCCAAGGTATCTTGGCTTGTTGAGAGGGGAGAAGGGCGAGTTTAGCCTTACAGATGAGTCATACTGTGTTCTTTGATCTCCAGCCTAAAGAGTCACCATGGCTCATTGTGTTAGGCTACAGATATCATCTTGACAGTTTGAATTGAGAAGAAAACTGCACACTTCACTATCTCTCTGTGATTCCCTTGTGCCTTCTCTCAAATGTGTTAGTGGAACTTCTGGGATGACTCTAGAAGAACCCAGTTTAAAGACCACTAGAAGTAGCCCATTTTCTTACGGAAAAAATGAATCACTGAGAGTTCTAATGTAAATCTAGTTCAGGCAGTAAGACAAGGTGGTATTTCCAGAACTTTGACTTTCAGTTTTGGCTGAAGAAGCAATACATTGTCTTTCCCTAACGTTTCATATCCAAGACTCCACAGGAGTTTTAAACCTTGGAGCCAGAGAACACCTCTGTGACTTGGTTTGGCCCATGTCATTATTCCCATTCTACAAACAGAAAAATTGGGTGACAATTGGTGAAATACTTTTCCAAGGCTTTTCAGCATCTAAGTGGCATTGCTGAAAACAGGATGCGTGAGTCACAAAACCTAGACTCCTGTTTAACTGTGTAATGAAAGGAGATGCTTACTTGAATTTTGTGTGACAGTAGGTTGATGCCCCAGCACGGCATGAGCTTCCTGAAGTTACCTGAGCTGGGGGTGGCTGGGACTGGCAGGTCCACACAACAGACTGGATTACCAGTACCAGGCTGGAGAACTAGCCCTACTCTGATGGCAATACAGCTGCAACAGCACACCTGGGTCATAAACTCTACCTCTCAACACCAGGCAGCAGGGGGCTGAAAAGTTAGATACTTCAGCATACAAGGTCACCAGGCCAAAGTCTTTTTATGGATTTAGCCCTCAAAACAGGATTTAATAGCACACAGTAAATAAGGCCTTGGGCCACACATGGAACAATGAAGATAAAACAAACTACTGAATAGCTGCTCATTAAGAGTGCTCTGAACATCCTGTGCACAGAGGTAGAGAGCTTTGCGGAAAAAATAGTATGTGATCAGATAATTAAAAAATGAATCATAATGAATTACACAGGCAACCTTAATTAGGGCATTTCCTAACTTTTCCATGCCTTTCTTTGACATCAAAATGTTCTTTCAATGTCATTTTTGCGTGCAGAGTATTGAGCTCTGCTCAGTTGTGCGCTAAAGGCCACAGCAGTATTTGTGTTGCAAAGTCACATTAGGTTTCCCTTAGAGGTCTTTACAAGTCATTTGTTCTTTTCTCATCCACACCAGCTTTGCGTGGAGGAGTCCGTGCAACCTTTAAATTACTTTGATTACTCAAGAGCAAGAACAGAGTCAAGCCCTGCGTCTTTAAGAACTGTCAGAAGGAAAAGACAGAACAACAGAAATACTAGTTGTACAACTCAGCTCTTACAGCTACATCAGCTTATAACCATACCGGATTCCAGCGCATCCGTGGGAAAGTATTTATTTTACCTGTAGGTATAATTGTAAGCAATAAAAACAGTTCAGACCTTGCCAGAAAGGGTGTGAATTTCTAAAAAGAAGGAAAAACTCTGAATTCCAATACCTGAGCAAACAAGTTAGTATAAAAGAAAAAAAGTAAATGAAACAGCGTTGCCAAAACAATGAGGTTATGATTTGCCAACAGCTGGATTGCACTTTCACTTATAAATGCTGCAAAAAAGGCTCTGACTTCTGAGCACGTTTTCTTTTGAATCCAATCATTTTATTTGTCGAGTGCAAGGGATGTGTAGAGAGGGAAAAAAAAAATATTAGCGGAAGCTTTGAAAACCAAAATAACCCCCATCTCTTTTCTCTTGGAAGCCATTTCACCAGTTTGGCAATAAAGAAAAAGCACATCTTGCCAGCTTAAAAAATACTGACTCCCTGAAACCAGCTGCAGAGAGAAGGTAGGAAAAGAGAATGAAGCTCCCCCAAAACCACACACAGTTAAAAACATACCATCTTCTGGCCGACCTTGCCAACTAAAAGCTACAGTTTATTCTCTGAGACCAGGGACACAAATGCTGGAAGTGATGCTTGTCTTACAGCCAGCTTGTGACAATTGAATTTGATTGCAGTCTTACTCTGTGTCATCCCCAGGTTGTTCGGTCATGTAAAGCTTCACTGGTGCATCACAAAATCAATGAGGAATTTGACTCATTTGGCTCATAACTTGAATTTATAGGAATACATTTTTAACAAAATCTCACCAGACAAAGGTTTCCATTGGCAAGCTCTTGCATTTTCTCGTGTACCACAAAACTAGCCTTCCTGACAACTCCCATTTCCAGCCCTGAGTGAAACCAGAACATGCATGAAAAGCAAACTAGGTGGGGGAACAAAGTTAATCAACTTCAGAAGCCCTTCCAGCAGCCTGTTTTATAGGATGGTTTGGGACAGGTGTTATTTCAACTAAGCATGTTCAGCTAAAGCCCAGCATCATGGCTTGATGGGGAATTAGAATATCTAAAAACGTTACTAATTTCCACCTGCCGAATGTTCAGCCTTCAACCTCTGATACCTTGATTGGGTCTGTACACCTCTGTACTCACCTCTGCCTTCCTTTAGCCTCTCAGCTGTGCTTAATTTTTCACATGGAGTTGACTTCTGCTTCTTGGTCTTTCATAATCTGCGAAATGTCTTCTATCCTTTGACATAATCTGGTTTGCAGCTATTTTTCCGCTCTACTTGGAGGACTTTTTAGATAATATTGAAAATCCTAGAGATACTGGCTCTCTCTTACTGAGTCTCTGCATTGTTGTATACACACCTGCTTCTTTCTGCTGTGCACCTAGACAAATGCCAGGTTTCTCTTTTATGCCAGTTAGCCCCTCGAATATGAAGGCAGAAAATTGTGCCGGTTTAGCCCAGAAGGTCTGGCAACAGTGGAACTTGTAATGGCAGCAACAGTAACGTCTAGCCAAAATGCTCCTTTCATTAGATTTGGCAGATCTGGCCATATTTGAAAGGTATCACGCAGCAGCCTCTCTACAAAATTCATCATATAAGGAAAAAAACAGCTGAGCTTTAAAAATGAGATGCATTTGTACTTGGCAACACTGGTTTTCCGATTGTCTTCTAATGGCAAAGACTAAACAAGATGGCTGCGGCAGTGCAAAGGAGACAACTGAAACTGAAGGCCAAAACAAAAAACCTATAGACAACTCCACAATGCAGACAATTTCCATGCAAACCGCAACTGTTGAATTTCAGGCCTTTCAGCTGTCTATCTGCTTAAAAGCTTTTTATTCAGCAAACAATTTACTTTGTAACAAACCTAGGCCTGGAAAATTTCTGCCCAAAACACGCTTCTTTCACAGAATCAGAAATTAGCTGATGACTTAATAGCAACACTTACTACTAAGCATTATAATAAGGAAGTATTTTATGTACTTGCCTTGCATTCTACCAAAGACAGAGACGTGAGACTTGGCCTGTTCTTGTACCGCACATATCATGGATCAAAAGCTTGCCGGTGGGGTAGGATTCCCAAATGGCGGAGTTCTCTGGCCTTTGTGAAAGGCTAAAAAGCCCCAGAAGAAGTAACAACCAAAACTTGTGGTTAGTATTTGTGATAAAAATAACTAGATGAAATTCAGCTTGGAAACAGAGGTTTATACATCCAGAGAAAGATAGTTTAAGAGAGATGTTTAGGGATGAGCAAAGCAATGTATGAATAATAGCCAACTCAAAAATTCCACAGTTCTTTTCAGCATATTTGGGAATTTACTGCCACAGAAATAACAGATGGAAACAAAGGTAAAGACGTAGTCATTTTCACAATAATAATTCGAGGGGTGGAAAAAAGACCTACGCCCTCTGAATTTTTGTTTCAAAAGTCCTGTTCCAATCACACCCAAGTCCACCGTATAAATCCTCCACATACTACTAGCAAGATGATTTGGAAGAAGTCTGGAAATATCAGCACTAAATTTGGGACCTGGAAGACTGACCAAGTAAGAAAAAAACATCAAGGTCTCAGATACTGAGGGTTAAAATATCTTGGCGAAACCGTAACTATTGCAGATAGGTATATACGAGCTACAGAATGGCCATCTGGTTCAGCATCCTGTCTTCAACAATGGCCATAAGCAGACCTCACATGTAAGTTAAGAACAGGGGCAAACATATATGATACTTTCTTTGAGTACTTTCCCAGTCCGTAATTATTTTAAGCTTAAATATTTCCTGACCTTGATGTGGCTATTTAGTAACCTTCAATAGAGCTGTCCCTTCCAGGTATTTGCCCCGTCTCCCCTTAAAGTCATGCAGACGGTTTTTGCATCTAAAGCATCTGTTGGCAGGAAGTCTAATTCCAGAAGTCTACTTTTCTTTGTTTTGAACATGATTCTTGCTAATTTCATTTGACAGCCCCTAGTTCTTGTTCCATAAGAGATGGCAACTGGTATCCACCCGCTCACACCACCCCTGATTTGTAGACTTCTGTCAGATCCCACCTTGCTCATTTATTTTCTGAACAGAAGAATCCCAAGCAGTTCAGTTGCTCCTCTCTCAGACTTTTGGTCACTCTTGCTGCCCTTTTCCGGGCCTTTTGTGGTGTTTTGGTTTTGTTTCTAACTTTTGCAGTAGAGGGACCAGCACTGCACATGGTATTCAAGCTCTGGGTGAAGTATGGGTTTGCAGAATGACATAGTGGCAACTCTTCAACACTCCATGACAACAGCCCTGAAACTGCAGGAGAAAGGGAAGGGTAAAGTTCGAGCTGGAATAGTGGCTATAGAAGTACCTATTCATACTGTAATGATTCAAACTTCAGATGAGCAACAGCCTGGATATTAGCCATGATAATACATAATATTACAAAATACATTTTGAAACTTTGGTGAACAAAACCAATCAGAGATCCTTGCCACTGCTGATCTATTCAAAGGTGTGATTTATCCACAGCTGACACATTATTCAACCTACAGAAGCAGCCATTTCTCTACAGATATGTTGCAGTGGCAGTATTCACACTTTTCTGTTACTTAGAAATTTCCAGGAACTAACTGGAGTGGCCGTATGGGCCCAGCTGTACCTATCATTTTCCCCACTTATAAGTAAATATGGTTCTCTGGGATTAAAGTAAGTTTTTGTGTTTGTGCCTCGTCATACAACCACAACAGACAAAAACACCTAAAGTTTGAAATTTGTGCTGAACTTCCTCACCCCTTGACTACAATTTTGCTTTTTGCTGGGCAGGTTTTCAATTCAGGTGTTATGGCTTGATGAACTTACCAACAGCAAGCACAAAGAAGAACTCAGAAACCAGAGTTAAGTTTGTCAAAGGCTTTTTATGCACTTGAAAGTGTCCCCCTAAAGAGCCCATATTCCTGCAAGCTTTCTGCAGAATGGTTGCCTATAATTATTTTTTCTCATCTTTAAGTGCATTTACATTACACTGCAGCAACAATTGGCACATATGAGCAGCAGATTGTCTGTGGTTTTGATTAGCGTGGCAGCAACATATCCTTTGTTTTTCAATCCTGGGCTAAATGAAACATCTTCCACAGAGACAAATCTCCACAATGATTAATCATGAAGCATCCCATATGGATACTGATATCCCATATGCTTTAAATGAGGCTGGGTGGGAAAACCTCCGCTTCACTCATCTCTCAACCCAACAAATTGCTGGAAGGTACCCACAGGTTCATTCCCCTATGGTTGCAACCTCACTGCAGAACTGGCTGAGAGCAGGTGAACTGCAGAAACCTTTGCTGGTAGAGTACTAATCACTTAGCGGTGTCATTTTTTAATTTAGTTTTTCCATACAGACAAAAGCCCTAAATGCGGTTATACTCACACAGAACTATTTTTGCTGAAGTAGCTGATTTCACTGATGGACCTGATGTAAGCCATACCATTTAAAAGTGCTTTTCAATAGTATAAACCGCACTTCCATGGTAAGAGTTTAGTATGTGACAGCAAGCTTTGGCTCTGCTGCACGCAAACCCCTTCTGCATTCTGTAGAACCTTCCTGTGATACAATAGAACCACACTTCGGTTTATATTTTGCGTGAATACTTTCACCACATACTCCAGGAGGAGTAATCTGAAGCACTGTCAAACTGTTTCATAATGCAATATATTGAGCACAATACACTAGCCAAAATCAGCTCTAAAATAAATAGCCACAACTTGATTGACGTAATAGAGGTCTATTTGCTTATACTATTATTGGCTTGGCCCTCTCCACTTATTTAACTTCAACTCAGAAAGTGCATTAAGAGTCCAATGTCCTTTTTCCAAATGGAAATAGAGCAAATTCTTCCTATCTACACACATAAATTAAAACACCAGAAGTACAGCGCAGTATTTCTCTATTTATAGCTGGACCTCAGTCCAAGGTATAGGTTCAGTTCTGACTTAACTTTTCCTTCTCCCACACATATTTACTGTCCCACTTCATCAAAATCAATTATTGATGACAGACTGCTTAATTGGTCAGTGACTCTCACTACATTTCTTTCATCTTCTGACCTGCAATGGTTTTAATGTTGTTCCACAGCTGGGCCTCTGCCATCACAACATATGATAAAACCACTAGGCATTTGAGCTTCAGCAAGCAGAGCAATACAAGCTCAATTCCTAGATGCTTTGTAGCCCATACTGAAGCCCCCTGGAATTAAGTTGGCTCCTGTGATGGCTTCTTTTGCTATTGTTCATATTGTTCATTCAGGAAGAGTGTCAATGAAGCAATGTCTAACTATTTGTTGGACAAATAGAGGCAAATATTGGTAAATAGGAATCCATATCTTAATCTCCCTCCAGAACTAGGGATAATTAATTAATTTATATTATTATGATGTCGGCCCTTGCTGGGACATTTCAATCATGACTTTAAGGAGATTTAGCTTTAACCCAAATATTTCATCAGCTTTTGGTATTTCAGTATTTGCAAGATGCCAAAATCACTAAGAAACAAAAAACCTAAAAGATAATATTTTCCTTTCTCTGTCACAATGCGCTCTCCATCCAAAGAGCTCAAAGGGCTAAATAGAAAGAGAGACGAATAAGATTAGTTCAGGAAGGAACTTTGGAGGATCGGCTCCTGAAGTGATTCATCTATGAAGATAACAAGAGGCTCCTCACAGCACAAACCAGCATCTCTGCAGAACACTGCGGGAGGGGGGGAGGGGAGGGCACATTAAGACCAGCTGTAATGAATGTCTCGGTATTGGTCACCTGCACCTGGATATTTGGGATCAAACTTCTTAAGATGAGTGTTCAGATGAACACACCAATGGTTTTGAGTGAAGACTTTTGCAAACAGAAACAGATAAGAAAGATGAGGACAAGCTTTTTAGCAGGGCCTGTTGCAACAGGACAAGGGACAATGGTTTCAAACTAAAAGGGGGAAGATTTAGACTAGATACAAGGAAGACATTTTTATGATGAGGGTGGTGAAACATTGGCACAGGTTGCCCAGAGAGGTGGTAGATGCCCGATCCCTGGAAACATTCAAGGTCAGGTTGGACGGGGCTTTGAGGAACCTGATCTAGTCGAAGATGACCCTGTTCATTGCAGGGTTGTTGGACTAGATGGCCTTTAAAGGTCCCTTCTAAGACAAACTATTCCATGATTCTGTGATGTATACTGTGATTTCTATATATTCAGTTTTCATTTGCCAATACAAATACAGCAAGTGTAAAGCTGCCAACTTAAATTTTGTGGCATTAATGAAGACATTCAATTTGCTGTTTCCTAACATTTATAAATGTTCGTTTCTTCTACTTTTTTTTTTTAAGCTAACCAGGTTTCTACCTACTTTGTGAGCTAGATATTAAGCTACATGAGTATAATTCAAGAATCACTCTACTGACCTCACTGGAATATTTCTCAGTTCATTATGTTAACTGAGAGGATAAGCAAAGCATAACATATGTTATTCAGAGGCTTCACAGGATTCCTGAACCAAAGAATCAGGCAAATCTTCACCAATTTAGGTCTAAGGAGAACCAAGTGGACCGCATTTCTTTATATGGTTTTCTGCACCCTATTCCTTTTATTAGTCTTGAACTAATGGTGCTTTACTATGAATAAATATGCAAATTGGGACCAACTGAATTAAATCCAAAATCCTAAGACCCAAAGCTGTTCTGCTGTGAGCCAGTACATTGCAGCTGCTGAGGCAAGAGCTAGAAGACTTGCCTGGTTCACTAGAAGACTCTGGTGTGGGCTCCATTATAAACCAATATAAGATTAAAGAAAAAGAAAACCAAATCTTAATATAAATCCATCTGAAAGGAAACTTATCAATGCTGTGAAGACAGTGATTTACACTAAAATTTAATTTTAGGGACTAAACCATCCCATCTGAGCAACAAACAAAAAATTAACCTATTGTTAACAATTTTCTCCTTCATTATTTGAAACAGAAGCATTCACATAATTCAAAAGCATATCAAACATGCTATTTTTTTAATCACTGCGAACAGCAAAAACAGGACTTTAAACCATACTTAAACCACAGCAGGGGTTTTACCACCGCTCATTGAAAACAACAGTCTGACCCACATAGTAAAATTCTAACATATCTGTGATTTGTTTTGCATTTAACTGGAACTTCGTGCAGAAATGGTTCTGAAAAATGATGCCAGCAAATAAGATGTAAATCTTCTGCCTTACACAACATGGAAGTCTGCCTGCATCAGTGACTTTATTTTAGATTTCTCACTTTCCTTTGGTCCATGTTTGAACTCCCTTCTCTTGACACCCCCATAGCAGATTCCAGCTCTGCACTGCAATTTCTCTACCTGTGCAAAGGTGGCAGCTTCTGGCAGAATAAGTCCCACCCAAAAGGTGAAACAAAATCACCATCAAGCATTTCAAAGTAAATGCTGCTTTCATCTGAAAAGGAAACCACTCCATCTATCCTAATTGTTTTGTCGTGGTTCTTCCTACTACTTAAGGACTGTCAGAAAAAGTAAGAAGTCTTATAAATTATGAAGCAAACAGAGTTTCTGCATTACTGCATTAAGCAAAATGCCTGAAGAGTCTCAAGAAGGGCTACCTCCTCATTTCTGGAGTAAGAGTGGAAAGCATCAGGCTATTTTTCCAGAGAAGTGAACATCTTGAAACTGAGGGAAAAATTCCTAGCACAGCGATCTATTAGATCCTCAACTGCAATTGGTACCTGATAGTCTGGCACTGAATTTTTTGCCAAGGCATTAGAAAAAAATTGTCAGGTATGGCATTACTGCTGCTCCTTTTGCTACACAAATCGTGTGTATTCTGGAAGCATGAGCTCCCCAACTGGTTAGGTCTGTGAAGGGTAAAGTACTGAAAGACACTCACAGATCAGAAGGGACCACTGTGATCCCTCATCCTGATGTCCTACATAAGGAAAGCTATAGAGCTTAACCTGCTAATTTTTGCAGTGGAAGGAATTGTTCTTCCCTGCTGTCTGGGAAAATATTACCAGGCCTTATATTAATGATAACAATAATCATATTATTATTTATTAATGCCACTGATTATCTAATTGAAGGCAGCTTTTTATGTCTGTACCAACCAAAAATTCAGTAAACTGTATTTTCTTTCAAAACAACAACTTAACCCTCATGTCATTGGAGTACCGGGGTCTTAGGACAGACATGTAATTACTGGTAGCACCACACCAATTGAGATCAGGGCAGTGGATTTGGCAGCCATTGGGGAGCTATCGGTTTCCACGCCACCAGCACAGACGAGACCACCAAAGAAGCGTAGATAAACATGGCACGAGGCTGAGAACTGTGCTGGAAACTAGGACTGAGCTTTGTGTCTGAGTGTTCCAAATAAGATGATGTTTAGGTATAACGAGACACAGTTATACACAGAAAATACTCATTGCAATGGCTGCAGACAGGATCTGAATGCTTTCTTCTACTGGAAGATACCAAAATGAATTAAATGCAAAGAGATGTCCCATAAATTGTAACAAATAATCCATGGCACAAATTTAGACATAATACTAACTTCAGCTCTCACTGTGAGGTTTATGGCTTTATGTAACCTTGCACTTTCAGTCACTTACTTTTTGGTTTACTCTTTTGTTAAAACTGTCGTTGTCTGCAACATGCACTATAAAATGTGCTCCAGTCCAATTTTAGGTAAGAGAAGAGTTTTTTCCCATTTCCTGTCCTTCTTTTCAAGTTTCTCTCTGCCACCTCTGTGTTTACCCTGATGACCTTTGTGTTTCTTCCTAACATGGCCAGTCTCAATGGTTAACCTCCCTGTTATGGACAGAATGTGATGATAACCTCTTGTATTTAATAGAATCAAAAATGGATTTAAACAAAAATCCCACCAATATCTGTAAGGGCATTAAATATGCTCCAAGTGTCAACAGCACAAACTGAAAGGGATGGACAGATAGAGCAACTGAGAAAACCACATGCCTTGTCAAACAAGCTCAGTCTGTCCGGTAGAATGACAGTAGCCTGGTCACAATTACCCTAAATACACAGCTTAATCTACTGCAAGTCTTGTGACAGAAAAAAAAAGCCTGACCTTTGAGCTTTGTAGCAGTCACAAATAATAAGGATGAGCTACAGAGTAACTTTATTTTGTCCAGATAATTACATACGGTTCTCTTCACAGCAAGTCCTACCTTATGCTAGAAAGGAAAATTGAAGTCTGGTAGCTGTAATTTAAAAGAAAACAGAAGAAATTTGAAAGAAAACGCACTAGGAGTGAGAGACATCACTTTGCTGGAAACACAGAAACAGTATCAGTCACCCCATTCTGAATGCCACTGACTCTTCCCTTCGGTATGCAGCTAAAAGCAGAAGACAGAAAGAGAGACCAAAGAAAGCAAGGCTGTTAATATCCTGAAGATAATTTCTCAAGTGTTTATTAAATTTTTCATTATCTGAACCTAAGGTCCTGTCTTGTCAAGAAGTGATTCCAAGGAGATGAGAGGGCTTTATTATAGAAGAAAGATGTCCACACATGGAATTTTCTTTTTATTCTTTAAACTCACTCTACTAAAAGTAATTTGCAAGGCTAGCCAAGTCCCTTAACACATAGTATTTTCCTAAACAAAAAATAAAATAATCTCCCATAACCGCTGCTTTGGTCCTGAATTCCTGGAAGATATTTTCATTTTGCCACCAGCAACTCTAACTCGACTTCCCACCCAGAGCAACCTTTTGTACACTGGCAAAAGGTAACGTTGAGGGGAACACTGAAGGCTAATGGCCCACACCTGACTGAACCCAGGGAAATCACTTCAGACATCGTATCTTCTGTGAAAATCTCCAAGGGTGGCAACACCTTTGTGAGACCACCCTTACAGTATGTAGTCTCTGTAGACTCTTCAATTACTTTGGTCTTCAGAGTCTATAGATTAACAAATTGCTCAGGTGGGCACCACAAATTAAACGCTGTGCAAAACAGGTATGGTATGGGAGAAAAATGAATAAAAGAGACCACCATGCTTGGGAATCTCTGGTTGAAGGAAGACAAAGAGCAGTGCTAAGAACCAGAACCACTAAATTAATGTGAGAATTCAGTTAAACCTAAGAAATATGAATATGTCATCCTGGGAAAGATATAATGCACAAAGAGGAGGCCATCAGCCTCAGGGAACCTGACAATTCCCACCACTCAAACATTTGCTATAGGCAAGGCCTATGGAAGTAGTTGGATAGTAAATGCTACCTATCCCTTGGCAAGGAGCTGGCTCACCACTCTCTCATTATCACTGGAGTGTTTAAAGGCAAATGGGGATACTCTTCCACCAAATCTTTGTTCTCACACATCATACTTCTATTTTTCCATTGGAATTGTCTTTAAAAATAATAACAGGGATAGTGGGAACAAACACCAACAAATGTAAGGTAGGGGAAAGGATTTACTGCTTGTGGCATTAATTCTTTCACTAATAAACCATAACTGCAAATTCAGTTACTCTTAATAGCAGAATTAGGTTCTTACCTGTTACTTTTTGCCATTCACATGACCTTTAGTCATTGGAACTGGAATTGACTTGTGTGGGTGTAGTTTGGTATGAGAATTGAAGGCTCTCATAATTCTCAAACACACCTACATTGATGTAAGAGCTGCTTAGTGTTTCAATGGAAAAAAAGAAAAGATAAGTAAATCTTGATAATGTAAATAGTGTGCAAGCTTTAGAGATCATTTCCTGAATACGTGGAGTAAACTAGGTCAGGGGGGTGGGAGGGAAAACTTAGAACAGATTTCAGAAAGAAATTGAAAAATACGCACAGATTGATGAAATTTGTTGTTTAATATGAACTGGGGATGCTGTCATAATAGACAAATAGATCAACCGATCAACTGATCAGTCCTGTCATGACCTGTAACAGTGCTTGGAGCTTATCATGGGAACAGTCAAATTCTTGCTTGTTGTTTCAACACTTGATGTAAACTGGATTATGCTATGATATTCTTTTCCTGAACATTCTCAAAAGTCTCACTATCACTGTTCACCCCCAAAACTACAAGGTTTTGCATTTATCATCAGATAGTGGTGCAATTTTTTTTAAGCTTTGCTTTGTGAGGCTTGTTCGCTATCACAAGCTGAGAGTGTGTACTTAAATGGGTGATGAGGAACAAGCCTCCCAGGCAAATATGAGTTAGCATACAAGCTTTGGAGCATTTCTTCATCCATATAATTTCCCCATTATGAGGGACAGTTTAATAAGTGCCTTTAAACCAGGTTCAGAAGAGCTTTTTTTTTTTTTTTTGATATTTGTTAAAACTAACCTCACAAAGATAAAGCTACAGCAGGAGGTTCCTCTGATGCCTATTGCAAGAAAGGGAACCCTACTAGCTTTTCCCATGTAAGACAGGGGAACACTTTTCCTTATAAAATTTGTTTTGTTTTAGCAGCAAAATCTGAAGAAAATAAAAAAGTCATTCCAAAATCAACTTGATCCAAATCACATTTTCTTCCCATTCCTACTATTGAAATGAAAAAGGATCTTCCCATCCTACCCACATATAAAATTAACACAACACTTTTTTTTTTTTTTTTCTCTTCCCTCAAATGCCTGTGTATGATAAAAGATTTTGGAGATGGGAGATAATCAAGAAGATCCTCAGATGGGCTGTTATTTGTTCAGTGGGTGGGAAACACAGATTCAGCTCCCTCCTCTGTGTGAGGGTTTGAACGCACCATTCCCACCTCAATGCCCCGAGTTATATGAGCTACTTCCACATATTGAGGACTCCACACCACCACGGAGAGGTTCAAACTCCTGATTTGATTTTGGGAATTACACCATCTTCTCACTAACAGTTCTCTCTGTCGGCTCTACTACAGTCTGTCCATCTCGGAACAGGAGGTAACTTTTCGAACCAGAAGCAATCGAACAGGCAGACATCTGAATTAATTCTTCTATGTGTTTCCTGCTGAGTCCTCCTGTAACAAGTATGTGGTGGAGCCAAGGGCTCCAGTAACTGGCACCAGGGAAACCAGTCCAATGTTGTTACCAGAGAATCAGAGCAGGAATCAAATTATGATTCAGAAAATGAATAAATTATCCTGAGGGTGTGAATTTATTTACATGTTGGCTTCTCAGCAACAAGTTAATGGTGCATCTGGACCCACACAGTCATGAGTGTGGACGTCCTTCCACATCACTGTGGTGCCGGGGAGTAGCGCCCGCTTGGCCTCCTCATTGCTTCAGTCAACCCAAGTGCTGGCTCAGAGGCAAGACTCACAGGGAGGGATTAGAGAATCACAACCGCCTTCTTAATGAGATTTCATTTCCCTAATGCAATGACTTGTTTTAATCCCACTAGTCCTCCAACCTTTCAAAGAGTCCCCAGAACAAAACAGGCTATGTGAAAGTAAAGAGAGCAAATAATAACTGAGACAACTGAACAACTTGGGCATCCAAAGTTCATTTTCAAAAGCCAATCACACTGTAACTGAAGTGAACAGTATGAAAAAGGAAGTTTTCAGTCTGAAAAAGCAACTGTTGTTGCCAGCAGGGAGGAGCACACAACGTACCTAATGTTACCTCATGTCGATGCTGGTCTGCACATATTTCCTTTATGGTCAATGGAGAGAGGCAATCTTTTCCCTAAAGCAACTCAGAGCACCTCAGTGAGATGGCTGCAAGACCACTTCTTGTCTGTATTTTTGAAATCTACTTCTTTTTAACTCTAAAATGTAAACCTCTTAAAAACACTCACTAAATTGTACCAACCTTCCTCATGCATGAGCAAAATACTCCTTTTCTTCACACTCTGCTTATCCTCTTTAATGCTTGAGCATCCTCTTTAAGACTGCAGCATCCAGTAACGAATACGTGAAGCAAAACATTCAAGGCTTTGTATTTAGCCTATGTAAAGAGTTCAACTTTCCTCAACTTTTAGGAGGAATCTGTTATAATAATACCTACAAGAGGCAAAAACCATTTATCAGCAGCAATTAGATATTTCTGGAATGCAATCATATTTTTCCATATTAGTGTTCATTCCAAGGCGCAGTATATTTTCTATAGAGAGGATGAGACCCTATATAATCTTTTTGAGATGAGAAAGGTGTTTACAAATCAGTATGTTGGTTACACTTCCTGCTATTGCCACCAGATTTGGAAAAAGGGATCTTAGTAGCAGAGTAAATACACAGCAGTTTACTCCCAGAGACTTGGCTTTAAATTCTAACGAGGAAAAATAAATGTGATAGCCTCCATCCCAGTCAGCGCAAGTTATTTATCATCACCGACCCATTAAAAATCTGGTGCAGAAGCCAGCACTCATCTGGCAGGAAAAGCCTCAGTCTAGAGTAACTGGAGACTCGTCTGTCAGCAAGAGAAGCATGTACACCACTTGTCTGTTATACTGGTATGGTTTATTTTTCAGACCATCAATATAATTGGTGATATTAACAAAACTAAGTATATAAAAGAAACTGGTAAAAGTTGAAATTATTAAAATAGAGCTGCCTGGAAAACAAGATTATTTTTTTTCCACTGCAGAAAACAGTAACACACTTCTGAGAAAGAAAAGTTGACATTTCAGACGCTGTGGAGATATTCCTGCTGTGCATTGTGCCAGCAGTCTCCTTTGGACGGGGCTCTGGGACAGCACTTATCCTTCTTCACACACTACCATGTCCATGCCTGACCAGGGGAGATGGTGCAGGGATCTGAGGATCACTGTGAGTCTTTAGAAATGACACCTCCTGGGGAGTCTCACCCATAAGGGAGTAATGAGATGAGACACACCAGAACTTTTAACTCTTTTACAGCACTACAGTTGTTGAATGCAGGGCATCCAATACTTCCATTTTCAGAATTCTGTTTTTCAACAAAATTATAAATGCATTTCCATTTGAAAGAATTCCTTTTTCCAAAGCCTGACAAAAGAATCAGTTCCAACAACAACAACAAAAAATTCAATTTGGTTTAATTGCTTACACTTCCCACTTATCTCACAGAACTGAAAAGCACCAGCAACTCTCCTTGTCATTTCCATTTCAACCCTGTCACTGGTGCTGCAAAATCAGATCCCAAGGAGAAATACCTTTATAAATCAATGACTAAATGCTTTCATGAGATTTTTTTTCCCCCAGCCTTATCTTAAAAGGGTAACGTGTGACTGGCAACGCTAAGAAGAAAATTCTTGTTATTGTCCTCAGGCTAGGCACTCTTCTGGCAACTACAAAATAAATTTAGCTGAACCATAAACTCCAGTAACTATAAGCATTAGGCATTATCTCTCCTGAAAATATAGTTTTGCTCTGCAAGTTTATTAATGAGCAGATATTTTCAGTTAATTTTTCAGTAGAGTTACTGTTTCTGACTATCCAGGCTTCGGAGAAGTGAAAGGGAGTTTATAGGCACACAAAGCAGGAAAAAACAATCTGACTTCATCTGCTGGTGACTGTTTTTTTGTTAAATGTATATAGGCAAAGAGCTTTAGAAAAGCTGGAAATTACTGTTTTCACCTTCTTTGCTTGGATAGCTATCAAACATTTTTTATTTTTAGCATCAAAGTAGCTGAAAGGGCATTGTTAGAAAGAATGGGCTCTCTCTCTTGGCTCATGCAACAAACTTCAGGGAGGGGACTTAACTTCAGAGACTGTTCTGAAAAAATGTTTTTTTCATTCCGAATCCAGCTCAGCAAACTCTGTTTATTCTGTTCCTCACAGATTATGGTCTTATTTAATTGTACAATATGTTTTTATGTATATGATTCGGTTCCTGTGGATGTAATCGGAGGAGGATAGCAATAGTATCTTCTAAGAACATAATGATCACTCTGGGTCAGACCAAAGCTATAAGTAGCTCCATATCCCATCCCCAGCAGTTGTCACTGGAGGATGCTTAGCCAAAAAGCATAAAAACCAGGGCATGTAGAAAGTCATTCCCCCCCACCCCCAGCTCCCACCCCAGGTTTCCTCTCTCAATTTCTGGAAATTAACCACTCAGGTTCTTCCTGAATCAGACACTACTCTGGATTACTGTGCTCAAGAGCTATCTAATGGCATTTCATTGTTGATAAGCAAGGCTGTGATTGCTGCTTACTTGGTATTCTGTGCGGCCTCTTCGGTCCTGCCCTCGTTACTACCTCTCCAGCTTGTTTCTTGAATCATGTATTGGCATCTCATGCAATAAAAAAGCATACTTCAGAGATACCAATCTTTGAAGAGCAGATCAACAGCATGATTGTTATAAAGTTATTTGCAGAAACCTATTACAAGTGATTTATTCTTTTATAGCACTGGCTAGAAATTATATATGCGTACACTTCTTCAGGCACTGAATCAGGAAACGAGATCTTGGCCAAGATCTCAAAATTAGGAACAAAACCCAGGCCATTCTGTCTCTCCATGTGCACTTTCCAGGTCCTACAGAATTTTGTGTCCAAATAAATTCTTGCACCCGACAGCAATGAAATATAATGACTCGAGCTACCGTGTCCTGAAGTCACTGAGTAAGGCAACCATCTATTTCATGTACCACCAGCACAGGTAGTGCCTCTGGACATAGCCTCATTTTTGGGGAACTCCTCTGCCTTCTTTTACAACAGGATTTGCTAAAGTATCCCCCATGATCAGCTCTTGTGTTTCTGTACAACCACCAAATAAAAGCAGGAAAGTGATAGTGCCTATTGTCAGACGCGCTTCTGTGTTTTACACTTCTCTGCTTTCTCATCATAGAATAAATAATCCAGCTTTGGGCTAGTTTTGCAAACTTCAAATAAAAGACAATCTTGGAAGCAGAAATCTCAATAACACTTAGCATTTACATTATTAATCTTCAGATGGTACAAACATTAATTAATTAATCTCAGTGGGTGAAATTCAGCCCCAATAAAACTCTGATGACTTTTGTGGGTATTTGCCAGGGAGAAATTTAGCTTATGATTTTTTTCCTTTTGGCAATCCTGCTCACTCCTACGCTTGGAGCAGTTTGTATTTCCCACTCTGTCAGTGGCGAACCTTTTGGCAGAAGCAAATCTCATGATGTGCCTGATGGCTGTATCGAGCTAAACCCTGCCTCTGTAAGTGCCGTGCAGCCCCAGTGATTTCCTGGGTATAACCAGTGGCACAGATTTGGCCCATTGTGAACCAAAGGCAAGAATGAACCTACTGGGAAAACAAGAATAAACCTCTTCCAGCTCACTCAATTCTACCTTAAGGTTTAGAAACTTCTGTAATTCCTAATTCACATTTCTCTGGAAGTGAAATACAAACAACAATTTTGCCTCATTTCTTCCATTTCAGCAGCTCACTCTTTTTAAATGTCGCAGACAGAATCAATGTCACTCATATAAGAAATTTTAAAGTAAAACTTAGAAAATGCTTCCTTTTAACGCTCAAACCTGCAGCAAATATAAACCATTGTAAATGAAACCTAATTTGCTAACATGCAGTGCTAATTTGATTACTCTAGATAAAGGTCTTAGTGGGACCAATTGGCACTTGCAGCAGTGTGAAACCAGGAGGATAATTTGCTAAGAGAAAAGTGCAAGCTCTCTTTGGCACCCTGAAATGTGTTCAGTTGGTTTTGTGCTTTTGCATTTGAGTGAGTACTCCAGCACAAATTGGGCACAATTAGCAGCACATTTAAAAAAATACAGCTCAGTTCTGGTGCTAATTTGTCCTTGCAATAACACCAATTTCCTCTGTATTTACACTCAGTAAGCGTACAGAGGCTAACACAGAGGAAAGCTGTGGACAATCCTCATTTGTATAGCACAGAGCAAATAATTCTTTGTGCCCCATGTGAAATGAGTCGAATATCTCAGCCCACTTTCCAGAGAACATGTGTCTACATCACAAAATCTGCCACCACAAGTTGGCACTAATTGGCAGTCTCAGCAAAGTGGCAAAGGAATGAATGGCCCCTGGATACCGAACTAACATTTTTCCCCTACAGGTGGTCTTTTCAAGTCGGAATTGAGATGTACATTGTTTAGGCAAGGTGAAGTTTGTGCTGCTGGTACATGTTTTGTTGATTCATAGAAGATTTCAGTGTATAGTGAGCATTTTCATGAGCGTTACATTCACACTATTAAAAAAATAAACAAAACCCTTAAATTGTATTAAAAAAACAACAAAACAAATTCCAGCTGTCCCTATTTTTCCCCCCACTTCGCCTCCTCAAAATCCTTAGTACGTTCAAAGGCACGACCAAATCTTTTCAGTTCTCTTCAGCATATATTGATGAAACAGCTCCCTTAGATCTGATACCAAACCAAAAGATTAGAATGCCAGCTGCTTTTATCAGGGACCTGACTCTACAAACTTTATTCACATATAGCCCCATTTGTGCCATTTTCTAGGCCTTGTTCAAAACCCACTGATATCAGTGGGAAGTCCCCAAAACTCCAGTAAGCTTTAGAAAATGTGCTTTGTTGAGAGGGGGGCTAAGGAGTTCAATCTGCATAGTACTGTCACTGGAAAAAAAATATCAGAGATGCTTTGATTATGCAGTATAATTACATTTACAGGGAAAAGAAACTGGAGACTAAAGAGGCTCTTTAGAAGACTGAAAATTAAATCCAGATAAAGCAAAAGCAGAAATAAGTTAGATGTTTTTCCTTGTTTAACAATGGCAATCAACTAATGAAACAAGCTTCCAAAGGAAACTCAGAAGTCCCTGTATGTTCACATCTTCAGCTCCAGGTAAGATGCTTGTCCAGAAGATGGGATTCAGTTATCAAGGACTGACTGAAATGTTATGGCATTTGTTATATGAGCTCAAACTACATGATCTAGTTTAATTATCTATCCTATAATTAATTCATGCATTTTTAGATAAGTTTTCAAAAATCGCCACTTGTGTACTGTAAGATGAGTTGATTTTTGGTCATACCCCTTTCTGAAACTTCCAATTAGTGCTTACTTGTTTATATTTTCTGGCAGGAACTTCTCCCCTTTTTCAGAGGCTTGTAGATGTGAACAAATACTGAACAGCAGAGCAATGTGTGTAGTAATTTCTAAAATGGAACAGATTTTCACCAAACCGAGAAGCAGCACTTACTGTTCAAGGGAAGAGAGGATTCATTCTCCTCTTCTGATTCAGCCACTGGCCCTCTTAACACAACAGGTAACGGCACAAATCAGTCAGTGCAAACGTATTTGTGAGGCACTGGACTGAGACCATATATCTCATCTCACACAAGCTGGCACACAGCAGATGGACACAGTTGTTCAGTGCTAACAACTCAGCCACAGGTAGGTACAAGCCCAAAGTCCTATCTTGCACTGATGGCAAAGAGAAACAGAATGTTTCTGCCATTCCTGTGGGAAGGGATCTTTTCCTGCCACTACTCATAAGCACATAAAACTCCCCAAGCTCTGCCAGTCCTCCCCCATTCATTCATTCAAACTAATCAGGAGTCAGTATTAGCAATCTGTAAATTATAGCAGGTAAAATCCTGCACGGTGCTGGGTCTGAAACAGGCCAGCTTCTGAACTGTGACTCTCAAGTGCCACATCTTGGTCTCTGCTTGCAGTTTATCCACTCAAAGAGTTGAATATACCAGCCCTTTTGCTGATACATCCTTCGAAGTAGTTTAATACCAGATGTCAAAAGAGAAGTTACCATAGTTTTTATGAATAACTACCTTCTAAGGAACAAAAAGGTATTTCTGGGTTTCTCTTGAAGAATAGCTTTTCAGGCTATCCAAAAAGAATTTTAACCTGCCTGACCTTTTTATAAGATGTAAAAGTGGACTTCTGTATACAGTTCTTGTATTGTTTACTTATCTTAGAGTGATGCAATTTGACATCATTGCGAATTGTCCCAGAATAACTTTGACCTGTAACTCTCACATAGATTCACCCAAGCTGTCTCCAAGCGAAGTAGAGAGACTGGAAGAAAACAATACCTGGCAAGCGCAACACAAACCATAAGAAACCTGCTTTGTGGCCCTGACAATCGTTGCTCTACATGTGCCAGGTCAGCTTCTTAAACCAAGTCAGCTACTGCACCATTCACAGCTTGGTGGCACGGTCCCACTGAGATCTGCTGTTAATGGGTAAATTCTTGTACCATCAGTCACTGGGTCTAGTCTTGTGGGTATCAGCCATGATTTCTACACACACTGGAGGGAAACTGATACCAGTAGGACAGGCGAACAGATCCGGCAGGGTAAGGACTGATCTTGCTGTATGGACTACAGCCAGAGCATCAGTAACTATGGCTTTCACAATAATAGCAAAATACCATTCTCTCACCTATTGAGGAATCAAAACAATACCCTGTCCTTTGACACTTCCCACAGTGTACAGGACTGATCCCATATTCCTAGAACTTTACTCCTTTTCATTCCACTTTGTCTCTGTCCACTAGGTACAGAAATGGAAGAATAACCTTCAAAAAGAAGATAGTTATCCTGATGAAACAACACAGCATTTGGCACACTCCCCTTTTGCACCATGCTTTGAAGAAGCACAGAGCTGCAGACTGCAAGTACTAAGTGTTTCTGTTATTATTGCTCTTGGGCCAAATTCCCAAAGCGCCCTGTTTGGCAATTAATTTGGCTATTGAGATTCTAACCCCTGGTTGTCCTCAGGCTGCTACGAAAGGAGCATTAAAACGAGAAACAAAAACAAATACCACTTTAGAGAGAGAAGAGACTCTAAGAATGGAGTGGGAGATTCGACTAACTGAAGTTGTGGAGGTCCAGCTTTGTGGCATTGCAGGGCTGTTTCAGCTGCTACCGTGCACTGGCTTCTCCTACCTGCCAAATTAATTTCCCTTCTTTTTGATGTTTAATTCCAAAGAGCTACACAGAACAGGCATTGAATGAATGTTATGCTTTGTAACGAGTCAGTCCAGTCTGTGCTCTTCCCTTAGGCCCTACCTGTCTTCTAAACAAGCCAGATATTAGACATGGTAGCGGGCTCTGTTGACTGATGTGAGTGTTGAAATTAGAGCTTTGCTTACTGCTACCACTTATATTTGCTTTACACTATTTGGAAAAAATTCACTAAATACATTTGGATAGCAGGTCAGGCAGGCCAGTTAGCAGTATTTATTTATTTCTGTCCTGTGGACTGGTCTGGCTGAATAAGAAACTCACTGTAGGGATGAGTTGGCTGGTGCGGGCAACAGAGTTGCAGTTGCTGCTTCCACTTATTTTATCCCAAACTATTTAGAAAAAAGTTCAGCCTCTGGAGTTTTATATTTTACAGCATGCGAGGAAGGTTGTTGAGTTTGTTTGTTGATAATCATGGAAATCTCTTATTTAAAACAAAAATAAAAATAAAACAACACTAAGCTAAAGTAAAAAAACAGATTTTAAGAGGACGGATGGTACCTGCTATCATAGTTGTGACCAACTTCCATTAGAAAGGAAGAAAATTACAATAAGAGCTGAAAAAAAAGACTTCAGAATCCTCCCTCATTTCATGTCAATCCCCTAGGTGCTGGGTACAGTGAAGATATAGTACCATAAATCAAAGCTAATACCAACAGCCAGATGGTTCAAATTTGTGTACTAAGCGTTAGGCGCTAACAGTGCACAACAGCCTGTTGTCTTTCCACAGGAGGGTTTCCAGTTTTGGGCAGCTAATTAGTCTGAGGCCCAATCTGAACATTTTTCCACACAAAAATTAATGTATGCAGAAACAGGCTAAAATCCCTCTCTACTCTAACTTAGAGCAGTGAAAACAGGCAGGAGAAAATTGTCTGAGGGAATCGTATAGACAGGAGCCTGCACAGAGAGCTGACACAGAGACAGAGAGAGAGAGAAAGGGAGAGAGAAAGGGAGAGAGAAAGGGAGAGAGAAAGGGAGAGAGAAAGGGAGAGAGAAAGGGAGAGAGAAAGGGAGAGAGAAAGGGAGAGAGAAAGGGAGAGAGAAAGGGAGAGAGAAAGGGAGAGAGAAAGGGAGAGAGAGAGAGAATCCCTGAATCCTCCAGAATCCCTGGAGAAGAGAAACTGTCCATCTTCAAAGTTTACTTGCGAAGCTGCTGCACGGAGGGTCAGCTTGTCACAAACTTAGTCCAGATGGTGGGAATAAGTATTTTACAGGTGACATAATTTACATGATGCTTACATTTAACTGAGTCACCTGCTATGGCAGTCCTTCAGAGACTTAGTGACAGGGACACCTAATTTGTGGACCCCAAATGAGCTTAAATAGCAAACCACTCTGCCCTGCTAAGAAGCTGGTAATTTTACCTGGGAGTAGTATTCTCTGGGAACTTCGCTGGTAAAACCGCTGACACCTAACCCATTAGGCAGCAGACTTTCTGGACTGCGCTGATGACACAGATACTAAACTTCACTTCATTTCCACTTCCTTCAGGCACCCAAGAGTTTTTTGCAGATTGGAGCCTCAGCTATTTAATGGGCCACAAGCCAAAAAGGTTCTGTAAAATGCAGAATTTTTTTTTTTTTTTTTTTTTTTGGTTCCTTTTCCCTCCAGAGAGCAAGCTTCATATATTCAGATGTGCTAGGCACTTTGGCAATGCTGAGATCCGGGGCACTGCAATAATGTTTAATCCCATTACTAATGCTTATTTTAGAATCTGCTTGTCCTTAAAGACATGATAGTGATCTTAATTATTGTCTCCAACATGTATTTGCCTGAAATAATTATTATACTTCATTCCTATAGAGACAATGAGATAAAACTCTAATTTCGTTTTATTGGCCCTTCTATCCATCAAGAAATGAGTTTCTTGTGAGAGCTTTGAAGTAGTCCCCTTCACGGATTAAACCCCTTGAAAGTACAAGAGCAGAAGGGCGGGGTGTGGGGGAATTGAAATAATTTACATCCCAGCAGACATGTAATGGGAATCAACAATGCAACTAGACCTACATGAGGGCTGAGAGGAAAACGTTGAGACATGCTATTCAGCGTGAAAAAAAAGTCTGTTTAGCTGCAGCTTTTAGCTCAGGAGACAGCTAAGGGCTTCAGTAAATCAGAGGAAATAAGTAGCAAAAAAAGGAGAGCTTCCCTAATCATATTTTTAAAAAAAAAAAAGAAAAAAAATTTAAAAAAAAGCTTTACTGGATAAAAGAACATCAGATGCTTAACTGTCACTTGGCTGGCTGCCAGGTCAGCTCAGGCTCACAGCATCACTGTCAATATTATCCAATGTGTAGGAAAATAGATAGCACAAACTCTAAGCAGCAGCTAGATTTGATGTTAGATCAACCTAAGATATTCACTCCAGATCTCTCCCCAACTATGAAAAGCATTATGCTCTGAATTTTGCTACAAACAAAATTTCAGCCACGTTTTTCTCAAAAGGTGGAGCTGTAAACTTGACCGCTGAGGCTGGTTTATGTATTTACCTCCAAATGAATGCAGGCCTTTCTTTTTTAAAATTTCAAACAAGATAGAAAAGAAAACCTATCCATTAAAGGGAAAACTTTGAGCACAAGAATTATAACAGCTAGGATCACAGTAGCAAGGCTCAGTACACAGTTGTAGGCAAGGATGGATCCCACGCAATCCTTAGAGCTGTCTCCTGGGATAGAAGGAACACTTTGGGGCTAGTCTGGTAACATCTTCTAGAAAGTTAGTGTTTTCCCACAAAAACCAACGGTATCTTAAGTTTTTAGGAACTTGATTGTAATGGGTGCTAGGCATCCTGCCCTGCAGCTGACAGAACAATTACACATGCTCTGAACTTTATGAGCAACAAAACTGATCTAAAATTCAATCATGTTTTTAACTCGTGCATCTGACTGAAACCAAGAGTGCTGAGGCCACTGCAGACTGGAAGCTGTATGGTTAGGATACTTTTAAATACAGATTAACATGTCTTCAAAGAAAGAAGGGTAAGAAAAACACGTAAAAATCCCGCCCAACACCTATGTGTGTTCAGAACACAGGTTTTTCCAGTGCTGGGCCATATGTAGCACATATGGCATATAAAGCAACCCTTCCTCTCCACCTGCCCATCATGGATGTAGCTCTAAAACACTTATTTTATTTTTTGTATGCTGCATGTTTAAATTTCTGAGTCTCTAATATCCATACAAGCAGCTGTCTTTTTTTTTTTTTTTTGAGGCACAGAGGTAGAGACACAAAGCCTGTGCGTTACCTCTTCCCCTCCACACACGTAGACTTTTGCTCTTTCTGCCTTCTGGCCTTAATGATTCCAAAATAAAGATCTCTCTGTCTGTCAGCAAGTGGCTGCTCTTTTTAGTGAGCCTTCCCACTGTAGTGCAGCCTCCAAACTACTGTGCTGTAAGAAAAGTATATTCACTTCTTCCAAATGCAACCTCGAAAGCCCAAACAGTGGGAAACCTCCTACTTGGTATCATGCCAAAGAAAGCTTGGAGAGAAAAATGGCAGTGTACAGACAATGGTACAGATGGTGTTGGTCAGAAAAATACTATATATGATTAGATTATCACAAGAAATGCAATGCAAATGGTAATCACATGTATGTCACCGGTGCTAAATATAAATGTGTCGGAGGCCTCCCATATGGAGAAAGCTCAGCTGATATTGATAAGATTTTGTGCTTCAGTTGTTGAATGAAAGGCTTCAGTCCAGCTTAAAGGTATGTGCTGACACCTTCGTTGTATTTTTTTGTAAGAAAAGGCTCATATCCTCTGAAAAAATCATCTTAATCATGCAGATAGCAGAAAGCTTAGGCTTCTACACTCCACAGGTTTTACAGCTCTGTCTTCTATACGGTCTCTCACTGGCCCCGGGAATGCTGTGCGGCAGTTTTCTAAGCTTGCCTTTTGCAGATCCTACACTTGCACACACCAGCCTGGTGCAAGAGGAACATATGGTCCTATGAAACTATCCAGTTCTTAAAGAAACAAAACATATTCTGATAGTAACTTCCTCTAAGCTGATTAATATTCTCTAAAATTCTCAGCACTGTTTAATCATGTGATAAAAAGTACCATTAATGCTGCTGTGCGAAGAACAAAAGGCAAACTTGTCTTACAGCTCTCCGGCGTTGATGGGAAATGATGGCTTGTATAATATCAATGCATAAGAAATCCCACTACTGCATTTAGAAAAAAATCAGTAATACTTTTCAGGTGATACAGTCCACAGGAGCCACACTGGCTGTCTGCTGGGTTTCTGCCGGGCAGCAACCATGGGAAGTGACTTCCCATAGAAGCAACTGTGTCATTTTGTTAGGAAGTAACAAGTCATGCAAAATCACATGCTGTATAACATGGTTACAGAAGAAGCGCCAGTACTGTAAAATTAATCAAACAATAGACAGAAAGAAGTAGAATTACATCAGTCAAAGTTCAAATCCCTCTATGATTACTGTTGGCAGCAGGCTTGCAGATACAACAGACTTTTGTCCTTACTAACATTCAAGGGCTTCAGATCTTAAAAAAAGAGGATGCTGTCATTACATCAGAACCAGGGGATAAAACTTCGAAGCAGCCGTGGGACCAGACCTCGAATCTTCTCTTCCTCAAATTATTGTCCTCACCACTAATGTATGAAGGAAGGGCTCTGACAGATGTCAGCTATAAAAAACAGCCTAGCTCCAGGGTTTGAAGACACGACTTCCCTCTGCTGTTGGCTCTCCACCTATACCGTGTTCCCACCCTCCAGGAAGAGCCAGGAGACCTGAACCTCCACTGGCACTTCAGCCACAGCTGTTCAGAGCTTTGCACCTTTGCCTAAACTGCTGCTAAATGGGGCAGATGCACCTCTGGTCTGCTCTCCTGGATAGGGAGGATGAACCGCTGCCGTGGTTTAGGCATAAAGGAAGGTAGGAAAATCTGACACCTTAAACATCCCAGTAGAATTAACATAGGTCTTTCTTGGTACAGGCAATCTCAATTTTGGGTGCAAAGTTTCACGTATCTCACAGGAGGTGAAATGACTTTCTTACGGCCAGACATTCAAATAAAAAATGCAAAAGTTGGTCGTCCCCCCCATTCATTACCAGGAAAATATCTGCACCGGTATGAATATTGCCTGGTGTTGCAGTACTGGGTTTACAGTAGTTTAGGCCCAGCTAAGCAAATATGAATAGAAACCAGTGCAAACCGCTTACATTATACTAAGTTTGAAACTTAGGAAACCCCCGGTTAAGTTAAATACACTGTCAATGGTTCCCCTCATAGCCCAGATGGTACAGCCTGGGGAAATCCAATATAGCACCCGTAGAAATACTTAGGGAGTAAACAGAAATGTTTGGAGCGCTTTCTTCCCCCCCCGTACCGCACAGGAGGAGAAAAGGGAGTGGAAATTTCAGCGGACACTTTTATTTCTCTGCTGTTACATAATTGCCCAGTGCCTTTGCTGAGTTCCTCCCTCTTCCAGCAGGATCAAACCCATTCTAGGCTGGGAAACTGAGACAGAGAAAAGGTATGTGACTTGCTCAGGGCTATGCAGCAAACCAATGGCGGAGGTGGGAGGAGAAGGTACAGGTCCCGACAGAGCCGCCGCTGAACCCCTACAAGGCTCCGCATTCCTGCCATTCCTTGCAAATACTTTTTAAAACCTGAAATGTTCCTGCATCACAGGCTGACCATCCGACTCCATGCACCACCTGCTTCTTAATGATCGCTTCGCCGTCCAGGGCGCACAAACAGACACTGTAGCTATTTCTTGCCTTTGTTTCAAGATGATTTAAGATTTCTGGAAATCATGCCCATCACGCCCAGCATATTCACTGACCAGTGATTTTTCTTTTTGGTAGCCTTCCCTAACCACAGGCCTCATTTAAGCGTCATCGACTGAGCCTCCTATTCTTTTAAAATTCTGCAGTAGATTCCATTTACTAATACTAACAGGAAATCCCATGAATCTGCCTCATGCCCTTTCACTGACTTCACAAATCCAATTGATACAGATAGAGCCAATTTCTGAAACTGCAGCTGTCCACACTTACAAAGCTCTGACTGTTAGATAAGAAAGTGCCAGCTGGAGCAAGAAGTTTCTCCTACTACTAGATGCCACACTCTCAGCCAAGCGGGCAGCTGTCAGCTTGGGTGGCGGCAAAGCTGCATAAATGGGAAACCCTTAGATCCAGTCCCTTGTGCTCAGCTTAAAGCAATTGAAAAGTCCCACAACAGGAAAAGTGAGCAAAGCTCAGTCCCAGAAGGCGGCAATTGCACTTGTCTCTGAATTTCCAATTCTGTCTACATAACACTGCATCCCTTATGGACCATAGGAGGTGGAGCCCGAGTAAGGTTCAGTACTTGGGCCAAAAAGCTATGTTTGGTGCCTCTTTTGACCTAAGAAGGGCCATGGTCTCAGCTTCACTGAAAGAGAAGCTAAAGGCCTCTTCGAATCTGAGCAGGGTTTGGCACTTCACAAAGTTAACACATGGTTTTATGATGATTTTCACTGCTGGTTTTCAATCTTGCATGAGTTTTAATCTGCATATGATTACAGATCCCAAGATGTTTTGATAAACGGATGCTAGGCACTAGACTGGGAAGGGAGGGAATGGGCACAGTGGTTGGCTCCACCACCCTCAACCCAGCTGAGTCAAAGGGGAATGTGGATTGTTTTCCATGTGTGGGGTCAGCAGAAAATAGCTCGCCCCAGCCCAGGGCCTCCCCATGCCAGGAGACAGTGAAGGAAAGCAGACCCAGAGGCTCACTCTGCCTTCCTGAGGGGTCTCCTGAGCCAGTGTATTGAGGCATCACCCCCACCTTGAGACTGTTTATAATGTCAGAATATACACCTGATACTAATAGCACTGCGTGCTATACCTGGAAAGTGGATTTCAGAGGAGTGAAACAGGCATGCAGTTTCAGAGAGTTGGCCTAGTCCTCTGTCCTCCATGATTACTCCATAAAGCGGCTCTGCTGCGTGCCACCAAGTCTTTCTGCAGGCTGTGTCTGTCAGCCACCTGGCTGAGTATTGGGAAAACAATTATCAATCCTTTGTGGATCCCTACTTCACCTACCCTTGGGTCCAATATGTGAATGAGCATAATAAGTATGAAAAAAACCATGTCATTGATGATACTCAACAAATTCCATCAGCGGCTTCCTAATGGATTCCTGTTTTAAAACCAATGGCACATCATGGCTCACTGCTCTTTGCTGGGGGAAGGAAGCAGGACTTGGCTGGTTGGAGGCACCACAGCAAGGTAAAGCATAGAGGTCCTATATCCCAGACAGTTAATGCTGTTCTGCTTTTTCCCACTGCTCCCCTTCAACAAATAGGAAAAAATACATGACAGTGAAAGTGGCTCTCCAGCTCTTTAAATGAACTCCCATAGAGCCACTGAAAACAACTCCAGAACCTCATTTCTGTGGAACTCCCTCCTTACATTGGAGATATTTATTTATTGATTTATTTGTGAGGTTATTAAATCTCATTTGATTCAAAAGATGTAAGAAATCGACAAATGTTTTACAAGACTGTACATCTTCAGTGAATCTTTAAAAGTTACGAACAACTCTTTATTTAGTCTCTAAAGTAACATAGCTGCCCCTGGGAAAATGGTATATACATGCCCATCCATTCAGTTTTGCAGTTTTCCTATTTCTGAATCCTTCATCTGCTCTTCTGGAGATATCTCAGTGCCAATCTCTCTCCTCCCTCATCCCCTCATCAACCACCGAGAAAGAATTTTTAAAAGGGTTTGTAAGCCTTACCCTTTGCATATAGACTTTCTTGAGATTTTTAATCTTTTTAACCTTGCCCCTAAAAAAGAACCTTTTCAAAAGTATCTTTTCTACTTGATAAATGACATCAGCTGAATACTTTTACAATAATGAACAGAAATTCTTCAGTGCCTTAGGATAAGTTGGGAAGAACATTAAACCAGTAGCATTCAGTAACTTTGAATTATCCATGGGAAGCTCTGGTATCAGCGTGAAAATAATGAAGTGATTTGATCTACTGTAATAGATAGATGTATAGGTAGGTTTCAGAGATCTTAAGACACTAATAAGAAAGGGCAGCCCATACATCTAATTCTAAAGCCCAGAATTCATGAAAGTACTGAAAAATCCATATATATATATATTAAAAAAATAGCTCTCCATTTAAGTGAAGAATTTTTTTTTTTTTTTTTAAAGTGAAATACTGCATAAACACATTTGTGAAGATACTTTGCCACCCGTAATTGTATATTGCTTTTACTCTTTGTCCTCACACTCTTCTTTATTATGATTTCCTGAATGGGAAAAGGGTCTTCAGGAAAAAGCTAACAGAAAAATAAACAAATGAATAAAGAAATAGAAATTAAAGCCCAAACAGTAAATACAACACCCAGGGTTTTTTTTCATGGAAACTTTCTGTATGGATCTGTGCAAGTTACGTGTATGGAAAGTAGACTGTGGCTTTGTGGGCTTCTTAATATAAATATCCCTGACATAAAAATTACTATTCTAGATGTCTTTGTGGAAGGATCGGAAAAAAGCTTCTCGTACGCAGACCTATGTAAACTGTTTAATAACTAGGGAGAGAGTTTTGGGATAGATGCTGTCTTCCCCCACCCCCACCTTTGCAGACTTCTGTCTCGTTTTGTAAAACTGATTTGCTGTGTTGTTTCAGAGGGGGCAGCTGAGCAATCCGTTTCACTGCCTCCCTTTCCCATGGAACAAATCCCCCCCCCCAGCCCTCCTGCTGCATCCTGACAGAGATTGCAGGCCTTTCTTCACTGAATTCTTTCAATAATGCTGTAATTGCAACATTAGGAGAAACAATTAGGACTAAGGGGAGCTGCTTCTGTATGCCAGATCTGCTTAATAACTTAATTAAATAAACAGAAATATAATTATAATGTAAATATTTCCTTTCTTTAATTCATAGACATCCAGAGAGAGAGAATGTTGCTGAAATGATATAAAATTATTGAAAACCTTTTCAGTTTCTCCACACTTAAAAACCATTTCACTGTCTTCCCACGCCTACCCACTTGTAATATTCCACTTTTAGGATTTCGGAACCATCTATCAGACAGAGAAAAATGCATCCTTGGAAATGAATACCCCAGATAGTCAAAAGTGTTTATAATTGAAAAGGAACCATGAGGAGTAAATTGCTCTGTAATTTATAACTGCAGATTTCCTTCCTCAAATTATTTTCATTCAGCATTTTTCTCTGAGAACTTTTACAGTTTCAAATGTTTTTGAAAAAATGCAAGAGGCACTCGGATCATATTGTCTTTTGGCACGTACACAGCTACTCGGAGACGATGACCCTACCGTATGGCTTTACATTGAATGAAATCTAATGGCTTCAATACATTTACTCATTATTTACATCAGTTCAGCTGAGACCAGGCTTAAAATTTACCATCAAAAGATTATTCCCCCTCTGTTGTCACTGGGGAATTTTCTTTGGCTTCACCACAATAAAATCCTGAAAACAACCTGTTACTCTCAGTTATTCAGAAAGAATAATAAAAATCTAATCAGTGACAGTGATACAATCCTGAAACAGCAGCACGCGTGATACCACCTCAGGCCAAGCATTATGAAAAATATCTCTGAACTAGTAAGAGTAATAATAAAAAATGTCCTTCAGATTAGGAATAAAACTCCTCCTGCTAGCTGGATATGACTCCCAATACGGTGATTTTAGCTTTGTTCTTTATCTGTCAGAATTGCTAAAAGTTAAAGCCAGAGTGTAAATGTAGAAACCCACCTAATGCTGACTTCTGACTAACACAGACTTGAGATTCTTGGGATTTCTTCACGCAGAAACATCCAAGAGCTCCTGGACCTAAGCAAGACACTCAAAAATTCTCAGGGAATGAAAGAAACAGCAAGTTACAATTGCAATAATTATGGCCAAACCATATTTTCTGGTAATATCTTCCTTCATTTCACAATCTAAACCCATTTTTGCCTTTTGACAGTCTCCACCCCACTCTTTTTCATATATGCATATGACTTAACTTTATATGCCACAAAATGTGCGGTAATTTTCTGTCTGATGTCTCCTGTGATTGCCCTAGATCTGTGTTTGGCCTCATGACCTCCTACATCAACTCATCACCCATGCTAGAATACACTGCACCAGCAAATGGTTATACCATTAACTGAGTTTCTCAGCTGCAGAATCCAAGACACAGGTGTGCATTGTGTGTTTAGGAAGAAGCACAGAAGATGACTTCATGCCATACTTTGGAAGGAGGATGTAAAAGAGTTCAGGCAGCTAACGCAGATAGAGGGAAGGACAAGCTCTGCTCCATGAAAAGAAGGAAGATCATAGGTTACTGCTGAAATTCACATGACTTATTTGATAAAGCTGCAGCAACCACATTCCTCTAACAGCAGTGAGCACACACGAGAACGCATGGGAGAGAGCTCTCAGCTGGCAAACGCTCCAGCAACAGCTCCCCCTCACTGCTTCCCAAAGAGGCCCTCTTGTCCCTTGGTCACACAGCCTGCCAGCTTTCACACAGCAGAAAACTTTCTCTTTAGGATCAGTTCAGAACATGCCCTTGTTTATCCTTGCTATTGTTACTGTCACATAGTGTCTGCATGTGCCATTCAGAGCCTCAACGCTCAGATGCCAACTGCTGTACAAACACACCGGGACTCATGACAGGTACAAGGGGAAATCTGCCTTCTCGCTTCTCCTGTGTTTCCATATGGAGGCATCTCAACCCCAGCTGAGGTCCAGAGGGCTCTACGCAGAGCCGAGCTGCGTGTTCGGGTGTTAATTAGTGATTACAAACACACCAAAAGGGGGGATGGAAGAAAAGAAACAAAACTGATTAAACCCAGGGTTGATACAGACTAGTAGGATGCATAACTTTATGGCTGCAAATTGGTTTAAGATCAAAAGAAGAAAAACCCCACACCTTCATAGGAAACATGCTTATTCACAATTCCCTATTCTTTTAACATTCGTCTCCTTGTCTCAGAAAAAGTGACCCTGGGCTTACTGCCATTGTTGCTTGCATCTTCCCCCTCTTCAGACCTATTCTTGTTTCTACTTAGTGCTCTTAATTCCTTAAAAATAAAAGTTTATATTTATCTATATAGTTATACACACATATTCCACTCAATTTCCTCAGGATATGACTCTTCCATGCTGCATAAACTTCCTTCCCTGGACTTCTCTAGCTCCATCATTCTTTTTGCTACTGTCCAGGGTGCAGCTGTCAGGGGCAGGAAGCCCCAGACTCTCCTGCTCATACACAGATTGATCAAGGTCAGGAAAAGCGTAGCCAGGACCTGCTGCCTCCCACTCCCTTAAACCTTTCGCATAAAAACAAACAAGTCCTCAGATAGCCCAAAGAGCTTTCAAAGGCAGAAACCAATGAAGCAGTTGGTGTAGTAATGTACGACCCATCTCTGGAAAGGACAAACAGGTTACGGCCCTCCCAGGGCTGGCAGAAGGCTGAGTAATGGGCAGAGGAAACTCAGGTAACCAACGCTAACACATAAAAACTGCAGTGGGTGATCATGGTAATGAGGTGTCTTATCCAAGAAGGCTTCAAGAGATAAAATGGATATGCTCGAATAATGCAGTTGCTATATTATTTCAAATAATTAATTAAAAATGAGATTAGATAAGAAGTAACTTATCTATATTATATATACAACCTCTTCAGCACTCCTGATTTCCAAAGACTTGCAGATACGTGCTTAGATTAGAAACTGGATTTTTTTTTTCCTTAATCAATTTTTCTTTAACTTGGAATAGGGGACTAGAGAATGAACATAACGCATGTAGAAAACTTAAAGAAGATGATATTACACATGTGCTCCACGCATTCTGTCAACACAGGAGAAAAAAAAAAACTACGAAAAATATTTCATGGTCGTTGGTGTTTTTCCTCAAGTTTCTATAAGTTGATTTTTGGTGACTTCTCATAATAAGATTAGGAGAAACTGACGCTGAAATGCTAACAGAAAGAAGGAGATTTTATGAGCAGATTAGGAGAAAAAGGATATTGTAGCTATGCTGACTGCTAGGGGACTGAGGCATGGAGAGCTGCATGAAATTCAAAAGAATCATCTTAAATGTAAGTGTTCATCAAAATGTCTCACATAAATGAATCATCATGGTTTCTGAAGGGTGAAAAATTACCGTTCAGTAGAACTGGGTTTCAACTGCGAAAAGGTGAACTGGAACTGAAATGAACTTTCCCACGCTAAAGAAAATGCTTACATCCTGCCCAGCCAGTTTGAGAGACAGAAGTCAGCTACAACGTTTGGATGGAGAACCAATATTAATCAGTCAGGGGCTCTCTAATCCAAGGCCTTAGTTGAAACCCGTTTCTGTAGATACACATTTACGCTCACATGACAAAACAACATCAATAAGCGTTACGAAAGACAGATTCTGCACGGTGTCTTCAACTCCCCATCAATTTCAGAGGCAATCAATGGGCACTAGAAATATAGCACCTTGCAAGATTTAAGCCACCCTGAGCAACCACCACTGAGAAAATAAAGAATAAAATCTGTAATTTCTATTAAATATAATTAGCTGCATCTCCTTTTGTAATCCCAAAGCCCTAAGAAACATGCCATCTTGTCATTGGAGCAATAGGATAATTATTATAGCACAAAACTGGTAAAAGTAAAAATGTCCTCTGTTTCCCTTTGATGTTGAAAGAGGAATAATTAATTCAAAGACATGCAAAAATTAGTGGAATTTAAAATACCAAACAAATGTAGTCTAGTCTTGTCAGATACAGTGTACCTTTTATAAGACATTTCCTAGCTTGCCCAACTACAATGGAGCCCCCACAGCTTTTTCAGATCTACTCTCCAGGGTAGTTAGATTATCCTAGAGTACAGCAAAATAATTAAACCACACCAATTAAAACGAATGTGACTTAGAGGGCTCTTTTCTAAAGCATTGCTCTCTATCAACTGGCTCACTCCAAGCCGTGAAGAACATGAAAGTAACGTTGCATCTCAAAAAAAAGGAGGGAGAGAACTTCAGGATGGGATTGTATCTTAAAGATCATTCCAATGCCAAAACCCTTCTCAATAGGACAAAAGTGTGTTTTCCTTTTGGACATAAGGTCAGACATGCAATTATGAGTCTGTTTCCCTATAATTAGCAGAAGTCTCCAGCAAACTAACCTACTCTTTAAGACTACACCAGCCCACTGAACTAGAACCTCTTCAGCAGTGCCACCACGGGTTGACACTGGCCATTTGATTGCCCGGTGGCTGCACCAGACTTTCCCCTTCAGCCCTTGTGGATACTCATCCTGCAAATGCTAATGCAATTTATAATTTCTAGCAAGTGTATGATTGGCATCAGTAGAATGAAACTCCTAAAACAGGACCCGTTCTTTCCTAGCACATTCCACATTCAGCAAGAAACAACATTACAAATATTCTATTTCCATTTGTAATTTGAGTTACAACCCCGGTGCTTGCTTTCTGATAATGACTAAGCCCCATTAATTATGTCTTGGATCCTGATTTGCTAATGTGCTATTCGATTTCTTACCCTGTGTGTCAGCCTGTAACTGCAGCCTTGCAAGTTTAGCCTAGATTTGGTCTTAGTTTCAGAAGACAGGGTTGGAGAGCTTCAGTGAATTGTGTGTTTGGCACACAAAAACAACAAGACAAGTATTTTTGACTCCTGCTACTCAAAGACCAATTTCTTCTTTGATGCTTGGTAGCCTTCCTGGGTACTTTTCAATATTATATAAAGGACTGATATTTTGTTCTTTTTATTTTTTCCTTCTTTCTTATAAACCTAAGTTTCTTAATCTTAATAACATGCTGGGTTTTTTTTCAAATCTGCAAATATAATGCCTGATATAAACACCCACAAATTACACACTACATTGGAATTTCAATGCAATTATTAGTGTATGAGTGCTTGCATAATTGTCACTTCCTAGTATTTTATTCTCTTAAAAGCTTATTGAACTAATATTGATAATATTTCTCCACCATTCCAAAAATATCTAATGTAGTCATAATTTGCAATAGACTGCCCCAAAAGCCCTGAACTTTTATGTTAATGGTTCTTTTTTTAACTCCCATTTGGAATGCCATTCCATCTTTACCACATACCTTTAAAGATGCATCAGAGCTACAGATTCTGTTGTAGGATTATGGAAACTAATCACCTGGTAACTCTGAGAGTTAAGAGTAAGAAAGTTATAAATTAGATCAGGATCTCTACCATTCATTTTTTGTCAGATAAGTATTCACATCTGACCAGAAAGCTTTCAGTCTTACATTATCTGAGCAAAACAGGTGCAATTTATAAAATAAAATACAGAAGCACAACTGAGCTTCAGAGTTCCACCTATAGTTACAGAAGGTACTAGCACACCATCAGTATGCCTGCAGTGTGTATGGACCACATGTATGTTTTATAGGAGTTGTGTCTGCCTCTATCTTAATCCATACCACGTTATGACATTATATCCCCCTTTCCAGTACTCTATGGAAATGCACAGCTGCCCTTATGCTGGTTAAGCACTCGCAAGTTATTATATTATTTGGATTACCAAGACATGGAATCTCCAGCCATGGAGATTATGCCAATGGATTTTTAGTTTTGTTTTCCATTGATAACTCCCTGATTAACTGATCAAATAATCAGTCCTCTGTGAAGAAATGACTTACTTCATATGTGTACGACACTGAATAAAAACATCCCTTGCTCAAACAGCATGCAAGGTCTTAGAGCTGTTTAGCACTTAGCAAATTCGTCCCAGCGATGTGCAATGACAAAACAGGTATTGGTTCCAGGATTGGGCTTTTAGTCAACTGTGTATTTCTTCTCATAACGTAGCCACACTGCTCGTGCTCAGTTTTATGGGTTCTGGTCTGTCTTTCAGCTAGACTCTGTCTCATTTTTCCTATGTAATCTTGGGGAAATCTTGACCTTTTCTTGGTTCAGTCGTACAGGTAGGTTAACACTCAGTAGCCAACTTGTCCACTCAGGGGTGAGATGAAGCCTAATTAACTGACACTTACTGAGTTTTCTGAGGTCTGTTGATGGAGAGGATCATGCTTGGTATTAGAAAAACTGTCACACTTCAACTATCTTAATTTTGACAAATGCAGAACTAAAATGGGGGAGGAGGAAGCTGTCCCTTGAAGGTTTCCTTTCTCTTCAGTTTAGGCCTGCAGATGACATGGTTGGACTTAGAAATTAGTTCATTGAACAAAGCCATCCAAGCACCATTAACTGCAGTGGAGGCTTCTCATTTCATACCAGCCATTGCTATTGATTCTGAGGATCATCTGATTCCCTCTAGAAGGCCCCTCCACTATTTCATAATTAAATTTTCCAGGCCTCACTAAATAGGACAGCATGACTAGACTGAAGGTAATACACAGCATATGTATTGTGAAACCATAAAATAACAGCAGAGTTCCCTCTAACAGATAGCCATTAATAAAGGACATTAATCATATTAAACATTAATTTGTTTTTACAACATTTTTGTTTGAGGAACTTTCGAGTTCATGTCTCTGGTTAACACATATCTGACTACTTTATTCCTCTGATATTTATTATGGTAGGCAATCAGTCTTACTGTATTTATGGTCACTCAGGCTACATCTACAGTTGCACGTTAAACAGTACCAGTGTTCCTTCACTGGCCTTTGCATCGACTAGCACAGTTTGGCCACTCCCATACTATTAAACCATTTCACTCTCCAAAATAGGCTGGCCACTTCCAGTTGCCTACTAGGAATAGCCCACGGCTCTTCCTATCTCTCTGGCTTGCTTAGGAATTATCTAGAGCACAAGTTGGCCCAGACCATGCCAAGGGCCATTCCAACAATGTAACACCACAGGAAAACAGGAATATTGCCCAGCTTTGTGCTTGTATCCTAGTAGATATAAGCTCTGTCACACTCTTGCCCTCCTTAGAAAATGCATGCCCTTTATTCACCCAAATTATTCTATAAAAGAAAATACACAGTAAAAACATCATTAGCAAAAATTACTTGCATTAACTTTTTCAGGTGTATGTGCATTAGTGTTCAAGTTCAAGTCAGAGGAGTGCTTTTGAAGGAACCTCCTCTTTTGAATGTCCCCAGTTACCATATTTCAATTCCCATCACATGTCAGATTAAGAGCAGGAACTCACCTCCTTTCAGGCAAAACAAAACTGGAAGAGCACTAGTGCTCTCCAACAAATAGTGGACACCCAGCCCAGAAAACTGGTCCTACCCATGGTCAGTCCAAAGTCAAATGCCTGCAACGTGGACAGCTTGGTCCTCGGCACCAGTCATTTTGCTTTGTAGATTTGCTCCTGTCATGTTGCACTACAGCTAACATAGACATTGCCTTAGAATCATAGAATCGTTTGGGTTGGAAGGGACCTTTAAAGGTCATCCAGTCCAACCCCCCTGCAATGAACAGAGACATCTTCAATTAGATGAAGTTTTTCAGAGGCCCTTCCAACCTGACCTTGAATGTTTCCAGGGATGGGGCATCTACCACCTCTCTGGGCAATCCGGGGCAGTGTTTCACCACCCTCATCGTAAAAAATTTCTTCCTTATATCTAGTCTCAGTGTACCTTCTTTTAGTTTGAAACCATTACCCCCTCTCCTATTGCAACTAGCCTTGCTGAAAACTCTGTCCCCATCTTTCTTATAAGCCCCCTTTAAGTACTGAAAGGCAGCAATAAGGTCTCTCTTTGCAGGTGTCTCACGCTAAACCTGTTACTAACTGCTCTCAGGCTCCGTGGACTGGTGTCACCCCAGTGAGAACACTAACTGCACAGATAAGCAGATGAGACTCTAAGAACTGGAAGTCACTTCAGGGAAGTGAAGGATCACTTTGAATGAAGCCTGTAGTGCCCTCTAGTTTGACTCCCTCTTCAGAACCGACTAGGTTCAATTCCTCCATCGCTACATCTGGTTCCACACTGGACTAAAAGGTTAATGCTGGTCTTCAGTATCACTTCTCCTCCAGATGGATGAGTTCCACTGTTATCAGAAACAACTGCCACCCAAGCTACAAACTCTGCATTTGGCTGATTATAACTTCCTCCTGCATTTTGTCTTGCAAAGTGAAAAAGATGACTTGCAAATAGTCATTCATAAATAAGCTCAGGACTGGACCCTATCGATACACATAATCAATGTAGATAATGTTACCTATTATATTCTGTATAATGGCCAGTCTTTTGCGGGGGAGTTGCAAGCATGCTCGACGCTTCTGAGTTTATATGTCTTAAATTGACTTTAGATTTCTTTGCTTTTCTATAGTACATATTTTCAGAATTTTTGGATCTGATTCAGCTTGTTTCACTGAACAAAACAGTTTCACTGCTCTAAGACCAGAGGAACACAGTGGTGAATCAGGCCCTTTATTTGACTCCAATGGCTTACTATCAGGCCTACTGCAAACTACCTATTGAAAGCATGACAGCAAGCACTATGCTCTATAGTAAGCATTTGGAGTATCATGCTCTAAGTATAGGCCATATGAAGAGGTCTTTTGTTCAGGAAAGCAAACTGTACACTGTTTAGTAAGCCACACTCCAAATATAGTATCGATAAAGCACGGCTAAAATCAACTATTGCCTCAACAGGCATTCACAGATTTTGTCTGAATTAAGCACGCTTGAATCTTTGGGCTACAATGCATCCACTCAGTTCTTTCACAGACAGTTCATGCAGGAATAGGGTAGGCTGGGACTGGGTATCGGGCAACGCGCAAGAACTTGAGGCTCCAAGTGGGGAAGAAAAAAATTAGAAAAAAACAAAATAAAAATAAACCATATGGAATCCACACTCAGATGCCTTTAAAACAACCACAAACATTCTTGCTGCCTCAAGCTGCAAATGTCGTGAAACAATTACTGGGCTGGGGGACTTCAAAGGTTCACTGAGAGCAGCAGTTTTATTTTTCAATCAAACACAGGAATAGGGCTTTTTTTCCTCCCTCCCTCCCTCTCTCCTTTTTTTTTTCTGAATGAAACAGCGCCCAGGCTTCCTGATTTCAAAAAACCCTGTTCCGCTTCGCTTGACCACTCCATAACCTTAAGAGAAGCTCAAAAACTTCAAAATGAAACTGTGAGTCATAGGGAATGAAAAAAGACATTCTTATATTTCATTAAGGTTGAAAACTGCTGCATTCCTTGTTTGTAAAATTTACATGAATGAGCTTTAAGAGCTTGCAGCTGAATGCTGGGTAAAGCTCGAACTTCCATAAACTTCTATTTACTTAACCATTGATTCTAGAATGTGACTGGCAGTTATTCGTGGGGGTTTGCAGATTCATAACGCACCATGCACAGAAACAACTGGACTCCTTCTTGCCACTGGCTAGCCTATTTAGACTTTTTTTCCCTTTTTTTATTTTTATTTTTTTACTTTTTGGGGGATCTATACACTTTTATTTCATGCTTTCATTTCAAAAAAGCAATCATTTAACCTGATTTTCCTTGCAAGGGCTTTTGGCAAAGGCTGCAGGGTGCAGTGGTGCTCACCTAGAGCGTTGGCTGGTGCTGGTGGAAGTAGCTGTGCTTAACACCATGTTTTCTGAAGGCTGAAAACACTAGGGGCATGTTTGGCAAAGCAGATGTATGCCCAGCTGTCCAAATTCTGCGGTGTGGAAGGAGTACACCTCCCCGCCACCGGGAGAATCCAGGCTGCTCCTGGAGGCTGGATTGCAAAGGGTTAAGTTGGCACTGACCCCTTTGTACAGAGTCATGCACACAAAAATCATGCAGAAATAACATGCTGCCCCCTTTGAAGAGAACTGAGTCAGATTGTTAAAAATGAAACTGACTCATTGTAGAAACAGTGGTCACTGGAATGGCATCTCCACAACTGCTGCGGTAAGAGAGGAAGCTGCCTGACCGCAACTGCCTTTGTGCTTATTCTAGCTGTTTAAGTTCTAAAAACCACAAAACCCCATTTGAAATTCCACTGTATAGCAAGGTTTGTGTAATGAGGTTACAATTCATAATAGGATCATTGAAAACTGAAACAAGCAGCATTAATATGTGGACTGCCTGCAACGAGCTAGCAGCAGCGTGATGATGTCATTTTTAATTAAAAGTCTGTCCCTGTTTGATACGCTAAAAAAGAGTGCAAATCAGGGAATATGCGCTGATCCCATCCATAGGGAAAGACTGTCAAGGAGCACAGTGGTATCACAGAGCACCCTGCGAGCCATATGGCATGGCTTTAATGGAACTAATTCCCACGTACTCTGCTTGTGTCACGCGTATCAGGATTCTGCTCTCACACTGAAAAGACATTAGTCAGAAACAGGGGGAGGGGAGGCTTGGTGATAACCAGCATCGTGTCCTTTATCATAAATGCAACTGCAGCAGTGCAGAGATCAAGCGGAAATAGGCTGCGAGTTCATGCAAGAGCACAGATCCTTCCTTCGTGTAAGTCAGCGTAACTCCTTGGACTACACCAATTTACAGCAAAGCAAGTCTAAGCCTTGTAGCAGATGTGATTAACCAAAACAGCTGGTATTTGTGCAGTTATTTACTCATCCACTATTGCATTTTCACCCAAGATCAATACGGAAAATATCCACAAAAAGCTTACCTTTTAAGATCAGATGCTGCCAAGTACTCAGCACTGTTGGTTCCCTTTCAGCCTTGTACTTTTCTTAAGGCAATTAAGACCAACTCTGGACTACAGTGGAAACAGGACACATTCCTGTGAGCGTCAGTGGTTGCTGAACACTCTGCACCTCACAAAGAGCAGGCACTAAGGCCCCAGTCCTTAGTTAGAACTTGTCCTTAGTTCTCTGAAGCACCTTTTTGACTAGAGAGAGATTAGTCTTCCTCAGCTAGATAAGAATTATAGGATGTTAGTACTAATGAAGCGTGTCACAACTTGGGTGAAACAATAGAAGAAAGATGACCAGGAAAAAGTTTTTGTTTTAATTGACTACTGTTTCCACGTCCTACAAATATTTCAGAGTTAACTTTGCCATTTATTTAGAATTTTATTTTTGGATTTTCCACCCTAAATTACTGGGTTTGGGTCCAAGTCATGAAGACTATTACGTGAGCAATCCTTATGCCAAGCTGGTCCGCAGACCTGCATTAAACCAATAAGATTTATGTTTCCTTATAACATTTCAGTGTAAAGCTCAATGCAAGGGTATGTGTGGATCTCTGAAAAACGTTGAGTTGATCATGATCAAAAAACGAACTTGGGAATCATTAGCATAAGGTTTTGACATTAGGTCTTAGTTTTATAGAATCCTGCCCTTATTTAGGATATACATTGCTATTAACATGAGGGATATTGAGCTGGGAACTTCATTTGGACTAGTAGTTTTATTTCATTCGTACTTTAAGCCCCCCCCCGACAGCTATTCACAAAAGGAAGCAATAGAGAAGTTTATATCCCATCCCAGGTATCTGCAGGCCTACAAAAATCATACAAACTTCCTGTTAAAAACTAGAAAGATTTCAAAAAAGTTTCAGGTTTAGCCTAATCGGGAAATGCTCAGGCATTTCCATGCTGAGCACCTGGAACAATCCCGCTCTCCAAGTATCTTCCTACAGGATTCCTTTTTGCGAGACAGAATCGAACAGGACACATCTCTCACTGAGGCAGCTACTCCTTTAAAATCCCGTGTGTGGGTGCATGTGGCTGCAAGCACACGCATATGTATGGAAGGGAGAGAGTGTGTATAACCAACTTTCGAAGTCAGTGGGAGGGAAGGATTACCATAGGATTGGACCGCACATGTTTAATTTTCACAGAGACTTAGAATGAAATATGCTACATCAGACCTGAGATAGCAGTGTTCAAATCCTTATTGACCCCAATCACTTTAAGCCTATTGAATACTGTAGTCCATATATAAGTTTTAAATTACACTTGTAGAATGTTCCTTGTTGATACCGAGCGCAACATGTTTTTGGAAGAAATAGTGCTTCCTTCTTGAACCACGATGAGCAAGTCCAAGGTCAGACAAATCAAGCGTGGTAGAAACGGTTGCGGTGCAAAGGGCTCAGAGGGTCACACAGAATTTTACTATTCAACTTAAGAAACTTGGCTATTTGTCAGGGAATGCAAAAGAGCCTATCATCTTATGCTAATGATTGACATAACTCCATATATTCATTACTATGAAGCCAAAATTTATCAGCTAAAAAAAATATATAAGACTATCTATCCTATAAAAAACAGATCATTATTCCTACAAACTTTATCCACTGAACCATAGCCAGATAAACAATGAAGAAGAGCTTTTGAATTTGTTCTCTTCCATGGAAAAAAATTGGTTGGAAAATTAAATGTAAAGCTGTTCTCAGTGAATGTTAATCTATAAATAAAATGCTGAAGATCCTTAACATCAGTATAAATTTTCCCACCCCTGTTCAATCTCGCCTTACCTTGGAGGCATATTAAGAAATGAAACTGCCAGGATGTTTCTGCACGATACCCTTTTTGTCTGTTTCACAGCTAGAAAGTGAAAAGCTCAGCAGGTTAAATACCAGCAGAGTAAAGTATTTTATTCAGATATCAGTTGCAAAGATCGGGGGAGGAGGGGGAACGCAGTGAGGCCTTTCAGCCTACAGTGCCATGGGAGAAGAAAAACGAGACAGCAGAAGTGTGTGGTAACACAAAAAGAATGTTATCTCAGCGGAGGGGAAAATACTTTCAAATGCATAATTGCAAACACATACCCTCAGCAGCTAACCCAGGGCCCTCTCAGACTGCAAAGCTAAGAGTTTGGAAAGTGGCCAAAGTATCAGTTTTATTTGAGAGATCAAAGTGATGAAAGAGAGGGAAAGAATAGCATCAAATATGATTGATAAAAAGTATTGCTTTCTTTGATTGGTTTCTGCTCCCCCTCCCTTTTCCACCTCATTCTTCTCCCAAGTTCACTGAGAAGAATGTCAGATCTGTGGTACATCTAGCAACACATGCCTGCATGAGATGTGCCTATAGGAAAACACCTGCTCGCTGCACATACCTGCTTAAACTCATTATGGACACGAGATTCCTACTCGCTGCAGGTAACTGCTCTTAGCTATAATACAATTATTCGTAACACTCCGCAGCTTGCACATACAGGTATTGTTTCACATTATGATATTCGGTTGCTTTGTACAGTTTTCCTCATGCTGCTGAGCACCTACATGATTATCCCTGTGGATTTACTGGGACTCTGACCTGTGTGAGTTGGTGCTCTCGTTATTTCTGATTTGTAATTATCCTCTAGCCTCTCTTTATTGTGCACACCGTCTTTATACAAATTTATGGAGGAAGATAAAAGGTTTATGATGGTAACACAGTTAAGTTTATGGTTCCTTTCACACAGTTAAGAGTACGTTACTTTAAGCATGGACAACCAGGATGAAGATCTTGGAAATAAAGTGCACTTTCACGTGATGCATTCAAACCATTACTAAATGCTTACAGGAATCCTAGCTGATGGGCAGGCAAAAGGCCATGCTCAGGCCCATGTATTTAACAATATTATACAGGCCAGGACCTGTAAACAATGTACATAGTCACTTTATATGTGCATACATGTTGCAAAATCAGTTCTTCGCATCAGGACTTTGCAGGCTGTGGAGATGACATTTACTAGAACCGCTTACATGAGCAAGAGTTTATTACAGAATAAAAGGCAGATCACGCCACAGGAATTTGGAGAAAGAAGCCTGTGGAGATTACTGGTGAGTAATGAAATGGGAGGAAAAAGAATTGAAAAAGGTATTGGTTCCAAGGCAATACTAAGGAAAAGAGAAATTTTACAGAGAAGGGACAAGGCAGCTGCAAGCCATGACAGGCACTAGAGGGAGGGTGGAAAGAGGAGAGGGAGAGCACAGTGAAAGGGAAAGCAAAGAAATAGATCTGAGAAGGTTTGAAAGGTAACTGGAAATGACCATAACTAGACAGAGATATTGTAGGTTTTTCTGTGATAAAAATGGGGAAAAAAAAAAATAATCACAATTATTCAAGAGGGACACACAGCCATGATGATGAAATTAGCCACTGAAGCAGACCAGGAAGATACAAGAGACCAAGTAGAATATGAGCAGGTAATAAATATTTTAACAACAAGGAGAGCGCGCCTTTTTTTTTTTTTTTTTTAAGGAAGGAAATACGATCCACACTAGCAACTCCCTTATGGATTTGATAAACTCAGTCTTAACAAGATGTGGTTGTGAGCCTGGTTCATTAATCATTCAGCCATCCAGCTAATCCTGCAGCCAATATCTCCAAGTCTGCAACAATCAGGCGGTATCTTGGCAAGCCTGAACCACCGGGCAAACAGCAGATCAGGGGGTGCCTGATGGATACATCACACTATATAACTCGGCAAGGAAAATGGGTGCCAGAGGCATAAGGACATGTAGGATGATTGGAGTCACAAGATAAACCTGGAGCTTGGAAGCGGAAAATGTTAGGAGGAGGAAGAAGAATAGGACATGTACAGGATGGTAGGGAAACTGTAAGGACATGGTAATCTACGTGTGGTTAGGAAAGGTGCAGAAGGCTAATATAAAATGGAAGGGGCAGGCAGATCATGAAGGAGAATGACGACAGAAAGTTTAAAAATAGCTCCAATAACAGCTTGTGTCATTGTTGCGGCTTCTAATTTTTTTTATATTATTTTAATATTTTTTTTAAAACCACATCACCATTGCAGGGTCAAATCAAGCGTGCTGTGAAAGGAGGAGGACATACCACGGTTCATACCATACTAGTGTTACTCATTTGACAGATAACTAAACTCTTCCTTTCTTCCTTTGCCCACTCCTCTAAATTCTCCCTCAGTTCTTCTCCCACCATCCATCCACCTGTATTGGTGTGTACTGAAATCTGTAAGCAATGTGACAAGTCAAGTGTCTCCTAAGATGAAAGGATGCAGAAAAACATGTAGGTAAGTGTGATGGAGCCATCTCTTTTGGGTTGAATTCAGCCAATTTCACTGTCTCGTTTCTTGGTCCCTTTGATGTTTAAACAACATCTTTTCATTTCCAAGCACTAATTAGCCCCCACAACACTCTATGAGATAACTAAGTAATTGGTATTACCTCCATTTAATATGGAAGAAAATTGAGACCAACAGATTGAACGATTTAACTACACCACAGGGAGAGTTAACTCCCAAAGCAGGGATTTAGGTGAGATGAGTTCTTAGCAGGGTTCTCTGACCATAGTAATCGATAGTATTGCTGTTCCTACCTCAGTACCTCACGGCAAGGATAGGCAACTGTCATAACATTTCAGGGCTGTACCTGCTCTTCATTCATTTTACACCCTATGGTTAATCAGAACAAAATATTGACACAACTGAAAACCATAAAACTCTCAGGGCCCACTACTTTCTTTTCTGAAAAGCAGGTTCAAACTGCAAAACCTGTAAGTTCATTTAAAATTAATAGAGCAGAAAGAAACAAATGGACAGTGGACAAGAAGGACAATAGCAAGTATGAGGAAACAACCAAAGATCACACTGAAATCCAATAAGAAAGATCACGTTATTTCAGAAACTGAGATTAAGTGGACAAAAAGGGTAGGAAACCAATGTGAGAGGAACAACGCAATGAAGATCAAACCAAAGCTGTGAGCTGCAGGGGAATCCAAGCTAATACAGAATGTAGCACATATATGCATAAGAGCTCCAAACCTGAGAGACAGCAGGACACCACATACCCTGAGCTCCCTTGAGAGTTAGATAACCTACTGGTTTCAAAGTCTAGCAACTGCAGTTACCGGGTAATAACACAGTAACACCTCCAAGGCACGTAATAGTATGTGGTCCTCACCACTACGTAGTTTCAGCCTGAAAATGAGCGCTGTACCCCAGGAGGTACGCTGAGAAAAACCAGCAAGAAGAATGGAATTACAGCTAGACTGCAAACCACCTTCTTGATTTAACTGTCTGTTTTGATCAAGGGGACAAAGCCTGGCATTTCCACAGAGCTTTGCATATAATCACTAACTAGTTTGCATACACCCTTTTTACTCCCTAAGAAGTATGGTGAAAATGAGGCAAGTTTCCCTGCAAATATGAAAGGAGGTTGCAATTAGAACATGGAATATTATAGTCAACCTTGTTAACTTGTGAGTGCCCATTTTTTTTTTGCCTGTGCAGCCTGTGGCATTCTTCTAATTTCTGTGGCAAGAAATGGACTAAAAGTTTCTTAAATCCACCTCATTTTGCTCACATGAGTAACCTTCATACATACCTCCAAAATAGTTGCACAGGTACAACAAAAAGCTTTTAATTAATAACGGGCATTTGGTAATCTTCCACTTCTCTCTTGTCTGTGCAAGAAATGCAGGCAGCAGAATGTGGAGTACTGTTTGGCAGAAGGTGTTACCTTTTTTTAGGTCCTCTTTGGGGCTTGTTGCTATAAAGAAACAGTGACTGGTGGGTAACGTGTTGCTGAAAACAGGTAAATCTTTATGTAGCACCTCAGAGGTTTGAGAGCCAACTAGGAGATGTTATGGTTGAATTAAACATAAATTTTCAGTTTGCTTTTTAAAAGGAATGACTCATTATTTTGCCTGGCAGTTACTTCAGTGGCAAAGCAACGTGCTCTCTAATACTGAAAAAAAAAAAAAAAAAAAGGAATGGCACATGTAATATGACAATGATTCAGCAGAGACCGGTGGTGTGGGCTGTCAGCTATGTATCCTGTGAGATACTTTGTTGGCTAAAACGAAAATTATTATGGTAGAAAGATAAATGGTACTCATGCTGTTTCTGGAGATTTTTCTGTCTCTTATTTAGACGATATGCACATGATCACAGGTTGGTAACTGCCCGTGAAACACATGCTGGTGAACTCCGAGATTTATCATTTTCTCTGAGAGGAAAAAAAGTCACCCATTAGTTTTATAAATATAACCAGGAAGCAGCTTTGCGCACTTAAAAGAAATCAGCAACAGCCTCTGCACCTCAGAGATTAATTCTGGATGACGTTTCAGGCACATAAGGTCCAGTAAAGTTGATCTCAACCGAAGGAACACAAGATCATTTACTCCTTGAACAATAGGCAGGGAGATTGAAACACAAACCTTATCTCATTTCAAAGAGGGCTTGAATGGCTGCGACTAAACAGCGGAGGCTGCAGCAACCCTAAAATTCAGGATGTGCACTGTCTAGGCTTCTCTTTTAGACCCGAACTCTCATTTAGGACAAATAAATTATGATTAGAACTAGTTTTAGAACCGTACTAAATAACTACTTATCCAAAGCTCTCCTATTTTTTTATCCTCTTTTGACACATTAATAAATTTATTGCAATTTCTACATTGTCACAAAAGGAAAAGTCCATTTCAAATGGATTGCAGACATTCACTTAAGAAATGAACTTAGTTTGGAACTGCCAGTTCAACTAATTCAAAGTGGAAGCAGCTTATAAAGGACATCTGGGTAAATAAATTAAAAAAAATATTTATGGACGTTTAGTGATAGTTCTTGCAAAGGACTTTAATAAGGGCAAGGTTTAGCTCACAAATAAACCCTTGAAAGTTTGTAGGTTGAAGGCACAGGTGCTAATATTTATACAGATGACTACACCAAACAGTGGCAGCTAAAAAATTAGTATAAATTATCATTTAATCAGAAAAAAAATAGGAAAATATTTGTGAAATTAATTGTTTGCAACTTACAGTTCCTCTGTGGCTGTGCAGCCACACAGATACTGTACCTATACTAGCTGTGCTAACCACTTAGAGAAAGTGCTCTAGTGTTGACTAAGAATTCTGAAAGCTTTTCACTGGAAAGCCAGCTTTGCCAGGGTGGGTATTTTCACAAGAAACGCAGAGGCATTTTGGGCCAACCCTTTTAAAAATGTTCAGACCCTCTAGAATTTAGAAAAATTTCCACAACTTGTTCCCTCTGTGGCAGCTCCAGCCTTTTGGATGCATTAACATTTCAGATTACTCCCATTACTTTAAAATACCCTCCTGTGAATTTGCCCACTGAGATGGGAATCACTTTATTGACATTTGACATGTGTTTTCCTTAGTGGCAATTTAAGTCTTGAGTCAGTTGGACAAGAATAAACAAACAAACAAATCTGAGTAGCTTCACACCGGTCTCCTTTAGAAACACCCAAAGGTGTTTGGGACATCTTCCCAAGCAAAAAGGACTTCTTTGGACTAAACAATCTGTGAAGGGGAAAGAACAAGTGTCTTGAGCAGAACGAGAACTACATTTAGCTGAAATGAAACAAATGTGTCCTGTGAAACAGGAAGAAAAGGGGAGGGGGGCAGTGGAGAGGGCAGCAGACAACTCTGACTTGCTCGCTCTTTCCAGGCTTTGTATTTATTTCTGTCATGGATCTGAAAAGGCAGGCAGCAGACTTTGTAGAAGCGCCTTATGAAATGGGGTAAATAATGGACCCCAGATGCCCTTGTTTCCTTCATTATTCAGTCTAGGCCTTCAAAGCTGTTTTGCAGTGTGAGGTATCAGAGGGAGGTAGAGTGTTCTGTTAACAAGATTTCAATGAGCTTTGGAAGCAGGTCCAGGGAAGCTGCTGGAAATGTTTCAGACATACAGTACTTTTGTGCTTTTCTGACCTGTATGAAGTGAGAAAACATGGGACAGAGGGTGCCTCGATTTTTAAGAAAACATCATCTAAACAATATGTAAACAACGACAGCAATGCTTTGTATGTATGTGATCCCGTTAATCCAACATTCCAAAGCATCTAAAATACCTTAAATCATTAAGCCCAGCTACACTGCTTCAAACTGAAGCACAGAGAGTTTAGAAGATGTATTCGAAAAGCACACTGAGCAACTGGCCAGCCAGGGCCAGGAAACCAGGCATTCCATCTCCTGCTTTCCCCTACTCCTTCCCCTACCCCTGCTATGAAGCAACACTGCCTGCCCGCTTAGCAACAAAATATGGACAAAATAAATTTTACTTTTTGCTTTGGGACCCACCCTAGACATTTCTCTGTGCATATTTCTAAGATTCCTCATGATTCATCATCAACCAAGAGCCACGTGAACCCAACTGACATATCCAAACACTTTTTGGATAGGTTTAACATTGCCTGGCAGTTCAAATCCAGGCTCCACGGATCACACCCATTGCTTATAACTACATATCTTTCTCTCCGCTTTTTCACTTTTCCTTCCTCACTGACATTAATATTTAAAAGCCTAACCGTGTCTGAGAAAGCTTTTTTTTTAAAAAAAAAAAAAAAAAAAGCTAAGAAAGAAATTCCTGGCTATTTCAAGCTGCCATTCTTCCTTTAGCTTTTGCTTTCTTCATTGTTGACACCAGCCACTCTATATTTACTCTAGCGACATTACATCCTGTACGTGGGGATGGCTCTGTACACTCAGATGTTTCCGAGTCACTTGGGGTATAAGGATGTATTGTGCACCGCATCCTTTCTGTTACTGTGTCTTAACACTTTCTTGAGAGTGCAATCTTATCTTAAAAAAACACAATGGCACCACCTAAAGGACGTATCGTGTATATAGGAAGACTCATTAGATGCGTTTGCAGCAACTCTCTGTAGTTCCACCCTGTGCCTGTGTGCGCATGTACACACATGTGCTTTTGACAACACAGAGCCCTACAGCGGGCAATCCTCACTCATTTTCTCAGGAATCAGTGCAGCACAAAGCTTATTCATGATTATAAAATCATGCATACAGAAAAAGACATCCATATTTTTATAGCTCCTCTGATAAGACTGGAACAGAAAAGACAACTGTTAAAGCAGCTGCCCCTTTCTCTGCACTCAAAATGAACGTCACAGGCATGCCTAATATAACAATTTGAGCAGTTTTAAGGAAGATTAAATATAGGAAGAAACACTCTTGCCAACAGAATGGCAAGTCAATATAATCCATATAAATCACAAAAAAATGTGGGTTAGAATACAAGAAATTAAAAGAAAAAAAGGGATGGAGATCCTTTTTTTTCCATTGTATTTAGATGATACAGCAGCATATATACTACTATATAGCTATATACTACTATATATCTTACTATACATTATGCAATGGTCTTGAGTTCCCAGAAGAGTGGGGGAGTTTTTACAAACAAGTTTAACTTGTTCTCCTTTCTCAGCATCAGTCATAGTTTTCATAGTTCATTCTTATAGATCATTTTTGTGAAAGCATGAAGTGCTTTCACAACTGAGGACAGGCGTAACAAAGGCTCTCCCTAACAAATATTTGAGGGTTTGATCACTTGGAATGTACGTTTTTCCAAAACAAAACAAACACAAGCAACTTCAAAGCTAATACAGGCAAGAGTCTACTAGTGGTTACAGTTCCGCGTAATACATTCACCTGACTTGTTCCATTTACAAGGGAAAAAGAGAAGAAAAAAAATCTGATCCTTTGAAACAGTGTTTGTTTATAAATACACCAGAGAGAGAGTTATGCATGGCAACTAATTTTCAAATGCTTATGACAGTAGCCATACAACACTGTTCTGTGCTTTGGTTTTGAAAAGGGAAGACTAAGACACAATCAACTGCTTGACAAAAGACTTTAAAGTTTTGAGCGATATGGACTAATTCAAAATGTTGTTAATGGGTTCTGGAGACTTTCACTTGACAATCTAAAGCCATTACCATATGATACATGTGTAAAGCTATTTAATTGCTTCAATTTGGTTACTAGTTAGCGATATTGCATGAGAAAAACTGCTTCCTGATAGCTGGGGAGAGACGCCAAGGACTGATTTGGCCTAAAGAACAAACTACTTCCTACCCTCCAGCTCAGGATGAGGCATATTGGTAGAACTGGGCGGGGAACTGCAGGCTGTAACTGCCTATTCAATTCATAAATAAGGAGACTTTGGTCTCCCACAGAGCAAAATGAGAAGGAAATATATTTCAAAGCTTATATTTTAAACACTGTTTTTCAGAATAAAATGAAAGCAGAGCCTTTCAAAATATTTAATATGCCAGTTGTGTAAGAAGGATGTGCCAACCTTAAATATCGCCGTTAGGGGCCGGATATTCAGAAGAACTCAATTGTCCACGTGCATCTCCAAATCAGATGTCTAGATTTCCTGAAGCACTAACCCTCCAGCAGAAGTTTTGATTATTTTGGCATTTCCTTTAGGAGTTGAACTGGAAGTTGACAACAACGGCTGGCTGCTCAGCTCCTTGAAAAACCTGGCCTGGAGATTAACAGCTGTGCAACATTTAACGTACTCGCTGTCTCTCATAATTTGCAGCATTAGTTGCTTAAATCTAGCAATAGCTTTTGGGAAGCTGGGCACTAGTTTTCCCACTTCATAGATTAAAAAACAAAGGCAAAAGTACCTGTTCTAACAATAAGTCTAAAGTAAAAAGCTATCACAGGCCCAGATTTCTCCAGTTTCCTGTATTTCCATTAAAAAATAGCAGTAGAAAGGCAAATATTTAGAAGATAGCAACAACCTCAAAGCCCCAGGTAAGACCAAAGACACACATAATTGAGGCACATACAAACAAGAGAGAAAGGTCTGCTGTTCCTTACGTGAATTTGAAGCTCTGTGCTTATTCTCAAGAGAGACTCTGCATTAATGACTTCTGCCTACGTAAGTATTCCGACCCTTCAGTACATCCCTGTCTGAAGAGGAACTGGACATTATTAATAGAAAAAGCCGATGAAAATGTGAAAGACGTGGTGGGTGGTGAACCTACCATACAGATGGGAAAACAGGGGCCAGTTGAGGTGTGGATCCTCTTTGATAACATTAAAAGGAAAATGTCAAACCTTCTAAAACTTCAGTCATTCACTGCCACAGCTCATAAAAAGAATTCCTGCTACATCCCCCAAACACGGTTTTCGTAATGCTAAAGGGCAGCCAATCAACTTACAAAAACTTTTAAAGGGGACCATAAAACCATTCCTTTCATTTCAATTAGAAATGTGGCAGACAGTTCATAAAAAATTGGTTCCCTCAAAACACAGGGATACCTGCCAACCTCTGGGTGGGATGGACATTTTCATGCCAGTGCATTATGTATTCATTTCTGACTGAGTGGTTATAAAAGCCCATCAATTCAAATTGCTTTGTGAGGAATTTAGCTCAACATAGGTTAAGACTCCCTTTTGCAACAGTCATCGCCTTAGTGATAGGTTCTTTAACTCTTTCCATAATTGCCAACTCAGCAGCAGTTACAACACCAACCCTAGCAGCTTCTCTAAAGCCAATATCCTGTTAAAGTTCGTAAGATTTCATCTCAGTAAAGACCCCAGGATGTAATTTTCAAGTTATGTCTTGGAGTGCAAGATGTGCACAGCTGACACTGCAGCGTTCAGTGGAAAAGTGGAGAGGGGTAAAAAAATAAATTAAAATTAACTGCTCTAGTCACTGGGATCAAATGTTCAGAGAAAAGCCTTGAAAATATTTATTCTCCCAGATTAGATGGAATTCTAAGCAGTGTTTATTGGAGAGAAGAGATGGAGTGTGCTATGTCTTATTCTTGCTTCCTGTATCCGCCTTTCTCTTAAAAGTGCTAAGTAGCAAGGCTGCAGGGATTATGGTGCCGAGGGAATTCTTGCCACTTTCCTTCTCTCTCTCTATTTAAACATGACAACTCTTGGCAGGCCTCGGTCACATTGTTTGTGTAGCCAGGACAAGAGGGTGGAATTCTGGAACACGTTCCAGCCCACATTCCGGATTTTCCTATAAACTAGCCCCTTATTTTAAACACACGCCTCTGTGAATTACCTTTGTGTTGCTATGCCATTTGAAAATCTGTTTCAAACACTCCTTGTAAATTAAAATCTGATTCAGCTTGAATTCCAATCAAGGTATTTCTTCACGGTAAATAATCTACTAAAAACACGGTGTTTGATTTAGTAGAAAAAAAATAAATAAATTTGGAGGGTGGAGGGGGGTGGAAGAGGGAGGAGAAACGGCTCAGAGTCAGCTGGGGTGTATGGAATCTTTCCTTCTAAATTAACAATTTGAATAATTGCACGTGTTGATTGCATAACAATTTATACAACTGGACTTTATTGCTTATATTGTCAGAAGACGGGTCTTCCCTTTTGTGAGTGCAATTTGCATATCTACCTTTGTTGCAAGCTCAAGTAACAGGCAAAATTTCAGCAGTCATTTGCCTAACAATTGGATGTGTTAATCTGCAGCTAAAAAAAGTACAAAATGAAGGTCAAACTGAGACAGTTAAAAACTCAGTCCCTGCTTTCTCTTACTCAGCTGATTGTTGCACAAAGATCAACATTGCTCAATCTGGTGTGTGTACTTTCAGCTCAATAAGTGCTTTCATTCATCATTCACAACTTGCTTTATTATGAAAGTTGAACTATATCTTTAACACAAACCACACTTCCTTTGTCCTGAATGAAAGATCTGCCTGGGCACACTGGAGAACAGGCTCGTTGTTGATGCAATGTTATCACATGCACTGAGGCCAATATCTAACATCTTAAAGCCCACAGCAAAAACTACCTATGTAGAACAAACTTCCTATGTAGAACAAACTACCCAAGTAGAACATTTTTAATTAAATGATGGAGGTAAAGGAGCTCTTTCTCCACCAGTGGCACCAGGTTTAACAATCCATTTGTCACACAAATGTTTCTGCATCTTCTTTCATGAAGCTGCTGATGCATATTAGGACCTACTCTCCCTGCAGGCACAGCCCTCTTGGATACCATCTGCATACCTTATTAGAAACTCATTAACTGGCACTGGCGTAACTTCAGCCTTACACTTGCGTACCTATCTAGTGCTTTTTTGTTAGCTTCTGTGTTGCTTTACTTCCCTTCAATTCACTGTCCTTTTGACTGCTTTTCCATCCTTCGATAGTATTTAGAAAGGGCATTGTGTTCTATGTTCAGATACTCCCTAACTCTCCAAGGGAAAAAGTCAGAAATAACAACAAAACATGGATGTTACAAGTTACCACTCCATTTCCCTGTTAGTTTATGACTATTGCAGGTACGCACAAAATTAGGCTGTGAGAAAGCAGGGTAGAAGAGGAGAATAGGGATGTTGAGAGGAAAGGAATAACAAAATAAAAAAGTTGAAAGACAAGGGAGAATCTACTTACATTTGTCACAGCAAGCACCTTTTGTGAGTCTGAAGGCTGCCTGATGAAGTTAGAATAAGTTCAAGAAATGCCTGCACTGTCCATATGTAAAGCATGGATTTCATCTCAATGTATTTCACAAGGCACTTCTGACATCTGAGATAAGATATGTCAACACTCTTTGCTTGCAGAGTTTTTCACTCTTTTAGCACATCAAATGCATTTTATATCTTAGCAAAATCTCTTCTTCCTACTCCTCTGCAAACATAGATACGTTTTTGTGAAGGTTAGCTGGAAGTGGTATTAAACGCAGGACTGTATCACGAGAGAAGAGCGACTGGAGGGGCAATCATTCTTTAAGGGTCCATTCTCACTGTGAAGCCAAAGAAACCTGTTCTGGTTCACGAACCAAAAAATGCAGGAGGCATTAAGGTACCTGCTGCTTTCCAAGCTAGTGCTGCTTGATTACTGTCCATTCAAAGTACCCTCCTGCACAGTCTCATAGCATGAGTGCTAAGTGATTGCCTGAGGAAACAAGTCACACAGTGTACTACCATACGGAATAACACCCATGCGCTCTCCTTATCTCTCCTCCTCCTTTCTTCTACTGCTGAGAAACCGTTAACACACTCAGAGCTCTCAGAGGGAGAACAACAGCAAAGGGGTGTATGGATTTCAGGTGACCTCCTGCACTCTCTCAGCAGGTGATTAGCAGACACTAGAGTAAACCTACCTCGTTAGTCAAGAGCAGCTCCATAGCCACTGGCTGACCCAGCCTAGACTTATCCCACCTCCAGAGGGGATTCTCCAGAGGAGACTTTCCATTCTTCACCTGGTTTGGGTAACTCCAGTATTAACAAGATTGTGAATGGAAGGCAGTCCCTGGGCAAGCACGTACGCTCATTTCCAAGCACAGCGTGAGAATAAATGTTTTCCGAAAATAAAAGAATGAACAAGAAAATAATTTTAGGAAAACAGAAAACACCTTATAAAAGAAAGCAAAGGTAAGAGAAAAAAGTATGGAAAATTTGGAACCATCTCTAGCTAACTGTAGCAACCTGCAAAAGAAAACCAATAATCAAATACGCAAGTTCACAGGATAAAGTGGTTATTAGTTTTCCAGTTTTTGCAACTTATAGCTAACGAACGTCTTTGTAAAATTTTAACAATGCATACAAATCTTAGGCATTTGAGCCCCTCCTTAGAGATATCTTGGATAACAATAACCAGAATTCAGAGCTTTATTTACAGCTTATCTTCTCTATCAAGTCTAAGGGTGTCACAGAAAGTGGGTTTTCTTTAATTCTTCAGCATTAAAAAAAAATCCCAGGAACTTCCCCTTTAAAGGGTGACTGATTTCTGATCTGCTAAAATTTTAATGTGCTTCCAGTAATAAAATTTCAGCATCTTCAGAAATTAGCAGAATATACTATTTATATCCAACACACTTAACACCAGAAATATCATACACCAGCTGCAAATTGACAGTCAATCCCACAGAGCTTAATATACTAGAACTGTTGTTTTCTTTACGTCACTATAACTATATTGTAAGTGCTGTAGCAACAGCACGTTTCTAATAACAAATTCCATATAAGTGGAAAACATACAAAATACACAGAAGCTAAGAATATTCCACCCTTGCTAGTTTTCTCAGTAAGACTAGAATTATAAAATTGGCAGATCCTATAAACAAGCATTTATCTAACAGGAATCTGTTTATGTTGAGTGGGTAAGAATTTGTATTTAAATTTTCTGAATGTATATTTGTTTCGTCATATGTTTGGCATCAATCTATAATTAAACTAATTTCTGTAATCAAATGGCAAGAACTATCATGTTTAAAAGGATAGCAAAAGCTGTGAAAGATTCATGATAGCAGAGTTCATTAAAAATGAATTTAAGTCCTATGTAGAGCCCCCTGCAAAGATTAATTTCAGTTGTATGCCCAAAGGTTACAGGCAATTTACGCCCTATTTAAGTCATATTCCATAGCGCATTTACATCCAGACCTTTGCAGTGCTGGTTTAAGATTAAACCAGAAACCCAAGAATTTTTCATTTTAACTTGAAGAGTTAATATAATGCTTTGAAAAATGGTGAAATAACCATCACTGGAAGATTTTAAAAGCAAAGGATACAAACATCTGCCAGGAATGACAGAGGTATAATTGATCCTGCCTTGGGGCAGAAGGATGGATTAGAAAATCTTTTGAGGTTTCTTCCAATCCTATTTTTCTTCAATTCCAAGGTATGGAGATGGGAAAACAAAGAATCACAGAACAAGTCTGAAAACAAATTGCAGTTTGTGTAATTGAGACCAAACTGTTAACTGATCACAACTTCCATTTTACACCTGGAATAGCACTAGTGACAGATAATAGTAAAGAATAACTGAGACAATAGAAAGATTAAAAAAGCAAGGGGAACTAGAATTCAGAAACCTGTTTTTGAATTGAAGGCAAATGTTTGTTTGCCACAGATGCCCTGTACATCACCTCCAAGAAGCCTGTGCACAGCTTAGCTTTGTTTTGAAAATCAGTTTGGATTTTCTTGAGCATATCCAGCCCCGCGAAAAGGAAAAACAAGTCATGCATTTTACAGCTAAACCTTCAAAGAGGGTGTAATTCCAGGCACAAGTGATAGATTATATTCAGGTAAAGGCCCAAGCATGAAAGCCACATCTGAAAACTGAGGCTACACCATGCACTAATCAGCTAGCTTTGCAGCAAGTTATGCTCCCACATATTTTCTCCATCAAAGAGGAAAGGTATAAAGGCATCCTTTAGAAAATTATATTCTTAAATGTATTCAGCTCCAACACTATGGCTTTCCTGCAGAGCAAAAAGGACAAAGCCACTTTTCCCTCAGGAAGGGCGAGCATAAAGCTCTTCATGTGTCTAGAGCTAACTTCCTGGGAATTTTTTGGTTTATTTTCACTTATTAAATGATTTGATAAGATCATTGTGCAATCAGCCTTTATTTCCTGGGACTGGAAATTCTTTTCCTCTGTCTCCATTTGCAGTCCCAATGTATCTCAACGGTTTCCAAATTGTGAAATTGTGCTGCTTGTAATTCAAATCAACCAAGTTCATGGGTTTTTTTAAGACTAAGAAATTCAACTGCCTGCATTGCTTATGCTGAGATTACTATACTCAGTTCCCAGCAGAGAGTCAGTTTTAAAACAAATTTTTTTTTTATTCTTACAATCAAGATCCTGCAGTTATTTGATGCCATTTTGAGAAGAGGGATGCAAGAACCAAGCAAAAAATATATGTTAAAAGACAAACTCAGAAATGCAGTACATAGAGGACCTTAGAGCATTGGGGGTACTACGATATTTTTTCCATCTTATAGTCATATTTATATTCTTTATATTCTTTCCATATTATATTCAGAGTTTGTATCAAGGGGATGCAGAAGCTCAAGGGAATGCCTTTTAAGAATGAGAGCTGGAGCTTAGAAGACAGATTCCATTCCTGACTTGGCCACTAGTTCCTTTGGGACAAATCATTTAACTTTATGAAACATTAACATTTTGAAAACTATTGTTCTTGTAATCTCTAAGTATGGCTGACCTGGAACTGAAGAGTGAAGAATAAGCATAAATTATATGATAACTATAGATTTGGTGTGACATAATTTTAGAAAACAATGGTTTTCTGCCGTCCTTTTCTGTGTCATTTAGACTGAAGGGAAGCTTCTTCACCTTTAACTAGTCTCTCTCCAAGGACAAGGAAATATAAACAGAAGTACAACAATTTTCTAGCGTTTTTCTTCTTTCAAAACAGCTAGCACTATGATACCTCCATTACGATAGCAAAGTTATAGATTTTTCCTTTCTTTTTAACTCTGTTGGGTGGCGTTAGTCAATAAATACAGAAAGGCCAAGAACAAAGCATCCATACTGCACTGAATATCTCCTTGCCTTTCCTATCTTCACATATTTTTGCCTATCCCTACTGTTTTTACATGCACTCTGTTTGCACAGAAAATAGGCACTGGGATTTGGAAGGAGAATGTCTAGCCCACAGAAACGTCATAATCTGACCAAAAAAAGTGAAATTGGCAAAGTAGTCACAGCTCCTCTCTCCACCTGCCTAATACCTAACATGAAAAATAGGGGGAGAGAGAGTGCATTGTAGTAATGGATATGTTATTGTAGGAATCAAAGGTTGTGGCTAAAATTGCCCAGCAAACAGAAGTCGAAACTGTAAACTGGTCAAGTAAGAGGGTCTAATAAACCTTTTCTGTTGGTTGTAAAGTGGAGACAAGTAGTTATTGGCTAGGTGCTCTGCACAGCTGTAAAGTGTGAGGGACTTGGAAGGCATTGTGACTTAGACACTAAGGGATTGAATGTGACTGCATAGTAGTGAATAACTTGTTTGTCGTTCATGTGAATAAAATGTGGAAGTAGATCGATGCTTTGCTCCATAATATGGGTTCTCTACTAAGCACAGTAAATCTCCGTCTTACTACAATAGTGTGAGATCATTCATGCCATTAGTTTCAATGAGACTGACTCTATACTGCATGCAGTTTGCTGTTCTCTTTCCTCAATATAACAAAGCCTGAGAGTGCCAGCTGCCTCTTGAGTCTTAAAAAGAAAGAAAGAGAGAGAGACTTCTATTTACCATGATTTTGATTGGTTAATTTCACTCTATTATTTTGTTGCTTCCTCCCATATGAAAAAATGCATTGTCGTTCAAACTAACACACACAAGAAAGGCCGCTCAGTTAACACGCAAAACATAAATTTCCAGCTTGCAATGATACTTTGAACATGTAGCATAATAACACCATCGGCCTCAGTCTTTACTCCAAATATCACAGATCTTTTTTCCTTTTGGGGCTGGGGCTATAATCACAATCCCATCTGCTGAGCTTTAGTTGAGCCGTACACACACACGCAGCAATTGGGTTTTATGAGTGTAGTATTATAATTATTGTAGTGTATGGTTGGCACATGAATGAAAGTCATAGTTCCGCCATCTATAGATAGGACTAAGTTATAAAGATAACCGTATAACAGAGGAATTTTCAAACCATTTTAATGACCTTCTGCCTTTAGTGCTATATAAGTTAATATAGCCACACTGTTGGCACTCCTATGGAAAAATCTGCATCAGCACACTTACCATGGACCCTTTTCCCCTCCCTGCGCTGCCATAGCTGGCGTCACAGCTTAGCCATTAAAATGTAGCCACATGTTAGAACTTTGCAAAGAAGGTGCCACGTTAGGATGCTTTTTGTTGAGAAATCAGAGTAGGGGGATGGCCGTTGAGATGGGAGTGAAAACAAAGAGGAAAAAGATTACATTGCATTTGCATACATCTCAGTGAGTACATCTCCACAGAGCTGGTCTTAAAAGATAGACTAAAAGTATTCAAATAAAAGACACCCAAACTCAGAGGACATATTCAAATCAAATGCATTGGTCTATACACTTGTTGGGTTTCAGATGCTTTCAGAAAAAAATTTTTTTGAGACCCTGCTCAGTCTGTGGTCTGATTGCACGCTTGTTTATTTCAAAAATAAGAGGGGGTGAGACAAAACCTACAGAAAACCCAGAAAATTTTACTTTGAGAAAACAACATGTTGCGTCCCCACATCAGGACGGGCTGGTTAAACTGGACAAGTCATTAACTCTCTCAATACCACAGGTTAATCAGCTATGAAACAAAGCTAAGAGTATACAGCTTCCTCGGATGCAGAGATTAAGTGGTTAATGTGCAGAAAACACACTGTTTAAATTATGTATGCTATGTCTTGATATTGTTTCTGATCTCTCATAAGGACTTCAGCAACACTGAGGAATTAACATGGGGACCTGGCACTAGTCTGACTACCCAAAGCGCTTGGGAGTGAGCAACAACAATCCATCTGTTCAATTACCAGCAAAACAAAGCCAGCATTACATAAGACTACAGTATTATATAGGCTTATTAGGAACCTGGTTCCAGAGGTTGTTATATGCAACATTACAGCACTTATATAAATGCATATTAATAACAGCATACAGTTTAGCAGTTTGGCACATGTGTTAGCTTTGAAAATGTGTATATTTTTCCAATAAATGGTCATGGCAGCTTTCTTAAAATTGATACAGCCTTCTCAATTTGAAAAAAAGAAAAATCAGCTGTTAAAAAAACACCCACTAGATACACAATTGCCTAGTATACTGTAACAGCATCTCTTGGGTAAATAGCTCATGTTTTTTGACATCAGTATGCGTTCCAAAGTATGTATTTACCTGATGGACCATAACAGCCCTGAAGGAGCCTGTCTAGTCTTCTGGGTAACATCTGATGGATTTTTTTACAGTTAGTATGCATGCCACGAAGCATCCTAAATCATATAAATAGTGTACCTTTAAAAAAGCCAAAATATAAATTTAGACAATCTAAACCACACAATGATTTGGACCACAATGCATGGGCAAGCTAAATAGTTAAGGGTTTGTAAAATAACAGCAAGGACAGATAGATATTTTATACTCAGTTCCACTGTAACACGAGCTGGCATTTTGAAAAAATAAGGCGAATTCTATACTGGTGCCAGAGACTCAGCTACGAAAAATATTTCACAGGGTTCTGCAATAACCTCATGGTAACTACTCACTTAATCCACTGGAAAGAGCGGAACTCAAAAGTAGTTTCGGAGAACTTCACCACTGCGGTCTCCTGTTTCCATATAGCATTGGGTTTAGGTCATGTGGGCCAGCAACACTCCCAGCTCTATACCACATGCTGAAAAGATAAGGTATGTGAGGTGATTTCACCTTGATGCACACTAATAGTGCAAGACTTGCCATGTTTCTAAATCCTCTCAAATAAGGACTAATTTCACCTTGTCAAGTAAGCCAGCAAGGCAGGGAAGGAAGAGGCCATTGTAAGACACTCGTGCTTTCCTCTCTGTAGGAAGGAGCCTAAAGGGAAGGGGATAGCCATTACCATTCTTTACAATGCTTACATTTACTACGGAAAGAGTTCCTAGTTAAAAAAAAAAAAAAGCAGCAAAACACAACTTAAAAGGGTGTAACCTTTTCCTTTAATTATTGGCTTGTATCTTTGTGCTTTGCAAACTGTTGTACAGTTGTCTGAAATAATAATAAAAAAAAAAGGTTAGCTAACAAGAATCTGTGGGCTTTACTTTTTTAATAGTGTAATAAAACCACTGAAGATTATTTTTGCTGTTAAGGATTTCACAGAAAGCCCCATGGGATGCACGTCCTTCCACCCTTCAGGCAGCTATTTTTGTATCGTACGCCCCAATGACTTTCAGGTAAACATACCATAGTCATCATTAACATTAGCATCCAAATTGTACTTGGAGTGTAAAGTATTATCAGTACTTGCATATGAAGTACAACTATGTATGCAATTCGTGACTATGTGTCCATCTATAGTCTATGCTCCATTTAAGTCCCACTTAAATCCTGATTAAGAACCCAGAACAGGCTTTATGCCTTCTTTAAGATCTATTGAAGGTGTGAACTTTATCCAAGGAATACAAATATACTGCAGATTCAAACATTTTACCATATTCCTAATAACCAGAAAGCTAAATGGGATTCATTGTATATATAACAAAATAAACAATCAGTGAATGGGAATGATGTTAACAGTGACGGGCTTTTCTAACTTGTTTTCCTTAGGTAATGAGGACACTTTGGTGCTATTACTGAAGTCCCACTATGGCTATGCAACACTTCCAGTTAAATGCAACTGCAGACAACCAGCCACAAGAGATTCTTCATAGCACATCTAAACAGCTCTCTTCTTCAAGCTTCCCAGGCCTGAAATGTGTAGAAGTAGTTGACCTTCAGCCTGAAAACCCAGCCAACAACCTCTATGCTTCAGTTCATGCTCCAGAACATATCTTTGTACAGGTTTACAGGCCTAACCTCAGCTAACTAGCACTCAGTTAATAAAGTTTCTAGCAAGTATCATGGTTTAACCCCAACCAGCAACTAGGACCATACCGCCACTCACGCTCCACAGCTGGAATGTGGGAGAGAATTGGATGGTAAAAGCGAGAAAAAAAAATGGTGGTTTGAGGTAAAGACAGTTGAATAGGTAGAACTAAAGCCTCACACGCAAGAAAAGCAAAACAAGAAATTTATTCATTGCTTCTCACGGGCAGGCAGGTGTTCAGCCACCTCCAGGAAAGTAGAGCTCCATCACTCATAATGGTTACTTGGGAAGACAAACACCATAGCTCTGAGTGTCCCCGCCTTTTTTCTTCCCCCAGCATTATATACCGAGCATGATGTCACATGGCATGGAATATCCCTTCAGTCAGTTGGGGTCAGCTGTCCTGGCTGTGTCGCCTCCCAACTTCTTGTGCACCCCCAGCCTACTCACTGGTAGGGCCGTGTGAGGAGCAGAAAAGGCCTTGAGAGCTTAGCAACAACTAAAACCATTAGTGCGCTATCAACAGTATTCCCATCTAAAACCCAAAACAGCATTAGTTACACTAGTAAGAAAGTCAACTCCATCCCAACTGAAACCACAACAGTAAGTCTCTAATAGGCTTCCTCTTGAATTTCATCATCATTTTCATTTTCACCACCATTTATTAGGGCCAGACACGAGCTCTAAGCTTCTGCGTTTTTCAGAAAGAACACTGGCTGCTTAAGTTACTAGAACTGCTGACAGTGAAGTCAAGACCTAGCACATCATATTACACAATTTTACAAGAAACTTATTAATCTGAGGGGAAAGGGATGTATGTAAAAGTCTCATCTTCAGAAAAACCTTTCAAAATACTGAATTCTTACTAAACAGGATGAATATCTTCAAATTTACACTGAAGAACCAAACAAAGCATCTATATTTCCTTTAAAATAAACTGCCAGTCACACGAGTTGTGTGTAATTTATCAGCAAGGGATGTAGACGGTGTGTTACTCAGGCTATATTACCTTGCAAGACAAATTTTCACTGTTCAAAACTGGAGTGAATCCTTTCTGCTGTGCCCTTCTCAGCTGTCCCTGACTTTTGTTCTTCTAGAATGCAAACTCTTGAACAACATGCCTCCTACTGCAGAGTATTCAGAATCTACTCACAAACAATAATACAATATCTGGAATCATCATTTTGAGACTGAAAATTGAGAAATTCAAAGAGTAAATAATTATTCAAAAAAATTTGGTGAATTTAGGGATACTTGTGCAATGCTGCTTTTAGACCATATATTACCTATTCTCTGCATTTATTACCATACATGCACATAAAATTACTTTCAACTAACCAATTATCACTATTGCCCTTTTTGGATGTAAAATTGTTTGGTTTATTTTTCATTTACACATAATGCCTCCTCACCCCACCCCCTCTTTTTTTTTTTGAAACAGGTGCAAATGAAACTTCTTCAATCTTTTCTATTTGGAGCATTTCTTTGAAAATAGGTACCTAAATGACCCACATTTTTTGAAAGCCAGCATTGAAGTACTGAAGGTTTTTTTCTTTTTTTGGGGGGGGAAGCTGCTTGGGTTTTTTTTTTTTTATTTAAGTCAGGAAAAGAAGATTTTGTAGCAGAAAAAAATTGCTTCAGGACTTTTTTCAATATATTAATGGAAAAATTAATCAAAACAAAAAGCATGAAGAACAGATATATAACTGCAGTAAAGTATTGGCTATGTATATCTCGCTCCTCTGGGTGCCCAATGAACACCATGAATAAACTTCAGCTACTGTAACAGAGAGTAGAAAAATGAATTTGAATGTAAGGCTCCTTTATGGCTGGAAACTATTACCTCTAGGTTTCATTTAAATAGGTCCCTAAAGGCAAGCAAGAGGCAGTTTCCATATGGATGGACTTTATTAGACAAAGGCAAACTGGACTGGTCATTTAGTACAGCCTGACACATATGACCAAGTACTTCTTCCTGGATACTAGGGAGAAGGGACGTTTACCAGTTTGCCATTGGCCTGTGTTGGGCATATGAAGTTGGTATGATTTTTCTCAACACCCCTCCTCTTTCCAACAGGCATTTGTAAGCAGACACATTGTCAAGGTTTTCATGCTGCTTCAAAGGAAATAAACTAAAATAAACAGGACTGTGAGCTTCAGCATAGAAGAGTCCATGTGCAAGTCTACATACAGGAACCTTACTGCCACACCCCCGTAACACAAATGTTAGCCAGACAGGTAGCAGGGATATTATAAATCACATCAGTTTTAGCCACCACGGTGTACTAGTGAAATGGAAATAAGGACAAAGCTGACGTCTCAGTTTATAATTGCAATCAAGTCTTGTTTCTGGAAATTTCATTAATACAATGCTTATTAAAAACCAAATAGCAAGTCTTTTGACAATTAGTACTTTTATCAGTAGGATTTTTTTGATGAACATTAGATTTGGTTGGGTTTAGGCTGTGGCATTTGGTTCATCTACTTTCCTCCCTCACAGAATGTTTCAAAATTCAAAGAACCCCGAAAGTGACAAGTGATAATCCTCTTGAGTTAAGAGCACATATCTTACTTGTCAAAGAAAACTGTGTCACTCTCTCCAGTTCCACATGATCATAATTAGTCTGAGCAGCTTGATGCCATACAATTTTCACCCTGACAAAGACATTTTCAAAGGTAGCGCTCTGAAGCTGGGATACCAGTACAAACATTTCTGCTTATCAAGCAAAGTTACCAGCTGGTCCACTGCAATTCAGTCCTAAAAGCGGGTTTGCTCAAGACAGTGTCAGTAAAATGTTCTGCATCATCATTACAGGTTTTCACTCACTTTTTTTTAATAAAACACATTGCCATTTGTTCACTCTGAATTCAGAAAATTTGCCATCGGCCTTAATTTGCAGCACATTATTATTATTTGCTTATCTACTTATCACTCAGATAATATTCTCATCATCTCAAATTTTCTATGTTAGTAAAGGAACTGCTGGGCAAAAGAAGATGGCTACTCATGGCTACTACACAAAACTGGGAGTCAGGGAGTGTTCCCAGTTTGTGCAGAGATTTCCTGTGTCACCTTCAATAATTCACATAACTTCCCTCCTACAGAACCCTTGTGAGGATTCACTAACATTTGAAAAAACCTTTTGTGCTAAATAGGAAGCTGCTATAATCCAGTTGACATTTTTGAGTCAATTATTTTCTTTTAATGTTATAGTACATGAGATGTGTTGGTTTCTCACATTGGAAGAGACACTGCAAGGTCTTAGATTTTATTTTAATGACAATTCCTAGACCAATTGAAATTGTTACCTACATTAAATTCTTAATATAGACAGAAGAATGAAACAAGGGAATAACTTGGAGGTTTATATTAATATTATAAGAAAGTTAAATTCACCAATATAGATGTGATGTTTATCCAGAGAAAAAGTAAAGACCATTAAAGAACACTCCAGGCTAGTGTCTGAAATAGACTGAATATTTTTACATTTCTTCCTAAAAAAATATTCCAAAGACTTTCAGTCGTGGAGAACTCTACTAGTAAAATGGTCAAATGAATACCCTTTTATGTGGAAAGAATATTATTCCTTGCGGCAAGTACTTTTAATAACAAACTAATTACTGTCCGTCTGATATCAAGTAAAGATTCTCACCGCTTACTTAGTGATATGCTCTTTGCATATCTTTGTGCCACAGCAAAATATAACAGAGATAATGGGGAAAAAAAAAAGGCAGCAAAGTTCTTATGTGTGATTTCCTCTCACCATCCTTCCTGTCTTTCATTAATAGCCTCCTTTGTTTATTTTAATCTACCCTAATATGTGAACTCATCTGAAAGACAGGTATGGAAGAAAGCAGCAATTTACTTGTAACTCAACCAGCTGCCTGCAGCAAAATCACATAACTACATTTCAGAGAACAATCTGGTTTTATAGGAGGGGAGAGAGAGAGAGAGCGCGCGATGGAGATCAGGAGAGAGCAAGTGAGCAATTGTGTACTAAGGTAACGCTCTCTCCCCTCCTTGTGGTCTCAAAATGTTCTTGCTGTCTGAATGCATAGATTTGAATCTCATGCAGTTCCTCATTTTAGGGTAAGTGTGCCCTCAAAGAGATGTAAATCTAATAGAGTTACTAATAGAATGCAATTATATAGCAGAATTGTTTCTGGAAGGCACATTTATAAAGTTCATATATAAGAGCAGGGAAGCTGCTTGCAAGACATTTCTTAAAGAGCAACAAATAAGTACATCTGGTATAGCTTGTGAGAGCAATTGCCAGATATTATATCATTAAGAAATAATTTTTCACCATGAGATTTGCATGGACAATAGATCCTTTAATCTCTAAGCTGATGTTGAGATCTTGGTAGTTGGCATGGATATTCAATGAGTTATGTAAAGTAAGTTTGAGGGTTTAAGCCAGTTCCCATTGGCAATCATCCATATTAACAGTGAAAGCAGCTTTTGGTACAACCCTGAGCAAAAAGGCCAAGGTGATAATGATTGATCGTTCTCCTGCTCACGGCAGGGGGAACAACACTGGCAAGTGCAAAAACTAATACCAATGCTGGCAAGCGAAGGGCATTGAACATACGTAGTGTTCATTTCATCATTTTTAGTTACAAAACATTTATTTATTTGGTACCTTGTATCAGAATTACATTAGCCCATCTTAATTATCCTTTTACTTTACATTTTATTTGATTGTTTTGTGGCTGCAGGGCTACAGAAGGAGGCAATATCACTGCTCTAGGGAGCTTGCACGTATAATATAGCTAGGAAAGGAATATGGGAAGGGAAAGCTAAGGAAGCAGTGCAATGTTTGATACATGACAGGTTAGTCCCATGAGTTTAAGCATTTGTTTTAGCTGTAGGTAAACAGCTCAGTACAGGAAACACCAAAGCTCACAATGACACCAGTTCTTTTTTCTAAGTAGCCTGGCCAAATGCATTTGTGTGGGTTATTAGTAGAGGAAACTGGAGTAGGAAACAGAGAGGAACAAGGTTATTTAGGGTAAACAGTAGGAAAAACCTATTGAATAGCTCACCAAATGGTAATGAATTCATTCCAACACATAAGCCAGGTGCTAGAAATCTACCAGTATAGTCAGAACACAAACAGAGGACAGGTACTACGGAAAAAATCAACATTCCCTGCTAAACAGTCCATGATGTGCCCACAGGTCAAATACTGCAATTTTGGTTCCCCCATCTTATAAAATGTAGAATGGAAAAATAAAATTAACAATCATGATCAAGGGTACAAAACAGCTTCCACACAATCAATAACATAATAGTCTAGTTGTCCTCAGCCTGGCAAACATAATTATATGTGGAACATGTGGTTAAGATCTCTAAAATCATGACTAGCACGGAAAAGGTGAACAGCAAAAAATTACTCCCTGTAGCTGCCAATACAAGAACTAGGAACAACAAAGGGAACATCCAGGTGACAAATTGAAGGTGAATGAGAGGAGATATTTCTTCATACACTGTGTTTAAGGTGGGGGATTCCTTGCCACAGGACAGAACTGAAGCAAAGGGTTTGCACGTGTTCCAAAAAAAAGAGTGAAAACCTTCGCAAAAGAAAAATTCAAATACTTCTTGTTTCTCTGGCTCAGGAAAGCGTTCTGAAAGAGTATCACTATTACACTTACCATGTTCTTTTTCTCTTCCCTAAGCATCCAGTATCAGATTCAGTGTGCTTCACTGAGCGTACCTCTGCCCCAACTCTGCACATTCACTTGTTTGGTGTAGAACTCTGACATTTAGACATTTGAATTTCAACACTTACTAGAGCATTTGAATAGATTAAAAACTTGGAATTTCTTTAACTTTTATAAGTTTCACTAATCTATCAAGGCCTTTCTAGGAGGTATTATGGGAATGTGTCTTTAATAAAACAAAGAAAGTTGAATTTTTACAGCACACTGATATGATGAATGAAATGTTCGTATTTTGGTATGGTTGATGACCCAGTAAATAAATAAAATCAGTTCCATTCAAACAAAATTTTACGTTTGTTACTTTCTTCTGGTAAAACAAAGACCAAAATGTTTGTGCTTCAAATATCAAATCCACAAAAGATATTCTTTTCAGTCCATTGTAAAAAAAGTGAAGAAAATTAAGGGTTTGACTGGCAAAGCTACTAAACAATGGAGCTGCTTAGTGCATTCATCAATTCTGTGATGAAAACGCTTACTCAGGTCTGAGGAAATCCACTTTCAAGTCTCTCCTCTAACCTATCAGATCCTAAATTTAGGGAACCTGCATCCCAGCCAAATGCCTTCACTTCCTATGTTTTCCCATTACACCTGTTTTGGCAGCAACTCCGGTAGGTGTTTTGCATCTGTCCTGCAGCAAACCCCAACCCCAAATGAATTTTCGCTCGTTGTACTTCTTAACTTTCGGAACAATGACGACTCCACTTGGGACAGCAGTTTAGGAACTGCTGGTCCATAGCACTCTGGAAGTGAGGATGATGGACAGTGAGAAGGAAAGAAATTCCACTTTTTCATGTAATACTGATCTACTTTAAATATTCAGGTTATGGGAGAAAAGTTAGAATTTGGATCATGGTAGAGACACATATTCCTTCTTAAAAACCCTTTCCTTGATAATTTATTATTTACAGTGAAAGAGACTTAAAAGTAAGGATCAAGTGTGCCTCAACCCCAAATACCCCTATTTGGTGGTCACCTGCACTGCTGAAGGATCAAACTCATTTCCCTCTCCCTGCTTGATTCCAGTGAATTGAACCATGACCTCCCATTGCCAAAAACATTTCCTAAACACTAACCATTGGTACTTGATTTCATTTATAAATGAATTTTTTGTTAGGCAAACTGATCGCTGAACCTTTTCTACTATGTTAGAGATAAAAAATTGTTGACCCAAGCTTTGTGCATCCTAATACAATAAACCTCAGTGTTAATGAGACCAGGAAACTCTATGCATGTTATGGATTATTGCAATTCCAGTTCAGCAGCTTCACATAATTTCTCAGGCTCAAACAACCAAATTCATTATGTGGCTCAATTCATAAAACCCTTCTGTACTTCATACCGGTCAGTAACTTGGGGCCTGATGATAGGATACTGATTAAAAGAAGTCCAGCCAGATCTACGTGAGCAGTTTCTATACTTGACAAAATGGAAATGCAATGCCCAAAGAAGTCCCTTCAGATATTTATGTCCCTGCCCCACCTACAGATAATAAGATCCTGTGAAGATTGGTAACAATTAGTTTAATAGGAAGCAGGAGAAACAATTGTTATTGCTCCACCTCCTAAACTACTGCATTACAATGTGGTTCTCAGTACCTGGAGTGTTTCACAGATATATTGTTTATTTAAGTCACGATTAGAACAAAGGATCCTATAAAACTGTAACAGCGGGTGAGAGGAGGCAGCCTGTTCTCTTTTCCTCAGAGTAAGGATATCCTGAGAATAACTGAATATTCTTAATCGATGGGTAAAATGGACATTCACAGAAGTTCATTGTAAGGCTCCATTTTCTATTCCCCTCTTTTTGGGCACAGGCTCCAATAGAGAGGATCAATATATTGCAAGCAAATCCTGAAGTACAGGCTTTAAAGGTAAGGAGACACAATTCCTCTGGTCTCATTGAAACATATACACTAGCTGAAGAAAGAACAGCGTACACAATTACCTAAGGAAATGAGTATAATCAGCATATTCTTGAAAAGACGACACATTCAGGCTCACACAATGCTATAGCCTTTGTTGCAGAGGGCACCCCTTCCCCGATAGTTCCACTGGGGTCTACCTGGAAGCAGGTCTCAGTCCAGGTTTATGGAGCCAGGAGTCTGCCACAGCACTACAGGCTGCAAGACTGCAATGAATTTAAATAGACTAGATTTTACACTAAGCTTTTCTTCCTGCAGGCTATGTACAAACCTTTATCTGAGTTCCCACCACACCTCTGCCTGGGAATGGTTAGCTTTCCCTCAGGGTCATTTGATATGGAGTCCCTGCTTTATATATACAAACACCCACACCTTCATTGTACTTCTGCTTTATTCTCCTCCAAGGCTTGCAGTTCCTTCTGTCCTAATGATAAGGACAAGACATAAGGTACTTCAGTATGACTATACAATTCAGACTAGGAGAAATGCAAAATCCAGTCATCAGCAGAGCTGTTGGATAACAAAGTCAACCAGCCCCCTGGTAGAACCATAACTCATCCCTACCATGAACCTTCTCTCAGGCCACATGCACCTTGTTAAATAGAGACACCATAGCCTGCCTGGGGAAGCCCTTACCCAACTCAGGTGATTGACTGCCCCCAACCAACCCTATCCTGCTCTTTCCAAGCCTGTTAGAAAAGTGCTATTAAGCCTTTTATTCAATATAGTCAAAAGCTTTCAAGACAATGACAGATGCAATGGTCATGCATTCCCAGGAGAAGATCAGCAGCTATTAGAATTCCTTCTGTGCTAAATCAGGTCAGGTTAGTCAAAGTCAAGAACACTGCTTTTAATACTGCTGAAAATTTTCCCTACAAACTTCAGAAGGGCTATTAAACACAGAATAAAATGATCTGTGGCAAGATAGTCCATGAAAAGCAGGTGTTTGGTGACAGTAAAGCCAAGCACAAGCTAGATGCTGTATTTCAGTCACCTCCAACAACTCACATACAGAAGATATGAATTGTGGTCACCCAGGAACAAATATTCTTCCTGAGAATCTGGGCAGTTCTATGCATTAAAAAAACCCCACCTCTCTGAGTAGAAGAAAAGGTGAATTAACGAGCAAGCAGAGGTGTCCCATGCAGTCTGTCAAAGTTCAGTTGCTGGGATACAGCAACAAAAGGAAAGGTCATCACATGTATGACAGTTATGCAGAGCTTCAAGACTTTAAATAGAAAAGAGTTTATGTAACTCTGGTGCCCAAGTGCTTCCTCATGACAGTCCCTCCCAGCCAAACCATCATGGTGCAGTTCGGAAGTGTTTCCTGTTACATTTAAGGGGTTCTTTTATTCACGTTGCGATTATATCTACAGACAAGTTATAAGGTTTAGCTCTTGGTGGAATTTTCATGTTTTATAACAGGAGATGTAATATCCAAATTTATTTTCATGCTATGGTTTATACTATACCAATAGTATAATTCTGAGAAATTTTAATTGTACCAACACAGCAATTAGAAGTTTCTGTTAATTTTCCACTGTCCTATTTAGAAGACATCATAGTTGGATTTTATAAGATTGAAATTTATCAAAAAGATAATGAACTAGTGCTATCACATTAACTATATAATAATTCATTGTATTTTACAGGGAATTCTCCTTTGTCTGTTAAAAATCACACTCTTCCGGCAAACCTAACATAACGTGTGCCTAAAAAAATATCTACATGATACCGAGAAGTGCTTATATCCATGGTTTAAGTGTTCAAAAATTATCTTCAGGAGGTATGCCCAGAATTTTCATTAGGAAGTACCTTATCACTATAATAACATGAGATTAAATAATTGAGAAATTCAGCCTAGAACCAAAGCAAACCAGAGAGTTTACATATCCACTTGAACTGAAATAATACGTTTCACAAACTAGATTAATCCTTCAGTTACAGTTAAAGACTTTGTTGCTATACAAATGAATAACCAGATAGACATATTCAACATGTTTTGGACTGAGTACAGCTACGTATTAAATCTATAATCAAAAAGGGATGGGAACATTATCATATTATGATGTGACAGAGCTTCAGGAAAACGATTCCTGAAGCACTGAATGTACTGACCACTCTGGGAAGGACATCTAAAAAACATTTTCCTGATGAAAAACAATTTTAAGCTCTTCCTGAGCATCTTCAACTCTCCAGTGAACTCTCAATCTTAAAAAGTTTTTTCTGTGGTTGAAATAGACATCCATTTCACTGGAAGTAAAAGAGATATGACAGACTTGAGCATAGAAATGTAACAACTCAGACAATGATATCACGTTATCTCTGGATGTTATCTTTTTCTCAAGAACGGTTGACGTAATCACTCAGGATCAGTCAAGGTAAGCCATTTTATCCTTTTTAAAAGTTGTTGCAGTCTGGAGCAAGGGAGGTAGAAAGGAGAGGGAGGAGAGGACACTGACAGTTTATCAATTTCATGGGTCATCAAGAAATCAAAGCTCAGTCCATGGCAGCATGTATATGAAAAATCTCTGCCTTTGTACAGAAGAAAGTAATTGGTAACTACTGAGTGTAAAAAAAAAAAAAAAAAAAAAGTTTGGCAAACTCAAGAACTGTCTTTACAGTTTTCTTTGCATACCTTACATTTGTTGAATGGTTTCCAAAACTAAAGCTTTCCCATGGGAAGGCAAAGAAACAATAGCAATTTCTTCTGAATGAAGCTCTCCTAAAGCCAAAGAGTAAACATACAGTATGTGACCTGAAAGTTTGCTTTTAACTGTACAAGTGGCTAATTACATAACTAATCAAAATACCTTCAAAAGTAATTCCTAAGGGAAGGCTGAAAAAAGAAAAAAAAGAAAAAAAAAAAAAGCAGCCCAACAAAGAGAGCTGGTGATTGATAAACAGTTATACTGTATAAATCTGTATGTGTGTGCACGTACATTCAAGTTTAATGGCGTTTAAAGATTTATTTTTCTTCTGGACAGGACTGCGTAACCCACGGGAAATCTGTATTCTACCTGAGACTCCAGTGCAGGTTAAAGAGATGGATCTGTATGCGAGACAGCTCCTGTTCCAAAAGGGAACACGAGCTGATGATGTGGCAGCCGCAGAATGTGATTACTGCATGTCCTAGGCATACTTCTCAATATCAAACACTGAAATAGTTTGAGTTTCAAGACTGATTTTGAAAGGTGGACGTGTTTGTAGAATTTAAATTCTCTCTTAAAAATTAGAGGAGTGGAGGAAAATCTGTTTCTTTAGTGGGGAGACATGAAAAAACTCGACATTTGGAGAAACAACTTTCAGGTCAGGACATGATGCATACTCACATCTCATATATGTCTTCCATTGCCACACAACACATGGAATTAACCTAGATATAGACTTCCTTTCATATTCATTCTTAAAGAAAACTAAGAGCAGGTTTAGACCTTATAAACCCTGGAGTTGTGTCTTTTTTTTTAGGCACCTGTATTACAGGCAGAAAGGAATTTAAGCATTTTGTGCTTAGTCTGTAAAGGTGTCCATTTATATGACAGTTTAACAAAACTGTCCATTTCTGTGCAAAACCTGGTAGAGGTTGCAGGTTTAGGTGTCTCAGTTTTGTTACACCACCATTCCTTGGTGTGCTGAAGGCAGGACTAGCTCAGGCATTCCCTGACCCCTACTGGCAGGGCCAGCCCCTTTAGTTTCTGCATAGAGAAGGAAGTAGAGGGGGAAAATACACTTTATGGCTTTAGGAATGCCAAGAAGAAGGTATAAGGAATTTGAAAGCCAGGCAGAAAACACTTCACAGGGAGAAAAGCCTTCTCTGAATGCTATAGCAGGCTGAAGCTATACAGGAGGAAACCAGAAAACTACTTTGAAACTGTGATCTCTTTAAACCCTTTTAGATCCTCCTGATCAGAGAGATCCATCTGTGGTTGATTTAGCAACTGCCAACACAGACAAATTCAGCTAAGACCCAAGTCGATGAACTTCTTCCTGCTACAGAAGAGGTGCTGGCACATGCTGTGTTAGAAGTACGGACACTACCTAATCATCCTTCAGAGCAGGAGACCACAGAAGATCAAGCACAGCCCCAGCCTTGGCTCAGTCCTGCCCAGCAGCTACCCAGGGTGAACAATGTGGTACAGAAGGAGATCAGCATTAAACTGGATCCACTCACTTCTGAACAGACCAACCTCCCTCTGCTTTGCAAATGGACAAGCCATGCACCTCCTGAAGGTAGTTTTACAAAAGCAGTCCAGTAATTTTACATTATAATGGCTAAAACAAGCTTAGATCAAATTTTATCTGTAATGGTGGCAGCAAACTGAAATAATAGATGAGAAGATTGCTTTTCATATTTAGACAAATTTCCAAGAGACTACAGAGAATGAGTTCACCTGGAGTAAGACAATTTTTTCATTGTAATGAAAAGTCAATAAGTTTTCAACTAAGCATTAAAACAAATCCTATTTTAAATCATTACACCTCCAGAACAGCAAGCTGAACAATAGAGATTCCAGCCTTAAATGAAATCAATCCATCTCTAGTGATTAATAAAGTCTATATTTTTATATGGAACCGTCATTTACTAACGAGTAAGTGTGTTTAAAATCCTAACTAATGTATTTGCCTTACCAAATCTGCTTCAGTTTATTTCAGCAACTGGCTGATCACGTCAAATTTAGCTGGAAAATATACAGCTCTGAAAAAATATGAGGAGAAACCTGAAGATGTACAATATAATTATGAAAAAAGACTTCCCGGTACCTCTAACATTATGTGCCAACATCAATATTCTTAATGAACTGCATTTTCCCCATATGCTTCCACGTGTGGCCAAAAAAAAAAAAGCATTAGAACCATTTTATGTTCCAAAAATGAATCTCCGAGACTCATCTCCCCCATCCCAGTTCAACCAGGTCTCTAATGCATGTCTGTCTAAGTAAATCTCTGAACTCTGCATTAACTAGAAGTCATTCCACATTTTCTGACATCATTCTGACTTTTGTATCAACTATATTTCCTGCTAGGAAAAAAAAAAAAAAAAAATCATTTGGGAAATGCATTTGTCATCATGACAACTTTCAGTATCGAATGCCCAAACTGCAAAAGATCAGATTATTTTAAGTCCCTTTCTTCTGGGTAACGGAAGGGGTTGCTTGCAGCATCTGCAGATGCATCTCTTTTCAAAATGCTGCGATGCATGTAGTTATCCATATCCTACTGCATCTCAGACACTGTTCTTGGTCAAGTTCTCTCCTGATGCTGAAATAGACTTTGCTTCTCTGCTGGGTATAATCTTTTTGCTCTGCTGAGTACCACGAGTGAATCAGCAACAGCATCTCAACACCGTAAATCAAATAAGGTGAACAACTTGCAAGCAGAGCAGGCCTTCAGCAAAAGCCTGGGAAAATTCCCCTGGCTTTAATGGGCCTTGAATTTCACCGGTTTTTGTTTCTAGCTTAGTTCTCAGTTCATCTGAATTAAACAAGCCACTTAACTTCAGAGGTAGTCAAGAGTTTTGAATCTTTAACTCAAAAGATTTGCTTTCACTGTTGTAACAGTATTGTGTGTGCGCCCACGCATGTTCTACCTTTTGGAACCTATCCACAAGAATGAAGAAGGAGACATACTGAAGATGAAAATAAGGAACTATAAAAATATACTGTCTATACTACAGCCCTGTATACCTCTGCTTTTCTCAAAGTAACCCACTGCATGTTCTTAGACACAGGTCCATATTATCTGCATCCCTTTAACTGACTTTTTGGGGAATTGCTATACAATTAAAAGCATCCAATTCATTTTCCCTCTCCAGCCTCTGAACTTACTGATGCAAGATAAACTTTATCAGAATCCATGTTGACCTTCCTCTCTTTTGAACTCACAAACATTGATTAACTTGTAAGTTATGTAGCAGTGGGACAACTTAAATAGCACCCTTTTCAGTACTTTGTTTCCTGCTGACTAGGTATTTCAGCACCTGTAACTCCTCAAAAATGAGTTCAGCTGAAGCTGACTGAATAACAAGAGCTACAACTTGGCTTATTTCCCTTTTTTTTTTTCAGCTCATGAAAGTGGAGAATCTTACCAGAACGGTAAGAAAAGGTTGGATCACCTCTCCTATGAAGACAGGCTGAGAGATTTGGGGGTGTTCAGGATGGAGAAGAGAAGGCTCCAGGGAGACCTTAAAACCCCTTCCAGTCCCTAAAGGGGGCTACAGGAGAGATGGGCCTACAGGGACTCTTGATCAGGGAGTAGAGCGATAGAATGAGGGCTAATGGTTTTAAACTGAAAGAGGGGAGATTTAGATTAGATATTAGGAAGAAATTCTTTACTGTGAGGGTGGAGAGACACTGGAACAGGTTGCCCAGAGAAGCTGTGGCTGCCCCATCCCTGGGGGTGTTCAATGCCAGGTTGCACGGGTCTTTGAGCAACCTGGTCTAGTGGGAGGTGTCCCTGCCCAGGGCAGGGGGGTTGGAACTCCCTTCCAATCTGAACCATTCTATGATGATACTATGATTTACGTGCAAGTTATTGATTCATAAGCATTACACTTCAGGTCACTGTAAACTGTGTTAGCATTTTTCACAGTGGCCCCTACTCCAAGTTTATTTTTAAACAATTTGCTTTTCTTTTTCAGCTCAGCCATTTCTACCCTTTTGCCTTGCAGTCCTGCCTCATTACAGAGCTCAAGAGATAACTTCTTGCTAAGAAATAAGGTCAGAATGAATAATACTAGTAGTGTTATTTATGTATGGATAACGCATTCCATGAACGTTTTCTCCAAAATTATTTCAAAATGCTGTTTTGATATTCAGATTTCTTTAATGAGCAGTATCTTGTGTTCGTAACTAAAACATAAAACAGTGCAACATGTACAGAAGCTTTTATAGTGCCGGCATCACAGCTAACAGCAACTAGTACAAACACATTCTTTTTTTGTGACATTACATTTTTGGAGTTCAATGGCCCTTATTATATCTCAAAGCAAGATGAAGCTTCTCATGATTAACCATGTGCATGATATGACAGCAGAATCACAAAAAGGTCAGTTATCTACATCCAGTAGGTCGACCCCATCACTTTAATTACAATTTTTTTTTCTTTGAGGGTGGGTCAGGGGAATGGGGTGATGGTAGAGGCGAAAGAGAGGGCAATCAATGTTTCCACAAGAGGTATTAGACCTTATAAACTATTGCAAATATTTTTGCAGTGTACATAGCAAGCTAGGCACATCGGTGTCCTGTGCTGCCCAGCTACAAAATACCAAATTTCAGAAGCAGCTGTTCCATTGAATTCTTAATTTTACCTATGCACACAGAAGAGTACATTAGGTGATTAACACATGGTATGTTTGGTCTAGGTGACCAGTCAAGTCTTTTCCATTGCTGACTTAGTGGGTTTTCAAGTCTTTCTTCAAAATGATTACATATTATTTTGTAAAACAAAGAGTTCCCTATAAATCCTTATTAGTGTACTGGGCACTGGGGACAAAAGAACTGCCATAAGCCTAGAAACCAGAAGAAAAAGACTCATTCCAGACATTACTTACTTGCAATGACGTAGATTTTATAACTTGATCTTTTGGGTTTCGTTTCCCCAGTTACATGATGGGCAAAATAAATTATGTTGCAGGGTGCATACGGCACCCTGGCAGCATGCATATCTATTTAAGTCTGAATACTAAGAATCTTTATTATAAAGCTATAAAAGAAGAAAAATAAGGAGTTTACTGGTGTATTTACCAGTGCTGCTATAGCACTCAGCATCTTCAAGATAGTAAAGTTCCCATTTTGTTTTGCTCTGCACAAATGAAAGGCCTTTATCATGAAGAGTTTTCCATCTGTGACCGAAACCATAACCCCTTAGTGCATTTTTTGTTTACCAGGTATATTTATGTTCATCTACTTTTCTGTAACCATGTGTAGTTTTAAAGCAGAGTTTATACCGGGCACAATTCTAGAATCCTTCCTCCCCTCAGAAGTACCTGGGAAATTTGGCTCTTCCACTCGACATTGCCCAGGTTATGAGCTTTCGCTTAGATATAAGGACAAAATTTACTCCCCAGTGGCCAGTCAAACTAGCTAGTAGTCTCCCCACATTCACTACTGGTCACAGGTATATATAAAAGCCATAATAGATGCTGATGGATATTCTACTTGTCAGCCTGTACTGTAGAAATCTAGAGTAGATTTGGTATCAGGTCTAATCCCTACTCTTAAACACTATAAAAGGACAGGTATTTTTTGGCTGCGCAAAACAATGAGCATCCTACTCTCCCCACTAAATTTTGACTGAAGTCAAGTGCATGTGAAACGATTTACGTTCAGGTCAAACCTCAGCAGAATTTTTCTTTGAGTAGGAATCACATTACTTGGCTCATCTGTGCTAGTTCAATACCTTATCACACTCTCTTGCAACGTAGAAAAACTTTCTGAGGTATTTTGTTCTCACACAGCCCTGAAACTTGGAAGAGACTAAGAAAGTACTTTATGCACCAGATACCACTCAGTCAAATAAGCTGCAAGTTGCACATCTTTCTGGCTGTCACAGCATTCGGTTTGTTGAAAGGCACCTGGTATGTTTGTACACAGGTGAAAGTCACGTTAAATATTTGTTCTCGATTAGGTATTATTTTTGCTATCACCATCTGCACCAATATGACTCACCCATTCATAAACTTTCTTTTCTTTGAGAAAGCAGGGGAGTTATTGTTACATATATTAATCATTCCAGCTTTATGAACTGAAAGCTTCTTCGCTTCTTATTGCCACCCAGATGTTCAGGGTTTAACCATTCAAACCTAAAGATATTCAAAACTATAAAAGAAAGCAAACCTGTGCATTTTTAATGGAAGAATGTAACCAAGAGCTGCTGCTGAGTGACATGAACCAAAAATAAAGTTAGACATGACTAAGCACACACTTGCCAAACAACTTCTAAGACCAATTTAAGAATCAAACACACCACTGCCAAAGCTTTGAACTAGAGGAAGCAGATGCTTTTGCTGCTGTGACATGCATTTCCACCCAGCAGGTAGACAGGATGAAATCCGGTCTCATCAGGTCACTAACAAGGATTCAGGGCTAACAGCAGATTGGGCTAAGCCAGCAATAACAACACTTTTACATATGATTTCCTGATACATGGAAGTTAGATATTTCCGCTATTTCATCTTCTATTTTTCTTTGGACAAACTGGTGAAAACTAAATTGCAACGGAATGCAGGCATCTATTCTGATACACAATAGTTTATTGAAATAAACTGCACAGGAAACATTCCTTCCCTGTATGTATGTATGATTACCAAGTGAAGTTACCACGTGTACAAGCAGTCAAAGGCAAAGATACTTTGCTTAATAAAACTAAAGGTGATACAGGCAGGATTAATTCCTGGTAAAATAATAGTTCCTTCAAAGTCCATTTAGAAGAGCTATTGCTGTCAATATAATGAGTTTGTTTGGTTTATTACCATCATATGTTTTTACAGAGTTAAATCTTTAGATGTTTATATCTTTACTTGGCAAAAGCAAAAACCAGGCCTGTGAAGTTCTGAGAGCCAGGTCTGTGTGAATTAAACCAAAAATTTTTCTTTCTACCACGAACAAATAGATTTGCTACAGCAGTAGCAATAGAAGGGAAAGTCTGCTTGGGAAAACATAATAATACACTTTCCACAAGATATCTGTTTCATCAAGAAATTGTTCATGCCACAGTCAGTTTCCATTTCTCTCTTTTTCTCCCCAGAGGTCCTTAATGTCAACTACAGGCTGCTTCTGGTCACTTTCCCAAGGGAAAGCTTTGTGTGGCATTAATGGCTGGAAAGGCACAGATTGAGATCAGCATGAAAATACGTGGAACATAAAGCTATAATGACAGCAATAGCGTATTTTAAACTCAGGGGTCCCCAGGGTATTACATCAGTAACTCAGCTGAGACACTGAACCAAGAGAAGAATTCTCACATTATTTAACTATTTGTTATGAAACATCAAATAGTTGAAAAGAGAGAAGATGTTTTTATTAAAGTTCCTCAGCTGTTAAACCCTAAAGCCAAAAGCTCCCTCTATGAGCCCACTGACCTCATGGATGCATATGTAGGCTTTGGTGCATTCAGAGAGAAGTCATGTAGAGCAGCACAAGCGTGGGGGCCCTGCTCAGCTAGAAGACAGTCCTGTTGGGGAGAAACAACTACCCTGTCCCACCAGCCCAGCAGCTGGTCCCCCATGAACACCAGGCCCCACACATGTAGGGGAGCACCCCAGCCCTGCCACCCTTGCCCATGCAAAGCCAGGCACAGCCATTGCAGCTCCATGCTCTCTGCAGGCCATGCACAGGAGAGGGTGGTTGGCTGTTGGGGCGCCATTTGCTCTCCAAACAACTGTTCCCCGTCTTAGCTTTGAAAAAGGCAAGAGGCAGAGTTTCCCGTACTGCTTCGGAAACAGTTGCTTCAGCAATGCCTGCTGTCACAGGATCAGGGGATAATTTAGGTTAGAAGGGATCTCTTGTGATCATTGAGTCTTACCCCGTGTTCACTTGATTCACTTCCCCATGGAAGTACCACAGACCCACACATACAGGACCCATTGATCAACCATACGGAACTACTACCTACAAGTGGGGGATCATACGTTGTTAAAAGGTATCCGGTAGCCAGTGCTGAAACAGTAACTGAAATACATCCACAGCTTTCTCGAACACGTAAGTACACATCTTCTCTACATAAATGTAAAACAACACATTTCAAAACACAGATGAATTAAAAATGACACAGAAGTTCACTTGGAGGTGGGGAGGGGGTCCTGTTTATTCAAGTGCAGCTGTTTATATCAGATGCAGCTTAAAATCAATTGAAAATGCGACAGTAAGCCTGTGATAGGAACATTAATTACCTGGAACAGACAGGCTGGGTTTAATTCAAATATTGGCCAGCATTTTAATAGCTCTTAGCAGCAGAGCAGTAAGCAAGAGCAACCCAAGATGCTGGAGATGGGCTGTGTCTGAAGGTGTTCCAACCACGCAGTGATGTGTGGTGCTTACAGCCAGCAGCAGGCACAGGATTGACTACAGATGTTCATTTGCTCCTGTATTTCCACTTGTCTCTTAACTATCAAAGGTTTCTCCAGCTTACACATCGGCTTCAGAATACCACTCTATCTTAGATAAATGTCTTTCTCACAAGAGAGAACTGGTTTTCCTAAGTGGAAGACACTCCAAAATTTCAACAGAAGTCAGCGATAACAGTGGTGGCCGTTCATTATTTCTGATAGATAAACTGAGGACTTCTCAGACTTCAGAGAAATATTTTAGAAGTCGAATTTACTGTCTGTTCTCAGGCTCAGTGGCACAGAAAGCGAAAGGGATTATATCTTAATATTCTGCATTCAAAAGAGTCTAATTTAATTACAGGGCTGCATTTTGTTCTGTGCAAAATTCAATAAACTGTGGTTGTGCACTAACGAAATATTGAAGAGGAAATGAAAAGTATATTCAGTCAAGTTTCATTTTCATGAAAACATAAGTATAGACAAGAGGGAATATAAATAGTGCACATTGGAAGGCTTCATTATTTAAAAGTTGCATGTAAGCACTCCTTTAATCAACAAAGACTAAAGAAAGGAGAATTATGCCACAGACCACTTTTATTTTTCTTCAAAATTAGATAGGTAAAGATAGCGGACTAGCATTTATTAATAAGTGAAAGGAGGCCTTAAAAATCTGAAGAAATAATAAACTCATCCGCCCAGCTGTGACTCCTCCAAGTTATTCTGTCTCAATCCAAACACCTTCAGCACTGGTCCTTTAAAAAGACCTTTTCAATCTTTCCTTGCCTTTTACAATACACCAGTGTTGCTCAATTCATTTAAGGCTTAATTCATGAATAAGAAACCACATCTACTCCACACTCCTGCTTGGGATCTATCACACAGCTGGGATGAAAGGGCCTCGATTCAGAAGTTGCCAGGAAGCCAGGTCACAGTGGTACAGGGTCAAAGTTTAGGCCAATACAATGAAGCCCACAAAAATTTGAGTAATATGCACTTCTCATGACAATACATGGGAACTTACACTTACAGAGTCCCACAAAATACTCCTTCTGGATCCCAAAAGTCTCATTAAAGAGAAAACATGAGCAGATCCTGTGGGCATGAAGTATTTCTCACCCTTGGCTGAAACTGCTGGGATGGGGAAAAAAAAGGAGATGGCAATTGTAGCAGAACGTAAAGCAGAGCACTGTCCGGTCTCCAGTGCTACGTGGCTGCTGACCAGAATAAATGATGATTTTCCTCATCTGAATCTTAAGAAACACTTTGGGGATCACAGGAATGTTGCACAATGTTTAGAGAGGGGAAGGAAAAGCACACTCCAGTCTTGGACGGGGGGGGAGGTTGTGAGAGGCTCCCAAAGTCCACTCATGATGCTCAGGAACACTAAAAAGCATCTGTGTGTCTGCCTCAGTTGGGCAGCAGCCCCCTCAGTATGCAGTTCACATACAGCTTTACCTCCACAAGAAAAAGAAACATTCAGCAGGGAGGGAAAAAAAAATAAAAATAATCCATTAACATTCCAAAACATAAAACATTGGGACAGAGTGTTTGCATCTTATGGAGTGTTTGCTATGAAATTCTGAACTGCCAAATGAAATTCATCAGTGCAAAAAATAGCAGAGAAATACCAAAAGATGCCATCATGTCCAGAACCGCAAGCATTTCCTTGTATTCACTATCCCCATAGCTAGACAGGGAGGTTCCTCCACCCAGTGTGACTGTAACTTCCCTTATAGAAATACCACGCGCACTCTGAGTAAAGCATTGAATGTGGTTTTTAATGCTGATGATTCAGCTCAGAAGTGGCACACAAACAGCCAGGCTCACTGGAGCTTCATTCTGCATTTGCAAGCAGCAGCCAGAGACGCTGGGAGTATCCCCTACAATTGTTAACCAAATGGAAAGATCCCCCCTTCATCCATTTCAAGCTCGAGCAATTACGCAAATCATCACCTTCTCTGCCAAAGTAAGTCTCTGCGATAGAGATGCAATTTGCAGCTGAATGGGAAACTTTTGGTTACAAAGAGATGAGTATGTTCCAGCAGAGATAAGGCTATCCCTACCTACACCTGCTTCGGCTGCTTTTGGAAGGGTGGGTTCCATTCTTCTACAGAATTACACCCAGTGCGAACTGAGGCCATGAAAAGGAAATCTTGACGCTCCTTGATCAAAGGAATAACTGCTGACCATTGCTCAATGCAAGACTTATCAGCTCTAATGGTATTGTACCCCAGTTCCCATTCTGCCTCTCCTCCTCAGCCACATCCCAGTCTTTTTACTTAGGAACGCGCAAGCCTCACCCTGGCAAAACTCCAATTCTCTTTGCAGTCACAACACCATTTCTTGTTTCCCCTTATGTCATCTTTTAGCTCGTCTTCAGCCTTTATATCCAAGTACCCACAGATGCCGGGCTCTTTATTGCAATCCTCTTCAAACCCACATCCATCATCATACCTTTCTTATCAACTATCCCACTGGTTTCTCATCATATTGTTCTTGTGCAGAAGAACTCCCTGTGCAGTTGTCCATGTTTAACATGGACACAGCAATCTGGGATTGCAATTAGATTTAGGAAGATTCCATTCAGCTCTAGACTTGAAGAGTCCAAATACATTTTGCGCACTTCAAGGAATGAACTAATGGCAGTATCACAAATCTCTAATGAATACATCCAAATTATGACTTATTTATTTTTGCCCAAGACATAAAAAACATATTCCATTCACAGGAATAGCAGAGCAAAAAAACCCAAAACCTTTCACAGTCTGCAATCCTGCCAAATTTTAGATACTAAATTCAAGCATTAGCACACTTAATGAACTAAAGTGAGGTGATCAGAGTATTTTTTTTTTTTATATGGACAACCAAAATGGCATTTCATTCTCGTTCTGAGAAACATCTGGACTCTTACTGTAACATCCCTAAAAATCAGCCTGAAGGTGTTACTGCAAACAGAAACCACAGGCAACACAAAAACACAGTTATTTGCCCACACAAAACACTGCAAATGAGCTAACAGTAAATCAATTGATAACTATTAGCTTTTTTATAATCCAGAGTTTTCAAAAGCCCTAAAGACAGTCAAATTAAACTTCATAAGGGCCTGGAATGGATTGTACATCAGACAAATTTTGTTGGGGAAGGTTTTCAAAGGGACAAAGGTTATCCCTCAGCTTTGGATACCACTTATACCATCATCCAAAATCCTGTTCTACACCAACACCCAAAAGACCTCAGTCTTGACAGGCTGGGCCCCTGTGTCATGGCCAAGTGGAGCCTGAGTCCAGACATTATGTCTTTTTTTTTTTTTTTTTTTTTTTTTTTTTTTTTTTGCTTATCTGGATTGAGTAGCTTCCATTTGGTGGGTTTCCTTAGATTGTTCCTTATATACACTGCAAGATCGTGTCTCATAAAATTCATTGGCAGTGGTTACCATTTAGTTTTAAAACAAGAGGAAGAGAAAGCACAGTACCAATGAGATGGATATATGTCATAAATGAGTTTATTTGCTGCAATATTTATCTTAAAGATAAGAAGACAGAAGAAACCACACAGAAAAAAAGTGAGAAGACTGATGACAGCAGAAGACCCAAATTCCAGTATTCTATTTTATCCATTGGAAAAAAAAAAAACCCAAACATTTCTTCCTAACTATAATCCTGGTCCCAGTTCTCCCTTTAGCAGTTTGTTCTGAACAGAAATTGCATGTTTCCACGTTGTTTAATCCTGCCCTGTCCCAGAGATAGTTCTTGAGTTTTGTCACCCTTTACAACAGCTGCTTTTTCTTAAGTTATCCAAAAGGTGAAAGGAGGAGACAGAGGGAGCGTGGAAACAGTGCTATTTAGAACTCTCTTATGGCTTTGGCCAAACATCATCCATGAGAGTAGGAAATGAGGAGACGCGATGGGGTGAAGGTTCTTGATTGTTTACAATTAAACACCCAAACCACGAGATATTTATTATTTCATCTTTGACATGCAAATTTTAGGAATCCAAAATAGAGCTTTCACAAAACTTTTTATATGCCATTGAATTAGTGTATAGTTCGGATCCAAAAAGAAAAATCACCTTACTCTAAATGTATTTGCACTGATAGTTCTATCTAAAAATCATCTCTTAAACTCCACAGAATGTTTTAAAAACTGCTGGAAGAAACACCATTTCCCTTCTATTGCATACATTTATGAAGCAGTTTTTGTAAACTTTGGAGATGGTCATTCTTGTTATTTCAGCAGAACCTCCCCCATGACTGCACAGAGCTTGCGCTCTACCTGGAACTCCCAGCACCCCTCCACGTTCCTCTGAGGCCGTCTAAGAATCTCCTAAATTCCCACAGAGAAATAAAAAGGACACTAATACATAAAGGGGAAACAGAATTATTTCCCATGGCTGCGAGTGCCAATTCTGGTATTATTTATCTCTTCATTTCAATAAACAGCAACATCTTGCTGCAGCCAGAATTTGAAATAGCAAATGGGACCGAAGGATTTGCCTATTTCTAAGGGCATCAAGGATTAGGTCTATTGAAAGGCTGAGAGAAGGTTCTGTGAGGAGACTGCTTGGCACCAGCTTGCCATATCCATGATCGTGAACGCTGCTCTCCAGCTTCTAGAACTACATTTGCACGCACAAATTAAATTAAATATGCCAAAAGAATACTGTGATACCGTATAATATGCACTGTAAATTTTAAATGTAATTGCTTCCTATAACCATGTTTGCCTTAACACTGTAAATACGGAAGGGTGTAACCCTTAAACAGGTCCTTATCGGTTAACTACATAGAAATAAGAAACAGTTGGTGAGTTTTGAAATTTATTGACTCAGCAGTTTACTATGAGAGATGACTTGGCTGCACTGAAAGAAAAGAACGGGGAAAAAAAAAAAGACAAGTTCTCTGTAGGCAGCTGGCTCTCACTTACGCTCTTTTTAAGACCATACATACCAAATTTAAATCTGTTGTGAGGAAAATTATAATAAATCTGCTTCCCCCCTCTTTATACTGAAATAGTGAATTATTTATGCAGTATCTGCTTTCCAGATTTCCGAATATCAGTGAAGTTTTTTGCCAAAAATTTATAAAAATATATATACACACACACACACATACATAAAAAAAATAATCACAAAACATCACTGTTTTATACTGGCCAAAGCATAGTTTATACTATAATAAAACACAGCTTATCATCTGGTGTGCCTGATCTCACAAAAAATGCCTGTGAGATTTCCACTGAATTAAACAAGACCATTCACTTGACTAGTTACTCGTGCAAGCTTGCAAGGCTGAACCTTTAAGTTTTTACACACAAGACTTAAATGAATATGTCATTTTACAAGGGAATCTGAAGCAAATGGTGATTCATTGATCATAGACAAGTGGAACATATGGTCCTGACTACTCATGAGGAGAAAAGAATAGGAGAAAGAGTGCTTGTCCCTTTGTATTCAGGAGAGTTTCACTGACACTGAGAAAATAGCAGAGTATGAAATCAAGTAGAAAAATGATATTTTATTTGCAGAAATTGGTGTTTCCATCCCCACTTTATCTTCACCATTGTTTCTAAACTGCTGACCATAAAAACCACCCAATACTGAGCTTATAATTAATTATTATTATACTAGAGGTGAAGTCTTGGGTACCATACTTTCTGGAAACACCTCTACTCTCCCAGAACCATTCTCTCTGGCAGCACACGCTTGATTTAATCAAAATGCCACAAATGACCTCATTCTTCAGCATTTTCCTTTTAATGAGGTAGGGTCATTTATAGCAAACAAGTTTGCCCTGGATTCGGCTGCAACTAATTCCCTCTGTTTTGCTAATATTTCTGTTATAAAATAAAAATTATACCTGTCTTAACTGGCTGCCACTCCACTGGCTTCAGAGAAGCTATACTGGGGCTGAGTGTGGCTACACGCAGGCTTTCCCACTTTACTTCACAACCCTAACTTCTGTTACCTACATTTTTACTTTTTTACTGGTTTAGCACCTAACTTGTTTTAACTTCAACTTTTAACTTTAGCTTTTTCACACCTTTCTTAACACTTCTTATTTTCCTTACTTTTAATCCAGCAATTCAATGCTATCTGCCTATCTACCTTTCCCCTTACTACTCATCTCTCCAAATTAACAGTAGTTAGGAATATAATTCACAGACAATCTATAGAGAGAGACAGCATATGATTATACATTATAATTAACTCTGCTTTCCTGAACAAAGTGGTTTTAGTTGCATTTGAACAGAGTTCTATAAAATCAATAGATTCTACTCAGTTTTGTTACTCTAAATGTTAAGGGGATGTTGGACCAGCTCACACTGTTCCTAACCATTTCTAAAAACCACCAATTGAACCCTTGCAAACCATTAAACCAGGTTTAATTTCAGTTCAAATCCTTGAAGAAGCTGTGGTTCAAGGTAATGCTCAAGTTATCCTATGGAGACCAGCACATGGTTTACAACCGTTTAAATATGGATTGAATTCCACATCCAAATTGAACTAGGAAAAGACACACTTCCCATCTGTGGCACCTTCTTAAAGGGTTTACAAACTGCCACACCAGTGAAGTCAGAGAAAGGAAGTTATGGGAACTTGGACAGCAATCGAGGGAGATGAGAGACTGAGGCAGCAAGGAAGAACAATAATACCATGACATAGCTAAACAGAACAATTCATATACCAAGCGTTTCTAGCTGGGAAAAAGGAAAGAATCTAGTGGGGAAATCTGGATTTATTTTAACACTTTGATCAACAGCAATGATGGGAAACATCTTACAAGAGTTTTGCAATATTGAACTCAATAGGTTTAAAAAAAATAAAAATCAAAACACAACAAAACAAACCACCCAACCATCAGTCTGTAACCCATATAGATAAAGCCAGCATTTTACACCATCACAATTTAATTAGAGCTTTTGAAGCCATGCACCTTTGATCTGAGCCAAGCGATAAATGTGTTATATTTTAAATGGATTATTACATGTTCTGTTTAACACAATGGTAGGTTTGAGCCAGCACAGTCTCGGTGTAATGAGGAAATAACCTGAATGGAACAGCCACAAAAAGCAGAGGCATCTGCTCTGCTCCTTTCAAACATACAGGTTCCTGGCTGCCTAAAAATTTCTAAAGAATCACAACAAATAACATCTACCCAACCTGGGGAACGAGGGACTGGATACACACTATTTGCAGAGTAAAACTCTTGCCTTTGCATTTTCAAAGTACCAATGTGACAAGTATGGCTTGTAAGTGTTTTCCAGTGCAACCACAGAGGACACAAAGACAACAGATCTTGTGAGGGGCCTTTTCCAACAGAAATGAGCCAAAGCCAGAGTTTTTGTTAAGAACCCCTTTCAATTTTTGGGAAAGCACAAATGGAATTCCCTTTCAGGAACTGGATCTATCGTTATGAGAACCCAATTTCAGTCAAAGGCAGTGCAATTGTCCCAAATTTGACTACCTGAGGTTTTTCAGAGCACATCAGATGTCCTCAGCCCTAATAAGCACAAAAGTCAGACAATTGCAGCTCTCCAACTTGGAACTCAAACCCCTATCCTGGAATAGTTTTGAATCCCTTAACTTGTCATAAGTTAACTCACTTATCCAGAGGTGTTTCAGTGTTCAAGAAAGAACAGGCTGGATCCAAATGTATTCTAAACTGCTCTTACAATATTTGTAAGTTTTTTTCTAACTTCATATTCAGAGTAATCAGCGGGTTGTCTGTGTTTCTAGCTTTAAGATGAAGAATGTTACGACTGGCTGAGTCTGAAGACAATAAAAGCAGAAGGCATATTGCAAAGACAGACATATTTCAGAAGACAAGCATACTTCAAAATATTACGTTAGGTGTACCAAGGTTAAAAAAACCCAAACAAACAAACTTACTTTCTGTTCTGATGCCCTAGGTCAGATTTTATGGCACTCATTAGAATCTCATATATCAGTAAATATGACATTCTTTTATCTCTTACACCTGCCACCAGAAACTATTCAAAGCTATTAGGTGTCCGCGAGCTGCTTCCTAGTATCAGTTCCTTTCTCCACGATTCAGCATAGTACATTTATCCACCTAAAAATTGACAAGCAGGCTGTAAAGCTGCAATAATAGAAGTACATGAATATGAAATAATTGTCCCCAATGATAGGTTAGTGGTATATATGTTAATAATACTGTAGAAACAGCCACTTAAAACACAAAACTGCTAAAGTGGAAGAAGCAAACAAAAACCAGTGATTATCAATAGCCCAGTGAAAGGTATCAACTGCAGGGAACTATGGGAATGTGAACCCAGTGTGCTAATTCCAATATTTAAACTACTTGGGCTGAATGCCAGTTTGTTTTTTGTTGGTAGCAAAATGGGCATTGGGGGAAGACAGGAATAAAAAAATGCAACTAAATTTCCATCCTAATCATATTTCTCAATGTTGTCACTGTTTAGAGGCTCACTGAAGCACTCCCATTGTTGAGGAAGACTCCTCATGGAATAAAGGAGCTGTACAAAATATCCCTTCCGGTCTGCCTTTGGCCCCGCAGTCCCTATCTGATAGGGAGCGCAGTAACTTTTTGCAGATGCGTTGTTCTCTCCTACTGTACATCTCTTCCTGCAGAATAAAATGCTTCTGAAGAGCCGTTGGTCTACTGAATTTCACTGAATCTTTTTTTTTTTTTTTTTAGAGTTGGAAGGGACCGTATAGATCATCTAGTCCAACTCCCCTGCTGAAGCAGGATTGCTTAGAGAATGCTACTCAGGACTGCATCCAGGCGGGTCTTGAAAATCTCCAAAGAAGGGGACTCCACAACCTCCCTGGGCAGCCTGTTCCAGGGCTCTGTCACCCTCACTGTGAAGAAATTCTTTCTCATATTCGAGTGGAACCTCTTATGTTCCAACTTGTGCCCGTTGCCCCTCGTCCTGTCACTGGGAACCACTGAAAAGAGTCTGGCTCCCTCCTCCTTCAACCCACCCTTGAGATACTTATAGGCATTAATAAGGTCTCCCTTCAGCCTTCTCTTCTCCAGACTAAAGAGTCCCAGCTCTCTTAGCCTTTCTTCTATACACAACTCTTGGAGCTGTCGTATTAGAACACAGCAGCAATTTAGTCACATGAGTAATGTTATCATGTTCTGATTTCTAGGAAGAAGTTTATTTAGCAAATGAGTGTGATCTGTAAAATGCTCCATCAGGATGAAAGTAATCTGAAAAAGTAGAATATGGATTTATTAATATACTTATTTTCATATCTACAAGCCATTGCCAATACTTATTCAGTAAAGTGGACTTTGTAATCAGCACATTGTGGACAGGCAATAAGTGCCTCTGATGTGCATTTTTTCCTTACTGTATACTGAGAACAGCATAACAAAGCTTAGAGTCAACCAAATATCTTTTCCATTGCTGCTAATTTATACTGAGTTCTGACCTCTATTTTTTTTTTTCCCTCAGACTAAGGGAATTTAATTAGTTTCTTTGTAATTGAATATTTCAGATCCCCTAATAATTGCATTTAACAGTAACGTTTGTATTTTGAGAAAACGCCCCACACATTTCTAATCTAGGGCCCCATTCCCAAGGTCTTGATAGTCCGATGAAGATGTTATAAACTGGCTTGAGCAACCTTAAGAACATTCACAACAGGACAATCCTTCGTTCTCTTCCTGGACAACCACTGTGAAGCACAAGGGTTCAGCCCTCCTTTAGGACCAAATGAATTATTCACATGGGATCTTTCAATAGGTACAGGAGAAAAAAAGAACAGCTCATTCTGTTCTCTCAACAGCACAGGGTCTGATAAAGTGAGGCACTCAACAACTCCTAGAAGTAGCTGAGCACCACTAAATACAACCATCTAAAAAGTGCAGCTCAGAAGGGACCATTTTTGGTTTCCCTCCATAGTCCATCACCGAAAGCTTGGCGGCTGGTCTGGGTTTTTTGCAGGTGTGTTGGGAGACTGTTAAGGTAAGATGTGTAACCACTATGTTATATAGATACTGTGTGTGCTTTCAAACTACAAAATGTTAAGTAACAATTATTTGACCCTGGACCAGCAAAGATTATGGCCTTTAAAAAAAAACAACACTGAAATAGTGCAGAAAGAGCTCATAAAATTAGTTCTTTTTTCCTCTTTCATGCCTCGTATTTGTACATTTTTACTACATGAGTTCTGAAAATCTTGCATAGTTCAGCAGTGACTAGATTTCCACTAATGGGACTTGGCCATGTATTCCAGCCCTTTCATCAGCAATAAGGAAACTGAATGTTCTCTGTTAATCAGCTCAGCACAGTCATTATTTAACCCGCAGACAATATATGGCAGCAAAGTTTAAATTTTCAACCTTGAGAAGACGGCAAGCTTTGCTAGCTGACCCTGCTGAAGGCAGGCAGAAGTCAGAAAGACTCTTTGTAGACAAGAAACGGCAAACCAACTTAATCTTCTAATGACAAAAAAATTCAATAAATCTGACCTACTGCTAAAGCCACAAATAAGGAAAACCACTAGACTGCATCCCAAATGCTAGATACAGACTACACAGCACTACACAGAAGAGAGATAACGGGAAAGGTTGTAAGACATTGTTAAACTCTTTCAGGCTAACGGAGCTAAACTACTACACCCACAGAGCAATAGTGCATCAGCTCCATCCCCTTCCATCCCGTGCTTCACCATCAATAACACGGATGGGCATTGAGAGTAACTCGAACAGCTCTGCGCTGCAGGGAGGACCCTTTATTTTGGGCAGTTCTCACGCCAGACAGTACCAAACATAAAAGTGAGAGAGAAAGAGGTATCAGCTCACACTAGGTTGCAATGGAAGTGCTCTTTGAACACCATCTTCCTGATCTCTGCTACAGCACCTAACTGCAAGTTTTTATTTGGAGATACCTATATACACAGATATTGTCATTCAAAGACCATTTGATACCAAGCAATAAAACAAGTGTTGCCAGAACAGCCAGACTGATCCCAGTATCTATAATAGGATGTTTACATTCTAACACATTTGAACGTACAATTTTCATTTCAGCCTCCATAAAGTACTTTGCTATAAAGCAACAACAGGCCATTGGTTTGTACAGTTGTATTTGTACTGAAATTGCATAAGGAAGATAAGACCTATACGGTGTTACAAAATTAAAAAGGTTAAATTCAATAAAATGAAAGTAAATCAAACCCTTTGCATATTAAAAGTAGGAGTCCCCTACTTCTGCTTGAACAGAGCAGATGGGGCATCCCACGTAGAAATACAAAAGAAATCAACAATGGCTGAGGGAGGAAGCAATCCTAATCAAATGTCGATTTATGTTTCTGCAACAGAAAAAAGTAGCAGTGATAGTAACGTCTGGCCCTACTCATAAAACGACACAGCTGTTTAATCAGAACATAAATACAGACCAAAATAGCTAAATGAACTGCTTTTGATTCTTGATATGTTTGGTTCTGTTATTGTAAACCTTGTGCAACTGCCTGGCTTTACACATGCGAGTGTTAACACATTAGAAAGAAAATTTCTTGAGGAACTGTACAGACTAAGAAGTTGCCGAGAAATTAAGATTGCATGTAAAATCACTGTTGATTTGCACTTTAGATGTGTTTCTGCTTGATCAGCCACAACCAAATTTCACTTCAATTAAATCTCCTGTGAGTAGCACACTAACCATTACCTCCTTTAAATTTAAAAGTAAAAAAACCCCACACTTCATAAAATTTCAAAGGCAAGTCCCAAGCCATGGGGCAACGTGGAGGTGGCTGCAGTAGCCTCCAAAAAAGGCCGGGATTGTGCCAGCTGTGACTCCAAGCATCCTGTCACCTGAGAGCACAAGTCATATTTCAGTGTGTGGCAAAACCAGTTATTCTGGCTCTCAAGCAGAATAGTTTCTGTATGAACACATTTTGTGAATATATGTCATTTCTTATCTGTAAGCGAGGTTTAGTGGTAGGAGTATAGGGCCAGGAATTCTCAACTCAAATGCAGTCTCAGTCAAAGCCTTGACAAGCTACTTCTTGCTTCTTTTTAATATTATCATTAATACTCAGATTTTTATAATCTTACAAGATTATTCTGGTAATATTGCATTAGCGTCAGGTACACAGAAACAGAAAAACTTTTGTTATTATTAAAAGTTAAGTATATTTTAAAATGATGAGAATGCAGACACAAAGAGAAACAAACACATACCTTTGCAAAAGCCACACTGATGCAGTCATATCCCAAAGCAGTTCCACACTCTATGCCATAATGGCATAAATCATACACTCCCAGCATGACTAAAATTCAATAGCAATTCACTGAGTAAAGGAGGGATTGTGCAGTGGACTATAGAGAGCTTGACCAAATGCTTTTTAGGATCCATTTCACAGTTGGGAAAACAGACAAGAAAAACAGTTTGTTTCTAAGGTCAGGCAGCATAAGAGGCTGAACTACATTTCCAGAGGTCTCCCATAAAACAACAGCTAGCCCTCAGAAACTTTTCTTAGCCTATAATACCGGGCACAAGTCCTGGCAGTTACCTCTGTCCCTCCTCCAAAACAGGCAACTCAAACTGCCTCCTCTCTGGAAAGGCATAGAGCAAAAGGAAATTAGGAACACACTTATTACCAATGATTGGAAATAATTACCAGGTGAGATTACTTCTACAAAGAACCCGATTTCCTTAGCATGCACAAATACAGCCAGCACAAAGAGCTTGTCAGTCAGTAATTCCAATTTTCTATCTGGAATGCAAATCAATACAATATATAATAGCACCCAAGTTAGTCCTGTGCATTTCACTTGTTTTGTTTGCCGCCCCTGAAGTGAATTCTCTCACCCAAATGCTAAAGCACTCAAAACAATAAATGCTGCAAGTCAGCTTTTAAGAGAATGGGGCACCTCTCCTCACAAATAGGGTGCCATATGGATTCCCTTCATGAATATGGGATTTCCTTTTAAAGTCACAGAATGCTTTCAGCATTTAATGGCTAGTGCTATTACTGCTCAGGTTCCTTTTGTGATTTCTACCCCTGGGACACAGAGCTTCATGCATTACCAGCTTTTTTCCTTATTTTACACCCTTCATTATAAATCTGTGTAAATAAGATGCACAGCATCCGCTAGTTAATAAACAAACTCTCACTTTGATTACACTTTCAGTTTCCAAGCACAGGGTTGACTAACTACAAAGAGTAAATGTGTTTGGGGTTTCAGTGCTGGCCTTGGAAGATTGTTCACAAATACATGATTCATATCCGATCCTGAATATTAACACTTTCCTTATGACTCATTCATACAGTTAAACAATAAAACAGAGCACTTATTGAAGTTTTGTTTAACATGCGTGAAGCACCTATTATTAATATTTTTCAATTTAATTGTTTAACAATGTCGATCCTATTATTAGCTGCAAGGAGGGAACATTTCCACTTCTGTCTTGACATAAATACATGCTTTTGAATTTACTCTGACTTATATTTAGAATCTTTTAGCAACAGCTCAGAAAATAAATAATAAAAAGCCACTGAGCACTCTACGGAACAGGGTACGTAGGGTAGAAGGCAATTGCCCTGTATCTCCCATTCTATAGAGCGTGATGTGTACAACATGCTGATCAACACACCATTTCCTCACATTGTTTTCCTCTCCAAAGCGAAGGATAAAACAGAAAATATGGCCTTCCTCACACAATAGAGTCTTTAGGTCTTCTATCTGGTCCCTACACGTTAGGATGTTTGCTGTAATACAATTCCCGGATAAATTATAACTAGTGACTGGCAAATTTGAAACCCGTTAAGAGTTCAAGTTCAGCTAAAAAAAACCCCGAGGGAATATTTTTAAAACTCTGTCCTTCACAGTTCAGTTTTCTTTTAAGGTTTTCTAAATCATTGTAATTGGGCACTATTTGCAGTTTCACTAAAAAAAAAACAACCCCAAAAACCACCAGCTCCAGCTCAACACACAGGAGCCATGGAAGTACTAAGCAGAGTTTCTAGGAATCATGTTGTATCGCAAATATAGGTTCAGGTGAAATAGAAGATTTTGATCTCCAGTTTAAGCCTGCAGAATAGTTTCTTGTCTTGGGACACGTATGTCTGCCCCAAGTGCACATTCTGATGTTTACATGCAATTTGCAAAAGAGTCTGACAAATCTGCTCCTTCTTTATGCACACTATTTCTACAGAAATAAGTCTTCCACTTCAGACAAAGCTTTCCAGTTTGCAATAATGAGCTTTTCCAAAGGATAAGTTCTTCTAAAATACTAGAGGACAACTTCAGGAAATACACCAATGACACAGGAACCTGTTCTGCAGATGTTCTTCTCATCAATAACCCATCAAATGATGAGTAAGAACCTCCTGGGCTTCATCCTAACCCCACTGAAGTTACTCACAAAATATGCACCGTACGGGTGCAAAGCTGGCCCAGAATTCAGAGGTTGTCTGTACCATGAGAATGCTTTTTCTCTACCCACTAATACTGTGTAATTTTTAAACGCTTCCTGACAATTCATGTTCCTCACCAGTTTTGGAGCCGTGGTCTCAGACACGTTGCCTTCAGAAGCTGACCTTGCAGAGGCAGAAGCAGTGATTTGCTGGTGTTGACAAAGCCTTTCTGCCATGGCCGCTGCCCTCGCATCTGCAAATACTGTTTCAGCATGGCTGAGCAAGGACAGAAAAGAAGGGGGTGTTACTCACAAGCAGGCACAAGTACCAGTCATTGCCCCCTCATGGCTAATAATTCAATCCCAGAAAGCTACACTTTAGTTAAAATAACATTAACGCTTTAGCTCTGTCCCATCAGCAGGCAGAAAGTAGGAAATACTGCTATGTCAGGATGAAACACCATCCCCAATCTCCCCCTCCGGTTTTCAAAGACATGAAGGGAAAGAAAACAGTGTCCATACTTCATGTGTTTCCTCTGAGGCTCAAACTTGTTTCCAATGACCACATTCAGTTGAGAGGGCCACAACCGGATCCACTTGTCTGCTGCCGACCCCTTCCTCTCATCTCTCAGCAGCGGTTATCCTCCCGCCTACCCAGCCCCAGCCAAGATCCTCCTTATGAGCATGGCTGCACAGCAGTACCTCTCGCTGTCAAGTGGCCTGCCATAGCACATACCTGTGTGCTGGGCACCTGCTGTGGCCACAATGCCTGGGAAACACCTGCCCATCAGCTGGGGGGGGTGCTAAGCCAGGGCCTCCTTGGGAGCCCTATGGTCACCAGCCGCCATCACCCCTCCTCCATTTACCTCAACAAGGCGCTGGCAGAGTTCCCGCCCATGCAGCCTAATGGCAGTGAGGGCTCCCACCTGCAGCTTCCCTGAGGGGGACCGCCTGCCCCTGACACTTGGGAGTGCTTGCCTTTAGCCCTCATTAATTACTGCTTTTTCATTAGAGCAAGGCCTAACAGCCTCACCTGAGCCAGAGTCTGCGGGAACTCGTGAGAGACCCACCTCAGATGGCGTCATTGCCTTTATCCATCGTACTACCTGGCCTGGAGGCAGCTGCCATCTTAAGGCAATGCCATACACCACTTGGCTGAAGAGCCGCTTGAGGGTGCCTCAGGAGCAGGGTGGGAGTCACCCAGCAGCACCGAGGCCAGGCAGCATGGCGGGCAGCGTGCCTCCTCAGCACCGTGGCTTCCAACAGGCCTCTCTCTGCACTACGTTAATGACAGGCGCAAAGCTTTTACGTGTTCCTCTGTTCCAGATTGCCTTGCGAAACGCAAGATAGCAGCAGGTTTCACCACGGAGCTCTTATCTCAGCACCAGATGACTGAAAAAACTGAAGGGAAATATGAGCAGGGGAAGCGTTTCTTCATGTTTTTGTGTGCCGCTTGTTGCTAGGAAAAATATTTCCTTAGTATCTCTATGGGCTCTGCAAGTCAGCATCGGTGGAGCTCTGCTGGTTGCCAGAGAGTATAAAACAGCAAATGTCAGAAAAAAATAGGAAGAAGAAGTAAAACTTTAAGAATGTGCCCCATAATGAATGTCTGTCCCCTCAGTACTGCCCCTCATGCAGTCAGTAACGAGACATAGGCACCTTTTTTCTTTGCTGGAACAAATCTTTGGAGCCTCTTCCCAAGGTACTTTGTCTAAGCTATATTATTTTTCTGTCTTTTTTTTTTATGAGAAGCTTGAAAGCTGGTATTTATGTCAGGGCAGCACATGGTGGAGAGGAGCCCCTCTTTACTGACTGCTGAGCAAAAGGAGCTTCCATTTGGAATCAGCAAAAGAAAAAGGGTGGGAAGGGACCTGGAGGGGCAGAACTGCCTGTCCCCAGCAGCATCAGGGCCCAGGTCTCCCACCTCACCCACCCTGTGCCTCCAGTGGCACAGACCAGATGGGGACCAGGCGCCCCAGAGAGGAAGGATGAAAAAACCTCCAGTCTGGACACCCCAGTGCAGCTCTGAAACCTGCCTGCCTTTTCAGCTGAATCATAGAATCACAGAATGGTTTAGGTACAAAGGGACCTTAAAGATCATGTAATCCAACCCCCCTGCCCTGGACAGGGACACTTCCCACCAGACCAGGTTGCTCAAAGCCCCATCCAGCCTGGCCTTGAACACCTCCAGGGATGGGGCAGCCACAGCTTCTCTGGGCAACCTGTTCCAGTGTCTCTCCACCCTCACAGCAAAGAATTTCTTCCTGACATCTAATCTAAATCTCCCCTCTTTCAGTTTACAACTACTACCCCTTGTCCTATTGCTCCCCTCCCTGATCAAGAGTCCTTCCCCATCTCTCCTGTAGCCTCTTTAGATACTGGAAGGCTGCTTGTAAGGTCTCCCTGGAGCCTTCTCTTCTCCATCCTGAACATCCCCGACTCTCTCAGCCTGTCCTCACAGCAGAGGGGCTCCAGCCCTCTGAGCATTTTTGTGGCCTCCTCTGGACTTGCTCCAACAGGTCCATGTCCTTCTTATGTTGGAGGCCCCAGAGCTGGAGGCAGCATTGGCGGGCGGTGGGTGGGTGGGTGTGTGTCTCATAAGGGCAGAGCAAAGGGATAGAAGGCTTTGCTGAGACTGGTGATGGCATCACAGTGTTTCAGCCTTTCTAGAGGCCAAAGGATAACTCATTTCCTAGGCCAGTTATTCATCATCTTTCTGCTAACAGCTAGGGCCAGTGGTGATGATGAAGGGCTGGGGGTTGCAGAGTTTGAAAGCTGGTTATCGCTGAATTTGCTTCATACCGGCCACAGAACAATTCAGTGTATCTGCTTGAGCTGGATATTTAACCCCCTTTAAATGGTTTCCTGTCCCCACTGATTGTCCTCCAAATTGTCCTGTGGCTGCTCCCATCACTGACTGCGTTTAAGTTCTCACATGGTGCTCTGAATTTTCAGTTTTTCACAATGAAGTGGTCTTCCTCGGTCTCTTTGCATTGTTTTATAGCCATTTGTTTTTAAGTAAGACTCTTTTTCCCACAAAAAGAAAGAGCAAGACTTTGGCTGAATACAAATCCCATGCCCAACAGTGTGCTGACATTTGTGCGCAGAGATGTGCTTTCCAGTTTATTCTATTGTGCTGCTTTTTTTTTTTTTTTTTAAGTAGTTCAATGGAAAGTTTGGATGATTCCAGGCAAGTATCCTTTAACAACACCACCACAGAAATAGCCTGAAAAACCGGAAATACATCTCAGGGTAGCCAGAGGAATTATGGGTTGTTGGTTTCTTTTGCTTTTTTTTTAGTGTAAGTGATCTCAAAAAAAATATAGAAGATTTATGGCTGATAAGCAGACATTAAACTCAGGTGTGGCACCAGCAGCTGTATTTTCTCCATCTGGTCATATTAGTGCCAGCTGAGGATTTCTGCTGCCTGAGGCACATCTCTTTTTAGAGCTCACGGTTGGGGTGAACCAGTGTCTCCTGTTGCAGCGGGTACTGACGTCCATTGAGGACCGTGGCCCCATTTGTAGCGGTACGACTCCAGCTACGAGTCCTTGCTGATGTCCAGGAGAGGCTGGGCACCCGGGAGGATTTAAGAACCTGGTTGCTTCTGTTGATCTAGACTCAAATTCCCACGGCAAACTAATTGCCAACTTGTTACCTGACCAAACTGGGTTTGCCCCAGAACACCCCCAGACAACAGGCTGGAGTATTAATCCACGGCGCCATCTAGCTCCCACAAAAGGTATATTTTTAATAGCTCTTTTCCCACATTATTATGACTCAAACCTTATCTAATATTTCACACAGAAACACAGAAGATTATAACAACGAGGAAAAATGCATGGTATTGTTCCAAATTCTTGGTCTCCTGGGGACCAAGAGAACTGGAGTGTGGCAAATAACCTCACAGTCCCTCCTGTACCTCTTGGTGGATCTTCTTTTCTTCCTCCTGGAATGTCAAGTGGCTTGACCCAAATTTGGGCAGAAAGCCATTTTAGGTACATAAGCTCCCCCCACCCTTCCTTCCCTCTGTCTTTTCGGCCTGTTTTGCAGCTCTGGGCCACCTGGGCCACCATTCTGCGAAGCGCAATGGCCGGGACCAGCTGTTTCAGAGGAATGTGCAAGAAAGCTGACACTATGAAAGCAAAGACAAGAATCATTGCAACAGAGCTTTGGTTGCCACTAATTACATATAAGACTTGGAGCATATATAATCTGATTTGTTTGCAGTATATATGCACCATGGTTAAGTCAAGTGTTTTCCATCTAAAATGTTACAAATGACTGGCAATTTTAGATATATCAGAATTCAGACTAATTTCATACAAGGAAACAAAATCTGAAGCCTGCCTATTTGTCTGCCCAAATATCCTTCACGCACCAGGCTCTCAGGCTTTGAGCCTGTTTGTTAAATGGGGAGACCGTTGTGGCTTTCATTCATTAAAAATTACTGGACATGGGGATCTGCTTGTAGCCCCAAAGCAGAGAGAACTCAGGCTGAAATCACACAAGCCAGGAAATGCTTGAAAGCAGTGAGGCGACAACTGTATAATCACAGGTAATATGCAAGTGAAAGATCAAATTTAAAACTCCAACTCAAGTCTGCAGGACATTTGCCAACCTGCGAGCTAGGCTCCAGTGATGTATGGAATATATTTGCTCTGAGTCTATGCTCTGCTGCGTGCCAGAAGCTTTTAAACCATCTTTACAAATATGTTCCCATCCTTTGCCAAGGGAATATACAGTCTTTTTCCCCTCACGTTGGTATCTACAGTTGTTCTTACTAACTTCATGATTTCTGAGGCTGTACTTGCTCTTGAATAATCTCAGATATCTTTGTGACATACACCAAACTTAAATGCTTTTAACTCCAACAAAACAAGCATTATTTGCATATTTACTTTGCACATATGCTTTACAAACAGACCAACAAAATTGCTTAAAAATGCTTCAGTGGTATTTTAGCTCTGAAGATTGGCAGACCATTCTGCTCTACTGCATTTCTCTGCCATTAGTTGTTTCTCTGCTCCCCTCTGCCTCCACTCCATGTCCGGTGTGATCCCTTCTCCTCCCACAAAGCTGCTGTGTTTTGTCCATGTCAACAGCGGTGACTTCCATAAGCCTGGCCCGTTCTCTCTGCTGTAACCCTTTTAATGCTTTACGTCATTCCTTTATATTTTCCTAGAGCATGCAAGACATCTCTTTTTCTGTAACTGCTCTCCTGCAGACACAGACTTTCCTAGCTGTGGTTATTTCTCCAGGTTTCAGTTCTACACCCAAAACGCAAATGTTCATGCACTCTTGCCAGACCTCCCCGATCCGTGCCAACCCAGGCTATGCCTAGACCACGGGGCAAGCATGTGCTGTGGTGCAGCTCCTGCTGGCCAAAGGAAAAGGTGGCATTGGACCCCAATAACCTGACAACATGGCCAGGACATGCAACCAGTTTGAATCTGTGAGTGCCTCAACAAAGACATCAATCCTAATATCCTTTTGGTCTTCTCCTATGCCTCCACCTCATTATTCCTCATCCTGATCCTGGGCCCGTAAGAACCTCATGAGGTTCAAAAAAGCCAAGTGCGAGGTTCAAAAAAGCCAAGTGCAAGGTCCTGCACATGGGTTGGGGCAGTCGCAAGCACAAATACAGGCTGGGTGAAGAATGGCTTGTGAGCAGCCCTGAGGGAAAGGACTTGGGGCTGCTGGTGGATGAGAAGCTCAACATGAGCCAGCCTTTTGTGCTTGCAACCCAGAAAGCCAACAGTATTCTGGGCTGCATCAGAAGTGGCCAGCAGGTTGAGGGAGGTGATTCTCCCCCTCTACTCTGGTGAGACTCCACCAGTAGTACAGTGTCTGGCTCTGAGGCCCCCAAAATAAGAAGGACATGGACCTCTTGGAGGGAGTCCAGTGGAGGCCACAAAGATGATCAGAGGGTTGGAGCACCTCTGCTGTGAGCACAGGCTGAGAGAGTTGGGGTGAAATGCTCTGGCTTTAAGTAACAACATTTGATAACACGGCTCAGGTCTGAAAGGAGATGAAGCAAGACCAGGTGTTGCTCAATTGCAGGAAGTTGATCCCATGCATAATCCCACAACCAAGAGGAATGGATAGGATGGTCCCTGCAACTACTTCTGTTTATCATATTTAGTGCAGTCAAGTATTGCCCTGGTGTTTGTTAACATTTAGGCTTGAGTCCTTGTCAAATATGAATAAAGGGAATTCCTCCTTTTCCAGGGGTCGCAGCTGTACACAAAGTAAAAAATAAAATTAAAAACAATGACTTTCACTAAGGAATGCAGGAAATGTTGTGATGTATTTTCATTGCGACCACTTGAAAGCAGAATTGCTGTGGAAATAAAATGACTCCAAATACACTGAACTTGCTGACTCAGTTGATCTAGAAGAAAAATTGCAAGTCAGCAATTTCCAGCAACAGCAGAACCAAGTGTACTGTATCTGCAATACTGATGTAATGTGGCATTGCGACATCGTATCTCCCTCAATACTGCACTTAGGAGTTTGATGAGGCACAGCTTTTAGACGAAGCTTAGGATTTGCTGCAAATTACATAACAGAGTTTTCCTTTTTAGCTTAGACTGTTAGATCTCAAACCCGCCCAGCTCTGTAAGGAACAAGATATTTAAAGGGAGCAATTTCCTCCAGCTTCCTTCTGACCCTAATGCAAGGCACATATCAAATTTAAAAGGAGCACGGATTCAGCCAGTTCTCCTAATGTATCCAGAATGGTGAGCATTACAGTATTTTCTATTCAAAACAGCTTATCCAAATCATTTTCTATTGTCATACGCAAATGATTGAATCACTTTTTGGTGTCTGATAATGTTTCAAACAATTTCCTAATTTTTATGAGCACCTTATAAGCAAAAAATTAAGATAAAAGTGGGCGCACCTTCACTTTAAATTTTCTATTTACTGTTCTACTTCAAAAGTGTCCAGAAGAAATTATTAGAAGCTGTTAAAAGCCTCTTAACAGAAAGAGAATACATTCTAAGTGGGAAAACCACTTAGAAATTATGATTTTAAGCAATTCACTGGAGTCTGTACTCTACACCGATGTTAGGTGAGAGAACAGGGAGTGACACACGGGAGGAATAGGTTACGAATCAAACAGGAGATGGGTTAGGGAATCTTCATACCAGCTATTGCTTCAGGAAAGCACAGGAAACAGCTAAGTTTATCATTTTTAAGTGGTGGGATTTGAGAGCAGAGAGTGAATTCAGGCATCTTACTTCATGTAAAACATATCCAGCACGTAGAACTGTCTCCCTAATGAGCATCAGAAAACCAAGGTGGCAGATAAAAGCGAATTACCTTCTAAGAGACAAGAAACAGGCCTAAACAGTACGTGGACAAATATAAACTGAATACAAACAGAAAACATAAAAAAGCAAAAACTGATATTATCTAGTTTATATGACTCTCTTTTTCTTCCTTAGCTATTTCTACTCATTTTATCTATTTATTTCACAGAAAGATTGTGTGATAGGTGAACTTGTCTTGTCTATGGAAGGACACCAGAAGAAAAAGCCATGAGAAAATTGGGGAACAATAGCAGCTGCTTTAGAATTATAGCACATTTCTGCATCCCCGCAACCACTGTTTGGAAGTTTAATGGTTAGGAAGCATGACACTATATAATTATTTATTCCAAATAGTAATATAAGCTATTTTTAAGGCAGGTAATCTTATGTAAAATATGAGTTGTAGGGCTCATTTTCTCTTTCGCACATTATATTTGGCAACTGTGAAATACAAAGTATCCAGAAATGAAATATAGAAACCCCCTTGGATTTCCCGCCCCCCCCCCCCCCCTTGGTTTATCCTTCTGAAGTTCACACCTTGTTGCTTCTGATGAGAAAAACCATGGAGAGGACTTTAATCACCACTACCAAAATCTGATGAAGGTGGCCACTCTTGAAAAGTCTGGCGATACTTTCTACTGTTCTTTTTTTCAGACAAATATTTCCCTATAATGTCAGAAAAACTTGACACTGCTCTGCTACAAGAGTAAGGCAAGAAGTAGCAACATACTTTGAAAAATCAGAGCGCGCACAGAATACTACCAGGATTAATATTAGAGTCCCCTCTAATAGCTCTAAATTACTAATATTAGAGTCCACTTCTTCAGAAAGCTCTGCTTATGCTGGAACAGTGACCCTGGCTTTTGCTTTCCAGGAAAATTGCCATGACCATGTAACCAGTAGAATGCAATAACTTGGTTATTCTCATAGAAAGTGAGCTTTAATAATGGTGCTTACTCTCCCTGAGGAATATTTCTGGATACTAGACACTAATATTTTGCTTTTCTACTGACAGTCCAGGACCGTGCCAGGAGAGACACGATTCTAAGCGGCAAAACTGCACACTGAGTTGTTGCAATATATCACTCACGAGCAGCTGACAGACCAAGCATTATGTGTGGAGTCTATGCAGCCGCGCAGTTGGACTCGGGGTGGCTGTGGTCTCTGTAAAGGGAAAGGAACGTTCATCAGAAAAAATAAGATGAAAATCGGCAGCAGAATTACTCGTGGCCGAGGAGTTCTCCAGCTCCAGCTATGATTTACACGCTGTTCTTTATATGGCTTGGCTAGTCGCTCCCCATCACTTTTACTGACGAATACACCACTGAGCAAGTGGTTTCATGTAATAATAACGGCTATAAATACTAGTAGAGTTATTTTATTTCATAAGCTCGGGAATAACTGTGTTCAAACTTGTTTCTCTTAAAATACTGAAAGCAAACTTGAAACTTCTCCTACTTCTAATTCTTCGCATGACTCTGACCTTGTCTTCAAGCCCTGAAATACAAGGTAATTTAAGCTAGTAGTGTCTCCAAGACCAAAATAAAGACTGAAACAAGAATACATTAATTCAAGTGACATGTAGGTCAGTACAATCTTTGGTTCACTCAGAAGAATCCAATTTAAAGTCTAAGACAGCAATAAACTTGAGTGGCAAAAGGCAGCTCCAAGCTAGCACTGTGAAAGGAAAGAGAGAAATCTTTGTTTCTTCTAATTTCAAGTAACAGATGGAGGACACAGAAGCTTGTAAAAGTTATTATTATTTATTTATTTCTCACACAATAGCTACCTTAATCTGCTGTTGCAGCCTGGACCCTTAGCACTTTTTTTACCCTTGTTTATGTCCTTAAGTGGCCCAAGTGGAGTTATCTTCTGATATTGAGGGGTTACATTTAATTTACATAGATCACAACCTCGGCTCTGAAGCTCATTTTCATAGGCAAAAAATCAGAAACCTGTTAACTTGCATTTTGTTTTGTTTCTCCACGGGTTAATTTGCATAGCTGGAGGCAGCTCGCCCATCCTGATATGGTACCTGCATGAATGGAAAGAAAGCAATGAAAGAATTCCTGTGGTTTGGGTCAGTAAATAAAACAGAAAGTCTTTCTGGTCACTGTGGTTTCTGCCCTTAACAACGTGCCGTCCATCCTTGTTGTTGCAGCTCCTGGTTGTCTTACATAAATGAAACCCCATTTCTTAAAAATATGCGTAAATGATTTCACTCAGCTAAATGACTGTGAAGATGGTAGAATTCACAGACCACTTGGGCATGTAACCGTACACATGATAACATGGCTACAGCAGAGGTACCCACGTACCGTAACTAGAGCGGGGATTTTGAGCAGCCACATGCAATGATTTCTGGCTGTGCTTTTGTACAATATGCGCACCTGTAACCTTCTCCACTCTTACGCAGGTGGAAGCATCCTGGAACTCTTCTGAGCATGGATTGTTCCTGAGAGATCTCCTGCTTAGAGAACGGTAAACAAATATGGGCATAAGTGTGAAACAGCATTATAAATATTTGCATGTTGGATTCCTGGAACTGAACCTGTGTCACTGTGCACTTGTGTTCTTCCTACTAATTGTTTCTTAAGAATGACCAGCCAATTTGACTTTCAATCCAGCTAATTATTCGCAGACGCTTTAGATTTTATTCAAAATGGTAGATAAATATAATAATGTTTACTTCTGTTTTTTGCTTGCACTATCAGCCAATAGTCAGCCAAACAAGACACTGCAAACCCCATAAAGGGTAGGTGAAATTTAAGCTTTGAAAGAATCCTCCTACTATAATGAAGAAAATTGTCCTCTTGGTTTTCTTTGTGTAAGAATTATAATGCAAGGAAGAGAAGACCACCTTATTGAATAAAATGCCTGTGCAAGTTAATTTTGCAAAAATAGACATGAACTATTTGAAGAAAGTGAGAACAAGAAAACAAAAGGATTCTCAGGAAAATTTTGCACGCAACAGCTGAGGTTCTATATGCGTAATAGAATTTCTTTGAGGATGGATATTTGTACCTGTATGCTCCTTCATGCAAGTAGACTCAAGTGGAAAATGCAACTTCATCTGCCAGTTCCCTCACGATCCGCAGATCCATCTCATCAGATCCCATGGATTTGTATGACTTCAGCTTTCCCAGATGGTCTCCAACCTGACATCCTCCTACAGTGGGTGGTTCCTCATTCTCCCAGTCCCTGTCTTTGCCTTCTGCGACCTGGGAGGCTTGACTACAGCACTTCCTGGTGAAGACTGAGGCAAAAAAAGCCATTGAATACCTCAGCCTTCTCCATATCCTGGGTAAACAGGTCTCCCCTTTCCTTCTGGAGAGGGGTCCCATTTTCCCCTGTCTTTCTTTTACCACTGACGTACCTGTAGAAGCTTTCTACAGCTAACTTTCTACAGATCTTGATCTAATTCTGAAAGTGTCTACAAAATTCCTGCTTGTTGATCTTTAGGTAACCAAACCAATGTAAAAAGAGGAAATCCAGATTCCACTGAGACAAGGCTCATATTTCACTACTGTAGTCACCAAGTATCCTTCCAATGAATTAATAGTTAATATACTACAGTTTATCATTCAGTGAAAACTTTGTAAAGACAAGCATTTTATTCTTTGGAAAAGAAGTGATGAAAAATGAAACTACCTTTCTTAGCACAAAAAAGAAAAAAAATCACCTCCATCAAAAATGTTGAAAGCAAATCAAACAAAGGATGCACTATGCTGAGGGACATGAATCCATGTACATTCTGAAAAAAGTGCTTAGATAATAGACAATTCTGACAATTGAGCCTTTGTCTTCAAAGCAAGAAAAATCAACTTGGATTTACATTTTTGAACGGGTTGGTTTGATCTGGGTGCAGGGGTAATGACAGTCCTACAGAATACGAGACCTTTAATATTAGACAGGTTTTAGTCATAGGTAAGATTTGTAATGAAGCGTACAGCTTAAATAATAGAATTGAAATGCAAAATAATTAATCTGCAAAATACATATGTACAGTCCGAAGTAGAAGAATACATGTAGGTTTGCTTAAACACTTTGGCAGGTTAGATCTTATTTCTAATGTAAATTGGATCATCATTTCTAACACTTCTCAGGAGGGAACATACAAAGTCTTTCTCAAAGACAATATTTCATAATTCATCTTCTCAGTAAAGCCTTCACGGCAGTGTAGAAAGCTCTTACTCTAGTGCCGTGCTTCCCAGGTGCTGCCATATGTACCAGCCCTGGCTACTCAAGGTTTTACGCCTGCCCTTCCACACTTTCCTTACATTTTGCAAAAGTGAATCCTTAAGCATCTCTCACCTCTTTGCTTCAAATAGAGCACAAACACCTTAAGAAGCAGCTGCTTGTTTCAATCCTGGAAACCTGGAACAGTTTAAAATGAACACAGCTGAATAGGAGACAATAAAATAGTGCAAAACCCAAATTCAGGAAAACACTTAAACTAATGGTGGCTTTAAGCATGCTAAGATCAAGCACGTTAAGAAGTGCTTTCATGAATAGCAATACAGTAAGACAAGCGCTTTTCTGAGACTGAAGTCTGTTGGGTGCTGACAATAGCACTGAATATTTACCTCTCACTGATTTATTATACAACCCTTTTTCAGCTCCTGTTGTCAGAAGGAGCTCAAAAAATTGAAAAAAAAATGAAAAAAGAAAAAAGAGAAGATGATTCTTCCTACAGTAGTTATGCAGAAAGTCCTGTGACATCTGAATCACCTTCTGGTTTTAATTGTCCATGACCTAAGCAACATGTAACTGCACTGACTTCATGTGACCTTAAAGATCATGAATGAAGCCTTATGAATTAAGGCTTATGTTAGGGATCAGCAAATCTCAGAAGTTGCAGAATTCAGATCAGATCAGATTTGGGTAGGAATTCAAACTATGTGACAATGAATCATGTCAAGCCTCTAGTTTATAAACCTGGTATTTCACTCTCTTCACAAGACTTAAGGCGATGTCTCCAGCTCCCATGAATCTGAGGTGGTGGGTACAAAATCAAAGGGCAGATTTCCATCTATTCTAGTGGGAAGTTGTATTGTTAACAAACGAGGGTTTGCGCTGTACATGGCTTCTGGGCTTTGCTTTTTCAATTCCTTGAGTAATAAGCATCTGTGAGCAGAAACCCATTGCACACTCACACAAATAATTCATCATGTTCGACCTTATCATAGAATGGTTAGAGTTGGAAGGGACCTTAAAGATCATCTAGTTCCGACCCACCTGCCATGGGCAGGGACACCTCCACTAGAGCAGGTTGCTCAAAGCCCCATCCAGCCTGGCCTTGAACACCTCCAGGGATGGGGCAGCCACAACTTCCCTGGGCAACCTGTTCCAGTGCTTCACCACCCTCACAGTAAAGAATTCCTTCCTAATATCTAATCTAAATCTCCCCTCTTCCAATTTAAAACCATTACCCCTTGTCCTGTCACTACATTTCCTGACAAAGAGTCCCTCTCCGGCTCTCCTGTAGGGTCCCTTCAGATATTGGAAGGCTGCTATGAGGTCTCCCTGGAGCCTTCTCTTCTCCAGGCTGAACAACCCCAGGTCTCTCAGCCTGTCTTCATAGGGGAGGTGCTCCAAATGCTTACGCTTACAAACCCTCTGCATCTGCCCTCCAGAGGACTCAAACCCTCAGCAGAGTGAGGCATCAGCCCCAGCCCTAGCCCTGCCCTGATTCACACGTGTGTCCAAGAAGGGACCACACCTACGTTAACGCTGCGTGGCTTTGTTAGGACTTTCAGCCCAGAAGGTCTGGAGTGAAAGAGTGGGGAGAGTCAGCTGTGTCATTGAGAGACGGTTTCCTCGTGACACTGGGCAGGCTGGGAAAGCCTGCAGGGCAGTGCTGCTGAAGCGGGCTGGAGAGGCTGGTTTCATAGGGCTGATCACTTTTAGGAATTTTATCTCTGCAGAAAAAAATAAATAAAACATACAGCTGTAAGTTGCAGTCTGCATTTAAACATTTTGACCAGCATAGCAGCTTTGGTGAGGGGATGTGATTTTGGCAGGTGTAACTGCAACCATAAAATTCTTATGTACCTCACGCACCGAAATCCTTTTGCTGTTATATAGTGTTATCTGGTCTAAGCACCTTTCCTTGAGGCATAATTTTGTTTCCTAGTCTTACTGGTTTACAGCAACGCTGGGAAACATCAAAGAGTCAACCTATTCCGAGGCAAAAAACTTTCTGCTTCAAAAAAAAATTATATACAAATATTTTTGAGGTGGTGTTACACAGACTTATAAATTTTGATGTTTCCTGGGACTGAAGAAAGGAAAATTATCTACTTGTTCTTCAGCTAAAGTTCTCCTCTCCAATTAAGTCCCAGCCTCTGGAGGTTCTGCAGCTCACTGAGAGAAGCTGCAGAGGCGACAGGCTCACAACATTTGTTTACTGTGGATCTCCCTTTGAAGAGTGATTACAACAACATCGTTCTGCATATCCGGAGGGTGGATTCCTTATCTCCCTTGAAGGAGAAGGAGAACAATCACATATTTGATAAGTTCAAACAAAAGCGCACACAATTATAGGAAGTGAAATGTTTGCTAAAAGAGGGCAGTTTACACAAAACCCATTTTTATAACCTCATATATATATTTATTTCACGACAGCTTTCAAGACCAATGTTCTGTAACTCTGCAGTATCTCTGGTTTGTGGTGGCACATGAAATATTTTCCATTTGAAAATTGACACCGAAGGGGAAACACGCTGCAGAAAAAAGCCACTGCAATAACTTTACTCAGTGGCTACTTCTACACCCTCCCATCCCACACTCCAAAGCAATGAGGTGTAGATAAATCTGTACAGGCTGGCTTTCAACCTGTAGGAACAGTGGTGAGAAGCAAGTGGGCAGGAGAGGCACTGGCTTGAAGCTTCTCTGGCAGAGACATGCTGTTCCAGGCCCCCTGCTCTGCCCCAAAGCAGCCAAGGTGCCCAGGAATAAAAGTCCCAGGCAGTTTGTTGTGCTGTGGAGGCTGAACTCTCCTGCCACGATGGGCCGGGGCTGCGTGGCTGCATGGAAGAGGCACTGCTGACCCATGCACTCACATACACTGGGCACCATACTCTAAATGTTGAGTCCTTTACCAAAGTCATCCACCTCTAAAAAGATATTCCCGGAGGGTAGATGGGTTTGACATACAAGTGACACTCTCGGAATCGGTCCCAATGAGCCATATCACACTACATAAAAACATCCAGCAGCAAAATGCTAGGAGTGCGTGGGATCGGTATTTGGATTATGGGAGAGAGAGGAATTTCTTCCTGATGCAAGAAACAAGAAAAGAAGGGAGATGTTGATTTTGTCCTTAACAGTTTCTAAAAAACTCATAACTATGTTTTAGAAAGGCTTTTTGTCTATGTCTGGTTCCTTTCAGCAAAAAATGTATTATCTTGTAGTAAGGATGAAACCAATCTGTAGTCTAACAAAGAATTTTTCCCACTTTATTGCACTGGGGGTATTTTAACCAATTTTGGAACATCTTACTAGAAATATCCCCTTCCCCTCCCCCTTTTTTTTTTCCTCCTACAGAAGCCTGGTAAAACATTACTAATCTGATCAAATTCTATCAGAATTTTCTCCAGGAGATCATCATCTGTAAAACATAACTAGGTTACTTTATGCCTTCTTATTTTTAAGGTTGATTAATCTAGGCTGGAACTGAAACACTTTGGTAAGGCTCAATAGTAAAGTTTACGCTGCCATTTACTCTCTCCTCTCTGTACAGGAGAGAGTCTCACGATTCACTGATCAGTCCTCAAAGACAGTATTCAGGTGTCATAATAAGAGGATCATGAGTGAACTCAACAGGTATTTGTGTAACTACTGTAGTTTAAAACTAAGTCAATGAAAACAAGACCCCTGTATATTCTTCTATAGGTGAAACTAAGAGGTTACAGCGGTTATCAACTTCACTGGGAAATACAGAATAAAGCTGTAATACACTATATTATTCACACCATTCAAGAAACCAGTAAAGATCTCATATCATTTCCACATAATATTTCTGTTGGAAAACTTCATAAAACATACAATATACTAATTGAAATACCATAACGAGAGAGGCTTTAGAGCCTTTTGAGTCCACTAAACCTCTTGCAAGGGTCAGCCTTTTAGCTGGCATATACGAGTTAAATAAGACTGATAATTCTGCTAAGTATAAGGAAAAGAAATCTATAAAAGTTTTGAATATAAAAAAAAAAAAAAAGGAAAAGGAAAAGAAAAAGAGAAGACATTTCCTACATGGATTGCCTAAGGAAGACTTCCTTGGTATTATCTGTAACTTTTTTTTTTTTTTTTTTTTTTTTTTAAGACAATCCTCCAGCCTGAAAATCCAGATTCCAGGGGGAGTGAGAAAGGTTTTCAGGATCAGATTGTAGTGTTTATATACAAAAGAATGCTAGTAAAGTTAAAGAGATAGGCATAATACACTGCATCTCAGCGCAGTGTATTTATACCCCAGTTATACTGGCATAAAGATACTTCAGGCATGTATAGATAAATCTAGTCAAAAGGGAAAATAAGTTACACAGGGCTTATTTGGATGTGTATAACTTTAGATCTGCATTAATGCTGTACCTGTGCTTAGCACTTCGAAAAGAAAAGAGGTTGGTGACAGCAGTTGTTCAATTGTATAAAAGCGTATGTGTGCGCCATTGTCGATATTATACTGCTTTAGAACAGGTCAGAGAAAAGTTGTGTAGATAAAAACTCCCTTAAAGAAAATGGCCAAATTAATATTCATTTAGATTAAGGCTCTCAGTCCTGTGAATCCTACTCTCTTAAAACTAAACCTATGTGTAGGTTTACTGTGGTAAATATGTGCTTATTTTTCTGCATGTGCAGAAGGATTTAAAAGTTTGATGATTAAATTTTCTGTAAATAGAAATAGGAATTGCCACCTTCCTGCTTGGAATATTTAAGGCATTCATTGCTATTAGTGTATAGAGTTCACAATATTGACCAGTTTATTACCTTCATATTACAGCATACAAACAAAAGATTTTAAGGGCTGTTGTCGTGGACCCTAAAGATGTGTGTGCACATGAAAAATGGCCGTACGTGTTCATGGAACCAAGGCCAAAAAAAGGCTAGTTTAGAAAACAAATATTTCTTTTGCTGGAAAGCTTCCCTTTCTCTTTTTGATGTATTGACAAGTGACTGCTATGGAAATGTAATGCTGGGGTTCAGTCCCGATCCTACTGAGATAAAAGGCAAAAAGGGTTTGAACTCAATGGAAAATTCAAAAAGTAGAGATACATGTTGCATTTTAGGGCAAGTATATTCATTTTCTTCAGTCATGTGCGACTACCTGAAACAGAGACACCTTTCTTTACTAATTTATGCAGGGTAACCAGGAAAATAGTGCACAAGAAATATCTTCTTTCCTACATACTTATATTGATTCTTGTTGCTCAGCATATAAAGATCCAAAAAGTATTTTCACTTCCAAGTTTTTGAAGTTAATGATTTACTTTTGGTTTCCTGTAAATACAAAAGATACTGCTGCCTTTCCCAGAAAGGATAAAGAATTCCCTTCGGTTGCCTTTTGTTATGCAACATTCTGCAATCCCCCTCTGCAGGAAAATATAACACCAACTTCTGCAAGGTATGGAGCATGAAAGCAAACACGATCCAGTAAACTCACCCAGAGATTATATTTTGCTCATTTTTTCCTTCCTTAGACAAGGTTTCCACCAACAGCAGCTTTGGCATTCGAGCGGCTGTAAGAATACATGGAGGGACAGAAGTGTCATCTGGTTAACACTCTTCAGTAAAAGCAAAAGCAGAGTCACCGACATGAAAGAGATCACAGATATCCTACTATTTATGATGTGATTGTAAAGTGTGCTACAATCTCAAGGCAATACATGGTAATTACCCTTAGCAGATCTCTGATGTTATAAAAGTAATTGCTAAGATCTTTTCTGTATTGCTGATAACTCTATCTATCACAGCTAAGTTTGTTTGTTTTAAATTGCTTTCTTATAAGCAACGGGAACTCTCAACAATATAGTTCTACAGAATTTATTTTTTTTTTTTTTTAAAGTTTAAAACATTGGAACATATCCAATAGGCCCTCAGCCCTGTTCGTCAAGAGACGACAGCAATCTTGCTCGGGCGAAATGGATGCATTAGGTTTGACCCCGTGCTGCCAGTGTCATGGAAAAATTTCTGCTCTAAGTCTCCAGGAGAAGAAGAACAAGCCTATAAAATATAGACAAAAATTCACAGGTATAGTTTTGGTGCTTACCAGCAAGCTCCCAGCTGCAGAGTTGAGGCGCATATAGTTGGCTACATACCTATAAAGTGAGGATAATCACTTAAGAGAGCATTTATTCCAGACAGGCAGATGTTTATGCTGAGCCCCAGCTGTGCTTATTTACATGACCCCCAGAATTAGTAAATTACCCCAAATATTATCCTATTCCCTATGTCCTTAGGAGCAGGACAAAGCTCCTCCCATCCCTACAGGAGATCTAGCTGGGGAGAAGTTTGGCTCAGGTACAAAAGACACAACATTTTTTTCCTAATATAACGAACACCTGAGCATATACAAAAAAATATACAAATAAAATAATCTTATCACACTTTTCATAAAGCACTAGGAAAACTGGGTTGATCGGCTTCATTATTATGCAAATAAAAAATGGTTCAGGAAGAATGAAAAAGGCGGCTTCGGAAAACAAGAGTTATTTAGAAAGTAAAATGAACTATTAGTTTTAAGGGAAAACATCGCTATTAATCGTTACCTATTAGTCAGCAAGTCAACCAGTGACTGGTACCCACCACTGATCGTGTAACCCTACAGCTGAGATAATTGCTTTTTTTAATTGCCTTTTTTTAATTGCTTTTCTGTTATGGGTAGTTTTGGGCAAAGGTATTTTGTGAATGCTCTGGATAACTTGTGAAAAGAGATTCTTTTTTCATTAATTGATAGTTGTGACTTCATCATATCCTAATTGCGCGTGTTTCAGAAGGGCAGAAGTAATGACAGAAATGGGCTTGTGAAATACCTCTGACACCCCACCCCCCCCACAAAAAAAAAAAACAATCACCCAAGTGTTGACATTGAACCCATTGTTGTATCCTACTTAGACCCCCAAAATGGCACAGAAGAAGGGTTATAATATATTTAATATTTATTGAAGAACAAGAAGAAGAACATCAACTGTAACTATAATAGAGGCAGGAATGACAGTGACATTGCGAGTTTAAGACTGTACAGCAAGATCATGCAAAATACAGAACTATTTGTTGAAAAAGCGGCCGATATCAAAAGATCTTCGTCATAGACAGAGCTACATAAATTCAGATCAAATACAGAACAAACCTCTGCAATATCTGCTGAAGTAAGATGAGCTTGTGGCAGCTCAGACAGTCCTGAGAAGATTTAGGTGACCCAGTTTCAAACAAGACAATTTATGGGAATAAAGCAAATACTACATATTTCCAGTACTGTCAGACAGAGAACCACATCCAAGAGGCAGGATTCCCCCAACCTTTCTGCACAGCCCCGCCACACAAGCAGCTCAGCTAACCAGAAAAGGACATCGCATTCTTCTTTGCACAGGCAATTAAACTGTATGAATCTAAGGAGAGCATATTGCATTTAAACAATTAAGTCAGCCAATAAATCTTACAGTTGTCTAATTCTTGTAGCACTGTAGCCTCTAAATAAATGAGGATGTTCATCATGAACTCCTGAGATCAGAGCCAATAATAGTCCTTCTGCAGAGTGATTCCACTGATTTTAGTCATGTTACTTTTAGCTTACTCTGGAACGAGTGGGATACCCATCCCATAGACTATATATAACTGCCGATGGGAACAGCAATCTGCCTATGGGCTTTAGAATACTTGCTGGCCCCTGGCCACAACCACGAGAAACAAGAGTTTCAGAAGTAATCACAGCTCCTCCTCTTCTGTCACTCAGTGCAAGTAGGAAGGAAATTGCTTTTAATGTATATATTTAAACAAGCTTAGTTACATTAATTAGTTCTCCTATGCTATTCACTTTAGTTCTTCTTGTTATTCCTTGTTAGAAGAGGATTGGCTGCAACTAACTGTTTTTACGTGAATGAACCCATATGAACTGTACTTTTTCTGTTTGTTAATAGCTGAGCCATTCAGTATGGGACTGCAGCACCCTCAGAATTCCTAAGAACACTGAGTCATCCCATCATCGCTCATAGGAGGGCCATATGGCTGGGTATGACTGCCACCTAGTTTTCAATTTTTATTATTATTACCTAGATTTTTGCATTCTCACTGGTAAAAATGTATATACCTAAAACCTGAAAAATTCCATTCTAGTCATATAGGATACATATCCTGTGATATATTTAAATAGTGCAAAATTGTGCAATGATAAACTCTTATTGAACAAATCTACATGCATCTGGATGCAGTCTTGAAATACATATTAAGGATACATAATTACTAATCCCAAATATAAACACACTGAAAATCCAACCCCAGTTTGCTATGCGGGGTCAAAACAAGAGCCAAGTTTGCAGCATCACAGAAGTTTGTGTATCTACAGTCGATCTTTGCCAGCTGACACTGAATCTAATAACTTTTATTGTGGACCTTTCTCGTTGCAATTGACAAATAAAACTTTTCCCACGTAATAGAGCTGCTGTACCAAAATCTTGCAGAAAGGCCTTGCAATATGAGACTCCTCAGTGAGACACCATGTATTTTTCATTTTGAGATGTGCGAAGAGAAGCTTTATATTGGGATAGTCTTTTTTTTAGACCAAGATATGAACTAAAAGCTTATCAATAAAACAGACAAAGGTGGAGAACAATTAAAGCAATTTTTGAAACCTCATGTCAGTTCCATTTTGAGGTCTGAGGAAGGAACTGTGAAGATTCTCCATTCTGGTGACCTTTGTGCTTTTTATACTGGTTCTGTGGTTTCTGACTGTCTAGGAGCGCCTGTGAGAACACACGGAAGCTGAAAGGTAAATTCAGAACCCAGCTGAGCAACCTCGCACAAGATGTGAAATAATAAATACATTGCCCAGGCAGGTTCCAGTTTTGAAAATTTTTTTTTTTAAATGTCCATAACTGAAATTTCTTATAACTGTTAGAGGTGGGGCTCTGTTATGCCAAGACAGCGTAAGATCTTATAATTTATCCAGTGCAATTCTACTAAACCAGATGAGGAAAAAGCCTGTTCTTTGCTGCAACTGAATTTTGTCCGTTCTTTTAACAAATAGCAGGGCAAAAATCAGGCCATTTCATTGTGTTTGTGTGTAGCAATCACACCCCAAAGCTGCTCAATAAATCTCGTTCAAGGAGCCTGAATTCTCCGTCACGGAAGTGAAAGATTTGTGCAAGTACTGATGGTGTTAGTCTTTATTTTCACCAAAAGAGCTGTAATGACTGAAAGCAAAACAAGATGTTTGTGAATCTCAGGCATGATGCAATCTGAGGAATTTCGCCTGCTGGATGGGTTGACAAGGCATGATTCTGAAGTAGGCTTTTGAAGACAAAACTGAGACATCTATATTAACGTAGGTTGAGAGGCCACAGATGTCTCCAAACACTCTCCCTTTTTTTTTTTTTTTTTTTTAAATTGTTATTGAAAGACAAAATTCTATTTGAATTCAGATCCTAGGCCCCCGGGCTTGAAAACTATATTGTGCACCCCCCACCGTGCTCAGGTTAAGTTCATTCAAACTATTTTATGCAGCTACAGTATGGATCACACTCAGTTTTTCTTTTTCCCCTAACAGGCTTGTTTCTGGTCATAAATTCTCAATCAGTGGGCAAGCCACATTGTACAATTTAGTAAATAGTGTAGTTAAAACATGTTTAAAGTCAAAAGAAAAAGGATCTGACAATGGAGTATTGTCCCCTTTTGCAGGACTGAAGTGTACCTTCTTTGATTCAGTAACCTTGCTGCACTTTGGTATGAAATTGCCCCTTTTTCCATCAAACTTGCATTTAAAGTGCCTCATTAGCATGTCTCACCGGATCAGTAACGATTCTGCTAACCCAACACCCGTTTCAGTCAAGCCACCATGGTTTTTCTATCTGTTTAACATCTAAAACTCCTTGACAAAGTTCCTTTTAAAATTTACTCCTTTTGTTTCTCCTTGGGTTTTCTGCAAAGATCTTTAAACTTCGATGTACTCCAAGATGACTCCTGAACAAAAATCATGTCTAGCCCAGCTAGTAAATCTAGCCTCCATTCAATGGGATTAAATAAGTGCTTCACGGCTATTGTAGAAGCCTCTAAAAAGGATCTTGGATCTTTAAGAGTTTCCTACAATAAATTAAACACATCTCACCCATTGCAAAAGGGGGGGAAAAAAAAAAAAAAAAGAGAGAGACTCAATCCAGCACAGGGGAGCCACTGTAGACCCCCAGTGATGCCATACTTCTAGTACCAAAACACCCACAGATAACAGAGCCTAAGTTAACAGCAACAGGCAAAGAAAACAGAATTTTATTTCTTTAGGAATTCAGCCTTGGACTTCACATCGATAAGGTATAGCCAGCAGAAAAAAAATAAGTACATAAAAGATTAAAACTCTGTATTTGTATGGCTTATTAAAAAGGATCATGGCAGGTTTTTAGCTTGAATTTGCAGTACCTCAGCCAGAAAATTTCTATTTCTTTTCTAATATGTAAGATCTCAGGCCCAATGTTCAGATTCCTTGTAGCATCCGAGCCCTGCTTAAATACAGGCACGTGAGAAACCCTACTGATACCATCAAGACTGGTGCCCTGCTGAAGGTTAAGCTCATGTTTAAACTCAGAGCCAACACACTCATCCAAACCTCTAGATCTTTCTGCTCATTTCTGAACTGAAACAGAGAAATCTTAAGCTTTTTTAACCATGAGCGTGATTGAAAAAAATAAAATCTGTGTTGAGAAATATCTTAAAAAGACTACCTGAATTTACCATAAGGTCCTGTAGGCTGATAAGAGGCTACAAACCACTGCATCATCAGCATGACTCTGACCTAAATTGACGCTCATTACCCTCAATGGCCACGGAATGATCTCTCTGAAAAATCATTCTCACTTGGTGAGTGCTGAATGGCCTACCCAAAGTGAACCAGCTTTTCAAAGATGTGTTCAGAACACAGGAAAAAACGTAGCATAATTGGTCAACAGCTTCACAAACTTTGATGTAGGCAAAGAATGTCTCCAATAAATTCAGAAATATCTTTTAATTCTTATATCAAGACCTTCATTGCATTCATTCCAGTAATTTGTACTGTCATTGTCTGTATCATTGAAGTTTTACATGTTTTATGGCAGATGTTATTAAGCTGTGCATCTGTAAGGATAGACGGAAAATGAAAACGACTTACTTGTTTCTTTGCTCCTTTTAAAAATTTGGTCATTTGGTCTGCATTATCAAAATGGACACTTGCAATAAGAATCTTATTTTCCATGCTTTATGTCACATGCATCACGTTGTAACAACAGGCACACAAAAGAGACCTTCACGAATACTTACTGACCCCGCAGCTGCGGGTCAAGAGAAAGGCAGCCTAGGCAGCAACCTCATTATTTCTAAAAACTGGTAGAAAAACTTCATAAAACTTATTATTCAAATACTAATTCTCTTTAAACACCAAGTAGAAGCTTCAAAATATTTGAAAATTTCAGACACTTTATCAACTAACAGAAAGCAGCACAATAAATAAAAGTACTCATTTTTTTGCATTGATATTATTTTAATTATTTCGTTCTCATTATTATTATTATTGAGGAGAGATTAATACTAATATTATTAGATGTAATGCAGGGTAGGAAATACCAAAACGGCCCCGTCTCTACAACAACACAGCCCCAGCAAATCAAACTGGCTGTTACTGCCACAGAAGGAGGTGAGTGCGTGTGGGCCAACAGCAGCTGGTGGGAGGCTGTTTCACCCCAACAGCATCCCTCACCACCCCTCTTACCTCACTAACAAGAAGTGTGGTACAGGTGAATCTTCAGTTTTGCCTGCCCTGCCAGGAAGCCATGAGACAACCGCACACAAAAAATGGCAAGCAAGGCTTTTTTCTAGGGATGGCTGGCATATAAAATAACATTATCCTTCCAAAACAGACAGCACAGGAAGTTACGCCGTTCATTGTAGGCATCTCAGTCTGTATTCTCAGGCACCCAGAAAAGGACCTGGGGGTCTGGAGTTTAGCGCTGCTCAGACTCTAGGACCAAAAAAAGCAGACTTTTTGTAAGACTCCACTTTTTTATATGGCAGTCACTCCCCAGGTCAGATCTTCTACCTATAGAGGGAAGAAATGTAACCCAAGAAGTTCAAATTTTTCCTTAACACCACAGGGGTAATCAGCCATGGGGTATTAGCTGGATACTCCGTATCCCAAGCGTAAATGCAATGTAAGCACTGGAAGAATAGAGAGCAATTTCCTCATTAGCAGTGATTAAAGAAGATCTGAAACAAAGTGCCTTGAGTTCGCTGGCCAAGAAAATGGTGAAGCACACAAGGAAGCGCTTCTTATATAAACCAGGCAGGAGAGAAGATTGCTATCTCCTCTCTCCCTCTCCCTCCTATTTAACCCCCAAATAGTTTTCTATTATTATCCAAGCATTATAGTAAACTTATTTTGCTTTGTGCTTTCCTGGGGTGTGTGGTGTGGTCCTGTTGTCCCTGAGGTCTGTCACGAATAACTGACAGACATTCTGAAGGGGTATCCTCAGCCCTGCAACAGAATTATACAGACAGTAAAATAGTTCCTTGATTCATGAAGCCTTCAAAAGTCCAAATCCAAAACCAACAGGCAGCCAGCTGTGAGATCCCCAGAAGAGAAAATAGGTGGAAATTTCACAAATTCATCTTACAAGAAATTATTCTCTGGTTCTGCAAGAGCTTGTACCCATCCACCGACCAGGCTGCATCCATCCATCATCTCTCACACTTTGCCAGAAGCTCTTTAGAGCAGGGCCCATATTTTGCCCTATGCTTTTAGGGCAGTTAACACAAAGCAATTCTGTCCATACCCCTGGTCTAAAATCCTGCAATGCTACACCAAAAATTGTAGCAGAGCAAGGTGTTGCTGCATTTAATTAACAAAACGCTTTGCTCATGGCTAAATGTCAGTTCTCCATGTTTCACAGAATCATAGAATCATTCAGGTTGGAAAAGACCCTTGGGATCATCGAGTCCAGCCATCTTCCCTACTCTACAAAGTTTTTCCCTACACCATATCCCCCAACACAGAGTAGGAAAAAGGGGGAGAATGAAATGTGTCTGACCAAGTTTTAACCACTGCATACATTAGCCATAAATCTCAGACCTACCAGGTAGGTATTCTCTATAGAGAATGAATGAAAGAAGTGTTTCTAAAGAACAATTCACATTATCCAACAGTAAGTGCCTAAAATAGAACAATTTCTGAATCTAAGTTATTAGTGATCCTCTGATGGTGATTCTGTCACTTCCTCACCATTCACAGTGACGCAACATTAGACAACTAGTCCAGACCAAAAGCTTTAAATTGCGAATGTCTAAATTGGGAAATAGTACTACGAGCTAGAGAGTCCTTTTGGAAGACAGTGGGCCAACTCTTCATCCTGCTGCTCCCTCTTGGTTGCTGTACTCATCCACATTTGACACAGACCTTACATCCCCTTCTGCCGTTAACCCCGCTCACAAGGTTAGCTGTCAAAGTCACATCCGTTCTACCTCACTGTGCAGGAAACAAAAAACCTGTATTTTCTTTAGTATGGCAGGACATGGCAGTTTACCGTCCTGACCTGAAGACAGACACTGTTCCTTCTGGCAACCTTTTGCAGCAATTACCAACAGAACAAAGTAATAGGAAATGGTTTGCTTTTTTTTTTTTTTTTATTTATTCCATTGGGTATGTCAAGGACAAGCTTTCCTGCTCTTGCCTTTTTATAGCTGATAACTTATGTGGCCACAAATTCCACAAAAGTGAAGGAAATACAAAACTGTTTGTCAAAAAGACAGCGGGCATGAATCAAAACAAAACATAAAAAAAAAAAAAAAAAAAGAAAGAGAGAGAGAAAATAATAAAATGGAAAGGAACTTGATGCCTTGTACCAGCAGAAGGCTGAAAACACTGGAAGAATCACAAGCCTCCCGCTTCCCATCTTATGCTGGCATTAAGGGTCAAATACTGCACACCGTAGTAAATCACTCAGTTCAGAGACAAATTACCACAAATTACAACAGGAACAAGGGAAAAAAGTATTAAAATATGGGCAGCTGCTTTTGGTTCCAAACCCAAAAAGGCTGAATCAAATCTCAGTTTCATTTCTTTTGAATGTCTAAGTCTGATTTCTTCCAATCTCAGCCAGAAAAGATTTCAAAGCACTTGTTACAAAAAATGCAGCAGCCACTTAGAGAAATTGGTTGTTGAAAAAAAAAAGCATCACTTTCATGATTTTTTAACATGAAAGAGAGGCAATCTATCATGAGGGACCTCAAGAAATTCAGACCAACTGCAAATTGAAAGAAATCAGTCAGTCTTCAATTGTAACTTTTCCTTCTCTTTTCTGTGTACAGGATGTGATAGTAATGAACTATAGTACCTTATTCCTCTCTCAGCCTTAGAATCACATTTTCACCAAGGGTCTTTAACACAGGTGTAACTTTCTGAAAGTCCCAGTGCATAAAAAGTTCATTAATTTTGTCAAACATCTAGAACACAGGCACGTACAAAGACAATTTGGTAAATTAGGGCTACATTTTCTTCCTACTTTTCCTTTTCTATTGCTTAAAAAAGCCGCTACCATTTTCTTACTTCAATCACTAATCATTTCCACAACATTCACAAGAGCTGTTGAGTAATAATAATTATTGCTGCAAGAAAATCTTTCTGTTGCAGCTAAGATGTGTGTGCATCCAAACTGATCAAGTCAAAGGAAAGAATTGCTACAGAATACTTAGTTCATCTCCATGTTTTCCAAACTATTTTTTGAATCCACTTGCTAAGTTACTTTTAAAAAAATGATGAAAAGTCCTTTGGGCAGGGAAAAGTGCTGTGTATCATTTCCATAGAGCACTTGTAAACATGTAGGTGCTGTAGAAAAAAAAAAAAAAAAAAGACAATTGTATTTCCCTTATTTCAAGCCCATTTCGGAAATTATACACCAGAAAGAACAGGAAATCCTGTTCCTGAAATGCAGATGGCATAGGGGTAGAATACAGATCCTATAAACACAGGACACTGAACAACATTTTTAGGACAAAAATAAAGATCTGAACAATCAAATAAAATATACAAGAGAATTAATTGGTAAGAAGAATTCATTAATAAAGCTGAAAGTGACACACCAACTCCCGAGGAAAGAGGGATCAGCAATACAGGTACTGAATGCCAAGTATTTTTCTGATGCTTAAGCAGAAAACCAAATTACTTTTTAATAGGAAATGCAAATGTAAAACATAAAAAAAATAAATTCTTTTCCGCTTTGAATTTGCCAGTTAATGATGAAGTTTATTAATTAAGCCAGAGATAGAATCTCTCTGTAGTGAAATATTAATTTTGCTCCATATTATGCTTGATGACACCCTAATTCCACGCCAGATATATACACTCAATAAAAAAAAGTGTTTAGGTATGTGTAGGTGAGGATTATGTAGAAAAAGACCATTAAAACTCTAGCCAAGCAAACTTAAAGTTATACAAGTGCTATTTCACGGCCTGATGAAAAAAAAAATGTGTTGTAGCCTAAACTGTCTTCCCTGAAGAAGCAGGTTGATCAGGCAACACCATCTTCCAGTTTGGGGTCGCGGATTTAAAGCAGCCTGTACCAGATTGCGGGTGACCAAATGTTGTTCCCAACTGACAGTCCTTCACTGATCGCCTTGAAAAAAAGTGAAAAGCCTCCATTTTCTTCCTAATGGACAGGTGTTCCCCTGACACAAAAAACCAACCCATCATTACGTTTGGTTGCTAACTGGAATCCTTATGGGTTGCCTAAAAGGAAGACAATGGGTGGAAATGACCATGGAAAGTTAATGACTCTTTCAGCCCCACAGATGGTCACTCTAACTCATAACTCCGGGAAATTGTCTAAAACTTCGTTATTCAATTAGAACCAAAAAACCTAGAAAACCTCCATATGAACAGTAAATTAGACATGAGTTTGCCATGGGATAAAGGGTAGAAAAAAGGACAAAGACTTCTTGATACTTACCCAGGCAGGAAGAAGGCATTTTATCATAACATGGAGCACAGGTTTAATAGTCACCACAGGGCTGTCATGCAGTAACATTTGAATTTTGTATTCACCTTTTATATATTTCACCACCAACAAAATCTTGTCTCACTGAAAATTGCTCAGAGAAGTGCAATAAAAATCATAATTCAACTGGTTTGACAGGAGAGGTCTCAATAACTGAATGCACATACTTTGATTCAGTAAATTCCTAATTATTTACATATTTATATTATTTCTATATCTTTTAAAACAATCTGTGCTGTAAACACATCTCCTAATATTCAAGGAGTAAAATCACTGAGGATAAATAACTTAATATACTGAACACAGTATACATTTAATATACTGAATAGCATTCATGCATCAAATACTGACATGACAATGAGATCTTTGAGACAGTGCTGATATCTCCCTCAGGAACAGGACACAGAAAATTTTAAGACAAACTTTTCAAAACGACGTTTGTGATTAAACAGCCCAATCTCAGTTTCAAGAGGAACCAAAGAGCCCAGAATCACGTTTACAAAGAATTTGCAATACTGGGTACTTAACTCTCATTGATTTAGTGGCTTAAAAACTACCAGTTCAATCTTTATAGGTATTTGGATACCTGAAACTATCAAGAGAGTCCTAAGTCCTAGAGTATTCAATGGGATCTAAGCACCTAACATGTGTAGATATTTCTGAAAATGCTGGTAAATGCCCAACGAGCATTTCTGAAATATTTAATGATATTGGTACAGACTCGCATAGGCAGGGAATAGACCAGAAGACCTACCATATTGGGACCATTTCTAACATCTTTTATTCATGAGACCAAGGTACATGTTAAAGAGGCAATTAATTTTTACTGCTGTCAAGTTAACCTCTTAATAATCGAAAACAGAAACTTGGTGAACTTGAAAGGAAAAAGAACCAGTTAATCAGACAAAGTGGAATTATTCCTATATGAAGGGGGTGAGCTGAAGAAAAATCAGGGTTTTTTTATCCATTTTTCAGAAGAAAGGATTTAACCCACTTTTCTTGGTGAATTTGAAAAATACCCCTATTAGACTTCAGCCATGTTCCTCCGAGGTGTGTTTCCATCTTCGTTGTTAAAGTCTGCTTCCTGAGAGAGAAAGATTTAAATTTAAACTCAATGCGCTGGACACCCTTTTTATTTTCCATGGTGTCATTGTTTTTGTTCTGCACTTTAAGCTGCCTGACCTGAAATTAGCAATTTATCATACTGCCCAGTTAAGAAAAAAGAGTGACTGTACAATGGAAAATGTTGCTGAGGGTCTGCTGCTGTTGCCAAGCTGTATCTAAAATCATTTCTTGATCAAGGTCCAGTCCATTTTATTTTTATCTCTTTCATAACAAAAGAGAAACAACTTGGCAGAAGTCTGCAAACTATTGGTGGAAAGACAGAATAGCTACCGGGTACCAGGGTATCTGGCAAGACATACAAATGTTCCCAGACATAACTATCATGAGCATGTAAATAAAAATATAACATATATTGCACTGCCATGGCCTGTGGGCCTTTTAAATCCATCTCTGAAGCTGTGTCCATTCGTGCCCGGCTCAACTGCGGACAAATGAGAAGCAAAGAACAAGACGGTTCTTCGCTGGCAGAATATACAGAATTGCAACTCCCTCAATTTGCAGATGACAGTAAACGTGACAACCAGAAGGTGAAGGAGAAAGCTCTGAGTCATGGGAGCACAGCAAATGTTAAAACTCACAATCTTCTCTGAAGTAGTAACATTCCAAAGGCAAAATTAAGAACATTTCTCTTGCTATTTGCAAGGCCCAGACTTTTCTAGAGACTGAATAAGTACAAAACATACCAAATGGTGATATATGCCCAGGAATGATCTGATAGACATGACTTACATCACCATAGGTTGAAGATTTCCAGACGTTAGTCCAAAAATGCACTAGAATTTTTCCTTTCCAAATCCAGGTTTGCTGCCCAGAGCTTTGGTTGACTTTCTACAATAGTCTGAGTTACTCCTCATAACTATCAGAACTGTGATCTAGATCCCTGTCAACATCCTTCTGCCTCCATGTGTTCATTATGAACACAAAGCAGTAAAACCAGAATAGTTTCCCAGTAGAGCAGGAAAAAAACCCCAAACCAACAAAAACCAAACCAAAATGACCCCACAAACAAAACCCCTGACAACCAAGAGAGAGAACGTAACAATATTATTCAACTAAAATCTCTGAAGTTAAAGTGTTCTTAACAGCAAACTCCTTTCTGACAGGTTCAAGAGGCCACAGGCCAATTTGTTTTATTTAGTAATTTTTCTTTTGGAGCCTAAGAAAGAAAAGTTCTTTTAATATAACAACAGCTCAAGGTGTACAGGGTATGTTTTCTTATCATCACTTTGCACATTCCATATCTATCCATATCTCCACTCCCCAAGATTTCCTTTCAAGGAGAATTACTCTGCTTTGACTTCCCCCACATTCTCAGATTTTATACACTAGTTTCATCATCAGTATTTCAATGGAAACTCTTACACTGAAGGAGAAGCAGATATTGGACTCAATCAGTAGCGACAGTATATTTTAGTGCCTTCACATGCAAGAGATGAAATATTTACCTAAGTATTTGTATCTAGACACAGTTACACAATATATATATACTTTCTATGTGTACAACCAAAATCCACACATCAGATTGCACAATCTTTGTCAATATGACTTCATTATGGTGTTTTACCATCTTTGCTGTATTAAGTGTATTAATACCTACTATTTTGGGCATATTTGAACACACTTGCTAGGCCCACGTCTTGAAGAACCACAGTTTCCAAATTAGCAGCTGAAACAGATTAAAGTCTTTCCCTCTTCTACAAATGTTTATCCACTATTTTTCACTTCCCAGCAAAGAGTGGTATATCAGTGCAAAATAAAGACATGCATTTCAGGATCAATGACAGTTTTAAGGTCTCGTATTAGAAAAACAAACTTCTAGTTGATGAGCCTGGTATATATAGCACAGGCACCTGACTTCATCTGGCTAGTAGGTGTCACCGACTCAAAATGCTTTAGGTCAACTTCTGCTGTACTTGGTCTTCACCGACTGTTAAATCAGGCTGTTAACAAAGGACCAGCTATTTTTGCCGGCAGAGTGATGCGAAAATACATGTTTTCGAGACCTAAACCAGTCATTCCTAAAATGTAACAAAATAAAAAAACAATGAAAAGTTGAGGAATTAAATTGGGATTTTTGGAGTATCATGAATAATGTATCACATATGTAAACCCTAAATTTCAACCTGGTAAACTTTTTATATCACACAAAGCCATATTTGCACACACAAACACAAGGGTAGACATATATAGAAAAAAAAAATATGATCTCCCTTCAAAAACATATTTTCAGGAAAGAGTTGCAGAAAGAAGTAGAACCTGAGCAAGGAACAGCAAAGAAATAGATGGGGAAGAACAGTGTAATGTGGGACAAACAAGAGCAGTTCAGCGAGTGGTTTGGGAAAGGTACCCAGCAGAACAGGAGGAAGAACATAGATGATGTCTTGCTCAAAGAATTGTGCCGTGCAGCTTCCTGGAGGAGCTCCAAGTGAGTCAATAGTCCATAAGAAGCATCATCTAACAAATTTGCTCACGCACAGTGTCCCACTGGTCCAAGAGTCACCTTCATAAGCACTGTCTGTAGGGTATTTCCACTGTACTCTAGAGGAAATCTGAGAGTCACGTGTTCGGGATGTCTTAAAGTCAAAACAAGGAAGTTCAGTATAATGTGAAAGGTGTGGAGAAGAGTTCAAAATCACATTTAATCTTTGTTCAGCACATTTGGTGAAATACAGGAGTTTTTCTAAGAGATAATTTGGCATATTGAACAAAACAGACTGTACCTGTTCCTACTCCTCTGTCATCGGCAAATCAAATTTGTTTTTAACTCTGTCGGTTGCCTGTACTTCATGGGAGTGAATGTCTGACCTCTGTGTCAGTATGTATAAAATACAGTGTGAAAACTAGTTTTAAGTGAGCCCTTTCAATGAAAACCAAACAAGCAGTTACTTGCATTAAACAGATAATGCCCAAATATAGAAAATTGATTAGAGTTTACAAGTAGGTAGGTACGCTTGGTTTTTCACCCAACACGAATAGATCACAGAGAAGGAAGCATTTAATTTCTGTTGACTCAATCTATTAAATAAAGTAAACGTAAATATTTTAAGTCCAAGTAAATTCTTCTATCTTTGGCCTAGAAATGAGCAATTATCTTGTTTGTGACTTATCTCAGTAGGAAATTTATGAGGGGCAAGGGCCACTTCGGAAATGCATGGTCTGATGTGAGCACCCGAGACTCTACTAGAGGTATTTTTCTACTTGCAAAGACCAATTTACAATTATTAACCATTCCCAACTAAAAAAGGAATGGAAAGAATTCAGGCCTCTAAAATTATATCTGACTTTGTTTCTAATCCTAAACAGCCTTCAGATTATTTCATATCTTCCCCCTTTCTCTGTCAACCAAATAATCATGTCGCACACAAAGGCTCATAAATCAAGTCTGTCAGCTTCAAAATAGGGAGAAATCGAGAGGCAATTTTTCCTCTCGGTTCTCATCAAGATCCTGATATTATCCTGATTCAAGAAAATGCTTACTGTTAAGTGACGTATATGGCTTGGTGCTGTGTGTACCATGTGGAGACAAAGGCTCGAGACCAATTTAACCTACAGTAACAAAATTAAGGAAGTTCAGTTACCTGCACTAAGGGAGAAGATCAGTCTTTCCACGACATAAGTACACATTGGTAACTTCACAGTGCATATTAACCAAATAGTTTCCAGAGACATGAATTTCACGGAGCTTTCCAAGGATTCTGGGGGTGGAAAAATATGTTCCATTTTGGAGTATACTCCGTCTGTGCCACAGTGCCTGCAGTAGCTGTAACTTTTTATACATCTACATCCAGGATCAAAGCATTCATCTCCACCAAGTGTGACCATTGACATCAACGGAGGTGTTCCAAGTTCCTCCAAAAGAAGAGGTGTCTGAACATTTTCCACAGGTATTTGAGTAATAGGTATAGAATAAACTATGATCTCACACAAAAAGAGCATTAAGAAAAAGTTAAGCTACAACCATACAGCAAACCAGAACATTTAGCTCAGAGAAAAATCCTCCCTTCAATCAAGTCAACTTCTCTTTCAGTATTGCCTCCAAGGTCAGCTTCAGTAAGTTGCAAAGCACACATAGAATAGCCAGAATTTTGCAAGCCTTCTCTGGAAAGTACAGTAGTGCACCTGGAAGATTCACGTATCAGACGTTCCCTGTTTGCACTGTCTGTGATCTCGTTACCTTTGATTCATGTATCCAAGGATTTGTACAAAATCCAGCTGTTGGAAGCGTAAAGAAATTCATACATTAAGCCTATTCTACGTGTTAAAACTGTTCTCCAAAAAGGTGGGAGCCCAGAAAAAATGGACTGGCATGAATTTGCCAACTGTATATTTTACTAAACTTCAGGGCTTTATATAAATGTGTGATGTGTCATAAGGCTCACCAATGTCAACACATCTGCAGTCAGGATAATATTCCCCCATGCACTCTGTCCCTGTTAGATACAGTTATAATAGCCTGATAATAAGCATACCCCGGATTTACCACATGTATTAAGTCTTTATCTGGAATGCTTGGCAGGGATCAGAGCATGATACGTTAACTATTATTATTATGAATTATGCAAGGGTGCTAGGCAAATAAAAAGATTTGAAATAAAATCCTGATTCTCAAAGACTGGGATTGTTTCCACCGATTTTGACAGAGCTGACATTTCACTCCTGATCCCTGTCTTAAAAAAAACTAAAATCAAAATAAACAATAGACAGCACAATGCTGGGAGGTTGAGAAGAAATGATAGCAAAGCCAGAGACAGAACTACTTGGTTATGCAAACTTATTATGAAACATCAGCATGCTTTTTCAAAGCAAATAAAATAATGACCAAAAATAGAAGGAGTGGAATAAAGTGTCAATGACTGTGTTATCCCATTTCATAAAAGGGAACACAAGGATTCACAGAGGTTTGCATCAATGGCTTGGTTTTATGAAAACCAGATTATTCAGCAGCCGAAGAAACAATTTAAGAAGGAAATTTAGAAGCTGAATTCCTGACCAGGAATTTAAAAAGGGTTAGGTAAGAATTTTGAAAATATAAACGTTACTAACTTTTGCCCAGGGTCAGTTAGCAGGGCTATTTACCAAGAGAAGGTCAGGATTTTGAGCTGTTGAGTTCTGACTCCCAGCCGCACATTCAGAATAGTAGATTTTAAAATATTAAGTGCTCTCTAGATGATACAAAGATCATCTACCTGCCCTGGCTGTGTCCTGGTGTAGGATGGAGAAAACTGACTTCTGCATATCACTGACAATTTTTTTTTCCAGAGCAGAAAAGGAGAGGGAAGAACATGAAGAGGATTGGTGACTATCACCAAACTCCAACACAGAATTGTTCATCAAGGTCTGAGTTTCCCTATTGTGGTTGCGCCAAGATTTATTAAAGCACAGCATGTGTTCACTTATTTCTATCCAAAATGAACTGAAAAGGCACTTTGCATCTGCCCTCAGGAAAAAAAAAAAAGTTTGCTTATTTGGCAAACTTTGTTTAAAAATCTGTTTCTTCCAAAGTTTCTCTCTTTAGTTCTTTTTGTTTGTTTGATTGGGGTTTTGGGGGCTTTTTTGGTTTTGTACATGGGTGCGTAGCTTTCTTCCCCTCCTGTACCTCTCTTTCTCCATCTGTTGACCTCACTTTAGCACACAGTTTCCCACTTACTTTGCCAAAAAATGTATAAAACTTGGGGCGTCTGCTCTGATTTCTTTGTGACTTGTAACTGTATCATTAAACTAACATTTGCTCTGTTATAAAGAGGTCCCTGTAACTTTAATTAGGCTCTTCTGTTCCATTTGCTCTTGCGCAGTTGCGAGCGTGAAGTAATGCTTCCACATGGAAATGATAGGGAATGGTCTTTATTATAAACAAGCTGTGTGAAAAGCCAGAAACCTCAGTACCGAGTTTCTCACAGTACCTAGTACTATACTTCCTGCATACAAGATGTTTTCCTATGCAAAATAATATTTTCCTTATCTTGCACTTCCACCAAAGCCCCCTTCTCTCCCTCTACCACCTCTGATTTCTGCTGCTCTGTGGACCAGCATACTCCAAATCCTCTCAGAGGAGCAGGAAAAAAGGCCATTCCTTGAAAATTCAGTTTTCCAGCCATGGATATGGGCCACACAGCAGCTCACCAGTCCCCTCATTTTCACAGTCAGGGTTCTCTAACGCTACTCTATTGCATATCAAGAGTTGGATTAATACCCTGGAAAAGAAAAATTTCTTCAGCTAGATTCTCTTGCATCAGAAGCGCTAATACAGGTAGGCAATAATGATATTTACATCAGAAGCAACACTACATGACTGGTTTGGGAACAAATTTCCATAAGTCAAAAAAGGTGATGATACTGATATATAAGAAAATATCACTAGTCTCAGAATTACAAATATTTTTTCCTTATTAAAGTGACTCTTTACTAAATATAGGATGTGCAGGTTGACCCAGATGATATAATATTTTCTACCACTGCAGGCAACTCCCTGTTATTCCAGCAGTTGCACACTAGAGATCATGCAGTATTTCAGGGAACACTCTTTGAAATCAGGTCTAGTTCTTTTTGTTGATTTATATCGACCTCAGTTAACATAACTCCTTTGAGAAGGAATGCTTGCATGGTAGGCAGTTTGACACAAGAATATGACGTTATTTTTACCTTTTAAATGAGATAAGAACAGTGGTGTTTCCTCTTCCACTCTGTGATCCCTTCTCATTACATCACTTCTTACTCAAATTTTTGTTTACATGCATTCAGCAGGTGTTATTGATGTCCTGCAGTAAAGCTATAGCCATTACAAGGTGTTCCCTTCCATTGCCATATACTTAACATTTTAACCCACAGGACTTGATTAAGGTCACAGTTGATTCAAAAAAAAATAATAAACAAGAACAAAAACAGAAGCAAAATATCCCAAATTCTAATACTTTGTTTTAATGATAATATTAACTTTCAGATGGATTTTCCCAGTATTCCCCTAAATTTCTTAAATGCAGTATGAAACCAAAGGTATGATCTCTGAAGAGCTTATACCCTGGAAGAACAAGAGACAGCATAAACAAAAATCCATTTACAAATATGCTGGGCAGGCAAAGAGTGAGCACCCAGCAACCCTGAGGAAGTGTGTTTTGTTAGAAAAATCCCAGGTAGCTCAAACAAAGGAGAGAGAATGTAACTGTGGCAAAACCAGGAAAAAAGGAAAATCCTGCCTCCAAATCCATTGAACATGAAAATATCTCATTTCATTGTTTCTCAGAGTAAGACATACCTCAGTAGTGAAGTATCTAGAGATCACTCTGAAGTAGCCATCGTTCTAAAGTATGGCCCCATCAAGACAGAGATCCAAGGTGTGTCAGACGTACATGAGAACCAAGCACGTAACATTTCCCCCCCAAGACTAGCACTGAACATATCTATGCTAGAATTCAGAGAAAGGTACGTTCTGCAGATTTGCTCCTCCACTGTGTTCAGAAGCATTGAAACATTACACAAACCATAAACTCAGACAATGTGGTCTCCTGGTCCTGGGGAAAGTGGGGCTCCTACAACCAGGTGGCCTTGGAGGTAGTTCCCAACCATGTCCCAGCTCCAGGCACTTTAAGGACAACCCTTCTAGCATCCAGCTTTAGAGCCAGGAGTAAAGCAGTAAGCACAGAAGATGAGAGAGGTGCTGTCATGCCAGAAGATTTCTTCTGGACCCTGAAAAGGTTCTAGTAGCCATCTTTGCCACTATAAAATTCACAGAATATAAAACAACCATAACACCTCAAAATTACTGAGCAAACTGTAATGAAATTAATTAAATTTGCTCATTATTCAGTCACAAGTCCGGGTAACAAGATATCTCCAGGTATCTCTTGTGTCTTCGCTAGAAACAGAGATTACTCTGGGAAAATTGATGTTTTTTCACTGGCAGAAACTGATTTTTTTTTTTTTAATAAAATAGTGATCTTTTAAAATGAGTATTAAAAGTACATATTATCAAGCCACATCAACTTCCCTCTAAAGTCCTCACACACAAAAAAGAGAAAAACACAATAGACTTAATTTCTAAACAAAGGGTTGTGCTTTTTTTCCATTTTAAACTGTTTATAAAAACTAAAATCCAGTCGAACTCTACCGAGAGTGAGAAACAAGGGCTTTCAATTCATCCATGCCTCTTCCTTCAAGCGTGCCTTTCACCATCTAAGAAAATCCCAAACAATAACAACAAACTAAAAAGCCTGAACTTTTTGGCTAAGTTTCCAGCTGCTAATTTTGTCTGTCATGAGCTGCTATTGTCAGTCTGAGGGAGGGATTGTTCCCAACTTTTTTTTTTTTTTTTAAAATAGAAGATGCAAAATATACTCAAAGTAACATCTGTGTTTTCTGATTTTATTAAAGCATTTTGTCTTTGTTATACAGAAATAACAAAACACTGAGCCCTTCCCATCAGTATTCATGACGTCTGCCTTTTCATACAAAACCCTCTGAAAGAAAATTCCCCCTGGAAAAAAAAAAATACTTTCCTTATAAAAAAAACAGATTGTGAGACAGATGATTGCATTGTTTAATCAAATTTCCATCTGAAAACTCTTTTCCTAGTTTTAGATTTAGCTCACCCAGTGAGGCACAGGCACTAGGAAGCACGTGGAAGTATAAAGTAGCAGCTCCTCCATTTTATTATCTCCCTTGAGCTTTGCAATTGGCAAATGAAAAAGAAAGTGAGGAACAAAAGTAGTGGACATAAATTAAGCCCTGCTTTTTAAAGTTCAAACTGAATTTTCTTTATTTTTCTACAGCTGTCAGATAAGCAGGGTAAAACCACTAATGCATGTTTAATATATAAAAACTCATAATGTTCAGTAGTACGACCTCCATTGGAGACATTAGTTCAGGCCAGTGAACTTGGAGCAAGCCAAGTGTGGAAATGTGGAATTGGGCCAGTGACCCCCACCAGTGCCTGTCATATCTGCTGAAAGCAAACTTGTCAAATATAGAAGGGGCAGAAGGAGGACAAGGGTATCCTTAAACCAGGGAGCAACAACAAAGCAAAGATGCCCATCATCTATTCACAGTTGTCTGTTGTTCAGTAATGGCTCTGGCCGTCTCAGGAACAAAAAGTCTGGTTGCAGCCTCAACCTTTCAACCTTGGCCAGTCTGGGGGCCTTTCATTTCACAGGCTCCCCAAAGCTGATGAGTGATCGTAAAGCCATGATACGCTCCTTGCTGTTATCATCTCTTCAAATGTACTCGGTACCGAGCAGAAGAGGAAGAGAGTGTTCCCAGGACTGCTGGCCTGCCATAAGAAAAGAGCCACTGTTCTTCCCCTTCAGCTACAAAAACAATCTTTAAATATAGTTGGTTGCTTGTATTAATAGTAATTTAGTAATTCCTTAGGACTTTTTTTTTTTAAAATAAATCAAATAATTTAAAGTACCTGCCTTGCACCCCAACACTGGTTTTAATTTACTCATTGTATACTTATCCTTGTGCTTTGGCCGTGGTCTGTTTTTTTTTCTGTTCCCTCAGTTTCATTTACTCACTTTTATTCCTCAGCAAAACAACTGCAACTGCAGGGAAAAAAACAGCATGTGATTTCACAGACAGGGAACTGGTTAAACCCCTGCCATTGTCAACAGGAGACAAGAACCTAGACCAACATTGTAAAAAGATCACTAAATTTGTAGGACACATTGAGCTCTCATCTCAGCAAGCCTTGATGACCTCATTAATGATTTACACTGCTGTTACTGAGAAGAAAGAGTGACACTTGGCAGTGCCCAAAGGTGTTTGGTATGTAAGGGTACATCTTAAAGCCTCAGAGCTGACACCACGCTCTGCGCCCACTGGGTGCTTAAAGTCCCACGACCAATCCTCAATTAGCAAAGTCCTGGACTCCGACTAGATGAACTTTAAGGTCCCTTCCAATCTAAACCATTCTATGAAAATACATGTCTACAGTATTTGCAAACACAAACTTGAACAAAATACATACTGTCACATGTATAACTTCTGGCTTCAATCCTGGAGAGGTAGGTGAGGCAAAAAAATCAGGCTAATGTACCTAAGAACAGATTATCAATGCAGACTTTTAGTAAATTATTTGTATGTGCGTGCCTCCTCTTTAGTTAACCTTGCACACTTAAGAATAGCTACAGTTCTGCATCCACACTGAACCCTCCTGCTGGAAGAGGGCAGAGTCTCAATTCTGTAGTAAACTGAGGTACTCTACACTCAGCCATTGGAAGAATGTATGTTTTCTTCCAAAAACCAAGGAAGAACTCTGGAAAGATACTAAAGAATTAATACTATTTATATGACAACCAGAATGTAAAGTTAATAGTTAAGTTTTAATGGTCAATGAGGTGTGTTAACCCTAGCTTTTGCTGTGTCAAACACAAGTTAAAACATAGAATGGTTTGGGTTGTAACGGACCTTAAAGATCACCTAGTCCAACCCCTCTGCCATGGGCAGGGACACCTCCCACCAGACCAGGTTGCCCAAAGCCCCATCCAGCCTGGCCTTGAACCCCTCCAGGGATGGGGCATCCACAGCTTCTCTGGGCAGCCTGTTCCAGTGTCTCTCCACCCTCACAGTAAAGAATTCCTTCCTGATATCTAATATAAATCTCTCCTTTTTCAGCCACTACCCCTCATCCTATCACTACCTGCTCTTGTAAAGAGTCCCTTCTCCAGCTTTCCTGTAGGCCCCCTTCAGATACTGGAAGGGGCTATAAGCCAATTCCTTATCCACCAAGTGGTCCATCTGTCAAATCCACATCTCTCCAATTTAGAGACAAGGGTTTTGGGTGGGACAGTGTCAAATGCTTTGCACAAGTTCAGGTATATGATGTAGCATATAGAAATCTTGCATTGCACCAGTGTCATGTCCTGTCCTAAGTGCTGTTATTTAATAAACTCTAGAGCCAAACAAACAAAAAACCCCACCTATGACTGTAAACCAATTATTACCACAGCAAGATTTAATACCACAAAAATGGAGAGAAGTACTTTCATAGGTATGCAAGTGACATATTCCTTATATATTACGTTATTTCCCCACAGTAACCAAGTCTACTGAAAGAGAAAGAGGAAATCACAGGTGAGCCCATCTAATGAACCTAATCTGTGTTTTCAGGAAAATTCTGGGAATGTAATTAAAAAAGAAAAAAAAAAAAACCAACAAAAAACTATCTTGTTAATAGAATCTTTTAAAGCAAACTGTGTGGACCATGGTCGTCCTTCTGCCTCATTACTGCTTCCTATTTTAAAATAAGAAGGGGTGATTACGGCCACAGCTTCACAAGCCCTGGGGATAATTTCAGTGCATTCATATCGGACCTTAACCTGCCACCATTATCTCTGACATCCATGACCCTGTTGTGGACTCTCTGAAAAACACCCACAAGACAACCAATTTCCAAACTTGATTTCAGGCAAGTCTGGTAACATTATTATGAAGCTTAGTTTATTATTTGTCATTGCTATTATTATGTATATTATTTATTATGTGTATTTTGAAGCTTACTGATAGTACTGAGAACATTTAGAGGATCCCGAGACAGAAGACAATTGGTTGGAGAAGGGGACTATGACTGGTGATTGAAGCTGGAGAACAGACCAAGCCAGATTTGCCCCTCAGTTCAAACAGAGCACCTGTAACTAACTGTGTAACCGGGTGCATGGATTTTTTGGGAGCTAACATGCCAGACAGACACAAACTGAGAGCGTAAGCAGACATGTTGAGACAGAGCTACCATACGAGCACAGGACTCAGGCTGAGGAGACTCTACCAGAACGTATTTAGGGTGATAAGCAGGAGTTGAGAACTGACAGAACAGGAACGGGTTAGAGAACGTGGGCCAGAAGAGAAGCTGCAAGATGGACAACTGGCAAATGGGCCCAAGACCTTAATGTGGTTCCCACCAGAGCAAGCTTGGAGGCTCCCTGCTGTTGATAAATGCATGCAAATCCGTTCCGTGTGTGTGTGCACACGCGTGCACTACAATTTGCTGTTATGATGAGAATATCTGCAGCTTGACTAGTCTATGCACTGCGTTTAAAACTCCAAGCCATGTTGATGAACCTGTGGTTGTCTCAGAGTACAATAGGTGGAAGGTTTAATTATATGTATAGTTTGCTTGTTAAATGTAGGAAGTTACAAACTAACTTATGGAAACCTCTAAATACAGAGGTGTTAAAAAGATGGCAAGATCAAGTTCTCAGAATTCAGAAAGCCTGAAAAATCACAATTAAGGTTAGCCACACAACCATAATTGAACTCTCTGTATGAATGGATCTCTATGAAAAAATATCATCTATTCTGGAGGTGAGCCTCTAGCCCTCTTGTTTATTGCTCACCTTCCAGCTGATCAGGCTGTAATCCTAAATCTTCAGTGCTCAGTTCAAATTCATTCCAAAGCGGGTTTGTCCTGTCAACTGAATGAAGCAGGAGCCCTGTAGGAAAACCGTGTGTGATCACGCCATTAAAGACTGCATCATGTTGCATCTGCACAAGTGGAGCCAATTCGTGTTCAACAGACAACTAAGCTCAAGCCCAGCATTTCTTAAAGCCTGAAAGTTTGGGTTTGGCATGTTATAGTTAACACTGTTTTGTTGTGTATAGCAGCATAAATGCATATTCCAGGGCTCTGTGAAGCTGTAAGAGGCGTCCTTTTGGAGGGAGAGGTTTCTTTGACCACACAAGCTCCTGTCACGCAGCTGCGGTACTGTGGAGTACTTGGCTCGGTTTCACCAGCCGTATGTGTGTGTGCCCTCATTTTCCTTTGTGTTTTTGGCTCTGCCATCCAAAGGGTCAGAGTGCATTACTGAACCTAATGAAAACCTCCCCACATCTGGGAAGTAATCTCTTCCCTTTTACTGCTTGTAATACAGATAAGAAAACAGCAGTTTACTCCACTTAAAGGTCACAATGTGAGTGAGCAACGCACCCAGAGATGGGACTCCCTTTTCCTGGAAGAATTAAAGATAGCGCAATTTAGAAGGTTTAATGACGTTCTTTAAGCAGATCATATTCCCCCACACCCTTCTCTACTCCCACTTAGATTTGTTTTCAGTTTGCTTTTCTGCTTGTTATTTTTGGGGAATGAGGTGGGAAGTGCTTGTTTGTTTGTGGAGCATTTGGCTAGGTTGGTTGCATTCTTGAGTCATTTCCCATTACACTGATATTAAACATTCCTATAAACCCTAATGCCTTTTCCAATTATGTTCCTAACTCATTGACTCCAGGTTTTACTCTAGAAACTACTTCCTTTCTGTGCTACCTGTTTATCCTAAGTGAAGACCTCATCAGCTTTCAAGAAGACGCAGTAAACAAGCATTTAAAATATAGGATAAAATATGCTAAATTGTCAGAGTTTCAGCAAAATATATGAAATTCAAAACGCTCCTCCCGGTGGTGTTTTAGGAGGGCTCACATCTCACAAAGGCTGTGATAACTGATTGAGCAAAGTTATCTTTCTCCATTATTTTTAAGGTTTGGTTCTATCTCTCATGCAATATTATTTTTTCCTTTAAGACACATTTATAGGTCCGTTTTGCTGTCAAATATTCATTGCTTGCAAGTTGGTTTGTCTTTTATTTTGTGTTCTATATTGACAATCAAAAGGTAGTCAGACTTGGCTAATAAGAACAATAATATTTATCTGCAGTGCAAATGGTGTGATATGGAGTGAGTTCCTCCACAGATTATGACCAAGTCTCTGTTCCATCTCTTAAAGTCTCTGCACCACTCTATGGTGTTTGTTAAGAAAAAACCCATATCCCTTAGGTGGAATTTTATTAACTGTCTGCTAATTTTGGATGTAGAACCACAGTTTGGATGAGATCTGCCTACCCCAGGCTTGTTAAGCGGCTCTGAAAACACTTCAGATTTCTTGTATGTCAGCAGTTCAAATCCTAAAGATGTAATTTTTCTTTTGGAGCACCATCTCCTCATTTTGTCTCTCTGCTTCTTCCCTGTACCACAAACATGTATCTCATTAGACTACATAACATCCATGTTTAATTATCCTTAGCAGACTAAAATTTGCCAGTTTCCATATGGCTGATCTGTTCAATCTGCCAGGTTTTTCATGATTTATTCAGAAAAAAAAAATGGCAATTTACAAAAACAAATTCTTTGTTTCCCCACAGAAAGACCAGTTTCTATTCTCTGAGCCAAAAAACTAGAACTAAACAATATGTACAACAGAAGCAGATGTAGCTATTATAGTGTGGCCTGGTGCTTTGAGAAAAGCGACAGCATGAGTAAAATTAATGCATTAATACATTTACTTCAATGTGTTTAACCTTTTCTACTTAACGTCACTCATGTTATTCTTTTCGAGTGTAAAAAAATTTAAACCTTCACCCCAGTTTGCCCATCTGCAATCCCACCACCGGAACCTGGCGTTGTTATGAGTATAAAGAGGAAAACGCTGAGAGCGCCCATTTCTAAATATAGTCAGCGGGAGCTTTGGGCTCGTAAGCAACAATCTCCGTTGTTGTCAAATTCAGCATCAAACCAATGGATCTATTTTGTATCAATACACTTTAATTGGTGTTCTGGATGACATCTCCACAGAATAATGCCAGGATCAGTAGTGAGTACCGGGGCTGTATTAGCAGAGTAAACATTAAGTTATTATGTCCCTTTCAGAGAGCACAAAAGTTACTCTAGCTGGAAGCCATATGGCCTAGAAGCATGTTGACATATCTCAGCAATAAAGGGTTATGTTACAGAAGGGACCATGTCGAGGAGATCAGAAAAGCTGGATCGGCTACTTGACCAGTGTCACATCACTGAACCCGGCGTAAAGAGCTTGAACAAAATGACATGAACTCATCTGCGACCACTGTCTAGGAGCAGAGACCTTTAACAATGGCAGCACCTGCCAGATCGCCGTTCTCCTCCCCAATAAAGTCACCAACAGCCCCCTCACTGTTCCGTCATGTGCCTGGCACAAGGCCCTTATTGTTACCAGCCACTCTCACTCCAATAATTTCTCCTCTAAATGACACTGCACCACCACAGGTCATTTCAAGGGGACTGAAAAGAAAGATTTTGCATCTGTTTTGAGTTGTAGGCACCAAGGGGGAGGGGGACTCGAAACCCCTTGATAGCTGGCAAATGGTAATAGCAAAATGTCTCTATTGTTTGTGTCTGAACAAACAACCATACTACATGAGAGTTTTTATTGTCCTCAAGGCAATCTGCCACGAATGCTCCCCTTTGCCCATACTCTACAAAGAGAGAGGGGGGAAAAAAAAAAAAAATCACCACAATAGTCACAGTTAGGAAACCTTAGTGAGAGTTTAATGACCAGCTACCAACTAATGGATGGTAAGCAACATATGGCAGAGCTTGGCCTCTTCACATATTGATTAAAAATAATTTAAAATTTAAAGCCAAGTTTGTTTGACAAGGTTCCAGCTTCTCAGCAGCCACTTAACAATCTGAATAAATCTGAAGGGGAAAAGCTTAAATTCTAACCCAAGGCAAAGCAGAACAAATTCATTGTCACATTACGTAATTGAATCTATTACATTCACCCACGATTAACAGCCAACACTTAACGATTTTCTCCCTTTACCTAAGATATTTGCTGATGTAAACAGCAAAGCAACTCTTTGTGACATTTGGTAAACTTTTTAGAGTGCCTTTATTAGACCCTCTTTATTTAGCAGAATCACAGAATGACACAAACATTACTGGCCATAATCAAGACCTGTTAGTCGCATTTTAACCACATAATATTATTTAACGTAACAGAATGATTCTATTCTTATGTCCTCGAAGCACCACTCAAGTTAAATGGTCATATTTTTATACACATCTTTGTGTCCTTTTCTAGCATGATGAATGTCAGAAGCTGGAGCACTTGAGATAATTGTTCCTACTGAATGGATTTAAATAAAGTCTAACTGGATTATTTTTTATTTGCTTTCAAAACCAGCTACACACTGTAGAAAATAGATCAGATAACAGTGTAGAAATTACAGTACCCGTCTCTACCAAGAATCAGATGTGCAGCTGAAGATTCCAAGCAAATGAAAGGAATAAAAAAAACCATACTGGCACTGATTTTTAAATGGTGATTATCTGGAAAAGGAAATGTCCCATACAGCCCAGCTATACACACAGTAAGGATCTGGATAAAGACTTTGGATATTTGGCAACCGACATAAACTGGTGGGTAAAGCACTGAGCTGGTACCAGGAGGTCTGTAATCTGCTCCCAATTCAGGTGCTGAACTGCTCAATAACCCTGGCCAGGTCACTTCGTCTCTGGCTTCTCTCTTATGTTTTTTGCTGTGGCTGCTGCAAAATGTTCTGATCTTTGCCAAGGCTCTACACGTTAATTCCACGCAAAATAATTACCAAAGAGAGGGTTCAGAGCTGAGACTCTCACTGGTCTTCAGCCCCGCTATGAACATGTCCCTTACATGGCAAAGGCAAACGGCAGGTTTTAAAAAGTTAAAAATTTGTCTTTTGGAGAATGTTACAGCCCAGGCACTCCAGAGAATGCCATTTAGCCAATCTAAAGTATGAGTGAGCCAGGGTATCCGCAGCGTTTCCACAGGTGACCATGGATCAGCTGAACCGGCATGGACTTCAGGGTGTGGAGAGCACAAACATCAAGAGTGGCACAGAAGCCCTGGTCCCTGCAAACCAGTGTCAGAAGACACAGCAGCGTCCAGCAGCAGGACTGGGGACTGCTTTTTCAGGTGTGAAGAAGCAGCAGGTAACGGAGGGGAGATGTTAGAAAGCACAATGCTGATGACATGATGGCATATATAAAAGGTTAATGGCAGCAATGATGAGGAAAGAAACCTTGTGTCCCTTTTCTGCGTAGTAGCAGCAACATGGAATTAGGCAGCACAAGGTTAGAGATGCAGGATGGCTCTTAATCAAGAGGTCAATTGATTACATACAACTTTAAAGTATTTGAACAGGTTTAACTTGATTACATCTGCTTATTTCTCTTAATGGAATTACTAAGATACTCATTAAGAACTCGATTTATTTTCTAGAGCTTTTCTGTTAAGCCAGCACATTAGTACATGACAGAACTTTGAAAGGGATTAAGGTACTATTTCTGTCTCCATCAGTTTGAGCTCCTGAACTCCCACGGGAGTTAAGACCTTACTTGCTTAAATGCTTTTAAAAGAACAACAACAAAACAACACCGGTTACCAAAACACCATCTTCAAGCACCTATGCATGTGTCAAAATCTGTCTAGAGACCATGCATTATGAACTGCAGAGTGCTCCTCAGAGATAACAAAGAATGACTGTTGCATTTCTTTGACTGGAAATGGGAATGCAGCAAGGGATTTTTCCGAAGTCACACAGGAAAATCTGTGTCAACACCAGGATTAGAAGTGAGATCATCTGGCTTCCAGCTCCATAAAATCATCCTTCCTCTCCAAAAAAACTACTTTTCTAATAATAAAAGCCACTACAGGAAGGCATGGTATTCTGCTTTTGTCTTTTAACTTCAGAAATATAAGGAATGATCAACTCTGGTCCTCCCTGCATTTGGGCTTCCTAGATGCTTCCTGAGCACAGCCAATGCACCCTGAATGCAGGAAAGAAGTTAACAGCTTCATTCTCATCTCATTCCTTCCCCTTCATGCTCCCAACAGCAAACATAAATTAAGATTTTAATCAAACTAATCTTTGGCACACCCACTTCTCTTCTAGGTATCTTTGTGGAATCTGACCACATCCCAATCTTTAGAGTATTTTTCAAATCTACGAGGCAAGAAGTACTGCTCTCCAAGAGATGGAGAACAAAGGTAACTTGCTAAAACTCAAAGATGAAGGCAGGTTTTTGAAAGTAGTTCCCTAAATCAAGGCTAGTGCTTTGCCTGTTGAATTTGCCTTCATCTCAAAAGGCTGAAGGAGGTAACAGGGACTCATTGCGGATGCCAGGATCACCTTATATTAATTCATATCAGCCAAGAATGAAACACCAAATATGTACAAAAGTTTGGGGCATTATCGGTTAATTTCAGTATTTATTGTATGTTCAGTATAGAACGTTTGGCTGATTTTCGTATTTATGATAACATAAGTGTTCCACATTGGCATGAACACACAAACAACTTCTACAGAACTGCAGCTGCTGTGTGAGCTTTCTAGTTGGCCATGGGTATCGACTAAATATCCACTGAAATTATTTTCTTCACACTATCATAGCAAACATTTTATAAATCTGAGATTTTAAAAATAGAATAAAACTGAAGATCTTGTAGAATGCACATAAGCAGAAGATATGCTCAGAACATCAGTGTACCATCATTTCCTCTCAGGCAATTGTATATCACCCACAAACACCATTAGAGTTTACGTGCACACAAATGATCTCTGAACTATTTGTCATTAAAGTTAATTAAAATCTCTTGTCTGAAGAGAAAAATAATATGAACTGGGAGTGCATTTGGAAGCCTTTGTGGACAGTGCTTGTGCTCTATGGTAGGACACACTGCAGCTGAAATAGCCACGTTAGAGCGTGTGTCAAGGAGCAGAGAAACACACGACCCCAAAGAAGGGCAAGGGAAGGCAGGGGAGAAGTGCTGCAGCCTTTGCACTTCCCAAGGACCCTGGGTCTTTCTGTCCAATGTCAGGATGCTAGAATTTTCATCATGGCAAATATTCTCCAAGAGGAAAGAAAAGATGGATTAAGAAAACCTCAGCGAACAGGTTCCAATCCTGCAACTTACTGAGCACCGTGAGGATCTTCTGCCTAGGAAGGAAAGTAGAGCACTCAGGACTTCCCAGGGAAAGTCACGGAACCACAGGCATTTGCATAACATTTGTAAAAACTGCTTCTGCCGCAGATATTTTTAGGGCCATGAAGGACTTCCTCCTCCCTTCCTTGCCCCCCTCCTCCCAGCAGGTCAAGTAAAAGTCTGCTGCCCTGAGCCCTGCTATCTTTCTTAGCAATCTGATTAACATATGGACACACTCTGGCTTACTAAAAACAGGAAATCAATTTGAAAGGCAAGACAAATATTATTTGCTTTCTTCCCATCTGCTGTGATATGTGAACACGCCTGCTTTCAGCAGTGATACGGGATTATTGATTTAGGATATTTATAGTGTATATGCCGTTATCAGGCCAGCTATCAAAGGGCTGTAGGAAAGGCTGTTTGACCCTACAGGCTATTTAAATATGTAGTCGCTTAAAAAAAAAGTCAGATTTTCTTATTCAAGTTGACAGCAATACTATTTCATGTCATGCCTAAAGACACCATTTCCTGCTTTGCCATCTACTTCTGTTTGATTGCAAGTCAAATTAAACGTAATTGTTAAAGGTCTCTCCTGTCTGCATGGTGACCTGAATGCATTTCCAGGCTACTGCTTTGACCCTCTGGGTCTGCAAAAAGCTGGTTTTCACAGCACCATTGCCTTTTTAGCCATAATCAGGCTGAGTCAATTTGCTAGAGGGAGCACAGAAAGCCAGAGGACCCTTTACCATAAGCACAGGCTGTCTTTTAAACAGACGGGTTTTACAAACTCTCTATATAAATAATCAAACCCAATAATTCTGGAGCGGCCACAGATAACTATCTAAAAAGAGATAGCATGGTGTGCTCCCAGCGGTAGCCTGGGCCAAAACATGAAATATTGGATTGGATCGCTGCTGAGAGTATATAAGCAATATCTTTCATAACAATATTGCATTCAATCCATAAACACTTCTCCCCATTGCTCAAGCTTTACTAAAAAAACCTCAAGTTGTCAGGAGGACTTATTCTGCAACACGAACCAAGTTATTTAGAGCCTGTGCTCTTACAGAGCTCCAGATAGCAACGTAAGGCTCTGTCAAAAGACGTGGTCCACGTACACATATCACAGCGTCTTCCACAACTATAAGCTAAAATATTCACTAACTTAGACGAAGTTTATGCCCATCTGGTCAAGAAGCAAAGATATAATATTAAATATATGTCCAAAAAAGACAGATCAGCTTTAGGATGCTCCATACTTACAGGAAAATCCTCAAGCCTGACCCATATTTTCCAAAACTTTTGCAAGCATGAATTCATGTCCAGGAAAAGGAAATTTTCCCAATTTGCTGATTCTTCATGCCTCCCACATGGTTAATGGTACATACAACACATTTTCTGAGATGCAGGTGGAACATTCTATATTTTCTCTTTCTTAACTCTCTCCATGAACTGCCAAAGTATTGCCATTTAATTTGTATTCACCGACTCAGAATTATCATTTCAGACTCTTTGCGAACTCAGGCAGACATCCACATTTCGGCTTCTTTCACATTGAAAATATCTTGCCTTTGACAATGCAACTGAAAACTTGTTTATTTGAATGAAGTCTCTTTGTCTGGAAAACTACTGAAATTCTACCATCGCTTTTCCTGGGTAGTGGCATCTCTCTGGAGGTGTGTTCCACAGTTCAGGTGCCTGTTAAAACCTGTGCCCTTCTTGCCATTAGCCAGAATAAAGAGTAGCTGGATTTGGAAGATTCCCTTACACATGAGCCAGGCTCCAGTCCCTGCTCCGCTGTTTTCCTGGGCAGTCAGCCTGTCACCTCATGGAAGATCCTCTGACCCAGCAAGTATTCTTAGGAGAACAAGCGCCTTTTTGGAATAGATTACTATGATTGATGCTCCTGAAGTACTGGGCTGTTTATGTGACCATCTGATGTCCTTTCCAGCCCTGTTTCTCTGTCTTTTTAAGTAGAAAATAACTGCAGGTACATTACAAGGTAATGAAATAATGAAATATAATGAGATATAAAATATACATGAATACACACTAGTTATTAAGTAAAGCATTGAACAATGATCATTTGTGAATCTGTAATTACGGACAGAAATCAGACATTGAACAAGTATTTCATGTATGTCAATGCAGATAAAGCACTGAGCTGAGACACAGGAGACCAGTATGTGGTTCTTGCTTCTACCAAGGACTTCCTACAGTCATTTAATTTGCCTATTAAGGTTGCCTATTAGGTGTAGGTGACTTTCTTAAAGAGCTCGTGGGCAAAAGAATAAGCCCTGCCTTTTCCTTGTAGCTAGCACAGCATTTCTGCTGTTGGCAGTCAGAGGCCTACATTAAACATTTCAGTGCAACATGAAAGGATATTCCCTCCTCCCTGCTTCCTTCTGTCCTCTCACCTTCTTCATGATTTAGACCCATTCTCTGCAAAACAAGAGAATGTGATGCTAAAAAAAAAGAACAAAGTTAGAGAAACCGTCTGTGAAAACTAGGCTGGTAGCTTTCCCCAAAGGAAAGAAGGTGGTGGGACAAATACACCTATCTCTAGTTGACAAAAAATGATCTGCAAGAAAACATTGAATTTGCCCACTGATGGTTGAAATACAGGCCACTTTTATGTCTTACCTAGACCTACAGACTCCCTGTGCATTGTCATTGGGTCCCAGGTAACATAGCTGGCACTGGAAGTGTGATTGAATTCAGCTTGATGGAAGCCTGGATGCTTCAAAGGATCCAGAAAGGTCAAAGTAAGGCAAAGCCCTTCTAGGAAATCGCCAAATCTGGAAGAGGGGCAGGGCCGGTCAAACCTTCTCAACCATAAAGGATTTGTGGACCTGAGTGGGAGGTCCCACAAGAATGAGTGGGAATAGCTAAAGGAAGGATGTCTCCAGGGATTCAGGAGGGACCAACATCAAAATGGACGGGGCAAGGCAGAGTAATGTCTGTTTGCGGCAATGGAGAGAAGCACCAATTTTCAAAGCCACGTGGCTTGAGGTAACTTGAACAGAAACCAAAGTTTAGGAAGCAATTCTGTGCCTAGAGTCTGAAGAAGCTACGAGGTCATGACAAAGACTTGGTTTAGTTTCAGCTGATGCATGACATCACTTCAGTAAACTCTCTTCTGCAACAGATGATAACTGGCCAGCAAACATCTGGCTGCAGTTTTAGGGAAGTCCAAGAAGAAAGAACTGAACTAGCAGCAAGTTATGAAATCAGCTGGGGTTATACCATGTTATAACGTTAATCAGCTGCAACAGGGACTGTGGTAAGTCACTGACTGAGCAGCACCTTGGCAGAACAATTCCAACTCTGCAGACAGGGTGTTTCTAAGTGTCCAAGGGTTGTGCTGGGAGTTAATCACCACATAGACCCTGCGTTGGCCCCCTGCCTAGAAGTTATTTTTTACTACTTCTGATTTTCACTGTCAGTTTCTTCCATCTTCCACCCACCAAGGCATCTTGCTGTCCCCTCATGCACAAGAGGGTATGAAGGATTGCCATCTTTTCTAATAATAAGCATAATTTGCAACAAAAGTTGAAGAATTAATTTTTAGAGTAGGGTAACCCTCGTGTCTCCAAGGCTCTAACACATTATCACGGGAACTGCTTCTCCTAACCGGAAGAAGCATATAATAGGAAATCCTGACATCTGGAAGAACACATCTGGCAAACATAACATTTCCAAGCTTGCTAAGAGTCCTTGTCAGCCTTTTACACCAAATTATTACCAACTTCCTTGTGTTATGTTCTTTCTTTACAAGGTATGCCCTTATCACTCATGTTTATCCTGTTGAGCGGCATCAACTATACAGTAATCACCTGTTTATCTGCAGCACTGTGAAACTTTTAATATATTTCTGGTGGTAGGGAAAAGTCAAGAAGTTTACAGTGAGTTGCTTCTCAGTTGTTCAGACTTATACGGCTGTCGAAAATATCCAGCCTGAGCTATTAAAAAGAGCATAGGAAGGAGCATAAAATCTTCTGATTCAGGCCTTAAGCCAATCTCTGCCTGCAGGGGATAGAAGGAAGCCCTCATGTATATTCAGATCTACTTGACATGAGGTTTCTCATGTGTTTCTCTGGAGCATTCTGGGGTTGCTGCTGTCAAGCATAACACGACATGCCCATAAAGGAATCCCTATTATACTTTTACACTTTTAAGCATGACAAGACCCTCTTTCACACATGGTAGAATAAATTCACAGGAAAAAAGGATGTCTCTAAGCAGTTACAGAGCCTATCAAAACAATGTGGCATTCAAAACCAACAACAAAAAAAAAGAGGGTTTCTGCAATCCTTTTACCAAAGTAAATTGTTTTGGTCTTCAAAGGCACCTCATTTGCTAAATTGATGTGACTTTTTTCCTCTGTTCAAGTTCTTTCTTGTGACCTTTTCCACTTATCAAATCAAGCTTCTCCTCTCCTGGCCCTACAGTTCTCTATTAATGTAACTCGGAGAGTAGCACCACATCAGGGCCTGGAGCACTCATTCAGCCTGTTCTTCACTGCCTTCCAAACTCATCTTTTCATTCATTGCTGCTCTCTCTTGCCAGCACTTTGCAGCTGGAACTGTACCTCTGTACTTGCTGATAAACATCTAGCACAATGTTTGTTGGCAAATAGCTGATGTATAAAATAACACACAGAAATTATGTCTCCACTGCCTTGTGCACAACAACAAAACATACTGTTATTGCTCCAAATATACATCAGAATGGGCCAATTCATAATGCTTTTTGCCAGATTTTTTTTTTTTTTGGACTCTTTTTAATCAAGTTTTCTGTTAAGCCAAGAACAAAGTATAACCCGAGATTGGATGTCCCCATGTCTAGTCCAACAAAAATTATTGTTTCTAGATGGACTTAGTTGAGAGGAAAGGAGTCATATGTACAATATTCTGTGCATCTGTCTAAAGCTCAACTAAAATTACAATAACTATGTGATGCTGACTGTTAAGTCACAGAGCCCTGAACTGATGAAATGTTTGGTTTTCACTCTGCAACCCCAGGTAACTCTCCTCACACATTACCTTCAAATATCCGTGCCTTGACATTTCAAGAAATACCAAAGATACTTTCCCTGACTCAATGTGTGTTCCCTGTACAGACAGAGGGCATTTCACAGGAGCCGGTGGAACAGAAACATAAACAAACCCTGGTGCCCCTGGTAAGGCCTCTGAACAGGAATGCCAAACACCTCCTCCTGCTCTCTGTCACCGATACCTCCAACCCCATGGGTCACTGCTGGTGGCCACAGCTTTTAATCACATGCTGGGCCTCCAATGATTTATCACCCCTTAATAGTTTTTGTGTTGAAGATTCCCAGTTGGCAGCTCAGTTGCCCTTCCCCCTCACCACGTAACATTACCCAAGAGCATCAAAACCAAAGCAGGAAAACATACTGTCCATATGGAAGCAGAATTAATGCTGTTTAAGAAAAGTATCTGTTACTGACAGGCCTTTTTAGCAAATAATTAGTGACACCATGAAAGATTTTAGGAATTACACAACGGTTATAAAGTTAAAGACTTGAAACCTAGTATAGAGTTCCAACAGACCTCATGGCTATCTGTTGTTCTCTGCTTTGTGCATTTAAAAACGCAGTCAGTCTTGCTTTTGATAAATACTTGCTATGAGAGTCAGTTTAGTTTTCAGCCCCAAGCTGCTTCAGCTGCTTCCTCCCAAATTATAGTGGGCAGAAACACTGTGCACAGGAAAAACTCCAGCTCCTAGAGTGCCAGTTTGGGATGTGACATTTCTGATCTCAGCACATAACCAGGATTTGTTTTATAGGAAACACTGACGCAGCATTTTTCATCCACTGGTCTCAAATGTTTCTTCCATTTAATTCCATTTCAAAGCTGAGCTGACTTTCTAATTCACAAAGTGGGACGCTGACCGAATCAGGATTAAAGCCAAAGCTTAGTCCCCAGCAAAAGAGCACAGCGGCAGACCTAGACATCTTTTAGGAATAGATAAACTTTTTCCATTTGACCAGACTCATTGGGAAGTAACGGTTCTAATTCCACTTTGAACAAAGAATGAACAACTTCAGTCCTTACCAAGTCCTCACGCTTATGCCTCGGATTCTCTCACTCAGGTGGCAATAATCTCTGCAGGTGGTGGCGCTGGCAGTGATGAGGATAATGTTGGCCCATCTCCTTCTCCATTCGAGTTTGTCTGATGGATCCAAACAATCCATCCAGCTCATTTTTCCCTAAAACAAAGTAGACACCCTTTAATTGTGGGCTCTGAACACAGTTAACCTACACACTATGCAGAGGAGCCAAGTTATTTCAGTCATTGAGTGGAGGAGTTTAACCATTTATTAGGATTTGTTCCAGTGGAAAAAAGGTAATACCTTCATATTAATGGGTCAATATTTCGCTCCTGCTTCTCTTCCTCACCTCTCTTCCACTATTCAGTGTCTAACTGAAGATACGTAATGGTAGCAACAGAAGAATCAGGTTGAAAAACTAAAGACAGTAATAAATTTCAGTGACAAGCTTGCATCCAGAAAACCTGCAAATAAGGGCCAAAAGGCAAAGAAATCTAACTTATCAGTCAAGTACTTCGGAGAGAAATTATCTGACATGTGGGAGGTCTCCCATTACCCAGGTCAAGGACGCAGCTTCACCATGTCACTCCTCCCTTCCCACCCAGCTCTCATGTTCATGGAAAGCAATGTGATGACAGGGAAAACAGGGATGGAGATGTGTTCAGGTCTCATCCCAGCAGGGAGCTGTGATGGAACTGGGAGACACATGCTAACACATTAAGAGCTGAGAAATACGTGCAGATGCCACATTTTAGGTATAGCTTTAGCATCTGCCAATATTTTGGAGGTTCTTTACTCATATGACACAAGCAGCGATTTTTATGCAGGGAAGGTGTATTTTTGATACATTTAAACATAATCTCTGTTGTTTTAATTTCAATGACACTAAGCACCCATAGGTATAAACAAAATCATGCCATTCTTGGTGATTATCACCTCTGGAAATATGACTCTTTGTTATATGTAAAGTTATTAACTATATAACAATAATTCAGCATGTATCTAAAGGCATCTAAATACAAACATGATTTAATTCATGGAACACAACCTGCGACACCACCTTACAAACAAGGGCGCTCATACACAACATATAACTTACCCAGGAAGAAAGGCAATCCCCCTCCAACACAGGATTACAATGCAGGCTGCCTTCTCACCTCCAGTAGTGCAGATGACAGCATTTCTCACCACCGATGGATCAAGGTACAAAGGCAGGGAAGGATAATAACTAAATACGATTGTTCAACTTAATTGCTAGCACACGGTATATAAATAGCATTTTTGCATTATGTCATACAACTACCATTGCCCTACATGGTAACGGGCCCTTAACAAATAGGTGTATGTGGGAACAAGGGCAGGCCAGAACCCTTATAAAGCAAACTGCTTCTTTCCTACAGTTTTACCACTTGCCATAGGCTGTGATAGAAGTGCTAAAATCTAAAGCTAATACACAGGAGGTTTGTTTATTGCGTTGTGTGGACCAAAGAAGAATTTTCTGTATATGACACTGAAGGCAGAGTGTACAAAAATTCCTCTGAAGTCTGCAGAGAGTGTTGAACAGACCCTCCTCTGTATTAGCCTTTTTCTTGCATATCTGTGTTTCGAATTTTAACACAGCTGTGAAAGAAAAAAAAAAAAAAAGCAACACCAATAACCTTGCCAATTGGGCATTCGAATGTCAGAGACAAAGGAAAGTTTGGTGAGGAGATGAGCTTGCTGTGGGCAATGACTATGTCAGACAGCCAATGACATCACTCCCTCTGCTGTCTCCATCATGATTTTCCAGAACAGGATTACAGCGATGACAGATTCCATTCCAAAACTCCCAGGCAGCTCTTTACATAGATGTTAGCAGAACAAAAGCATTACATGAGATTTCCTCTCGCTGTCAAGCAGCATTTGATGTTCTCTAATCCTCACCTTGGGAAAAGCATTCGAGAACCATATGGACTTGCTGGAATCACACAGGATGTCCTGTCTCATAGCTACAACTCAGGAGTTGAGGAACCTCTGTGGGGCAGAGAAAACAGAGAAAATAGATCGTGTTTTTTATTTCCAATAAGAGGGCAGGGTTACCCCCCGAACTATGGCACATCAGGTGCAACTCCTACACTCACCATGGAACACTATTCTGGTGGCTTAATGGGGCATATTGGGGAGTAGAAAAACAGAAAAAGCACCTATGTTCTCTGCTGTATTAGAGAGTTCTTCAGTAGCCAGAAAAAGGAGACAAAATTTTAAAAATTTATTCTACTTTCATCTTTAAATATCCAGTCCTCCACTTGTACAGAATTTTGACTACAGCTGGTTGACTACAGAAGTGTAGGAAGTCACAGCACTTGACATTTGGATGGAAGCTTCCATTTAAAATTAATAACCAGCATATTCATGCATTTTAACCTAAACTGAACCAGTAGTTAAGAATTTGTGTGTTCAGTTAATCTAGTTTCCTTTTCTAATTCAATTATCAACTTTTAGTGTTGGTTAGAGGCTATTCAATTAATATTTTTACTTTGTATGGAAACTCAATCTTATTTGTATCTATTGCCAATCATATCATCTAAAATAACATCATCAGCATCAATTGTCTGCAGTCTGCTCACCCTTGACCTGAGCAGAAGTTTTTTCTTCTCCTTCATGGAATGATATCCAATGAGCAGCTTAAGTTACATTTTCAAAACCTGATGCATGAAATTGTGCACGGAACATTTATCCCATTTTCAAGCTCTGTATATTACAGGAATGATCAGAAGCTAAAAGCACTTCAAAATAATAGCACTCGTTCTTTCAGTTACCCTGTTTTAGAACTACCCTTAAAATGTTATAGCTCTATCTTTTCCTCAGCCTTCCGTATTCATACACCTCTACATTGGTATTTAGATAATGGAAAATCAAAGGAAATTGAACAGGTGTTATTGTAAAGAGCCCTTTACACTTGAGACAACTGCTTCACGGTCATTATCCGAGTATGGCTTGCGGTTTGGAGCCACACTCAAAAGTTTAGATTTCTTATGTTACCCCGCGCTCCAGTCCCTGCACCAGCCTCCGTTTTATTAACACCAGTGAAGACAACCCGTATGTTTCAGACATGAGCTCACATGAAAGCGCCTCCTAATTCAGAGCTAGCAATTGATTCAGGCCCATCTCTGCTTGTTGTATAATTCTGTTGTTCCCTGTTGTATTCTGGGTGTATTCTAGTATTTCTGCAGTGCGATGAAATGAATTTAGATTATGAGCACAGCTTCTGGCACGTTGCCTATCCCAAGTGACTCAGGCACTTTCTGCTTTGTTACAGTGACATCCCAAGTGCCCAGGATTTATCTGTATAGACAGCACAATGATAATTCATTGAAAAATGCAAGGAATGGGCATTTTCTACTCATTTTCTACATTATCAGTAAAGTTTTTCTACTTTTAACTGCAAGCAGAGGGTCGTAATGAGAACGTATTACATGGCCTGGCATTAATAGGCATGTCACTGCAAGAAAAACCAGTTTCTCATCTTGGGTGCTTTGAGAATCAGACAAATACCGTGACTGTCTTCTTGATGTCCTTGTATAATTGATCTTGAGCTAGGAACTTTGCATTCCAGCAGAAGCCTGGATTACAAACCTAGACCAACAACAGTCAGCCATCAATCTTGAGGCCACCTATCCTATCTGCGACCATTTGTATCGGCCATTAGCTATTTAGTGACTCCAACTCTCAGGGAGACAGATCATCTTTCAAAGAGAATAAGGGCTCAGTGCATATCCCCATTCATTCCTCCTATTCTTTTGCTAATTCCCATCTATTACTCCCTCAGCACTTGCAGTGAAATCTCATGCTCATTGCTCTAGTCATATTTATACACCACGTTATTAAGCATCAGAAGAGAACTAATTGCTTTCATTTTCCAGATACGATTCCCTACAAAAATGTAAGCATGAATTTTCCAAAAATATTGATGATCAGCATGCAATTATTAATAACGCCTTCAGCATACACCCATAACTACTTGCTTCTTATTTATCTTGATTTATCCTTATACCATTCCTGAAGTGCAGTGTGGCACCAGGGGCAGCAGCATTAAATATACTCTCGCTATAAGGGTCCTTTCTCACTGCCAAAGCGGTGTAAAACAAGAGGTTAGTTAATATAAAGGAGACAAAGGCTCTGTACTCAAAAAGGTACCTCTGCATAAGATCCTCTTTTCTTCTTCAGAAATTCTGAAGGGGTTTTTTTCTGTGTCTGAAAATACTATCATCTTAAATACATACATCTTACTAAGAAAACATTCTGAATTTGCATTGAAATCCTCTTTCTGCTATACTCTAGTTCTCAAAATATTCCATTCTGTGACCCCTTTATCATCACAAAATAAGGACAATGTCTCTACACACACACAACCCATAAAATAAAAAATGGCAAAATGCTCTTGGGCACCTACCACTTCCACCAAGGCAGCCATGCACTTTACATCTTCATCTGAATAATAGCAGTCTCTTCAATTAGGAAAGTCATGGGATTCATTTACATGGATATGACCATGTAATCTGTTTTCATCTGGCATAAATAGGTGCAACGGCTTCAGTGTTGTTGTAGACATGCTGATTTACAGCAGAGGATAAAACACATCAATGGCTCCTCCGCAGCACAGTCAAAAATTACCTTTTGCTGCTAAAGTATTGCTATAATTATACACCTAATCAAGCATTTCTGCCAAAAGAGCTCAATTACTCAGAGCAAATGGCAGCGAGAGGACACTCTGCAGCCATGGGACAGCTCTTGCTCGTTGGCTGCAGGTTTCTGCCTCCCAGAGGGTGATGGGGCATGCAAGAGAAACACTGCAGGGACCCATCACTGCGTCTTTCCATCCCCTCTTCTGGCTGCCTCTCCCCGGGCAATTCCAGGCTTTGCCTAATGCCCAAAAGAAGTCCCATCAATCGAGTTCTCGGCTGCGATTCAGTTCGGATTGTAAAACTCAGCATGGATTTCTGTCCCTCTGTGTGTACCGATGGAGGAGAGGTACTATTACACTTTCCTGTGATGAGATAGACTCCTTCAAGTCAATTGGTCATGAGTGCGTTATCCAATGCATGTATTTAGAACGTCAACATACATTGACCTGCTGTGAATGTCAAGCTAAGCATACTTGGCCTGCTGTACTTCCTAAAAAATTGTATTACTCAAGCTAACCTTCTTAATTGTTTAGGTAAAATTTTCCAATTGTTAGCGCTCCTCTGGGGCTTTCCCATTGGAATTCTTGTTCCTGAAGAGCAACAATAGACTAAAGGAACTTTTATTACTTTGGGACTGCTCATTAACATTGTCACATTGTTTTTTCTTCTTTTCAGATAACGATTACAGGATCTAGAATGTTATCTCTTTTTTTTTTTTTTTTTTTTAAATACATTACACTAAAGTTCTTCATGACCACAACTTCCAGGGAATATGCAATGTTTATTTTAATGAATTTTCACTTAGTGCACCTTGATGAACAATTCCTCTAACAGCAGCCCAGCAGGCACTGGCAGCGCAAGGATCAGTATCTGCCTCTCCCAGACGCTACCTGGCCATTCTGAATGCGTCTTCTTTGCTCACAAGAGAGGAGATACCAAAGCACACACCTTCTGGCGGGTACAACATCCCTGTCTTCACCCTGCAATTCAGTAAACTGAAGCACAGTCCAATAACAAATCAAAACACCTGAAGTTAACTGCATCACATTCAGACCTCTAACTACATTTCTAAGGCATCAGGCTCACAGCACTCTCTGTTAAAGCTAACAAATTACTTCAAGATATGCTTTTTAACTTTTTATAAATTGAAACTAATTTAACCAAGCCCGTGAGAGATGCAGTTTTCAAAGTCAAGGAAAATAATCTGGTGTCTAATCATGTCAAAAAAGTCAAAATTTACAGACTTCTCTTTAAATTCCTAGTCTACACAGTCATATTCTCAGCCAGAAACAGCAAGTCTGGTATAAAAAGGTATAAGTTAGTTGAAGAGGTTTTTTTAATATAATAAAGCTAATTTTTTTTATTTTTTATTTTAATATAAGAAGCACACATTTTCTGGCTAGCTTTATTTTACAAGCATTTCATATACACAATTAAGATGTTAAGCATGGGCCCAACTATGTTGTTAGGAATTTAAGTGTGCCAGTCCTGACAAATCATTGGCGCTTAACAGTTCTGCCTTTAAAGTCATCATTATTTGACTTCAGAGCACTGCAAAAACCTAAAAAAAGAAAGATTTTAAGAGTTGGAAAATGACTTTTCTTTCCAGGCTGTTCAGAGTACTGTACATTCATTGTACTTTTGAAAGCAATGTGACTTGTGAATCTGGCAACTTTCCCAACCATAGCGTCTTAGAGATGTTTATAGCACATGATATTTTAATAGCCTGATGAAAAAATTATTCGGAAATATATCAGTTTCACAATGCATTTGCTTCATATTTTAAACAAGAAGTATGAGGTTTGAGTAACACTAAGGTCTGGATAAAAGCCCAATAAAACAACATGAACTTTAGGGAAAGGTGTCCATAATTCATCACCCTTAACGCATCCATCAGCCTATATGCGTAAGCTTAGGTGTTGCTGGGGATTCAAACCAGCCCAGGTGCTGGTTTGAATATAACTATCCAGGTGCTATGGACGGGCATCAGGGGTGAAATCCATGGTCCCTCACTAGAACCTGAATTTTATTCTAGGCCATGTCTTCTTAAGGGTCTTCTCCAGGGAGCAGTGGCTGCCAGGGACCAGCATCTCTTTTTTTCCGGTGAACAAAACCCTAGTAAGTTCAAAACAACTGTTGTTATTTAAAATAGGGATCTACCAAACAAAGAAGACAGAGTTACTCAAGAAATGTATTAAGTAATTTTTTTAGTCAAATTACAGTAATATCTTCCGATATTACTGTATAAGCCAAGCCACAGAATTTCATCCAACAGACAAACTTACTCTTCTGCTCATATACAGAGGAATGCTTTTTAAGTAGAAAATCTCCCTAAACCCACAGATATTGATAATATCTGAACGGGATGTCTACTGCCTTCTGAGTGAAGTTTGACATCTTTTTTTTTGATGTAGAAAACCCTAAAATGACTTTGGATATGCCTTCTTGGCGGGACTGACTGACTGACCCTGTTGCATTCATAAACCTGGAGTCTTCTGCTTTATAGAAACATTAAAGGGCATGACTGCATAGACAAACTGCTGCAGTTTTGGGATTCATGCCTCACTTCCTATAAGCACATACATGGAGATAATCCAGCTGTTAACCCCCCACCAACAGATTTGCTGTTAATATCGCACCTTTTTAACAGGTAGTCAGGAAAGTTGACTGGCTTGGGGAGTACATATAACAGAGCAGGAAAAAGAAGAAAAAGTTTAATGATTACATTTTGTTGCAGCTTTTTAATTGGGAAGCTCCTTTCCTTTCCTAAGGTTTTTTTTTTATTATTATTATTTTTAATTTTTTCATTATCTTACCAGGGTACATAGGTAACCTTAAAAAATAAGGGAAAAAGTCTCTTCAATACAGTCCACAGCTTTAGACTCTTGAAACTGTTTATGCAGAACCTTGTATGAGCAAAGGCTAATTTCATGAGCTAATGGATTTTTTTTTGGGGGTCTTACTTTACAAAACACACACAATATACACTGTAGCTAACAGATGCACAACTCAAGACATCTCATCAAAGTCCTATCAACTTCACTCAGTGACCTGCAAATTTAGGTCCTGCTGAAATATCTGAAAGAAAATCCTCTTGTGGATACAAACTTGATTTATAGCAGCTGAAGATCTAACCTGTAGATGAGTGTCTCAATTATTTGTCTATAGGAAAAACACGGGCCCCAATCCTAAACTGGGATCTTACTGGAACGCTGTTGTGGAAAAGGAGTTACACCGCTGCTCATCACCATATTAGAGATCATGTTTTGTAAGTGGTGACTGACCCTTAACTGTACCAACACTAGTAGGTGTCACTATAATTTATCCCCTAATGGGATTTCCTCTCTCTGTGACTTCCATAGGTCTGTGGCCTTGTTTATCAGTTCAGTAGTGCTTGTAACAAAACATGCACGTATATGCCACGACGTACGTCACATCCTTACAAGGAGTGAGGGTCGCCAGACACCCTGAAATATGGAATGTGCATTAGCAAGCGTGGTACATAAAATTTCAAAGCCTGAGATCCTTTCACAGCCTGACAGATTTTCCCATATAGCTTTCCACATTCCTGGTGTAACCCAATACAGGCGCTGCAGGCTGAATGATGAACAGAGACTCCTTCAGGAAGCCTTGGGAAAGTGGAGCCTCAGAATATTACACTCGCTCTAACTATTCCACAGGTGACTGTTAAGGCTGCATAGCCCTTTCTTTCAACTCGGTAGAAGACAGGCATAAAAAGGGAGAATAGGACAGAACGAGTAACTTAATGTCTATTAATGAACTATCACTACTGTTGAACATTATCTTGTTATAAAAAAATAAAAACTCTTCAGTATTTTCCAAACCTGGAAAAAACCAGAAGCAACGTTTCAACAGATACATGATTTAATATTGCTTTTGCATTAGGTGCACCAATAAATTTTATTGTAAAATGTGGTTAGTAATACCTGCAAACCACGAGAAGCATGAAAGCACATTTCTACTACTCGCCTCACTTCTATTTCTTCTATTTACCAGCTGTGTGCTTGCCAGCTATAGCTTATACATATATTCATCGCAGCCCCAGCCACAAGCACGGTACATGCAACACACAGAAGCGCTCAGAGAAGGAGAGTCTCGCCGTAGCCAGCACACACTCACTGAGCCAGGCTCTCGGCAGCATTCGAACTGCACAAAAAGAGCCCAGAGCAGAGCCAAGGCAGGTACACACCACCAGGGCTCCCCAGAGCAGGAGACTGGCTCTCCTCCAGGTCAAACCCTAGTGTAAAAGCATCTTCAGAGCGGTTCTGCTTTACATCAGCTGTCAGGGACTGAGAGCTAGTGCAGTTTTCAGGCATTGTTGGGATGTTTTGAACATACTCCCTTGCTTATAGCTTTGTACCCTATGTAGCACAGAAACTGTTGATCTATGATAGAGGATGACCTTGACCATAGACTGTCTTTCACAGGACAGATCCAGTGAAAGATCCAAACTAACTACAGCATAGCCAAGAACCAGGGCCAGGATGACTAATGACCTTCTGAGCAGCCACAGCACGTAGTTAGAGCGCAAAGTACAAAGGATTTTCAAAGAAAACAATACATAATATACTACGACCATTATATTTGCCCAAATTAAAGGTGGGAAAGCAAGCTTCAGCTGGTAATGTTTTCAATAGCTGTTGTGATCAAAAGAGGGAGTGAACAGTTCCCCATCATACAAAACCTGTCATGCTTGTAATTCAAAATTATCTGTAAAAAAAAAAAAAAAAAGAGTACAGCCATAATTCTGACCATGGATTTGGGCAAAACATTGAACTCAGTGTTTCATCAGCTGTTATTCTTGTTTAGAACTGGACAACACAATCAGATAGTATTACCTCTGTTCCCTCAGCACACCACTATGTGACACAAACAGGAAACATTTGAAGATGGCTGAACAGTATTTCCAGACTGGATGTTTAGGCAGCCGCAATCTGCAGATTATTTTGAAGATTTCTGCTGCTTTTGGTGGTCAAAAAATGTTTGCAGGAAATAGACTGAAATGCTGTGAGCATCATTAAAAAAATTGTCATGCTTTATATAGCATTCATTTAATTTTAACTTGCATGCAAACAGAAAAAACAGGTCCATTAATTATTAGATATCAAGTATAGCTCCAAATTCTTCATGTATCCATGCTACTGAGGTCAAGAGGCTAAATGGCTAACCCAAAATTCTGATATTTAGTACAAACCATAGGTAAGTCAACATTTGATTTAATCTGGGAAGTTCTATCCCCTGTACTAAAAAATATAATTTGAATAGAAGGTAGGATTATCTCCTCCCTCCTAGGTAGGCTTCCTGTTCTGGATCAGAAATAATTTCAGTACCATCAGCACCACAACACTGTTGAGAGAAATTATTCATCTCTGGTGCACGTAACTGCCTAAAATACAGCCTGTGGTATGTTATGATTTCCACTGATGGAAGTAAATTCCAGGAAGTAACTGACAACTCAGAAGATCATCTTTTTCAGTGATTTTTGTTCACATAAGGAATGCAATGAGTGATTATTTGCATAAGAAGTGACAGGATTTCCAGCTCTCCTCTAAATAACATGTTATCTGAAGACAAGGAAACAAAAGTATTCCCAAGAGGTTCCTCCCTTTCCACACACAGAACTAGACTGTGGCATTAGTCCCAGCTTGTGAGGTATCTCCTGGAGATACACTTTCCTGGTAGTGGCCTGAGGGAGAACATAGCAAGAACCAGTGCCCCAGTTCTGATGAAAAAAGGTTAATATTTAAAAGAGGAAATAAAAAATAAAATCATCCCTTTACTCCACATGAAAACATCTTTTCAATTTTGATGTAGAGACAGTGATAGAGTTTAGCATGGCTAGAATTTCACAAGACTCACATGGGATGGTGTCAACCTCTTATTTTAGCAAGACGGAGCAGAAATCTGGACTTGATCTGCCAAATTCTAGGTGGCTGCGGGAAGGAGGACATTAACCACTCCAGAGCCCTGAGGCACATCTGGGCTCTCTTATTTTGAGCTTAAATTTCAGGTTGGAAACAAAGAAGTCTTTCCAAACAAAATTCTTTATCAAAACTTTTCCACCTTTTGAACTTGACAAATTAGTATCATCCTTTTTGAAGGTCTCTGGCATCCAGTGACACAGTAACTCTCACATTTTCACGCATCCTTTTAAAATGCAACTCCGCTCCGGCTGTCACTTACCTCCCGGTTTGATTTGCACAGACACGACTTGTTTCCTGCATGCAGAGCTGCTAACCCTGAGCTGGGCTGCCGCAGAGTGACAAAGCTGGAAGGAAAGTAAGGCATTTCTTTATTCTCTCCCTCTCCTCTCTCGGTAGCTACTCAGATGAGTTCTGTTATAGGCCACTGGAAAAGATAGTATAAAATTCACATAATTCATTAGCAAAGAGCAGAGAAACACTGACTCCATTGGGGTACTCTTTGGAGGCTATAAAATTCAGTATAGCAGCAGCTCATACAACAGGATCTTACATTTTCAGTGTGAGGTACTACAAATGAAATAGTATTAAATGCATATTTTTTCTTTTTGCATATACCTATATATGAGTCAGAAGAGCACCAGTCGGAATCACATAGGTATTACTGGCACATAAATTATCATAATTGTATTTAGGAGAGATCTCACAGTTCCCAACACCAGTCTTTGAAATTTTTTTAAAATATTATCACAGGCTGTCCAACCTATGCCACAGCCTGTAAATGGTAAATATATATTTGTACATATAATTATATCAAAAGGTTATACATTTCAGAGTCATTATGTACTGCAGAACTTATTTTCTTACTGATAATATTATGGTAACACTTACATGAGAGAAACTGAATTCATCACCGATACTCATGCACTATTTTGCACCGACAGTAAATGTAGCCGGTTTTATGGTGGAGAACTACACTTTTAATAACTCTACATTTTTGGAATCCAGCCTGAGACCTCAAAACTTTTCCCAAATGAAGCTATGTTAATAAAAATCTCAAACTCATCAGCACAAAAGCTACACATACTCCTAGCTAGAGAAAAACATAATGAGTAGAATTTGGGGGAGATTAATTCTCCCAAACGCACCAGGAATGTGGCAAGCATCTTGATCTTCATGTTCAGTAAATCTTTTCCTGCCTTACTGAAGAATGATAATCATTCTTACATGATTGAACTCAATTTGAAACTGCCTTTTTTGAAGTAATCCACTGCTTGAACTTTCCAATTAATTCATGAGAGCCATGAAAATGCCTCACATAACATTAAAATTTTAGTTGTCGATGGTCATAAAAAGCTAACCAAACTAACATGTGCACACACAATCTCCACCAACGGTTGAAGATCAAGCTGCAGAACAGGTGATGCCACCATGTGGAGCCTTGACTGCCAAACGAGGTCAACTGACAGGCATTATTCTGCAGTAGGAGGACAAAATGGAAAGAAGAGCCAACGTTGGAGAGGAAGCTTCAGGAGACTGAACAGAAGCATCATGGGCAAACCCCTTTTGTGCTTGAAAACATGAAGAATTTGACATCTGACCTCTCCTGAGAGAAACCCAAGCAACATCTCCAAAGTAGGCAGTGAAGCATGGAACTGTACTATGCACACAACAAATGTCAGATAAACTAATATACACTGGAAACACAGATAAACAGGTGCTTCCTGGACATCTTTGAGAAACCCCAAAAGATCCACGCTATGAGAAACAGTTCTTCTATATCCCATGAAACGTTCCAAAATATCACTGAGATTGCTCCTAAACCCTCAAATTTCACAGCTGTCTTGCATCTTTTCATAGTTTCTCGACCCACTTCTCCATAAGAGTTAGCTACAAGACTGATTTTTATATCAAGCAACATTAATGTTCCTCTTCTCCCGTTTCTCCAGATGGGTAGCATTTTCTATCATGCCGACTTGTGACCATACAGGCTATTTATGTTTTAAAAGAGCAGTTAATGGACACTCTTCCCCATTATTATGGCTGATAAATGCCCCAGTCCAGAAGCAGAGGTGGAAGCATTAATTACAGGCATACCCACTGCAAGGAATGTAGCTCAATAACATCAAGGTTTATGCAAAATGAGTTTATTTGTGCTAAGTCAAGTGAAATGGGAAGGGTTTTTTACCAACAGACAACTCCCCAGCTCACTACTTTTCATTCAATAGATTTGTGCAGTAGGGAGTGCTTTGCCTGTGCTAAAACGGTTACAACCAGATTGCTATAGGCTTCCTTCAAAACAATTTATGTCCCATTTTACCCTTCATCCATTGAGTGCAAGCTGAGCATCTTTAGCTCCTCTGAAAACCAGCTTGGGTACCTGAATTCTAAACCAAACAATATTTGAACATCTGGATGCCTGCTCAAGCAAATGTATCAAGTCAATAAAATAATCTGAGCAGAATTCTGAGTTGTATCTAAGGTCCTTGGCCTGCTTTTGGACCAGAAGCCCTGCAAAGAGCAAATGATCAAACTTCGTTATCTCGGGTGCTGATGAAGCAGACTCCAAAATGGAAGGCTTTTTGAAAGTGACTGGATTTCCTGCACCGATATTTTCACTAGTGGCTTCTTCTGTCAATTACACGTGACTCATGGGAAGATGGAGGGAAAAGACATAACTAACTTGAAGGTACTTACAATGAAACCTATCACACAGATTTTATTTTAAAATTTCTCTTCATGGCATTGTAAATGCTCACATGCAGCCTGAGGAGAGGTAAGTAGATTTTTTTCCCTTTTTTCAAGTACAGTTGGCAGCAGATCCTACTCATGGTCAGTTGCTTGGCAACAAAACAAGTTTCTCTGGCTACAAAATAAATATTCCACATCTGAAATATTTGAGAAAACACTGTTTTTCCTAACTACATTCCATAGTACTTGGGCCACAAGGTTTCCCAGAATAGTCTAAAATGTTAACAGGGTTACACAAAGGACGACCTCCAATTAGATTATTGCTCTAAGACAGGTACAGATACGTCCCCCTACACAACACAGTTCACATATATTTAAAATAGTGTGTTAAATCTACTCCATGGTCTGGAGCAGTAGTTTAACTGCCTAGGAACAAATTAGCTAACTGGATCCTGCGCCCTTTTAAATGTAGGTGTGGTGGGAGACATTTTGCCGGGACAAAAAATCTGGAAGTCGCTATATTTGGTCTGAGATGTGTGCCAAAGAAAGCAAGTCTAAAGAAAGAGCCAGTGAGCGTAGACATAAAATCAGATATCAACTACCAGAGCCACAGAGGTGCGTTACTAGAAGTACCTGCTCTGGGATTGGTATAGAAAGTGTTAAATTACTCACATGTTTTCAGGTAGCTCATAATTCTCACTGCCATCTTTCTCTTCATCCTCTCAGTTTGACACTGCTTTGTTGAGGACAAGGCAGTAGAAGCCCTTTGTTCCAACCCTCTGATGGCATTTGTCGCACTGACCCATTCTGAATAATACAATGGACAGAGTCTTATTTTACAGATGCAGAGCGTGTGTCCTGGACCAGTAGAGAAGAACCCCGTAGAATCAGCTAACTCTGCAGTTTCCCATCATGGTTGACAGTGGATGTCTAAGAAGAAACTAAGAATAGGACAAGCACATAGTGATGCTTCATTACTATCCTCTTCAGCTTTCAACACTGTAGCACAAGGATTTCCTGCATTTAATATCTCTCAATGAGTCCTTCTTCCTTGAATTTGTCATAATACAAAGACCAGGGAGGAGAAATATCTATTTTCAGATTTTATTATTATAATTCCCAAAATGCAGCAGTAATTATTTGGGGTTTTTTATAAGCCAGTGGCAACGAAAAGTTTATTCTTGAAAGAACAAAAGAGAGGCTATCCACCTTGTAAGTATTAATTAGAAACTCTGATTAAAAGTTTTAAGGTTGCCAATTCTCAAAGGAGACACAGTCAGGAAAATGGTCTCTTAAGTTACATAGGCCATTCCTAAATTCAAGCATCCCTTTAAACACAGGACCTGGGCTCCAAACTCACCTGGGCCTTTCCAGAAGAAGGCCACTGATGATAGGCAGTCTGGGGATCTAATGCCAACATGCAAAACTAAAAATCTCCCGTGCATACCTAAATGCTATGGATGTCTCTATTCCACATAAATTTCCCATATTTTTGTCTTCTGCATACATCCAGAGCACTTGCATCTCAGTGCTGGAAGCTCCACATCTATCACACAGTCAAGTGTGAACAGGATCTGGAAACCCAGCGGTACTAGACGTATCTGGCCACTCATCTCATCTGAGTAGCCTAATCCAGTAGACATGTTAAAAGCTCAAGAGCAGCTTAGGGAGAAGCAACTATTGATTTCTTCTATGACACGTGGGGAGGAAAAGCCTTTTTCCCTCCGTTTTGTTGTATCCACTTGCAAAGTATATTATTTTTCCAAGGTATTCCTGTCACATTCACAGGATGGACAGTGCTTGCTTAGTGAGTCCTTATGTTTTCTTCAATATCAGTGCTTGGTCCCCCGTGCAAGAATAATTAATTTCCTCCTGAATGTCCTTTAATGTTTATGTGTTTTGCAGATGTTGATTAACATTTTTGTTATGTCGACATTATCTCATTTTGCAATAAGAAACCAAAGTACAGAAGAGTTACTCTTTTTGCATCTATTTATTTTAGACATCTCATTTCAGGTTCTCAGAATCTGAATTCTCATTGTACCAGTTTATTTGTTAAACTGGTACTACTTTATTTGTTAATCTGACAATCTGCAGCTGTTAGTGCCTGGCACATAAGCAAATTAGGCCCAGGATCTCCAGGTAAGCAGCTAAAGAGCAAAGAAAACATATCTCTAAGTGTTTTCACTTAGAAATTCAATGACAGGCAAAGACAGAATTAATTTCCTCATCACTGCACTCAAAACTTCAGTGTTTCTAAAGCTCTGTCTTTCATACTCCATCTTTCCATTTCTGGAACGTTCAAAGCATTGTTCCTGCAAGCTTCAATCCCAGAGCATTTCATCCTGTGCAATAAATGAGCAAAAGCACCTCTGGAAAAGCGTGGTTTAAGACTGTATCATAATACTCGGGGAGCAGAACAAAAATTCTTTCACTGTCTTAATCTCAGTGCTCAATTCTGTTACATCCTATTAATACGGCCCTGTAGATGCTCAGCATACAATGCTACACTGGCACATCTGTGTTTCACCAACAACACTGGAGCATACCGATCCAGAGCACTTCATGCTGGAGGATGAATGGTAGATGGAACAGAGCAATTTTTGACACTAAGTTTCGCAGAAATTTTGCTGATAGTCAAAGAACAAGGAAGCTTGAGTTCCAGGATTTATATTGATATTTTAAAGGGAGAGTGATCCAGCAGATATTTTACCCAGCTCATTCCTTTGAGACTTCCCCGGACTTGTTGTTTCAGGTCAAATCACTTTGCTCAATAAGTCCTAGCGTCCCAATTTCATAGAGTCATAGAATCATAGAATGGTTTGAGTTGGAAGGGACCTTAAAGATCATCAAGTTCCAACCCCCTGCCCTGGGCAGGGACACCTCCCACTAGACCAGGTTGCTCAAAGCCCCATCCAGCCTGGCCTTGAACCCCTCCAGGGATGGGGCATCCACAGCTTCTCTGGGCAACTTGTTCCAGTGTCTCACCACCCTCACAGGAAAGAATTTATTCCCAATATCTAGTCTAAATCTCCTGTCTTTGAGCCTTATCATGTATTTCAGACTACCCTTTTGTCCAGTCTGCTAGCCCAAACTATCCTAATTTCATCCAGTCTGTCTCCTACCTCAGTCTGGTGTTCAGTCAACCACTCACCCACTTCTGTATAGGTTTTGCTTTCAGCCCCTGTATCCAGTCACAGTGTCCATGTCCTCACTGGCTGTTCTCATTTCAGCATCATTCCCTGCTTCTTTCCAGCGCTCCCCGCTATACTGTTGTTCCTCATCAGATCTGTACACACACCCTCCCTCAATTCCATCCTAGTATCCCATTATTTCTCTGCCCCAGTCCCTTTGCCTGAACAGTCCTTGTTTCTCACCACCAACCCAGCAGTTCCTGTCCACCCTCTTTACTTCCACCACTCACTCGTAGTGCCAGTCTTCCCACATGGTGCAGTCCCATTTGCCTTTCATCAACTATGCAGGGTCCACTTTCCCTTTCTACCTAAATCCTCGTTATAGTTTCTTTTTCTCCTGCCAATTTCCTTATCCTCCTTTCCACATATCAGATCAAGTCCTGTTCCCCGTGAATGCGAAGTAGGTAGATAAGTAATTTCCTTCATGTGAACAAGAATCACATATCCCTGATGGAAGCAGGGGGATGCACAGAAATCATCTCCCAGAATGCGACAACTACATGTTTTCAGAGAAAAACATTGCCAATATTTTTTTTTAGCATGGGTAAAAACAATGTATTTTTCTCTAATCTTGTTCTTGGAAGACGTTAAACTCTTCTGGCTGAAACTTTCTGAAGAGAATTCAGCCTGAGGCAGACACCCAACGCAACATGGAAAAATTTAGTTTGAAAAGCTGCTTTGACAAAGTTGTGAACAGCTGAAAATAGGCCTTTAGGACTGGAAGTGCCTGGCAGCCTTAGTAATAGATGCTGTTACCAGCCCTGCCTGTAGTGACAGTCAAAGGGCCACCCTATAAGGTCACCCACAATCAAACCTAAACCAACTGAATTTTATGGAATAACTCTGGGTTCCTGCTAACACAGCAAGACAAGACTTCTGCCATTTAATTGTCCAGTCTGATGCCTTCATGGCCCTGATAGAGAGAGCCTCACAATACTCTTCTGTTCCCTTGGGCTGTGCCACGGAACACGAATGGGGGTAGAAGGGCTGGTTACAAGATTTCCCCCAAACTTCGGATGATGATGTGGCAGTTCATTGTAAACAGTTGGCGGACAAGCCACTGGGCCCCCAGCTGCTCAGATTCCTTCTGCAAGAGCCAATATAATTGTAGCTCGCCTTGCGTCTTCAGCTTCTCCGCTCTGAATTTTGCTGTAATGGACCTACCTAGAGCAATTAGACCACCTGTTGCATCGCCAGATCCATTTAAGGGAGTCCTTCTGCAGTTTGGTTTACATGGTTTGACAGTAATTGTTTAAGTGGATGCCATTGTAACAGCACTGCAAAAAAAAATTGTGTAATTATATTTATTGATTAAAATAATTCTATGTTCATCAGACGACGACCTTATCTATAATTAGTTCTCCATACCATAATGCAGTCCATAATGCCAACTTTTTGCACATTACAGGATGTTGGACAGAAATGACATTTGCAGAGGACAGGATATTTATAATCAACTGAGCTTTTACAGCTCAGAAAGATTTTGAGCCCCGGCAAAAAAAAAAAAACAACAAAAAAACCCCTATCAATTGTGGAACTTGAAAAATGGCTGTGTGGTTTGGGAGCAAATTTGGTTACACTGGTACCATTGGTACCAGGAAAAAAGTCACCATAAATTAACACAGTACTAACATACACCAAAGCAAATCTATTTTGCAACTTCAGTTACTTAAGCAGCTAAATCTGTAATTTTTCTTTCAGGACTACACAAAATTGAGTAGCTTGATGCAAGATATTCAAATATTAACATTCCTATATGACAATATATGTGCACACACATGCCGAAAGACACATCCACACACATATCTGTACGCGCTTAATGCCAAGCATGTACAGCCAGAGTTCATAAACTCTCTACAGCATTTATAAACTGGCCCTGATATCACAAACCTTCATTGTAACCCTGATCTTCTGGAGGAGAAAATTCAGACACGGAAGTTATGGTAACCTTCCCAAGGTAGTCACAAAATAAGAGATAGTACTTACGTGCTGACTCCTATACTTTTGTTCAAATCACTGGCTAAAACCAAAACAAAGCATAACCCTATAAATGTAAGAAACATTCAGTTACAATATCACAGTAGCAGTTCTGCATCCATACATCACACAGTTCTATTTTTGTACAATACATTTCTATTTTTATATATATACACACACTACTAGATAAGAAAAAAAAAAAAGCCTCAAAAAATCATTTCACACAAGGGAAAAATTTTATGAGTAACAGTGGAATATTAGAGAGGGGGTTTTAAAACTGCGTTACAAGTGGCTTATAAGCTTCTGTGATTACACCTGCTTTCAGTAGCGCTTCAACCGCTCAGTGTTAGTTGTTGGTTACGATGGTACTGTGATATCAAACACAGTGTGAGACAAAATCTGTAGTTAAGTCTGTTGGGAGAGTTTCCAAAAATAAATCAGAACAGAATCTAACTGCATCTTAGAGGTTCTTCTTAAAGCAAAAAGTGGGTTTTCTTCCCAACGGTTATTTCATGGTTATTTTGGTCGCTGTTCCGATGTTAATGATATAAATTAGTAAATACATACAGAATATAATTATATGGAGTGGATTTTAATCTCTATATATAATTAAATTAATTTTACATTAATGAGGATTTTAATATCACAGTATTTAGCTATTATTTTTCTATTTCTTTACATATACCTTTGTTTCTCATCTTGAAAGGGGGCTCCACACTGCAATGTGTCCAAAGCTCAAAATTCACCTGTCCAAAGCTCAAAATTGCCATTACACACATGTTTATTTTTAAATACATGCTTAAACACAAACAAAATCACTAGGGCATAAGTATCTTAAATACCTAAATGAAATACAATTAAATTTATAAGACTACAAAGATATTTCCAGCCAAGTCCATTCAAATTGCATTGAAATATGGGCTTCAAGATGGATCTTAACTAAACTACAACTACTTGATTTGAAGCACTTGTTCTCCAAAATTTTTTCTTCTGCTGCTCTCCATCCAGTAAACAGAAAGCAACTAGTAAGCACAGGCACAATCTAACTTTTACATTTGAAAAAAAATTTGCAATTTAAAAATATTATCTTTATATTATATATTCCTGAAGGAAAAAAATACTGTTAAATCAGAGTATAAAAGAATAAAACCAATCTGTGACAAAATTTCTAATGAGCATAAAGATACCGTCAGCTTTCAGATACCACAAGAGTTCCTTGAGGATACTTCAGAAAGCGCAAAGCAGGGCCAAACGCACCATTTGCGGCAAAAAATAACATTGTGGCTCCTTCAGGCAGAAGGTTGATCAAAAGTGGCTCCAGGTCAACAGAACAATTCTGGTTTGAATTCTGACTCCACACACTACTTCTTCTTGGGAATAACAGGATGCTCCCTATCAGCGCCAGAGGCTCCCCACACTCCAGATGAGTTGACCTCACTTATTGGGGGAGGCAGAGAGAAGCCCCTCCAGCTGTTACAGAGCCTCGAGAAATGCTCCCCAAACCACCCCTATTCTTTGAAAAGAGAAAGGGAAAATGCCTATGGGAATAAAGATCTTCCTTTCCTTTATACTTTGTGGTCTTGAAAGTATGATAGCCTTAATTTTGTAACAACAGCATAAATAGACTGGACGCCCATATTGAAAATATCCTGCAGCAGTGGATAAAACCAATATGAATCCACAGAAATTAACCAAGATGTTGTTAAAATGTCTTTGAATGCATAAGGAGTTTAATAGGTAACAAGATCCAATGAATTCTTTAGTCAAAACATTTTTTTAAATTAAATTTGCTGCAAAACTTTGACGTTCTAATAAACACCTCAGGGTTCCAGCCAGTTTTACCTGCAGAGGATGCAGAGCACTACTATGCCAAACATGAGCCAGACCATTCTTAGGATCAGAGTGAAATTCCATTAAGTCACATAAGCTTCAAATCGAATGATTTAAATAGGCAAATACCATCCCACAGACCCGTATCTGGCCAGTTTTGGGACAGGGGTTGTTTACAGGATAGATACCCACCATTCAGAGTCTAGCAATCAGTAAGTTCACCCAATACTGGTCCTCTTTCTCCCCATAGTCAGTAAGGGGAATGGTAATGACAGCTCGGGCTTGACAACATTCTGATGACTCCCTCCCAAACAGCCCTTCTGACCATGTCATGGTGGGTGATGAAAGTTTGGCCTGTGTAAGAGTACGGTCCATAACAAGACCACACTCTCTGGTTTACATGGAAAGCTTAAGATGCTGCTCTGCAGGGATAAAGCAATCAAAGCTGTGAATCCCATACCAGCGTCAGTTCCGTATATCATGAAATTTTAAAGGTATTAATCACAACTTCATCTGTACCATTTCTCATTGCATCCACATTTTTAAACAATTAATGAATATGACACTGCCAAAATAATAAAATAATTAGAAAAAAATTAGAAGACATTTCTTAAAGTCACTACCAATTTATCTACCAGCTTTGTTTGCATACAACAGCTAGGAATAGCAATGATTAACTGAAAGAAGAAAAATGCACCACTGTGCTTATTTTTCCAGTTATCAAAGGTATGTCCGCACATCAAGTAGACAATATTTCACTTTCCCAATTTCTTTTTGTGGTCTGCTGGTGTTGGGAAACAAGAAAAAAAAAAAAAAAAAAAGAACAGAATCATCATTAAAATTAAGAACCACAGAAACGGGCAAGGGGGTCAGTTGCATCTACATTTAATTTATTGTCATCTGGCTAAATTTCAAGTCAATGACATGCATCTTTGGGCATTGCTGTTTTGTAGCCTATCCACCATAAATAAAATCTGAGGTTGAAATCAATTGACCTGACATTTACCCTGTTCCACAGCACAAACACATACCAGCTCTCATGCCTGAATTTTAGGAGGCTTCAAAAGACAAAGTGATAAGGGCTGATTACCAGTTACTAATGAGACAAGCCTATAGGAGCGTGCAAGCCATGAATGGGCCAGAAACTCACCAGAATGCTGTGGGTTTTTACCTAGGTTGAACTCCAATATCATCATGAGAGCTACCAAGAGATATAGAAGGCAGTTTATGAAGTGGCAACATTCACTTTTACATGACATAGAAAATTATTAGCCCAAAAAGGACTTTTTTTTTTTTTTTTTTTTTAAGGTGACTGGGCCAAGGACACTGCATTTCTCAGGCAAGGCAATACAATTTTCCTACTTCTACTGTAGGAAGATTCAGTTCTGAAAAGTAGATGTTGAGTTGTATATGCAGTAAGATTTTTGGATGTTTGACTTAGTGAAACATCAACTTGAAAGCAGACAGTCCACTTGGAACAACTTAATTAATTTTGCAAGGCGAGTTAACCAAAAAATCCCAAGTCACTATGGCCTTCGGCAAGTAGTCAAATCCTTCAGTATCCTAGTAAGCTCCTTATTAAAGTCTAGAAGTGAAGGTACCTTGCAGGGCTTTTGTGCCCCCACTCCTAATTGCTGCTGAAGCACAGCTAGAGTCCATCAGATCATCTCTGTGGCACAGACCTGTTTTTCATGGAACAGACTATTCCAGTGGTATCCAGCTTGTTCTGGTACTCAGCTATATCGCCTGCTAAGAAGTGTGAATATTCAGCAGGTTCTAGTCAGTTTAAAACATTCAGTCAGTTTCAGATCCGACTGATGGGGAAGAACCATGAGGAATTTGGTAACAAACCAGCCATTCAGGTAAAAATCCACTCCTACAAGTCCATAGCGTGGCACGTGGATACTGAACCAGGCCAGTAATCTTCAGCTTCGTCCAGGCACCGTCAGTTGTTGCCTCCAGGCAGGCTGTGCAGCTGACACCTCAAGGTCCAGACCAGCAGTTAGTCCAGCAGGCAGCACGCCACCGCATTTCACCTGGGCCACTGGCAATGGGCTTGGACTGCTCAGCAATAGGATTCCTTCCAGCTTGTCCCGATCATTTAATTGGCAAAAGTCCAAACGTCTGTTCCCAACAACAAATTCATGCCCGAGTTTGACAGGAAGTCATTTGACTCAATCAGTTGTCCTTTTTTTCCTTCCCCCCCCGCCCCCTCAGTCAGCACGAGGCTTTCTGAAGAATCTTCACTCGGTTGCAGTCTCAACATGTCATTTCTCTCTCATCAGATCCCAAGGTAAAATCTGCTCTAGCTCCATTTACCTTATCCCAGTTCTCCCCATTGTCAATTCAAATCTGAACAAGCCTTTTGAAGTCTCTTAGTTGTCTTTTCTCGTGTCAGGAAACCTTCGGGACAGTTTATAATCTATATAAGCACTAAGACAGGACCACAAAATGAATCGTATTAATATAATTACAACTAGTAAAATCATCAAAAGGGCTGATTCCATATTTAAGCTTGAATAATGAGGTAATGTGAAAAAAATACTCTGGGAGATCTAATTATATAATGCAGTATTCAGTTCTGCACGGCCAGCCCAGCAATTCCTGTAACATTCCAATCAAAGTGATCTCACTAGCATGTGAGAGAAGAGTCCAGCTGACAGATTTGGGACATGTAACGTACTATTTAGTCAAGAGGCCCCATGTGCTATTCATAAAGAATTAACAACTCTTATATTGACAATGACAGTATTGTCAGAAGACCTTTGGAAAGGGGAAAAAAAACTCCATAAACTCCGTCTCTGTGAAGTTGGACATTTTTTTTTTTTTTTTGCCCCTTTTTTCCAATGCTGATGTAATCTCCAAACATCTCCAGCAGCAGCTGCTCAGCGAAACCAGGCACCTTCTCCCTAGTCCCTTTCAGCAGCACACGCAGCACTTTCCAGCTCCCTCAAGACAATCAGGGCCTTTCTTTCACCAATTAGCTATCACTTCAAGAGCCCTGCGCTGTCCAACGAGCTCTTAAGAATGGTCTTTGCAGGAAACAACACTGGAGAAGCTTTTTTTTTTTTCCTAGACAAATTAAAAGGGGAAGAAAGGAGGGAGGGGGAGAGAGAGAGAAAAAAAAAAAAAGCACAACAAAACAAATCAGAACACAGAAGCTGTCTAAAATGCATCGCTCATTTAGTACATCAATAAATGCAGAAATGTCCTCAAGAGCCAACGCTGGAGCAAGACACACACACACAAAATGCTCCAACTTTCTTTAGGAGATAGTTTGTTTAGTTGAATATGTTAAACAGGCTTCACAGAAAGAAGGGCTCTTGTTTCAGCAAGTCTCCGAGTTATACGAACTAAAAGGAAAAGAAACTCCTGGAAGATTATGTTGTATTTCCTTATTTGGCTCTCCAAATGTAAAGCAGCATTATTTGAAGTAGACATTATAGGAAAGAACTCAGTTTAGCTCACTTTAAATATAGATGGATTGATGAAATGAGTAATTACTGGAACTGCTAAGATCTTTTTGAACTTACTCAACTAGCAAGCTCCTTTCCCCAGAAACCACACTTTCCATCTAAAAAGAAAATAAAGCCTGATTCAGTGACATAAAAGCTCTGTGAATTTTACATTCTTTTTCCTTTAAAATCAGGGAATAGGTACAGTAATACCTTGAGGTCCTTGTTAATGCCAAGTGCCCATTAGAATAAGTACGAACTCTAGGACCCAGTTCAAGAAGAAAACAAGGAACTTTTATAGATGTTCAAGTAATTCCTTGCCTGGGCTTGGACTTCAGGAACTGGACCTGGACAAGTGGAGTTGTGAAGGCAAAAACGTGAAGGATCAGCATTAAGTTAAATGACTTGGACAAGGTCTAAGCTATAGCACAGTGTTAGGAATTCTTCCCCGATTTTCAAAACTCTACATTAAACCAAATGGCATATCAAAATGCTGAGTGTCAGTATTCTCCTACAGATCACCTCATGGTCAAATTTTTCCTGATTGGCATAACCTCATGAGAGTCAACACATTGCCTTCTACACGGACAACACAAATACACATACATTAGAATATATATAAAAAAATAAAAATCGTCTATCCCCTTTTATTGACTGTGTATCAGGAGCAAAGCTCCAGGCTTTGTAAACAGTTAAATGGCAAAGCAAAGCAAATATTTTAAGGGGTTTCAGGAGTTTGCTCCCGCTAATGGGTACTCTTAACTACCACAGGGATTTTTTTAATGCCATTGGAAAGTGTCAGAACTGATCAGATTGCTTAAAAGGAAAGAAAGTCTGATGTATGTGCATTTATGAAGGAATGTGAATCAACACAAATTCCTCTGCACAGGAAGGCTCAACCAAGGGATGAGTACACACAGTCAGGATTAAGAAGCAATCTTTGTGGAGGTGCACCAAACAATGAGTGTCTTTTTATACCTACAGACTTCAAAAGATGCTGAGTTTAAAAGGACTACTCCTTTCAACTAACAAAGATTTTGCTGAAAAAATGCAGCAGGCTGAAGAGAACAAATATATATACATATATACATTACTAGGGCCACCTCCAGTTATAGAGAAAGGATGAAAGGGACCCAAAAGGTCTATCAGCTTGCCCTAAAGCAAGATCAACTATGCCATTCCTGACAGCTGTTCCTCTAACCTGTTTTTTTTTTTTTAAAGAGACTTACATCCACACAGATGAAAAGTAAAGAAATCTTCATCTCATCTGAAAGGGATTTAAGCAGGAAAAACAGTTTGACAAATTGTTCAGTGGCTCTATCTGCTACAACACAACCACTGTAAGCCCACAGCCAGGGGCTCTATGTTACATACTTACTTGGGCAAATCACTCATTTTGTGGCTGTAAAGTAATTTATTGGTTGAGGCAATGATATCTGCTTTTTTTTTTTTTTTCCCCAGAAAATCAGGTATCTGTATATCTGTCTCCTCTGAATGGAACAGATTGCTGCACCTGAAAGTGTATTTTTTTGTGACAACCGTCTTTCTATATCCTGGTGCAATCCTGCTGTCCATACTCTGGCAGGATTGCTGAAAAGCACCAGCAGGATTTTACCAATTTCAATATTAGCTAATGGGACTGTCATATAAAACCGCACATCCTATGCCTTGGCCAGCAGCTCCAGTTCCATCTGTTAGCGGCAAGAAGCCCAGTGGTTATTTAAGGGTACATGAGGAACGAATTGGTGGTTTATTCCAGTGCCAAGTGAACAGGTGCCTCCTCCCCAGGCTCACAAGTGGTTCTCAGCTATGCCGGCTCCGGTGTTCCCCGAGAGGTGTCAAAGCCGGAACAGAAACCGCACGACCCTCACGCCTGGCGCTGGGCTCTGCTTGGGACAGGCTGAGATAAAGCCGGGTAAGCTCCCACCAGGGCTGCCTGCTCAATAGCAGTTCTATGGCTCCACATGCCACGGCTGTCAACTTGGCAGTCTTCATAGGTACACTACAGTGATTCACACAAAGGAACGCTGCATTTCAGTTGCTGAAGATGGAAGGATAGTGCCTTCCTGCTTAGATTTCACTTCTCAGGATGGATTTCCTCCCACAGAAAATTCATGGCACAGCACAAGCAAGGCGAATCTACGTGCCAGATGAAAACATCATGTGGCTAGATTTCAGAATCTGCAGTTTAACAAGGATAGCTGTTCTTCCTTCCTTGTAAAGCATTTTGAGACTGAGTGAGCAACAGCATTACATAAAGCCTATATATTGATAATTATTATTTGGATTTTGCCGAATACACTTTTTTCACACAACAGATGTTCCTAATGCCTGGCACCATTTTTAATGATTTGCCTTTTCAAAGAATGTATGCTGTATCACACATAAAAGCATCCTCTCTGTTCAGAGTTTATTTTGTTAAAATCATTTTTCAACTAATCATATCTCTAGAGAGCAATAGCATGACCGAACAGTATTCCTGACGGGTGATATTTTATTACTAACATATGTTTTCATCACATAACCAATATCATTACCCTCTTCTGCTATAAATATTTATTAAAATCCTCTAATCTGAAATTATTTCCAAGACAAATTCCATATTTTGCTTTTAAATTATCACATGATCGGTTGTCCTGGTAATCAGTGCCCATTGAAGGGCAGTTTAGCAAAAAAACCCCAAAAGTATGTATTATGCATTCTTGTTGACCTTTAAATTGTAAGGCAACAGATTTCCCATCTAATTTTCCAGTTCCAATTATAAAGCAGTCTATCTCCTAAAAAATCACTACATCTCTAAAGCTTTAAAATACCAAGTGAATTTACAAGCAACAAAGCAGAAAATACAACAATAAACATAAACCATCCACTGCTACCATCAGGTTGAAATACATCCCAAAACATCATAAATTAGAAATAATGAAAAAAAAAAAAAAGGATATTGGACTTACTGTATTTACCACACATTCAAGTCAGGATATCTACAAAAGAAAACGGCAGTTTCATGTGTCAGCACGGCTAACAAGAAGTTCCCAGTTCATTGTTAAGAAAAAAAGTAAAATTCAAGACCAGAAACTACCTCAGAATCATGTGCCTTCTATAGTTAGAGTCAAAAAGGCACCTTGGTACAGTTTACATATGGGTAATCTCCCAAACGGGCATTCTACACAGCACTGAGAACAAAAATATCACTTAAAAAGAGCCAGATCAAGGTATTCAAAGCTTTAGAGGACAAAAATCTGACATTCAAAGTCAATTCCTCCTTCAAATAACTTGTGATAACATGCACATATCAAGATCATTCAATGTTGCATTGAGTCAAAAGAAAGCAAACACCTGCCCCAGTGGTTTTCTACTGGAAAATCCCCAGCAAACATACTCCTCCCACTACAGTCAGTTCGGTATGGCCATTTCCATGATCAAGGAAAAGAAGAACAGAAATAAGATACTTCGTTTATCACATGTTTCTTCTCTTAAGAATAACTTCAGTGTCCATAAAACCAGGAGTGTTTGTAAAACTCTAGGTCATCCTCAAAGGCCCTACAGTCAAAAGCGAGATTTAAAAGCAAAAAAAAGAGCACAGATCATAGGAAAAACAATAAAAGTGAGGGAAAAGGGCTAGGAGGAAATGAAGCACAAACTTATAAATCAGTCTTAAAAGGGATTACCTGAAGAGATCTGTATTTTAAAAAAGACTTGATGAGACCTTAGCAGTTACAGAGCTGTCACTCCATTATCACCTCCGTATGCTGCTGTGTGCTGCAACGCCCAGCAGTAGACATCTTACTTCCCTTTCATTTACAGGAACTTCTTCTTAAGAGTGGGATCAGAACATGATCTAGAAGTAATAGAATAGACCACGTAGATGCCATGATATTTAATGCCATCAATTATTTCAAAGATGAATAATATCCAGAATGGATATAGATATCACCTAATGGTGAATGAACAGAAAAATACAAAAATAGTTACTCAAAGGAAGAAATTGCATAAATATCTAGAGTTTATGCTACAATGCTCAGAATAGCTTGTTATCAAGCAATTATTATGTCTGTTTCCTTCTTTAGTTGTCAGAGACCCTACCCAAGTTGCTAAATCTTCACACTCAGTCAGTTGCAAAATTTTTTTTGTTCGGAAAGAATCTCCGGATTTTTGTTGGTGAAATTAAGGAATTATCACTGAATTCAATAGGACAGAACAGATCTAGCCCTAAAGCATCCTTTCTCAGTGCTCTCCTTTCATCAGTGGATTTTTTTTTCCCACTGAACTCACAGAAATCACATCAACTAGTAGGGAATTTTGTTATGATTATTTTTAACAAAACAGTGTTTCAAATGAAATGCCAGTTTTTCAAAACCAGAAATTTGGCAAAACATGCTCCGGCTTTGATGCAATATTTGTCAAGAGCTGCTTTTCACATTCATAAAATTCAAGATCAGAACAGAAAGACAGTTCAAGCTCTTCACGGCATTACACAATCAAGGCACTCATGCATAAAACCAAACTTTGAGTCTTTTGACGAGTGCTCTGGCCACCAATCTTTGGGCTATTCCCAAGTCTCTCGTGACTTAAAAACCTTACTTCCTTCTCACTGCGTGTGACCTTAAGAAACATCACAGGATGGAAAACCCAGTTCCCTCTCATCCGTAACTACGCATCTTCAGCAAATTAAACACTTATGGAAGGGGGCTGCTACCTGCTACGCTTCCTCTAGTCTCACTCAGAAGATGCTCTTCCTGTGTTCCACCACAAAGAGATCAGGTCAAATCCTGCCTCTGGTGTCCAATTAAATTGGATTTCCCAGATGTCATTTGTTTTGACAGCATAAGCCAGCATTGACTGAAGTGAACAATGATGCAACTGCAATTGCCATATGAGGTCCAGCATGTGACAAACTTAACTAGTAAATAAAAGACAAAGGGTGAAGTTTCCAAAACTTACCATAGGCAAAAATGTGCTTTGGCAAACTACAGACCATGGAAAGATTTTATCACACCACCCACAAACTGCAATTATTGAAAAAAACCTGTTATCCTTTATAAATTATGGAAGGTAAATATTTCACATGGTGCACTGACACAGCTCTGAACCTTATTTGTGTATTTAATAATGAAATTAAATTATCTGAAAGGTATATTTGAAATATTTCTTATACAGTTTAACTTGGAAATTTACAGGGTTTTGGAAACTTTGGAGATAGATGATCAAAAATATGATTGCATTCAACAAAGTTGTTATTAAATACATGCGTAACTAGAAAAAACTTCCTAAGCTTATTTAAAGCCATGTGAGTAATAATGAATTATCAGACCTACCATTACCATACTAAATTTCAGAAAAAAAAATAAAATGGTGTGGGGTTGGATGGCTTAGGCTTTATATTTTGGCTTTGTCTCCTTAACCGTTTGCTTTCTTAAGTCTCATTTTCAATAGCCACACAACACTAGATTTACAATAAGCACAGGCTGATGTGACTATCTACGATTTTGGAAGTTTCCATATTCCAGTATAAACTTTACATCAGAGGCTTTGTGGCAGATCTGAGTCAGGAATTCAGCAAACTATATTGTATTTCGAACAAGTTTTTCATTCGCCTAACAGGTTATCTTGCTTATTTTTAAAGTCTCTCTGCACACAAAAAGAAGGGGAGCTAGGACAAAGAAGGAAAGAAAAGAGTCCATTTGAAAAAATTACACTGCTAGATTACAAGAGTTGAAAGCTGGTATGTAACTTTGCTCCGGGTGATCAAACTGCTAATCAGGAATGCTGTCGGGAACAGAATGGAATTCCAAATAAATTAGCCATGTCCAAGAAGCCAATACAACACAGGATTAAGGCTCACAAAGAAAACAAATTTATTCAGCCTACTTTATCGGAATTCTTAATAACGTGTACTAGTTTTTCTCATCGCCGTCTGAGCTCTTCCACTGGAACAGTGTGAAGAAGGAAAAATGAGTCACACTTCATAAATCTCCTGCTTGTACAGACACCTAAAAATGTTATATAGAGCAAGACACACAATACCATTACATATAAATACATATGCACACCACAGCTACAGTAGAAATGTGCATGTTTATTTCTCTAAATTTATTTCCAAGACCCCTGACCAAAGAAAAGACACTACACCCCTCTGTGAAAATGTACAAGGTTGAAGAAAGAGGTTAGAACTCCATTGATATCCACACCAAAATGAGCTTCAGTACCACAGTATATAAAACACTGAATTAAATAACCAACTATGAAAATAAACCTCTCTCCCGTATGGCCATGCCATACATCACACTTTTTATCAAGTATAAAAAGAGAAATTCTTACATCCACACACTGCAATGAGGAACACTGTGGCTGAGGTACTGTCTGCAACACAAATGTGTATTCTATTTTGGCATCTGACAGCAGCCCAGAGAAACTTTTCAGGACAGTTTATTTCAAAATCACAGGAATATTAAAATACGTGCTTATGTTTTTCCAATTCCTTGAAATGGGATTTTCATCTTTATCAGACTGTTTTTCTCCATCTACAAAACAGAGATGATAATAGGCTCTTAGCTATACAAGCGGCTGAAGACAGAACTAGTTTTTTTGAAGTATTTTTGTAATTTTTTTTTTTTTAAAAAAAGGACAGAGTACTCACGAGAAGTACTTCAAGCAGAATCTAGGCACATATAGCAAAATTGTCCTGTGAGCAAAGTACAGATATTGTCTTGGCGCCTGAAAAAAAAAACAAACCAACATATTCTAACTTCAAGCCATACCTTCTGTAGTACACTTATTCACTGGAAAATAAGAGACTGAATACAGTGCCACTTATCCCCAAATCACCTTCCCTGAAAAAGCATCTCCGGTGGGTGAGGGTCAAGTGATGTGAGCCATTGCTGCACCATTGAAAGATGTGACTAGACGGGTTCTGTCTACGTCCCAATGCATCCACTAGAGGCACAGAAATAACCATTTGATTTGAGCAAAATATTTTAGGGGAAATAAAACCTATGTTGTTTTCTCAGGAAAATAAACCAAGAAAGCAACAAGCACAACCAAAACTTTTCATGAAGTGCAAGGAAAAGTGTTGATTTTAATTTCTGAAAGGGTATCTTTAAATAGCAAACAGATTTGTATTATTAACTACTGACAGAAATGTTTTGATTCAGGAGACAGCAGAAAAGACATTTTTCCAGCTAAAACAATTTTCCAGAGCTTTGGGAAATGTTTGTAAATAGCTTCAAACCATTTGAGACAACAATTGTTGTAGATGAACTACTGGTCTGAAAAGCGTTACCCTCTTCTACCTTGATTTGCCAAATAGTCCTGTATATACTCTATATTAACGGGTGCTCGAGCTAAGCACACCTGCAAGTGCTTGAAGAATTGGGGGGGATTTCTACATTTCCAGAATACAGACACTGGATTTCTGAGCGAAGAAAGGAGGATGATCGCTGGCAATGAGCAGTGCTCTCCGGTTATTCTCGGCTGATCGTAGGCCAATGAGACGTATTCTGGGTTATCACATTAAATATTTGGCTTTACAAAATAATGTCATAAATTATAGTTTGATCAGCAAGTGCGCTCCTCTTGTACCCTAAAAACAGTATGCTTGAATTACATGTGAGATTTTTTTCCTTTTAAAAACACAGGAAAAAAGCAAGTAGGTGAAAGGTAACTGTATCACTTTACAGACACAAGCTACCCTCTGATTACAACTAATTAAGATATTCAGCAGCCTTAAAACAATACCTTTTTTAATCAATGAACCCAGACGGCATTCACAGCTTTTTGCGATGACAAATGCCCTTTGAAAGAGTTAATAGGCAAAGGTTTGTACTGGCAATGAATAGGGCTACCTTTAATTGATCCAAGAGCCTTAGAGAGCCGTCTTATAGCATGATGATGTATTTGGGTTGCAAATAGGCCAAAATAAGCATAAAGAAAATCTGTAAGACCATGAGACCTTTCATTTTTTCATTGCGGGGAGAGAAGGGGGGGGAACTGCTGGGGAAAATGAGAGAACTACGATGAGGTTATCTTTGTGCTCCAGCACTTAAAATAGATAAAACGACAGGATTTTTGAGGAAAAGAGAGGAAGCGATCAGGCCACAATTCTGAGAATAAACGTCAGGATGCACAAAAATGCACAAAACAAGGCTTCTTTAGGAAAAATAAAAAAAAAAAAATAAAAAAAGAAGAGGAGATGATCTAATGGTATAAAGAAACATTGATTAAAGAAATACCCTGAGGGAGAAAGATATTCCATCGGCCTTAACAAACACTGCACGGCCGTGCATTCCCCCTAAACTTCTTAAGTGAGGAAAAAAAATATGTCTGGAGAAGAGGCGGTCACATGGATCCATTTATAATTTTCCCCTCATTCTTTGTTCATCTTTTACATGGTTTTATTCAAGATGTACAGGAAATTTGCACCCAAAAAGTGGTTCACAAAATTAAACACAATAGGTTAGCAGTGAGACTTCTTCCCTGAGCAGCCAAAGAAGAAACAAAAATTCATTTTTATAAGCAACATAAAACCCATTTAATCTTACTTTTTCTTTATGAGAGTGATTATATACTAATATTACCTTAGAATTTGAAGAAACTAGTCTCTCCATACTTTAACTAGCCTCTCATTATAAGCCCAGTTTTGGCAGAATCCCTTCCTCATTTAGCAAAAGCTAAACCGATTTCCTTGAACTTTCACAGGTGCAAAATTTATGTCAAGGTAGAATTTTTCTGGAAAGTCTGAGGCAAATCAGACAAGGAAATTCCTAGACTAAAAGACTATTTTAAAATGGAATTACTGTGTAAGCATATTATCACTAACCCAGGAAAAAAAAAAATCAAATAGAAAGTTGCTGGGATCTGAGATTTTCTTAAAGCACATGGGAGGAATGCAAAAAAAATTGCCATCCCTCCTTGAAAATAAAAAAAGCAGAGCAATAAAACATCCTGCTCCTGTATATTCATCCAGATGTGTTAGGAAAAGTCAGTCGAGTCCACTTTCAATTTGGAACAGGGAACGGATAAGCTGTTCTCAAATTCTGCTCATCCTGTTTATCCTATAGCCATGAACAAGTCTTCTTCTAACAGTAGCTAAACAGAAAAAAAAAACAAAACCAAAACGAAGTCTTCATTGCAGGTCTGGGTAGAAATGAAGAAAAGACTGAAGTTCTCGCTCTCAGACAAGAGAGCTGAGATAGGACTCTTCGAACAACAATACGCTCCCATTAGGGATATCTGCCTCCTGCAAGGAGTTTTCCCCTGTGGTACAAAGTTCTTAGGAAAAGAACAGAAAAACTTCCTGTCATAACTTCAAGACGTTTTTCTAATTGATTATTCTGAGACCACATCACCAAGCACCACAGAATTAGAACCACACCGAGGTGAGTACCAGCTGCATCCCTCAAACCAAACCTCACTTCAAGGCACAAACATCACTAGATGAACAGGAGAACCAGGAGACGTGGACAGTGGCAACATACTACAGAATCACAGAATCTTCATGGTTGGAAGGGACCTTTGAGATCATAGACTCCAACCATACACAAAAAAAACAACAACAAACAAACAAAAAAAAGAAAAACCAAACAAAAAAACCCCACAGAACACCAAACACAAAACAAAACACCCAACCCAACAATCTCGGCTACTAGAGCATGCCCTGAAGTGCCACGTCTACACGTTTCTTAAATACCTCCAGGGATGGTGACTCCACCACCTCCCTGGGCAGGCTGCTCCAGTGCCTGACCACCCTTTCAGTAAAGTAATTCTTCCTAATATGTAATCTAAACCTCCCCTGCCGCAACTTTACACCATTTCCTCTGGTCCTGTCATTATTCACTTGGGAGAAGAGGGCAACACCCACCTCTCTACAACCTCCTTTCAGGTATTTGTGGAGGGCAATGAGGTCTCCCCTCAGCCTCCTCTTCTCCAAACTAAACATGCCCAGAAGGCCATATACTAAGGGGAGTATATGCTGGGCTGTACACAGCCTTGCTTACTCCTGTGCAAACAGAGTCAAAATATTATGCTGTGTTTTGAGTTGTTTTCATTTTTTTTAAAATAATAATAATTTTGAGAAAGTCTTCTGGGTCTATTCACATTCAATTCAGGCAGTTAGAATCTTCCTTTTTAATTCAAAGACAAAATATTTCCTTCCACTATATCAGGTCACTAGTAAATTCAAACTACCATGAATTTAATGAAATATATAAATAAAAATTAGGATGCAAAAATATTGGCTCTTTAAAGGACATCAAGTTCTTGAGGAACACCTCAAAATCACCTGCTTTTTGTGCAGAGGACATCGGATAGATCACCCACCCCCCCAGACTTGGTGGAGCACCACTGTTTTATAAAATAGAAGACAATCACATCACAAAATAGCCATGTCCAGTAACTTACTATTTGATAGAAAACAAATGGGCCAAATTCAACTACGCTTCTAGCTTGTATGAGTCAGGGAAGACAACCAGGATTTCCTCCAAGGGATACAGCCGTTAAAACTGCAGGTAAAGTTGCTCCATCAAGGCTCACAGGATAAATAAGACCTACAGGTACAGAGGAAGCACAGGTGGTTGGCTGGGTAGGAGGTTATCTTTCACACCAAGAGCCATGAGAACCAATCGACGAAACTCAGTCACCACACCAATCCCACAGTAGCCATTGAGACCTCAGAGACAGCTAAGGAAAAAACTCAGTAAAGGGTAACAGGTAAAAACCCTGGGATACAAAGGAAGTCACTGAGAACAGTAACACAAGAGCAAGTAAAATCAGAGGAAGGGAAACATCTTTAAGACCTTTGCCCGGGGCCTATCAAGATGTTATTGTATCCTCTATATCTTATGTTCCACCAAGCCAACTCATAACATCATCTTCAACAGCGAAGCTTCCCTCAACAAATGGTACAATCAGCCCATTTGTGGGACACTCCATATTTCTACAAGACCATATTTCTACTGCTGCCCTTTTAGAGAGCCCACAGAAACAGGGCCAATATTCAAATCCTGCTCATGCACGTTCAGCTTCACCGGAGAACACACCGAGACAGAAGAGCGCTTGTGTGGCAAATACCGGCAAAATCTGGGCGAGTTTCCCAAATCAAGCCTAATACGTGTTTGTTTTTAGGTTTGGTTACACAGTGACAAAACACATCCCACCTGGAAGTGTGTGTGGGAGCTGCTTATGGAAGGCACACCAACCAAGAGCTACCAGGATATGGGTACGTGCCCAAGGTTGTCACACTCAAACTGTGAGCTCAGTGAACAAGCAGTGCCACAGGTTACCTGCAGGTTACTGGACATACGTGTGTAATACAGTCTAATGGCAATGTTTCTGGGCACATCAAATTGACTGTCATTGTCATTAAGTTTACTCTTTACGGGCTCAAAATGACCACTAAGGCCAAAAATGTAAGAATCCTATATAAATGAGCTTATCTTTCACCAAGCAAATACTATTCTGATGAGGAACTGAGGCATAGAAAGTCTGAATAGAAATGAACCCAGATTTTCCAAGCAGCATGTATTTTACAGCTGCCTCAACATTAATAGCAACAACACATTTTTTAAGCCAATTCATGTTTTACTCTTAAAGGAATATTTCTATATTTGGTTTATCTTTACCCCTGTTTGCATGCACACACACACAGAAGAGCTGAAACGTAAGGACTAAAAGGTGGGGAAAGCTGATGCAGAAAGAGGAATGGGTTTTCCAGTGCCCAGGATGGGCTCAGCTTCAGAGACAAGATCAAAAAACATTACTTTTTGGTCCTCAGATCAATGTTCAGACAACAGCTTTCCAGATTCCTTGCAAGCTGAAATAACCCTCACTATCCTGATTAACTTTTTAATTTTTTTAAAGTAGTCTCCAGCAAGCTTCACTTAAAGGCTAGTCGAGTCTCTTTGCAAAACGTGCTGTTTAACTGAGCTTTAATTACACCCTCTGTCATCTGCAGTCCCAGGCCCAAACACAGCACACAGGGAAATAAAACCCACAACATTTTGCCGAAGGAGGCAGGAGGAGTTTTCGTGCTGGTGCAGAAGCAGCAACAGGCACAGAAGAAGTTGTGCTTTCAGCTCCACAAGTATAAATCCTCAGCAACTCCACGTTGACGGAAACCTCACCCTAAAAGCTCTGTGGATTCTCCTCGACTCAGCTGGGACACTAAGAAAGCAAACTTTGATCCTTTTGTTTTGTTTTTGTTTTTTTGTTTGTTTTTTTTTTTTTTTCCTAAAACTCTGCTTCACAATTCAACATCTTTGATGTAAATCTTTTAAAAAAAGACTGAGATGGCATCAAGTCAGGGACAGGATGGAGGGAAACGTGTTTCCGTCCGTGGGGGGAACCATTAGGAGGAAGGTTAATAGCCCTGGGCATGCGATCAAATTAAGGTTTGTGCCAGTTTCCCCAGGGTTTCCCTTGCCATCACCAGCTTCCCTAGGCTGGGCAGCTCACCCTCATCTTCCTACCAAAGACAGCTCTTAAACAGCCTGCTGGGAAGAAACAGAGAGATAATCACATAATTAACTTATATGGATAAAGTATGAAATAGGCAGAGGGAGGGAGCCTTTGAGTATCTTCGCCTTCGGAGGGATACAAACTTGATGTACATTCGGCTTAAAAGATGGGGAGGGAGCAGGAATTCGGACCTTCCCAACGTGTGAACCGCGGCACCGAGGCAGCGCGGAGTCTAAACAAGGCTGGAGTTAGCATTCAGAGCACACAGCCCGGCAGAGTATGGGAAAGGGATAGAGCAGCCCAAAGAGCTGGCGCCACTAACTGACGAGCAGAGCGCAAGTGATAAAGATTTACTGCGAGAGAGGAGGAAACAGTCCGCTGGCCCGATTAGAGCTGTGAATACCGAGTTGTTCAGGGAGGATTTTGCAGCTGACTGATCACAGGCTGTCGGAGCAGGCCTCGGACAACAGCTGCAAGGCTTGCTGGGCTGCAGAGACAAAGGGCGCCTAGCACGGTGCAAAGAAAGAGTTGACAGGTTGTTGTTAGCGGTGGCAAATGTGTGAGGTATGTCACTGTGTGCGAGACGGGGTGGGTTGGGTTGGTGGGGAAGAAGGAGGGCAAGAAGCACAGGCAGCCCTCAGGAAAAGGGGAGGGCTCGGGGAGGAGGCGGGGGGGGGAAGCAGGGACACAGGCTTGGTCAAAGCATTTTCCTAAAATCAGGCCGGTGTTTGTAAGAAGGACAATCACAAGGTCTGTTTACTGCTGCCAAGATGAATTAGCCCATCGTCTCATTTATAGGACGAATCCGGTGGCACAGACTATAAGGTGCATGGCATTAAAGGGACTAATTAGACAATTCCGGCAAATCTGAATTAAGACCCTTTTCTTTCTTTGAAAGCTGGAAAGCATTTCTCAGGACTCCAGTCAGATGGCTTAGGTTTTGTTGGGCTTTTTCTTTCTGTTCTGAGAAGGGATATCTTGTGCGATTCCCTAACTCACAAGGGTCTGCTCTAAATTCTGCTCTGAGCTTCAAGAACAGTTGTTAGGAAGCTGCTGGCATGTACATCATATCTAAAAAGGTCCAAACCCAAATTCCGGATTCTGCAGGAATTCAGCTCCCAGTCCAGGGACAAGCTTTGCAGCTGGTCCCTCCTGTTACAGCGGGCTAAACCAGAAGCCCACATGTGAACATACCTGAGGTAAGAGCCTACAGCTGAATTCTCACTCGCACACAGAAAACAATCCAGGTTTTTCAAAAGCTGGCTTCTAATCTCACACACACACACACACACACACCCCCTCTCCAAATACAGCGTCTGTAGCCAAATGCTTTTCCCAAGCAACTCCCTGCTTTCTGGAGCCATGGTTCACTAAGCTTGTGAACGCTGGGAAGGAATGTATCAATGAAACTCCAGAGATGATCAAAGACAGAAGCTGGAGAACAGGAGAACTTACTTTCAGCTCCCTGTTTGGCAAGTTTAGGATTCAGTTCTATGAAATCTGGCAACATTTTACTCCGATTGTGACAAAACCAAAACGCTTCAAACACCTCCGAAGCAAGGGTGCACGCTGTTTGCACACAACCACTATATTACAGTGGTCACTATTAAAATGTTTTACAAGCAGTTAAGGTTACCATGGCATTCACAGTATAGGAAGAGAAGGGAATACCATGAAAATCACAGAAACATTCAGCACTACAAGCTGCAAATAACAGATGTTTCATAGTAATTAGTGACACTTTGTAAAGCTTCTTGCTTTTTTACATATATATCCATTACTAACCAACAAATAAGAGACACTCAGAAATTGCAGTGTATATAGTATCCGATCAATTATACAAATAACTCCTATTTTGATTTTTCTCTTCTAAATACTCTCTGGGACCCAGTTAGTCTTGTCCCAATGGGCAGCACTTGATACGCTGTAAAGGGAATTCAGAACAAGAGGCATTTCAAGGCTTCTAACACAGCTCCATTCTCCCCAAATATAAAAAAAAATACCAGTGTGCAGAATACTCCATCTAGGGGCAGAAATGTAACCCAAAATTTCCTTAGCCTCTGCTTTGACATGTGTTAACCTCATTCTACCAGGACGGAGCGCATGAGAAACAATCAGACATTTCACAGAGGTTCCAAATAGTTCGTCCTCAGTATGAGTCCATAGATTTCTTACTTTTTATTATTTTAAATACAGAGCTTCCAGCTTGAGTTTCCGCTTAACAGTGATGAAGAACCCAGGCACTACTTTTACGCATCTACTAGCAACTGGATTATACTTTAAACTGCAAATATTACCTCAGGAACAATTTATAATCCATCATATCCATATGCTCAAAGTTTTTAGCTGAATAAGGGTGGCCAGTGAGCTCAACTGCAAAGAATAATTAAATGCCTGAAGGGCTATTTAAGTAGCTATATTTTTGGATATAATTAGGCTTCTACCTAAGTCAAAGCAAGGTCTGCATTTGACTTCAGGGGGAAGAGGCATACTTCTGAATAAGAAATTTTCTCTGTAGCTGGATAATTCAGTATCATTTGCGCTTAATATTAGCACATAGGATTTGTTCGCCAAGTGTATTTGAAAGCAATGTAGACAGAAGCAACAAATTCCCAGATCAGAAAAAAAAAAAACCTGACAAGCTATAATAATGCCCATTAACAGGTTTTTCCTCCTTAGGGAAAAGAAAATAAATAATTACAGTGAGTATATCAAGGCCTTCCCTCTAATTATATGGTTTCTTTATACAAATGGCTTTCAGCCGATAAGTCTGCACTAATTTTCCTTAGTAAGCAATGGGTTACAGCTTGTCCATAAAGCTACAGCTTTGCGTTGTGTCTTGCTCTTTGTCCCTCCGATAGAGAGTGGCTGCCTCTGAGGCTGGTGTAACGCTTTTGAGAGTAATCAAATTACTTCCTACATTTGCTCTCCTTAAACACCTCTATTTGATCACCTCCGTTCTTCCCGTTCAGCCTCTCAGCTGCGAACTTCATACTTCCTAAATGCGAAGGTTAGAATTTTCTAGACGCCACTTTAATTTTTCAAATAGCAATCCAATTACTGAGCAAATTGGCACATGTGCCTAGTTACATAGTGACTTGGCACTGCCTCCCCTCCTGGCTGGCAGTGATGAATGCGCTCCCCCTTCGCCCTCCTCGTCTATCTGCTCCAGCCTCCGCGCCAACACCAGTGACCACATAAGGAGAGTGCCTGGCAGCTGCGAGCCCGAGGTGCCAAGAGGCAGATTGTGTTCTGTAGCAGCAGGATCTGGGCCTGTGACTGGCTTCCTGGCTGGTCTTTTGTAAGACCTTTTCCATGGCCTCTAGGTTGGCTCTAATGAAGCCTGTAGAAATGCCTGCAGGGAGCTGGTATAGAACGGAGTTAAGTCAAAGGTTTAATTTAGTTTCTAAAGTGAAGTGAATGTATATTGGCCTTCTTTTTCCACCCTGCAATTATGCTCCTGCCACATTTATGAGAAAAAACAGTATTCATTCAACAATAGGAGTGCATTCCCGGGTATGTCTGCACCGCACATTGGGGCAAAGATCCCCAAGCCAGCCTCAATTAACTTAGCTGCAGAACCAGAAGCAATATAGCTGTGTTTGCTCGCTGTGACACCCGAGCTAATTAACTATGTATGGCAGTAACAGAGCTTTACTGTTTCTGGCACCGAAACCAGTATCCCTGTGTGGTAATCTGCCACAGCCATGCCAGCTCACTTGGAGGTAACCTGAGGGCTCCCTAAGCTGATGTTGCCTTGCACTGCAGAGAGACGTTCAGGAACACTCTAGGAACTGGCAGGAATTTGTTGACCTCTTTATATCATGTGAGAGTGGTGAAGCTACAGATGTGGTTACACTAAATCTGGACTGTTCTTCTTCCATCCCATTCACATTCTTTTATTACTCACAACATGATGGTTACAGAGCAGCTTTAAGTAATGTGTTAAGCATCTTGAGCAGCATCTGTCACATGTGGTGCTTTCTAAATTTCTCACTTCCTCCTCCAGGGGGAAAAAAGCTGGACAAAGATATTTTAAAGTATTTCTCCAACTTGCGTTTTGTGTATTTTTTTTTTCTTAAAGGAAATTTGGGTCTTAGCCCATAAGTGAACTTCTTTGGACTACTTAGAAAGCCATTTGCAATTATTTCAATGCAGCAGATAAGAACTTTCTAACAACAGGATATTTTTTTCCCCTATCTGGATTATTTACGATCTCGAAGAAATTAACTTTCTTAAAATAAATGAGTACAGCTTATTAGATACCAAAGATGAGAGATGCACTATGATCCCAGTAATACAAACTGGCTTTGGCAAAGGTAACAACAAAACATAACAACTTGCCAGCTATTCCTCTTTTGGAACCCCAACTCAGACATACCAAGAAGCTACTGGAGAGAATCAGAGTTATTTGTCCAGCAGCTTTCTGATGCAGATGGTAGTCCAGAAAAATATCCGAGTGGACTCTGAACTGCACACACCGGAATATTTTGCCGAGTTTGCTTGCTTGGACTTTACTTACGAGTACAGTTGTTTGTTACAGATGGAATTTTTCCTTTTTAAAAATTTTTTTAAACCGGGTATGTTGACAGAAGTACTTAATGAGATCTCTAAGCTTTGACTATTACATAATATTTAATTAAATTCTCCTTATTTATCAATTCAGAGCTTTAGCAGCTGAGCTGCCTTTACCAATGTTCATCTTGCTTGACGTCCATAGGTAGATAGGAAACCTAAGGTCTTCTGTTGACTTTCTAGATAGCAAAGCTGAGTTGTAATTCCAAAAATCACCATAAGGCCCTGAGGACTTTCTCTTCAAATCTTATCACCCCAGCCCCTCAAGACTGACTTTTGCACAAGGCAGCAAATACAATGATAAATTTTAAACACGCGTAACTCTCAGACTATCAATCAGTGCAAACAGATATGATTGAGATCCAGCAATGAGGATTTTAAGTGTGATATATGCCATTTTCCCCCAATGGTCTCTGCCTCTGCCCCAATTTTGCCTGGGTTACTTGAGGAGTCATTTTCAACAAATAACACTAAATTCTACACAGACTGTACTGGTAATATATTTAAAATAGTGATTTAAAACAATGGGGGCTTTTACAGACAGACAATCTCATAGTAAACCTACTGATCTAATCTGTAAGAATGGGTTGGTCCATCAGAGCCTAATGAACTGCTCTGGTGACTGCAGCGCTTTAGAGAGACACCTTCAGAAAAGCAAACATTTTGATTAACAGATTTTTAGACTATGTTCAAGAGACCCCAGGGAATCCTTGGACTGATTCTAAGGCACCAGGAAAGATAAAGTGCATGCAGTATTGCTAGGCTTCATAACATTATCCAGCGGTTTGTACCTCTGTTACACTGATGTTCAAATGAAGGATAAAAACCTCAGAGCTGTAGATGACGTGCTGTCCTATTGTCATCTTCAATACCTTCCACGGGAGCAGCAGGAAACTGTGGAGGAAACTGGACTCCTACTCCTGGCTACAGGCCTGTAGGACACAAGGAAGAGTTAGTTATCCAGAAGGGCACATAAGCATGTGCTTAACACTAGGCATATGAATGCCCCAAACGCATAAAAGCTCACATGCCAAAGTTAGCAACATTGCTGTAGCCAAGCTGTGCTGAGAGTTAAGCATGCACTTAAGAGCTTTGCTGGACGGCAGCCATTTACAGATGTACAATCGGTACAGAGACACGTAGGCAGAGACTTCCTTTATTGGGTCCACTGAATTCTCTTCTTGAAGATACACACTTGGTTATTTCTAGTAACTTATTTATAAACCCAGACACTCCTCTTCTGATTACATCTCAGGCACTAGCACATGCATCACTTCAGCTGGAGTCCTGTGTTTACCACACTTATTAAAAATTTGGGGCCAGACAAACAATTCAACAATCAAATGCAAAAAGCAGGTGGAACTCTCCCAATTCCTGTTCTCTTGTTTCATTCTTGCTTTGTTTGCTTTGAAGATGCTCATAGATACTTGTCTGCATGTAATAACAGCAGCTTGATGAATAAGAGAAGAGAAAGTGGGAAAAAAAAAAAACAATAGGAAAGGCATTAAAGGGCACTAAGTTGTTCTTTCTGGGATGGGCATCAGACATATGCTCCCTACTCCAGTCACACTGCAATCAAAGCTGTCCTGTGCCACTGCCAAAAACTGCAACAGGTGCCAAAAGATTACAGCATTGGTTAAATCCACTCCTAAGGCACCAGCTCAGGGACTGATCCAAATCCCAGAGGCCAAAGAACATCTTTCCCCAGATGTCAATTGTTTTCAACTAGTTCCCTCTTATTTCCAGTGTGATACTGGGGAGGGGGGGGGCATAGGGAGGCACAAATAAATTCAGCTGCCAGAAGGCAATCCTCTAATTCCGCCACTGCAATGCTGGACGGATGCCAAAGCCACGCACAGCCTCTCAAACACATTAGTAAGGTAATTAATATTTTATATTCACAACAATAAGAGATCTTCATTCACGAGGCACTATGAAGACAGTTTCTGGTTCCATTCTCCCCAGCTCATTACAATGACAGCTCCGTGCCAGCAGCAGCCACATGGCCTAAAGGTGCCAAGCTGGCAAGGATAGTCCCTCTCAGCATTTGGCATCCAAGCCCTTGGCAAACCCCTCAGCAGTTGTGCTTGGCTGCTTTCGGATCCGTCATGTGGTTGGGCTGCTGATAGCATAGGAGGGTGCCGCGTCCTCTGGGCACCGTTTCACTTTAACACCTGTCTGATCCAGAGGAATGCGCGCACATGGAGAGCGAGATCCCCGCACAAATCCTCCCCGGGACCCAGAGCACATGCTCCATTTGTTCCTGAAAGGGGTCGTTTCCTCAGACCCACAAGTGCGCTTTTTCCCCCCTCTCCTCCTCCTCCTCCTCTTCCCCTTCACGTATCTGTGTACAGCCCTTAGAGGGTCCTACATCCTGCCATGCATTCCACATGTGTTGGAGGTTTGCTCTGTGAACCAGGAATAAAAAACATAGCCTTTTTTGTGTATAATGAAATCTCATATTTTACTGTGCTTGTATAAAGCCATTTCTTTGTGAATAAGACTTTTTTTTTTTATTTGTGACATTTTAACGACCTACAAATGTTTGGTATAGATGAAAGGAAATGATTATTTCCAGGTCACCTTGCAGTAATACTTTTTGATAGGCACCATAATTCCAATTAAATTGAGTAATAAGGAAGAGGGGAAACCCTTCAAACATTTAAAGTGCCACTGAAGCAGAAATATTTTAAAAGAAAAAACATAAAAACAAGCATACATCATTTACCACAAGCCACAAAATATCAGAGAGAGGAACAGATAAGAAAAGTCAAAGCCCTTTTTCCACTGGGGACTACTCAAAAATACACGGCTCTTACGACATACAGACTGTAAGAATAGAACTCTGCCCCACAAACACCACGTATTGTTGTAGTGAATGAGAAAAGTTTTCATGTCATGGGATTGGGTCTGACTTGGGCTACAAATTCAGTGAAATAATCCCAAATCTGGTGCCTCAGAGCCCCTCAAATTCTCCAGCAGAGGTGCCGGAGGTGTGCAGAGAAGCATGTTGAGACTTTGCATAGCACCTCTCCGAAGCTGCGCCTGTCTGAAAGCACTCCATTCCTCCGCCCGTTTGCATGAACGGCCTGCACTGATTCATCCAGTACATTCTGACACTTTTGAGCGCCGTTATCTTTGGATCAGACACTCTCTAAAGCCTGTGAAATAAATGCAAGTCTTCGGTTGCTAAGCTCACGGTCACAAAATAACTGCTATCGCTCGCTCTAGCGGGAAAGGCTCTGTGTACCCATTTCACCCCAACTGGAACGTACAAATAAAAGCCAGGACTCCTGTGTTCTACTTCAAACCATACCGTTTCCCTGTCACGTTGTTACCGTGATTTTTGTTTTGCATCAAGGTTATGGCCCGGAGACACCAGCCAAGGCCTCCCCGTGCCAGGCAGAGCACAAGCACAGAACACACGCCCTGCTCACTGCACGTAATTCTGCATCTATCACTATTCCTCACTATTCCTCTGTTTAGCCATCTGATTTCTTTTTTAAATAAAGTTTTTTAAAAAGCAAACAAAACCCAAACAAATAACTACTGTTTTGAGATCCTCATACTAAAAGTAAAACAAGCTTAAATATGACATCACAATCGGAAGGTCACTAGGACTGCCCACGTATAAAATAATTTTAAAGTTACTTGAACATAAGATGGGATAAAGCATTTACAAAATGACTCTTCTCATGTCCTACTCCAGAAACTTATTTTGTTTTGAGGGAGCTGGCTTTGCTTTTGCTTTATTGGTTGTTTTTTTGTTTTTTTTTTTTCTTCTTGACCAGTTCTTCAATATTTATTAGAAAGAAAACGTTCTCTCCCCCCCCTCCCTGAAACACATGCTTCCTTCAGAACACCAGGGTGACATACAGGATAGACACTGGGACCATGACAAATTTAAGATCCAGCATCTTGGAGGCTTTCCTGGCCACAAGCCAAACTTTTCTGGAATGCAAAAAGCTTTTCAATAAGGCATTTTCAGTAACAAATTCAGGATTTAACCCTTGGGAGATAAGGAAATATCCCAACTTAAAATTGTGATTCAGTTACATATAAAAATGTTGTTATTTTAGATAATTTTTAGGAGTTTCTGTAATTACATTACTTTCCGTTCCTTTTTCTCTGTGACCTGGGCAATTGATTTCCATTGTGATTAAAGCACCTGGCTTTTGGAGCAAGGGAGATGAAAAGTAAGCACCAAATAAACATATAAAACTCTCTAGCAACATTCCTGGAATAGTTTTTCTGTAAAGTACATGGCATGTTCAGAACACATGATTTTGTAGTACAAAGATTTTATTGGCTTCACTGCTCAGTGTGGTCATCTCAGATTCATGCCAAATAAACCTACCGCACCGTATCATCATTTATTTTCCATCTCTGTGTACATGTATACTCTTTCTGAAAAGAAAGATCCTGATTCCTCCACAGATTCACAAGCTGACTGCTTGTGTTATATTATTTTCCCTTGAAAATGATAACCCAAGAACAGGGTGCTGTCTGTTACTCTTGGCAACTAAAGCAGGAACAAGTAAGTACAAGACTTCAGAAGAGCCAACAAAAGAACAACAGCCGTGGAGGAGGATTGGCCTCTGACAGGTTCCTTCCACCTCCTTTCTGCAGTGACCTGGTGTTCGATACCAAGAGCAGACTTGTTCTCACCCGAGTTTCAGTTGGACTGAGCCCTGGAATGAAGGCACCAAACAGCACGGCTTATATATGAGTTATGCGGAAGACCAAGGAAAGACAAAAAATTTAATATCGAAGTCAGAAAAGCCTCCAGTTTCAATCACATATACGTAAACGACCTACATGAATAGACCTTGCCAGGTGTTTCCTTATCATAATACACTTCCCTTTATTAACATGACTAAACAAATACAACTTACCCAAATCAAATCCTGACCATTTCCCCATTTTAAACTTAATGAATTTTCTCAGGTTTATGCAATTTTTCAGCATGCAATCTGAAGTCGAGACCTTCTTCATGAGAACATGCCTGATGGGGGATTTTATTTTTTTTAGAACAGTTATTGTGCCATGACACAAGGGTAGAACACTGTTTTAAAGGGCTGCTGACTCTGGACAATTTATATGCTAATTTCAGAAATGATTCCTCCTACATTAAATAAGGAGCTAAGGAATGTTCCAAAGGTCTAGACAGACCACAACATTAACAGATTGGGTAAATCAACGCTAATACTGCCCACAGCGTATTACACCGTGTGAACTTTCTTCACTGCACACACTTTACTAATTTTAGTTCCACGTGGTTCCTCAGCTGACTGGCCAAAATATAAACTACACCAACTACCCAAAGCCTCCCCATGCCCATCTTGACCTTGGACTTGCCTTTAATATTAAACTTGAGGAAAAAAACTGAATGGTCACACTTTTTTTATTTAGGCTACATTTATAAATGGTTTATAAAGGGTTAAGAAATGATTAATAGATTATGAAAATGTTAAAAAGTATGGACAGCTATGAACAACAAGGACAACTGTTACACACCTAATACTAAATGATCAGCATTTTAGGAAAGTACAATGCAGAGCCATAGCCCGAACTCCATCAGTGTAAAGGCTAAATGTGGCAAACAATTCAAATATCCTCAAACTTGTTTGAGCACTGACAAATCCCCCAGCATTTATTAGCAGCGTTCTGAGGCTATTATTGTTTTAAAGGACAAGACACATCTGACTCCCAATTTAGACTTTGTACAAACAAGCTGTTATAAAGCCTTAGAATAACAGAAAGATTTCCAGTTTCTATTTTACTTCCAATAAAAATGATCTTTAAACAAATTCTCATATGGTATATGTAATCCTAACAACGCAGAACTGAAAAACTCAAAATGAAACAAGCATCATTAAATCAAAATAGAAGGATCATAAAATACTAAGATCAATTGAATTTTTAAAATTCCTTCTGGTTTTATATCTTAGCTTAGAAGCTACACTGCTGAAACAAGGCAGCGATGCTGAGTCTAAGTGCTTAGGTATCACAGAGGGGAAAAAAAAAAGAATAATAATAAAAAAAAGAATCTGTGATGAAATTTTGGTTTTAGAAGTCAACTGAAATCAGCGTCCAGAGCATTTACAGCATCTTGTGCATTACCATGATCACAGAATCACATGGGGTTGGAAGGGACCTCCGGAGATCATCTAGTCCAAACCCCCTGCCAAAGCAGGTCCACCCAGAGGAGGTTGCACAGGAACTTTTCCAGGTGGGTTTTGAATGTCTCCAGAGAAGGACACTCCACCACCTCCCTGGGCAAGTTCTTGCAATCTCACTTACTGGTAAACTTTCAGGTATTAAATACTACGAGGTACCTTCACATGATAAAAATCTGATTTCTTTTCAAAGGAAGTAAGAGCTTCCAATAGACTCTGTTTTCTTTTTTCCTTTTTTTCTTTCTACTTAACTGTCTGAGGATTATACTAAACCCAAGTAACTCACACAATCTCATAATACCTTTCTTAAAGGATAGTGTAACATTTTGGGGACACAGAGTTGAATATTAAGTCAAAAGAGCAGTGAGCATGCGCCTCCTCTCACTGAATTCAATAGCTCAAGTTCCACTGAGCGCCAAGGCACTGGATTAGGTATTCTGTTTATAGTGTGGGTGCCAGCAAACTCTTTCCCCCCCTCCAGTCAGTGCACTACAACTTAATTATATCATAGGAGCTATCTCTCAGCAAACTACAATCAGTTATGAAGTGCAGTCTTCCATAAACCAGTACAAGCAGGACCCCAAGACCTGAAAGAGCTACTATATCACCCACAGCCAAGAACATGCTTTGTTATACATCAGACACCTCAGTCAAATGACTCCTGATAATGATCAATGATGGTAAATTGGCAGCTGGGCTACTGGAAAAATTCCAAACTTCACCTTGCAGCTACAGGAATGAGGAGGATAAGTGTGAATGTGATCTTTGGCAGGGAAAGGTACATTGTTTCACCGCTGTGGGAAAAATGCTTAATGCTCAAACATTTCCTTAAATTAAGATTACAATGAAACATTAGAGGTAGCATTATTAAAAATAATCAACTTTCCTGGCTAAATGAAAAAATAACTCCAAAAAATATCTCCAATCTGCAGAAAAAAAATAATAAAAAATAATAAAAAAATAATCTAATGTTTCATACCCCCACTTTTTTCTGAGCACTTCAGCAGAGAGGCTTACTGCAAAGAGAATAGGCCCTTGTGTGCTTTGGTTTTTGAAACTCAAGAAAGCTCCCAATTTACCTGTTCCTTTTCCCCATCAATAAACGAGGAGGAGATTAATCAAAGTTTTGAGGTTAGACTATAACACTTTTGAGACACTGAAGACAAGAACCATTACACCCCGAATTTGTTTCTGAATGGTGAATCTGTCCCAGGAAATAATGTGTCTCTCAAGAGAGACATAAAATGTATACAGCTTTAAAAAGGATTTGGGGATCTCAGAAACCAAAGTTGTTGCCGAGCTCCATGACATGCAGAAAAACTGAGCTGGTTTTACAATCTTTGTGTCGAAACCAGTACCATAAAATATTCCACTGTCTTACACCAAGTCAGGACTTCCTCTCAAACCATAAGATATTCCACTACTGCCCATACCGGGATTTTGCCATTGCCACCGTTGGGGCAGTATCTCCCCTTGCACCCAGAGCACAGGAAGTACTAAGCGGGCACTGTATGCTATGGAAAGGCAGGTTCAAAAAAGTACATTTCTGGGATATTCTGTCTTTCATGTTTTTTCCCCAAGACGAATAAAAACCTAGTACAATATGAAGAATGTTGCTAAATATTCATACAGTACACTTCTCAAGAAACCACTAGTAAAGCACGTGCAGACAGATGTCTGCTATTGAGCACACAGTGCATACACACACAAACATATATATATATATATATGTAAAAACACCCTATGCTTGTCAACAGAAAGAAGAGTGATCCCCAGAGATCATTCAGAGGCTCTGACACAGCATCGTCCAACCACTTTAGAGCCACCTTTCTCCCCACCTTTCTCAGCTTCATTCCACCATCTTTTACCTCCTGCGCAGGTTCAGCCAGCTCTTTTCCTTCACCAGTCCATTTAGTTTCCCCACAGAGGATACCTTATCTCAAAAAGAAAAAAAAACAAACAAAACACATTTGAAATGAATGATATTTTATTATATCATTACTTCTCTTTATGTCCCTTTCCCCCATGCTGCCTATTTAGATTACAGTTTCTTTAGGACGTGTATTATTTACTGTTCTGTGTACTAACACAACACAGCCCTGATTATACCCAGACTCTAGTCATGACCATAAGAAGTTAAGAATAAAAAGAAACTGCCTTTGCCCTAGGTAAATGCTCTCCAGAGCAATATCAATCATATTTATCCATCCTTGCAAAAGGAACCCCAGAAAGCACATGCCAAACATTATAGAACTTAAATCACTAATGCTTTTGAAAAACATTTATTTCCAAACAAATTTCTACCATGAAATGTAATAACACTTTTATTCTAGGTATCCCTGAAATATTAAATCATGGTGGAAAATTTGTTTTTATTCAAGTCTTGCTCATTTATCTTTTCAGGGTGCTTAGGAATAGTTCATACCTGCTCACAATCACTCCTTTCTCTTCATTGAGCTGCCTGAATACAATTAGGGAAACATTCAATTCATAAAAGTTGTCCTATGAGAGACCATATTTGGATATAGAAAAATTTCAAAAGACTCAGGAAGACACTCTGAAAACCATTTAAAAAAAAAACCAAAACAAAACGTTTCTGAACATGTTCAGCATCTAAATATTTTTGACTGATAATTTTATAGCAATGATTTACTTCACTTTCTTAGTGGCAAAGCACTTGGAAAATATGAAAAGCTAGGCTCTAGGTATGTTGCCAATCTGCTTTTAGGGTCAAAAAAAACCCACAGTGACATTCTCTGCTATTTTCATAATACATCACACGTCTGACTAAAGGCCACTGAAACCAGTGGAAATCTTTCAGCCTCTTCAGTGGACTTAGAATCAAGAAATAATTCCCTCTTCTGCAGAACAGCTCAAAAGCAACTTAACCACAAATTCTGCAAAGTAGTACATGAATTTCTATCACTCTTAAGAAAGCAGGAACTCAGAATTCCAGCCCTCTAGTCAGGAAAAACGTATTGGGTTATTGCAAGGACTAACCCATTCTGAGATGCCAAGAGATCTGTTTTCTTTCCCATGAAGCTCAAGTTTCCACCTTTGGCTACGTTCTCAGAATACAAAGTCCTGTTTTTAACCCAACTCAGTAGGGCACGAAACAAGGAGAGCGGAAGAACTTCCCTGAGCGTGCACTGAGAGATCAGCCAAGGCTACTGTAGAAAGAGGCATTGGTTTCAGGTCAAGGTGGACCACCACAGCCACCTTATCTAACCATCTCCTTCATGCAGACCAGAAACTATTAGGCAGATCTAAAGAGCTTAAAACTGTACATTCCAGAAAGGCATCCACTTGGCAGCTCTGAAGTAAAACAATAATGTTTCAAAATGCCATATTGCTTGAAAAGGGACATTTGAAGTTGGTTTTTTTTGTTTTTGTTTTTGTTTGTTTTGTTTGTTTTTTGTTTTTTCTGTGAACATTACTCGGGTATGGAGAAGATGTACCTTCTAGCTCGGTGCACAGCAAACCATGCATTCAGAAGGAACACAGTGGTTTAGATCTATGGTCAAAACCTGGCAGGAACAGTTCTTTCAGGAAGGGAGTTTGAGTAGTTTATCCATGAATTTAAGCTAAATTAAGTAGGTGATAAATCCTTCAGCCCTCTACTGGTGAAGTGAGGGAGAGGAAACAGACAACATGATGGAAACATTAGTTTATGAATAATACATAATAATTAATTTCCTTTTATTTAAGACCACATGAAATTCCAAAGGTCTGTGGTATAGTGGAAAAGAGGCATAAAACCCGGATTTGTAATTGGGCCACCAATTTACCACTGAATGAGGGTAATGAGTCAGGACTTAAACAAGAACATTCAAAATGCTGAAGAAAAAGAAGCACAGATGCTTTTTTGGGCATCTATGATCTGTAACATGGTCTAGGATATTTCAGATAAATTCTGAAGAATTCATGGTGTTAACACAACCACATAGATTATTGACAACTATTTACCACGTGCAGAGATAACTGCACCACTACCTGTCAACATTACAGCTCATTCTCAGTGTAGATTCAAGCAAACTACTCTACAATTTTTCACATTTAAATTGTCCTGGGAAATCACTTCCACAATGAGGACAGTACATATGATAGGACACCAAAGCACCTCAAACTACCAGATGCCACTAGTGCTTATATGGCCATATGTACACTGTTTTCCTGTCTACAGAGTTGTCTCTTCAGAGTAACTGCATTTCACCTCAAAGTGCCCCCAAAATACATGAATGCTAGGATGACTTATGTTGCCCTTCTCCAAAATAACAGTACTTTCTTTCCTCTTGGTTTGCTCAAACATTTGTATAGAGTCTTTCCAAATTACACAGTCCGAAGCTTTGTAGCTAAAACGAACTTGCATTAAAACAGGAAAGTCACTGAGCCTAAAAATCACCCTTTTAAATGTGTGAGGTTTGGATGTGCTTTGGCTGAATCCAAGGCAGATCCAAGGGAACCTTCAGGAATTCCCGCTGGCGTTACTAGCGGATCTGACCTTTGGTTGCAGTCACCAAGGCTGCAGGGACTCAACACACCAGTGAGTACTTATCTTACAGATCCTCACACTGTTTCGTTAACATGATGTTTTTATGTCTCTTAGAGATTTGCCCTAAGATAGCATCTTCCGCAACAGCCTGCAGAGGTACACATGCAATTATCAGCCTGCGAACTGCCCCTTTCCACCCACTGGAAACGATCAAATATCTTTGACATGGGAAAGCTTAACCGGGAGGAAATGGTGGTTATCCTCTTGAAGTAACCCCTAGAGAAGATGAAAATGTCATTGCAAACTTGTGGGGAAAAAAAAGGTTTTCCATTGTCAGCATGTAAAACAGGCACAGGAGAATAGGCACTGTGTGTTTTTTCTGCAATCAGGTTGACAAATCCCTGAATGGGAAGAAAATGAAAGTCAGAGGCAGTTTGCTCCAAAAAAACCCTATTAATTAACTAAGGGTTACAAAGTTGAGATTTAGAGTGATGACTTCTCAAAGAGACAGCGGCAGCACACAGCCTTGAAAAGGACATGAAACATCAATACTAGAACAGTTATAATGGGCTTATAATAAATAGCCTTAAGTTTTCTCCAGTATCAGCCTCTTTCCCCAACCAGCGTCTTTGTCTGAAAGACGATAAGAAAATTCTGCTACACATACTACAAACAAAAAAAACGACAGCACTCCTGTTAGTCACCTTCACTTTCTACCACCAGTTCTCTTAATCACTGCAGGCTAACATAATCCCAAAGTGCTTTCAAATAAATTGTCTACAGATAAAAAGAATTCACTATAATTAAATCACTGCAGATAGAACGAACAAGATCATCTAATGCAATAACCTCATGACACCTGGCCCAAATACAAGGAATGAAGTCTCACTTCCATCATACCATCATTGCCGTCCTTCCCTGTTCTCTGTTTTGTGCCTTCCACTCGGCAGCTCCCTTGGCTGTAACATCACAGAATCATAGAATCATAGAACTGTCTGGGTTGGAAGGCACCTTTAAGATCATCTAGTCCAACCATCAACCTAACTCTGATAAAAAAAACCATCAGTAAACCACGTCACTAGGCACTATGTCAACCCACCTTTTAAATACCTTCAGGGATGGTGCCTCAACCACCTCCCTGGACAGCCCGTTCCAATGCTCAATAACCCTTTCAGTGTAAAAAAATTTCCTAAGATCCAATCTGAACCTCCCCTGGCACAACTGGAGGCCATTCTTCTAATCGCTCCCTCAGTGATGTGGTAGCTTACATTTCTCACAGAAAGCATATGTTATGTCATCACTGAGTTTGTCCTACCAAATCACTGCTGATGCCTCTACGATGTCCCCCTTGACTTTGTGTCACCATGACAGTTGAGATTACCTGAAACTTCTGTGCTTGCTCTGATGCCCTGCCCTCTCGGCTTCCCGAAGAGAGGCACAAACACACAGAAGTAGGGTTTCATCACAAAGAATGAACTCTGGGTGCACTCAGTGAAGACTGATATAGTGGAATTTGTTTCCTGGTTTGGGTTTTCTACAGTTCACCTCCATGCCATGTCTTAATCCTTGAAGAGGCCATATGCCCCCAGTGAACAAGGGTTAAAGGCCCCTAAGGAACTGGGATCCTGGTAATGCTGACTCTTACTGGTACAAGATAATAACTTTGGGAGACACATGAGCAAGCACTGAATTCTGAGCTCAGTGAGAGCTTGGAAACAGAGTAGCTCTATACCTTGTTTCTATGGGTTGTGGGTGTTTGCATCACCAAGGACTCCCAAATCCAGCTGAGTCCTGAATGAAACAGCAATCAGTGTGGTTCAGAAAAACTCGGCATTACCAAGGCAAGATCTTGAGTCCAGACTGTAAGGATTTGGTAACTCACATTGCGCTCAGTGGTCAGTAGGAGCTGTGAGCCAGAAGTCCCTTCCCTGTCCCTCCATGAGCCAACCTGTCCATGATGCCTGTAGGAAGCCCCTGGTGGCAGCCACTTAAACTTCAAGTATCCTAAGTGGGGGTATTTTAGGGGCATTTGCCCCCAAACTGCTTATCTTCAAAGTAAAATATGGCTCTGTAGCATGGCATTGCACGCATTGTCCTTCAATTTATGCTTCTTGGAGGATTGCTCCCAGCATGAATTGTTAGTGGGACCTTCCAAACACAGCAGAACTTAAAACCTGATGGTGGGACACTTCCTTATAGTTGCTCATTTTTAAGCTTTCTTATTCCCAGGCAAAGCCGGAGAAGAAATATGTTAAATTCCTTTCAATCAATGAGTTTCCACGTTTGCAGCGATACTGCCCATAAAGCATGAGATAGAGCGCATTTCACAGTGGTGATAGCCAAATGGGCAGCTGGAAGGTAAGATACTTACAACAGCAGCAGCTCACACATAGCTTAGCAAAAGCTAGCAAAACACCTTCATAATGTGTATGATGAAAAGGAAAATGCATGTTTGTACCTATGCATGCTACAGTTTGTGTCCTCAAGGCCATAACACGTTCCTTTGTATGAGCTACATCCTGAGGTATACAGCCGACGTTAAAGCAGAACACAAAACAAATGAAAATACATTCTCCATCTCTTCACTGAAATGAACACATGCAAAATACACTTAGCTTCTAGTTCTAAAAAAAGCACAGTATTTTTAAAGCACTTCAAGCACTATCCACATTATTCAGCAAAAAGACTCAATATTTACGTTGCAGAATAAACACGGAGAGGCCAACTCCTTCCTAAAAGAATAATAAATACTAACTGTCCTGCTTCTCATACTTTTGTTACAAAGAGCCAGACAGGACTAATAAAAATTATCAGTTTTGGTGAAAGTGGATATTGCTGGCCACATTCACAGACCCACTTGATACCTTCTAGCAGGAAAGTAATTTAGAACTATTACATGGCTTTATTCACACTGACACCGAGCTATATATCTTCGGAACAAGCTCGAACTGTCAGGAATATGGGATGCAATTTGGGAGCTGGTAGTTGTAGTAATCACATTAAAGCTCCTCGCTACTCTGTCCCAGAGCTAAAGCCTGCAGACGCCACACAGAGACATAGTTTTTATGTGTACATATATGTTTATACATATATGTGTTTTATATGTATACACCAATACATACACACATGCAAACACACTTTTGGAAATAAATCTCCTGTCTCAGAGCGTTCTTTCACCTTAGATACCACTCCGAGATCTCTTTTTCAGTTTTCTCTATCAAAATTATGCAGAACTACAGTCCTTCCTGCCTTTATTTTGTTGGGACGCCATGGCGAGTGGTAAATGCTCTGCTGCCACCCAGTGACTTTTCCTGGTATTGCCCGTTTCCCAGGACCATTTCCTCCCACTCAATAAGTAAACCAGGTTTAAAAAAAAAAAAAAAAATAAAATAAATCAAGTTGAATTCAAGGTAGCACTTAGAGCTGTTGTACTTTGCATACCTGTGGTGGCTTGGCCTCTGCGGAACACGGGACATCGCTGCCTCTCTTCACCTGTATGCAAATGGCCCCAGTTCTTTTTATCATTCTGCCAACAGAAGCAAAACTTTATCTGAATTCCCAGTCACAAAACCATCATTGTGCTCTGGCAGTTAATTTTTACTGGTTTACAATGTACTTTCCTTTACACAAGAGATAATGCCAGTGAACCACAGCAAACCTTTCACACAGCTGTTATGCTTTATAGTCGATCAAAGCATTGATTTCGCAGTATTATGTCAATGCCAGACACGCTGATTCCCCTCACTGTTTTCACTCAGGGACTGCTCAGTTCCTTTCTTTGGTCTCTTTACAAAGCACAACTTGTTTTAGTCCTTACTACTACATCTAAATTAAGTTTGCAACGGTATATGAACACAAGACACATCAGGTCTAAGTGAAAGAGAAATGCTGTTACTTCTATCTTGAGATTCACCCCACCTATAATTAAGTCTTCAAACGTTTAAACACTTCAGCATTCCTTGCAGTAAAAATATACGAGCAGAAGGCAGATTTAAAGAAGTGCAAGGAACTAGCAAATCGTTTTTTGCCAATATGTATTTGTACACAAGAACAAGCTGCTCAGCTCTGAAGAATTTGACCAGATTGCAAGGGCAGCAACCTGCACATCTGTTCAAATTAGTATAATTTAATATTTGCAAGGCCAGTTTATACAATGAATTACTTTAAAATGTGGTTTACATTTGCAGGTATAAAAGACCCTGACTGCTAAAATGGATAAATTCTCAGTTGAGAGCTTATTGTCACAGAGGAACCACAATTATAGGTTTAAAGGAAGCCCAGCAGTGCTTGATTTATTTTCACATATTTCATTATTATTTGTGTTTTGGCACATAAGATGTAGTGGGATGTCCCAGCCACCAGAAAATACAGGTTCTAGAATATACACTAAAAGCCTAAAGAAAGGAACTTATTTCTCAAGAACTGTCCGCAAGAAAATTTGATCATTGTCTTAAAATTTAGAGGATGCTTTCAAAACATTTTGTCCACTGCTGCTCTCTGGGGCTCTCAAAGGTCAGAGATTGTTTTGAGACTCATTTGCAGTTGATGATGTTTAACTATATTTCATTCAGATGGGACAATGAAACTGGATTTGCCAGTTTGTAAGACGTTTCACTTTCTTATATTTTCATACGCCAAGCACAAATCAGAAGCATTCCAGGTACAAACGTTTTGGTACAAACAGACGTGTATTTCTGGTAATTCACTGCCTCAAAACATACCTTCTTACGTTTTGCCATAAAAAACAAAACCTGATTGTATTCCAACCCCTTGATTCAGGCCCCAGCACTTAACTATGCTGAGAATGTTCCATTAAGTGCATCCAGAAGTGCTGATCATAGGGCCCAGCCTGCGTGGTTGGAGTCCATAATGGGGTCTTGAACACCCTCTGCTGGCTAAAATAACAAGTAGGGAATTAAAAAAATCCTGTCATGCTCAAACAGAAACAAAAAAATTTAAAAAATAGTATGTAATTAAAAAAAAAAATAAAATAAAGACAATCTTCATATCTTCTTTTAGGATTTAATTATTTTTTTCATTGTTCTTTTTTTTTTTTAGTGTCCTCTTTCTCCTTGCTTCCTCCCTTTCCATAATAGCTAGGGTTGAAATTCAGCTTACAAATACACACTAAGTACAAACTCACAACGGCAAGCCTTAGGTCCTCTCTGTGTCTGTGCTCGCCACGTTCTTTCACTCCCTCCCACCTCCACATTCTCCTGCCCCCAGCTGGCCTGTCCTCTCCATCTCCCTGGAGGTGATGGACACCTTCAGTGCTGCTTCTTCCAGGGGAAAGACTGTCCTGGGCTCCTGCCTCTCCCCTGTGCAGGTGAAAGAGGCAAAAGCTGCCCCTCTCCGCAGCTACGCTTACCCCAGGCCTTCCAGTACTCAGGTGCTCCCACACCAGTGTCCCGCTACCCAAAGCCTACCAACCTCTGCGAGTTGATGTCTCAAAGGGATGTTACAACACCGGGAAGGAAAACTCCTCATATCCCCATTTACTGCTCCCATGAAGCACCAGTCTGTGACTGGGAAGCTCTGCAGATGAGAAACTGTTTGTGCAGGGCTTTCTTAAGCATTGTCAACAGATCACAAAGAGCATGGTATCTGTGAGGAGACAACCAACCAATATAATGAGAGGACCTTTAGAGAAAAAGGTGAGAGAACTGCTGGAAAGAAATCCACTGCCATAGAAGCAAATTAAGACACGTTTGCCAAGGACCACAGTTACAACTTTAGGCCAAATTTACTGAGGAGAGTGGTGTACTAGACATAACGAAATGGCAAACATAGGATTTGGGTTCAGTCCCCACTCCTGAGAGAAATTCTGGTGCCCAAAGTCATTTTCCCTCGGTTCCTTCACTGGAAAGTATTCTTTTCCCGTCTTCTTTCCCTTCATCTATTTTGACCACAAGAGATAGGATTTCTGCCCCTAGGAGCTTACAGAGCAGACTCGGTGTGTCCCCAGTGCCTTCCATGAGAGGCCACATAATTCAGCTTTTTAGAACTTACTCCAAAAGTAATTTTAGAGCACTGTGTCTGACCCACCACCATCTTCCAGAGGACTATTAATTTCTAAGTCACAATTAACCAGCTAACATGACATAGTACAGTTAGAAAGACAGTGCAGGGCTGTGGCCATAACCCTGTAAAATGACTTGAAGCATATATGGCAAAGCAGATTGTCTTAGTGAGAGGGCCTCAAGTCCCACTAACCCCAACACTAAATCCACCTCTGCAGTAACATACTTCCAAATTCAAATAGCAAATTCAAACCTTACTTGAGCCTGAACACCATCACAAGGTACGAGACGATCAGACCTAATGATACAATAGTCATTAAAGCATAGGAAGGTATTTACCTCAACAGTGGAGCCATCACCAAAAGCCATGGAAAAGCAGTGTCAAGGAAGATCATGGGGCGCAGTAACACCCCTTAATAGTAGTCTGATGTAAGGGCACAAGCCAATGTAAATTCGCTGGGGGAGAAAGCAACTCTAGCAATGAAATAGCAGAGCTAGATCCTCACAAATATTTCATCAAGAGTTTGTTCTGTAAAATGATACAAGTACAATGGTCTGTATAGCACTAGTTCTGTTTTCTGGTAAGTCTGTTAACACACTAACATGCTGGTGGCCACAGAAAATGTGGCTGTAATGTAGTTGGCACAAATCTTGCTAAATTCCTTCTTATACAGTGAAATTACATTCCTCACAGTGGGATTCTTACATACATTGATGGGTCACAACCCTTTTTATCTGAATCACCATCTTATCTATATGGGATTTAATTCAACCTTTCCTCTCTTATTGAATTAGATGTGGTCCTGCCCAAACACCTGCTCATGAGTGTCTGGTGAAAAGCCAGGTAACACCTCTCTCTGTGCAAATTGGAAATCACACGATCACACGCGTGAAACTTCAGGGCAGAACTGAATATAAGATCTAAATTTCACAGTGGCTACCTATAGAAAATTCAAGCCTGAACCCAAACCTTCAGCCCACACTTCACTTCCCAATACCTGCACACTTAGGAAGCACAGGAGACTGCTTTACAGATCTCCGGAGGACTATATCAGGGTCACTCAGGAGATGAGAAGAGAACCAAAGACTTTGGAAAACGTCAGGGGCAAAAAGCTTAACAGTCACTGTGGAGGGTCTCAATCAAGCAGATGTTTCAAATGTGTGCTTAATTTTAAAGTGCTGAGTTCGATGGCAGTAGATATTCCAGTGGGCACCAACCCAAGACAGAGTTAAGGAGGAAAGGCTAGTGGACAAAACAGGAAGAAAAGCAGAGCATGAAAAACATTTTTTCATGTGCTTTATTAGTCCACATAATCTACCCAAGAGAGGCCCCAGCAAGCAAGTTAACCTGAGACCTCAACTACAACATGTGGGCAACTTTATTGCCCAACAAAAAGTACATCAGACATTTATGATCTCATTTTATTAAATTCTCCTACTTATAATCACTATTGGGTGTGTACGTGTGTGAGGTTAATACAAAAATTGATACTATATCAGTATATTAACGAGACTAAAAGCTCACCTGCATGGCAGGTGTTGCTGTGGCCACATGCCTGGGTTATGGATTAACCAACTCCTATCAAAAACTGGGGTCTATCAACCAAATCTAAAGCAAGAAAGGCAGGTGCTTTTCCTGCTGATTTAGCTGAGGGCTCCGATTGAATTACGTCAGGGAAGAATAGCTTTGCTTTCTTCATGAAATCTGATTAAAGAAAGAGAGAGGTAACACCTTACACAACATGGTGAAGCTTAAAGGACAATCTGCTCCTCTTATGGCCCCTTCTGCTGGCTACTTTGATCTAAGTTTTATTGTCTGAGTTTAACACCTTCACCTTTGATTTTACTGAGAACTTCTGTAGAACTGCTTTTCTGTACCAAGTAATTGTTCAAGTCTTTTCAGAAAAACCACCAATTATCCAGGATGCTGGAAACTGAACACTTGTAGTTTTGGTGAAATACAAGATTATTCTCACTGGTATTAAACAGGTAAGGGAAGACACATTAAAGACTTAAGTTTTACTTTCTAAGATCGTTACTTAATAAAAAAGAGCACTGGCAACAGCTCAGCACATTGCGTGTGGAACCAGTTCATTCCTAAATGCAAGAAAGAGACCTAACATAATAGAATAATAAAGGCTAGAGCAGCTTTCCAGCTCACCTCAGTAGGATGCTCATTGTACAAGATCATTGTTGTACTACACTACCCAGTTCAATGCTATAGTGTTACAGTTTTGTATCACACACAGAACGGTAATTCTTTTCTGGGAGCTCACAGAAACCAGTCTGATTTTAGCTAGAATCCTACACAATAACCTTAACTTGAAACATAAAATCAAAATCCCTTCTGGTCTTACCTGATGCGACGGGCTGTGTAACGTAATCCTCACAATTTGATTCAGTAATTCCTGCACCCAACCTGTCAACCTGTAGTCATATCAGAGATTGTATTTCACATTACACAGACAAACACCTGCTATACAATGGAACTTGGTCTTAAAAACGCACTCCATTTTTGATTTTGATATGAGCTTCCATTCTCTCAAGTGCTGGTGATCCTTTGTCAGCAAGACCACGCATGGCAATTGGCCTCTTCGAGAGTTTTCTAAATTCAATGTGATGTTGCATGCACTCACCAGCTCTGAAGAGTTCACTCACCTCAAAGAATGAAATACAAGCAGTACAAAGGGATAGGAGGCTAAAGAAAAACTCAAGCACTCCTGAAGTGAGTTTCAGGTCTGACGGAAGCGAAAGGTGAAGCTGTCAAATAACTGCTCTTTAGGATAGTCATCCTGTATTTTTTCCTGTAGAGTTACAGTAGCACCTTAATTACTGGAATCTAGCAGTTAACTTGTGCCAGCCTCAGATCATCCCTACTAAACATTTATTAATCAGATGGCAAATCAGTAATAGTCCTCCCTCCTCTTTTGATAAGGTGGGAAATAAGTAGAGTTAAAAAGTTTAGAGGTTCCAGGATTTCTTCTGCAATTTTAAACAAAGTAAACAAAAAAGTCATAGGCAGTAGCAAAATTATAAACCAATTGATGTGGAAATGTCAACATCATCTTATAAACATACAACTGAAGTTCACAGCTGTTGCAAAAAAAGAAAGCAGTATTGTCTGTTAGCAAAGGCAGTGAGCAGGGACTGCAGGTTTTATTCTTAACTCTCCCACGGATTTCAGGCTCGGCTGTGGGCAGATCACCAAATATCTCAGCTGATCATCTACAGAATAAGGATAGCAATATTTTCCTATCCCAGCAGGATGTTTTCAGGAAAGTGCTTGGGAGGCACTCAAATAATGCAATGACGGGGGCCATGAAAGTATCTGTACAGAACAAAGACAACACCTGCTCAACAGGCTTAATGGAAAAAAGATGACTGAGACTGTTAAAAGGAATATCTAGCATTAAAGAAAAGGACAAGCTGCAATTGTCTTCAACTTACAGTTTGAAGTAAAAAAAAAAAAATCAGCATCATGAAACCATTTTTTATACAATTACTGTGGAAAAAACTCAAAGTATAGGACTAGATATGAAAATGAATGCAAGTAAACTACATAAATGGCTGGAATTGTAAGTCAGAGAAGACTTTTAAGTTTTTTCTTATAGTAGGTAACATGACTAATTCATGATAAAAAAAAATCATTTTGCTGCCTTTGGCAAACAAGTGTATATATGACGGCAGTAACTATACCACAGTTTTTCCTCCAGAATTGCAACCATTTTGGTTTATTAAGAGACTTTTGAAAAACACACATACTTATTATGCCTTGTGACTCTGTTTTATACAGTCTTGAATTTCTTCTCATATTCTTTATGGGAGATAACGATAGGTGACTCCTCCAGTAGTTTGCTGTACACGTCACTATGTACTTAGTATTTGAAGAATGCCATCTCAGCCTTGAGGATTTCTCCTGAACATTTTATCTCACTTTATGCTGGGAAAATAGTACTCTACAAATACAAAAAAAAAGATTTAAATACAGAATGAAATATGAAGTTTATGATTAAGGAAGTCTGTGGATCTGGTGTTTACTCCTGAATTAGCAGCAGATTTCCCATGACCTTAACTTCTTCATTTAGATACTTGGTGATCTGTTTTATCTTTAAGAAAAGTGACGGTACTGCTGGAGGATGCAGGAAAGCCCAGTTCACAGTTTCCAAACACATCAGCCCACACTTCTACAAATTGACCAATGATGCTGAGCATGCTGTAGTCTCTGGACCATCTCTTTTTCTCCTCTTCAGAGTCCAAGTGCTCAATTCTCATTAAAAGGCTTTGGATCCTAAGCTCATTTGGATCCAGTGAAACATCAGACCAATTTCAGTTAACATAGTCCCCAACAATACCACATTACCTTTTTGTGGTATTTTCTACCTGCTTCTAGGAATTCTAGAATCAGTCCCCAGTAATAACTTTTAAATTCATTCATGAAATCAAGTTTGATAGAAGAGCTAAAGTGTCATAGGTGTCAAAGGTAAAGGATATAGAAATGAGTTTAGAGGGAACCCAGCAGAGAGAACTGCATGGAGAACTACGGGGAGTTAGTGCAGGGACCAGGGGGACGCTTGTCAAGAATTAGCAACAGAGCACACTCAGCTAAACCTCATCTTCCTGTTTATAATGGGAAGCTGAAGGAGCGTGGGTTTTTTTGCTCTCCCTACTTGTAAAATAACTTGCATGCTGTAAACATTTGTAAGCCATTAGCTAGAACCAACAGCACACGCTGTAACAACAAAAGCTAGGTTTGTTACAGCCATGGGAATTCTTTCCAGTGAAACCACAGAAAGGTGGGCGGGACAGGATCTCAGGGACCAGCTGAGGCATCACCAAGCAGGGGCAAGTTCACAAACATCCAGACAAAGCTATAGCAGGTGACTGTCAAAACCTTCCTAAAAGGGCACCAAGTGAAAGGGACCAATCTGCGACCTCCCAGATTCCGGTGCTCAGAGTTAGGAAGCATCCCTCACAAATAGCAACCCTTTTTGCTGAAATCTAAACTACACCCAAAATACTAAGCATCTGCAACAGCCAGAGACATCAAACTTAAGCCTTTAGCTTGACCCAGAATCGATATTGTTCTGTTATTAGAAAAAAACATCTTCTAAACCAAAACCTGTTCCAAAATAATGCCACAAACTCTACATTATGTGTGAAATCTGTCCCAGTTGAAAAGCTACGAGAGTGCTTATTGCACCAGTATTTTCAGGAAAAAGAGATGAAGAAATATGTAGTTTGTAGACGCAAAGACTGAAATGCAAGTGGAAATCAAGCTGCTCAACACCCTCAATGCTCAGTTCCAATGAAGTTTCACCTTAGAAATTAAGCATATCCAGTACCTACAGATGATGTTATGTGTCTCTAGAACTGGAAAATAACATCACAACATACATTCTGCATTTTGAAACCAGGCAGTCACGTCCCATCTGCATACAACCTCTTCCATGGGCCCAGCCTTCAACTAGTGAAGATATCAGGAGCATAGACGCTGAGCACAACAGAAATAGGTCACAGGGGGAAGGGAAAAAAACAAACCACAAGAATTATTTCAACACCCCAATTATTTTCATATTTTAAGAAGGAATTTTTTTTTTTTAATAATGCAAACCTCAAATTTTACCCACACACATTCATTTTCCTGATTTATACAGTTATTGCATAAGACTTCTGGTCATTTACATCTTCCAGTACAAGTGACATCAGGTACCACAATTTTGCATTAAATCCTAGTTACACTTTCAGACAATTACACAAATGCAAAACAAAAGTATGACAATTCCCTTCCAAAAGCCTTCTTCGCATTTGTCCAGATGCAAAGACTGCATAATGGAGACATTTGTGATGTTTACGATAATCCCACACCAATTTGTGTTGCTTTGGTAGATTGTAGTGGAATGTATTGGCAAAAAAAAAAAAAAAACCAAAACACACAACCCCAAACAACTTTCAGAGACAAAAAAAAGCAAATTACACTTGTAGACAGATAAGAAGACAGATAACAAGTCGCTTCCTTTTTGGCAAGGCAAAGCTACTTCTCCAAGTATTCAGAAAAGTGGAAAAAATATTCAAGTAAAAAGGTAAAATAGAGTATTGAGCCTCTGTTAGTAAGTGCCAATAAACTGATAGCAGTCATTACATCATGCTTGAAGAAGCAGAAGCCATCCTGACATAAAACCATACTGAGAAAAACAAACCCAAATTTAGAAAAAAAACTGTGGGCTGATGCCTTTATCTACTTGTCATGATATGTGTTCTAAGTGCGTGACTGAAAACAAGCATGGTAACGCCACTGAAACCAGCGCAAGTGAGTTACTGGGTGGATTTTTCTGAAATGTAGAGGAGTGCCAAAACAGAGACAAGATCATGGCTTAAGAGGCAAGATTACAAAAGTAAGGAAAGTTTGCTGGAGTGGCTCAGAGCTCAGCTCAAATTTGTTCTATACATACACAAGTTACAACACACATTTTCCTTGTGCTGTGGAACAAAATATAAGCAGAAGACAAAGAAATAGACAAGAATCACTACACAACTTCTTAATAGTAAGACAGCAATTAAGAAATATGCTTTTGAGCTGAAATGCACCATCACCCCAGATACTGCCTTTCCCTCATGCAGGAAAGAAAGAGAATACGAATGACAAAAAAAAAAAAGGAAGAAAAGTACACAGGATGACTGCTTGGCACTTTTCAAAAATGTTTTGTTTTCTACAAAGGATCAAATAACTTAAATAGTAGCAGCATTTTACGGTCAATTACCTTCTCCAAGCCTTTATCAATACAGAGATGATCACAGCAATGTCCATTTTGGTGATAAGTGTCTCAATGACAAGGCAGCACCCCAAAGGGTAGTTTCATTTTTACTTACAAAAATTGATTTGGGGATTGATTCTATTCTTCATAGTGATTTGCTAGTTATGTGACAAAGATTCAAACAAAACCACCTTTTTTAGAAGAACACTAAGGAATAATGAAAAGCACATGGATGTGCCTTACTGGTAATTCTTCACTTTAGATTTGTTGACAAAATTATTTACCCAAAAAATATTACCCAGGTGAAAGTTAGCAGTATACAGCATGTGGTCATTAAGCCATAAAAGAATGTGATCTTGCAATACTGGTCAAGCACTTTCAGTTCTCACAGACTCAAACAAAAATTTGAACTGCTAAGCACTTTGATTACCCCATTCAGCTATTTTTTCTCCCTTCCTTTTAAGTGAGAGACTCACAGTGATCATGGTGCTACATTCTGGCCAAAGTTCATTCCCCTCAGCTTTTTCATGGAATATGATACAGTGAAGAACAGGACTTGGGAGAAAGTAAAAGGAAGGGGTTCACTAAAAAGCAACATGAGAATATTTACTCTAAAGGAGAGCTCAATTTTACCACACGGAAAACCACGAGTGCAATTGCTCCTTTCAAAGTTGTAACTGCTCTCAAAGTTACCAGCATGATGCAACAAGCACAAACTCTAGATCAAAAACAATGAAAGAGAGGATGTGTGATGTGCGACGCAGGCACTCCCTGTTATTAAGTTGAAATTGATTGTGTTCTGACATGATTTAACTCCTAAAAATTTGGTAAGATATGCTGGTGTTGCATTTCAATAAAAATAGTGTTTCAACTCTCACTACAAAAAGATTAAGGATTTTGTTCTGGTCCTGCCTAATCCATTCATGAATTGCAGGGCACAGCCCTTGCCACACTCGCCTACCAGAAAAGGCAGTTCCATTTTCTTGTGCTGAAGAAATTAGCAGGCTTAGTGGTTACAAAGTTCATGATTTAAAGTGCACTGTCATTTTAAACACACTTTCCCTTCTTAAAAAAAAGAAAATAAAACGTTCTGATACCAACAGTTTATAAAAATAACAGCTGCAATATTCCTCTAAAATTGCAACTTAAAAATCAAGTCAAATTAGCAGGATTCAAATCTTTTTCAAAAAAAGACATGAACCAAAAATAAAAAACCTCTTTCTGCAGAGAATTGCCAAGCAAAACCTTACATGCTGTCCTACAAGCCTCTCTCCTAACAGCACCTCACAGAAAATACGTCCAGTTTCTTCCAGCTGACAACCTCAAGAAAACAGAGGTCTAAATAAATCAGTCCTTCCCACCAGTCACCTACATAACTGCAGGTGTGGGTGCTGGTGCAGTTTTTCCATCAACTCTTCCTCTGTAGGTTCTTCCAAAACATCTCTACAAAGAAAAAGCACGAGTTGTTAGGGGCGGCAAAGGAACTTCTCAGCATTTGTTTTTGCAATGCACGTACTGAGATGCAACGTGTGCTTGTTTCAAGAATGAAACAAAGAATTAAAGTTACAATAAGTTGATGCTCCCTAAAGATGCATCTACTTGCAAGTGATCCATCCTTTACAGATGTGTCATGGAAACCAGCAGCTGTTTTCCCATAAGAAGCAAGGAAGCAATTTCCTGCGCACAGTACAATACAACTGAAGGTCAGTAGATTTGTTTTCCTGAAAAAACTCCCAAATGAGAACATGTTCCCAATGCTACTATTGAATATCCAATGTGCTCCAGAAGTTCCACTTGTGCACGATCATCAAGTATCAACTCACCACCCACAATTTCATAATAAGCCAAGAACATGCATCACTTTCCTCATCTTCCTTTTTCTTCTCCCTCTCAGCACAGTCCCCCTCCCACCAGGCCCCCCAACACCTCTTCTCCCATCATGCTATGGGCAGAAAGCATATAAAGGTTAGGCTTGCAAAACAGCTTAAAGCAGACCTATCTAAAGCATTCCCTTAATTTCTCCAATTAACAGATGAACCCATTTGCTTCAGAGGGAGGAAATAAAAGACAAGCCTTGTATCCTCTTGCAGCCTTTCTATAAAACAGATAAAAAAAAGGTAGAATGATTGTCAAGCCTAATTCCGCTCACCTGAACATTAGTTCAACTGTCCTCTGGTATTCGATATCTGACAGAGGCTCTCGATGACAGCGACGGTCCCACTTGTGAATAAAGTTCTGGAATGTAAAAGGAACAGGAAAGAAATTAAAGGCTGCTTCTAATGACATCAAAAAAAAAAAAAAAGAGGTTATATCAGCTCAATATGTTTGGGGGTAAGGTTTAGGAGGGAGGTGAGGTTTGTTTGTAACAGAGTGGTAGAGCAGTGATTTATTTAGGTATCATCATATTTATTGGCTGCATGTCACTACTTTATTCAAGCTTGTTGTTCAGGAATTAAGTAACTTTCTTATCACACACTGAAAGAACAGTAGAGCAGAAGACAGCCCTGCTGCCTTCTACTCCCAGCAAGGACTGCCTCCCCAACATAACTGTGTGAACTACCCTCAAGAGCTCACCTGCTTTGCATTTTTTCCTCTTTAAAAACCCAACCCAAATACACTCTTAGTCCAGGCATTGCGACTTAAACTCAGCTTCTGGTTTTGTTGTGTTCCCTTATCTATTTTGAATTACTCTGACAAATCAATACTTAGGGAGTAGACAGATGGCCCAGGCAAAAAAAAAAAAAAAAAAAAAAAAAAAATAGTGACATCCTGTTCTCCTGCTACAGAATGCTACATTTTGGCTCTTAGAGCAAACTTGGGCCACAGTCATGAGGAGGTAAGGAGGTAGAAGACTTCAAAGGATTAGACTCCAGCTAGTACAGGAAGTCTTTTCTAAAGCGCTCATAGGCAAGCCTGAGGCTCATCATGAGACTGACACCTAAGTTTGTGTCTAAAAGTTTGCTATTCTGTTTAAAGCAGTAAATTTTAGTTCCGATGCAGTAAACAGCAAGAGCATCTCCATAAGAAGTTTTCATAGGTTTTAAGATGGGGTGAAGTGCCCTCTACAGGTACTCGGTTTCTTCCATTACTTAGAAGTCTACAGTGATTAACCTGGAGGAGATGGCTATCATGAACATTCCCTTCACCATCAAAAATTCAAAAGGTATTTGTATTTGCAGAGAAGTACACATTCATGAGAAACCAGCAGTACTACATGTTCACGGCATTGCTTAAGTACCTACATTTCCACAGCTTCTTTAAAAAACTCTAGAGGATGATCTCTTCAAAATAAGCAACAAGTTTCATTCTTCTAGTGTGGAACTGAACATGGGTAGTAATTCAAATTGGGGTAGGAACGAACACAGGACAACCAAACCAAACAGAAATGTAAGTTTTAAGTGCGAACTTCATTTGCTGACAAATCAAAACGCAAAAAGCCTGCAGCTTGAATAACTAATGCTGAAATGAAATGCTAATGTACAAGAGACAAGCAATTTTATAATACCTAGAATATTTTTCATCCTTACAGAGTGAGCTATAATGACAAATGTACACACCCATTGAAATGCAACCAGGTTTGTGACAAAGTTGCAAATAAAATATACAACTGTCCAGGAAGAAGAAAATGCTTCCTCAATATCTCAGGGGAAGGAAGGCAAGAAAACTGATTAAGTACACACACAGAGAGCCAACATACTTTTCCCAAAAAGTTGTTGGGGTTCTTTTCATCTCCTGTCATCAGGACAGGAAATCAGAACCTGTCTTCGGGATCTAATATGAAATAAACACACTTCCTTACCTCTAGAAGTAAAGCTACGAAGAGATTAACCCAGATGACAGAGGAGATCAACCACCAGGCTACAAAATAGATTTTAGCCCACCTGCAGATCAGATTAACAGACAATAAGTAAAGTAGACAGTAAATAACCTCAGCCTCAAAATGACCAAACAGAGCCATGAAATCACAGTTTTCTTAGAAAGATAATACTACTACTGTCTTAATGTAAAAGGAGGTCTGGAACAAATAAAAATAAAAAAAAAATCTTAGCCTTTCATTAAGTTAGCCAAATAGACTTGCTTCCCCCACTTAACATACCAAATTAAACTCTGAAGGGACAGAAGTCGTACTACTAGAAGTTGTACTGGATCACAGCAAAAGATCCATCTAGATTACTGTCCTCTGAGAGTGGTCAAAAGTGGAAGCACAGGAAATAATGCAAAAACACAGCAAAATACCTATGATGCTACCCCCTAAGTGCTCTCCCAATCTCCAACCATTTGCAGTTCAGAGATTTCTTGAGCTAGAAGTAACTTCCATTCATTGCAGATCCCAATGCGTTTCTTTCATGACTTGTCCAGTCTTCACCAAACCACGTTAAACTTTTATCACACACAACAGCCTGTAGAAGAGCATTCCACAACTTAACTACATGCTGGGTTAACCAGCCAAGGATCACCAGAACAACTCACACCAGAGACTATCCAGTTCATCTTTCAAACATTCCCATCAAGTAAATAAATTAAAATGAAAGATAAGTCAAAAGTTTTGAGTCTACAAAAAAAAATGTTTATCTGTAGGGAAAATACAGAAGCACCCCAAAATTAATCATAGCAATTCACTAACATCTCACTTCTGCGAGATTGGCTCTACAGCAAGAGCCACCCACCCAACACATGCTGCAAGCTCATTAACAATCCATCCACTCTTTTTTGGAACAAAATGACTACCAAGCCAGTTTCCAATTCCTTCTCAATGGGACCATGGCTTTCATGGCATCCACCAAGTGCTAGACCAACCATCAAGTTACACAAGTTAAAGAACAGTCATGGAGTACTACTTCCTATATACCTGAACTGACCCAAAAGAAAGGTAAGTGGCACCCCTCCTACCAGATGGTAGGGCTGTGTGTATAATTCTTGTTCAGTTACCTTACGAGCTAGATTTATATGGGACTTTTTCAGTATTATTACTTCTACTTACGGACTTGAATATCTTGAAAATGCTTCCAAGAAGACTTGCCAGTTGTTTACCACCATCACATCCCAGAGGGTCACCACCGCTGCCTAAATAACACGAGTAAAACAGAAGTTGAGTGGTTCCATCGCACACTTAAGCCTCAGAAAATGAGGGAAGAGACAACAGAGAGGGAAAGAGAGAGAGAATTCAATGATCAGACTCACAGCAAAGTCATCAAAGTTGTTTGGCCAATATTCCAGCTGTTCATAGGTCCCACACTGCAGAGTGCTGTTATCGTATGTTGTATTGATAGCACTAAAAGAGAATTAGAGGCTGATGTGAGCATAGCTTTCTACATATTATATATTAAAAACAAGAGTCTTGTGAAAGCCTTGTAGAAAGTTGTCTATATGGGAGGAAAACAACAGAAGACATTTAAAAAAAACAACTGTTAAAGCTATATAGCAGGGTAAAATTTCAAGCTACAAATAAGCATTCCTGCAGTTCCAATACAGCAAGAAGCAGCAGGAGTAACAGATGAAAAAAGCCTGTTTGTTTAAAAATTAAAAGAGCAGCGGTTCCAAGAACAAAAAGGGGGAAAAAAACCCCAACCAAACAACTCTGAAGTACTGAGTTGCAGATGCTTTTGAAAAACAGATTCTGAGTAATGATGTTTAGAACGTTACCTGATATTTCCCATGGGAACAATGGCACCTTTAAATAGCATTATGCCAGTTATAGCAAATGCATAGAAAACCACCTGGAAGGAATATAAGCAAGTATTAGTTTCAAATATTTCTGTCATTAAACAAGAAAACAAGGCAATTAACATGGAATTCATATTAGTACCACAGCTGAAGGAATTGTGTCAAGAACAATGCCTGAGGCTATTAAAGTGAATACACTTCTCAATGTTTGTATTACTTAACTGTTTGCTCTTACTTTTTAATATTTTATTTAACTTTCAGTTGCTAAAAATGCATTAAATCATTTGACTTTATGACCTACTTTATTTTTCTGTGTCTCAGAATGCTGACTTTTAACTATCAACACTGCAGAATAGTGACTTAAAATGAAAAAATAGTACTTTTCTTTACAAGGAATAATCTAAATATGTGGGGAGCTTTCTGCTAGATTCAGCGAAAATAAGCTTTTACTAAACTTAACTGAAGGACAATACTAAGTCAGTATTTTATATTACATCATCAACTTCTTTAAAAATGTTATATTGGTCTAAAAATAAAGGTTTCAATACCCAAAGGATTTGAGAACATCTGTCTTTTACTTGTTAGAAATGCAAGCCTCTTTTTAAAGAGATACCTTTCACAGTCTTCAGCAGTTGCCTAGGTGATTTTGCAATTTTTATCCTATAAAGATTGTTCTAGAAATAACCTACAGATTCACTCCTCTGAGTCATTTGTCCTAGAACAGCTTGAAACAAGCTGAGTCTTCAAATGAAAATGTCATTAGTCATATTCCTGCATTTTGCTACAAAACAAACCCAAGAGGGAAGTCTGGGAGGAGAAGAAGAGAGACAGCTCTGACCTATGAGCCACAGCACTTTGAACACTACTGGAATAAGTTGAAGCTGAGATTCCACAGCCTGCCAGAAGATGGGGTATTTGGCTTGACAATAATAAAGTTAATTAAGGACATGTCCTTAATGTCCAGCATTAAGGACAGTTCATGCGCTCCCAGGGTATTTCTCAGTTTCAAGAGCAGCTTCCAGTAGCAAGTGTGACTTGCACAGCACAATGGAAGTTGGTACCAACTCAGCTTTGCCCAAACTAGTATCTTTATTTCAAATTGCAACATAAACCTTTCCAGACTGCAACCCAAGGCCCCTCCCCTACAGGTAAAAGCAGAGATTAGTAATGACAAAAACAGGTATTCTGGGTAAAATGCATGCTAAATATATAGACTAGAACAACTTGTTAGACAATACCTAATACACAGCAAATCCTTGGTCTCTAACCATTACTTCAACTTAAGGTATCCTAAAAAAACCACAACTAACAACAAAGCAGCCACCCAGGCGCTCATTTGCTGTACCAGGAAGACATCGTTGCAAAGCCAGAAACTCAAGAGTTGGGAAACGCAGGATTTATGTAACGGACATCACGCATTTTGATCCATCCCTTAATGACATGTTTACAGAGTACATGCTCTACACAGACACACCTAAACCAAGATGGCAGAGGCTTTTAAAAATCGTGTCCAAAAGTGCCATCTCAAGGCCTTCTCAAATGAAAAAAATATTTAAAGTTGTTTTGCTATTTACTTTAACATAAGCAAGCCAGGGTAAGGAAAACGAGGCTACCTTTAGCATCAGATGAACTTTTATTTGAAACTAGAATATCCAGTCTGAGGCAAGCACTCTGAGGAAGTTTTAAATAATCTTTGGAAGACACTCCTGAAGGAAGCTGATAAATGAGGCACTGTCACTGTGCGCAGCCCATAACAAAACCAGCAGTCTGTTGCAGCTTTGCCAGATGTGTCCTGGAGAAGAACTGGCTGACTGAAGCATTACTGTTAACGGTGACTGTCATTCAAAGAACCCGGTTTACTTTATGAAGACATGCTCTTATTATACTGCTAACTGTAAGAAAGGAAATGACAATCTTGCATCATGACTTACCACAAGGATCCCTGCAAAGGCTCTCAAGTTTTTCACCAGATCCAGCAGTGTAGTAACAACCAAAGCCATGAACTAAAACAAAGCAGAACTTTATATGGATGACATTCACCCCACTTCCAATCCATATCATTTTTACTAAAAGGACAAAGAAATAACCAAGCAGGAAAGTGAGATATATCTAAAAGCAGGTCATCCTTTATCCAGTGATACCACCATGAGGTACTTAAAATGAATGAACAATGCTGTGGTCCTCCTCATACACAGACATTACGATAAGTTTTAAATATACACAGGCACTGTGACTTAAAGGGCTATATGAGTAGTAAGGCTAGAACTGGAAAAAGAATCACAAGTGCCCCACAGTGACTGCTTCATATTGATCCGCATAATTTCTAGTCTACACTTTCCACTGACATTATGACCTCTGATTACATCAGATATTTATGGTTTATTGAACTAAGATACAAGTCCTACACCTGACATTAATTTGGGCCTAGCTTTCAAGCAAGTCTAAATGCTGGATTATAATAAACAATCGAACAACTCAAAGTGATTTCAGATTCAAGTACACGTATTCTGGTGGAAATACACATACTGGGAAAATGGAAAAAGGGATTTGTCCTAAATAGCCCTTCACATGATCAAGATGTCCAGCAGTATCTAGTCAAAGCAAGTCTATCACCTCCTGAGTACACAGTTCTTCAAAGATATCATATCCACTCATCTAAGTCTGAAGCACTATGCAAGTTGCACAAATATTTCTGGATGCGTTTTCCCACTTCAGAATACCAGCATCAATCACAGTGACATCAACAGAGCTTCCCTGTCACCTCAACACAGAGAACCAGCTAAAGAGAGAGTGAGTTTGTGAGGTGCTGTGCAATAGTCGGGACAGTCAGAGCCGAGTTCTAATCCCACTCAGGTGCAAGAGAATTGCAGGCTACTGCACGTTATTCAAAAAAGCTTTAATAAAATTTGCAGTTTGACCAAAAAAGAAATTAAAAATGTGGAGGGATAAATAAACACCTTCATATTAGGAATAATCCGCAGGAACCTGAACACAATTAACATGTTCACCAATCGCACCATATCCCACAGGGATAACAAGCCCATGAACTCGGGTCTCCTAGGAAAGACGGAAGAAAATAACAAATCAGAGAAACAGCCCATGACAAGAAAGACACAGTTAAATCTACTGGGCTGCAGGTAACTGTAAATTCCCCACAACTTTTGGTTAGCATCCATGGCATATTAAAAAATTTGGGAAGAAAAAAACACCTTATATGGGTATTCCATGGATGATATGCATATACTTCAAACGACAGCCTGAGTTTTAGCTGACTTTTACATTGGCATGTTGGATGCTTCTCTGCTGGAAAGGTGGGCAGGTGGTGGGGGACAAAAGATGTTAATGAAAAAAATTCCTTGGTAACTCAGATGCTAAATCATGGTTTACATCACCAATATATTCAACTCTAATAAGAAAGTAAATTATTTAAGACAACGCTGCACAGGATGCGTACTCTAGAATAATAGTCACATTTTAGTCCTGTTGTGAAGATGTTTAATCTACAGACTAAGCATTTACCAACAGCACCGTAAGCAGCATCAGGATTTGGAATGACTCATCCAGGTTACAATCTGTTTGCAGTGACTGACACAAAGATCTAACAAGTATTACTGGTGCTTCAAGATACTATTGTAATACAAATGATCGTCTACATTCAAGAATCAAAGGTCAAAAATCAAACCCAAATATAACCAATTATAAATTGAATCATTTGTTAATGCCATTAGATTGTTTGCAATTAATATCCTTATGGCAACCCTTGCTTTTGAGCGATAGGAGGGCAAGAAGTGTTAAAAAATAAACCCATTTCTAGCAGTAACATCTATTGGGTCTCTTTACAGATACTGGCATAAATTAAGATAGGTTCTTACTTGCAACATAACAAATATCCTGAAAACTTAGGGAGAGCCAATATCTTAAGAATGAGCTTGTGTAAACAAAGTATTAGAATGTGTTATAAATCACCCCTGAAAGTAAGATTCAGGAAATCTTCCAGAAGTCCTTTGCTTTCCTCTGCTGTTGTGGTGGCAGCTTTCAAATTTTAAGAGACAATACAATGATTTTTCTGTTTGTTTGTTTGTTTTTGACACTGAAACTAAATCAAGATAGTTATTCAAGAACTGCTTGAACTTAAGGAAACCAAAATACAACTGCTTGCTATTCCAGTATAGGTAAATAATTTAAGCCCATGGGAATATTTCTATTAAATTTTACAGCACAAAACAAAACTCAGACTTCAATCTACACACAGGGCTAAAGGGGCTTCACCAGCTGTTTAGGAATTCATATAGTTGGGTTTATGGACAATCTGATGCTAAAACATACTAGGTTAGTAGCTGGTTGTATATGTTGGACTAAATTCCTTCCTGCATCTTTAGTAAGCATAGGTCTGCTAAGATTTTATTTTACATCAGATTACAAGTAATAAAAATGCATTTCTCTCAGAATAGCTAAACAAAACTCTAAATTTTAGGAAAAATACAGTCATTTTCTTTTACTTATCCATATTGTGTGGCCTCTAGTAACTAAAAGAGTGAGAAATTCTACTAGGTTTGGTAAATTATGGACTGGGCTGACAATGACAGTGAAGGACATAAGCATGTATGAACATGTACAAACATTCTCCTCACCCAGCCCAGATACCGAGCAAAGTGCAAGAGTTCACAGAGATTACGTACCAACCAGGATGAGGAAATCCGTACACAGCAAAAGTTGCAATCTCCAAAACCTTTAGTTAGGGAAGAAGAAAAAAAAAAGTCAAAACCCTACTTTGTAATTCTTAGTTTCAAAAATGACATAAGTTTCTTGACAGGAAACACTTTCAAGAGCTTTAAGCTGCTAATTTGACTCACTTTAAAGTTCTGAAATTGTCATATTTGACTAGGTATTCCCCAATTAATACAACGTATGCACATAATCCAATAGCGACACATAGAAGGATATACAAAGAATTACATTAACCATGAATTTGGCCTCCTCTGCCATATGGGTTTCAGGCTTTTATCAAAGAATGGCAATAATCTTCTGCCACTGTCTTCTTTATTCAATAAGGAAGGTGACTTTTAGCTATGTAACAGACTTCCTTACGTAAGGACTCCAAGAGCTGAATGTTTGCAGATAACATTAAATAGGTTGCTTATAAGAAAGCTCACCTTTCCCATGAATTTTAAAGAAAACCACCTCCAGAAAGTAGACACTGAAAGTATTGTGTACACCCAAAACCATTCAAGCCACTGAAAACTCGGCATACGAGTGCTGAATAAAAAGCAATTCTACTAGCTCTTACAGTTCCCAATCATCCTAGTCAAGAAACCCAGGAATACAGAAGTTAAAAAAAAAAAAGCTTACCAGTAAAATTACAGTCAGAAGTCCATCAAATCTATTGCTCGGGTATGACAAGTATCTTTTCAAGCCCATTGCTAAGATTTTCAGCAACATTTCCAGCAGGTAGTATAGGATGAAGAAGCAGTTGATAGCCTTCACCCCCCCAAAAATAATAATAATTAGAATTATTGACATCTTGGGGAACAGCAGTAATTGGAGGAATACTGTTGGATCTTACCCCCAGGAAGAAGTCATCTCTTTCAGAAGGCTGCTTATCTGCATCCATCACCAAAACCACCTTAAACAAGAAGAAATATTTTATGAATCCACTGCTTTACTGCTGAACAAAACAGATTTTCAAGCGCAAGAACTGTCTTTTCTGCTTTGCACAGACCTTTTCAAGCTTTCACAGCATATATTTTTTAACTGCAGGTATTCTCTAAGACTTTGTATGACTAAAGCCAAACATGGACATTTGCTGCACAAAGTGGTTAACACAACAGAGACCAAAAAACAAAAACAGAACTAAAGTTTGTAGCAGGAGGGAAAAACACCCAAACAACCACAAACCACACACAAAAAACACCAAACCAAAAAAAATCCTTTTTACTTACACAGATAGAAACAATGTTTGCAAGGGCTACAACGTTCCCCAAGTAGCCAAAGTAGGGATGGCCAAAGGCAAACTGTATTTTCTGCATAAAATGGGATTGGTACTCTGGGCTGGGAGGATGCTGAAAAGAACACAAAGGATTTGCTAAGACACAAAGTTTATAAACATTTTAATAATGATGCAAGAAAAAACACCCAGTCTCAGACTGAAGAGATAGACCTTTCAAAGAAAAACTTTTCAAGGCCACATGCTGATTTTGACATTTCAGTAGAAAGGTACTTTCAAGCTCTGGCTATTAGCAGCAAGAGATCATTTCTGATTAGCAAAAGGGTTGGCGATTATGGCACAATACAAGATAACGGCAAAGAAAGGAGATAATCCAACCTTTCTCTAACTCCTATTCCTCATTTCCTTGTAATGAATCTTCCCATTAAACAACATACACACACGGAGCCCTCATCCATTTAGTCTGGCCAAGTCACTTCAAAATGCTGATAGAACAACCAACCATGCATTTTGCATATTTAACACTCCCTGGCAATCCCAAACTAGTGCTGTAAAAGCCCCCAAAGGGATGCCATTTGTGACTGTAAGAGCAATCCATGAACTACTTAAAAATCAATGACACTTGATCACACCCCATGTTCAACATGTTGTGAGGTTTGTTTATACACTTCAAAGCAGAATACTATCATCTATTTTTGTGCGAGACCGCCCTCAACTTACGATATTTTATAAATGATTGTTAGATACATACTTGCTTAATGGCATCTTTGTCTAGTTCTTCAAAGAGCTTCTGAAACTGAGGAGCTGACAGCTGGTCACAGGAGCACATTTTGAGTGACTTCACATGAAAGAGAAACATTCAGGTCAACATCTGCAATAGGTGCATCTTCAAAGATGCCAACACCTTCAGACTATCTTAAAAGTCTAGGAATAGAGATAGAATACAAACCCACACCAAGGTATTAGAGCGAGTTTCAGTATTACTTCGCTTTAACGTAAAACTGCCACAACTGTGGGATTTGTCTCACCTTTTTTATTTTCCCCTCTCTGGGATCACACGCTGCTTAAGAAGGAGCATCCTCTTTAGACACACTTGAATTTTAGTCTCATCTAGTATTGCCATTACTATGTTATGAGCCAAGGAATGAAGACACTATGTCAGTTATCACTGTCTGCAGAAGTTACTACCTGAAGGGACGGAATTATTTCACAAGTTGTGACAGGGTGAAGACACTTCCATAGTGTGCTAAACACTAACTGCAACTGTAGCACACTCAGCAACAAAAGAAATAGTAAAAAACCCACCGGCAACAAGAAGAAAAACTAAAATTTGGATTTGTTTACTTAACTAACAATGCAATGGACAGCTCAGCAAAATTACAGAGCAGGGTGTTTATTTTCAGGCAACTCTGTTTACACATTCCCTATCCCAAACAACAACAACTGGAAGCAATACATGGATACCTCTTCATTCCACTTCCAACCTTCACGGTGGAGCAAGCCAACTGCTGATACTATAACTATCAGCTCTGAATTGTCACTTCCTTTTGGCAGAAGACCTTAAAGTATGGACTTGCAAATCCTGCTGAAACATTCTTCTCAAAATGCAACATTACTTTTATATAATTTTTCTGAAATCACGCTAATAATTTCCACGTCCTATTAGAGCTAAATAATTCCTCTAATCTCTGAAAATCATGGCATGAACTTCAACATTAAGGCTTTAGTTAAGCAAAACCATTCTCCCTGTAGCCTGATACAAGTATTAATGCCTAGAGGGAGCAGCACAGCTAAAATACAATAAAAAAAAAAAAAAAAAAGACATTTTCAAACAGTAGAGGAAGGTCCCTATAGAGAGCAGCTCTAGACCACAGTGAGAAATGCTTTACTACCAGAGAGAAAATAAAGCAAAAGAAAAAAATACCTCTGCAAAACAAGACTTTTCATTACTCTACACCTCTCTCCAGGTGACTGCCTTCATCATCACACCAACCAAAGAAGTAGCAATCTTAAGGTGAAATCCCTGTCTAGAGCCTGGTTTTGTTCTGAAGAGCAAAACAAACAGACACAGAGCTGGGCCTCTGTTCATAAATAAAGCAAGCAGCATAAAGCAAGCTAAACTGAAACCTACTATTCCTAGATCAATGGTGTGATTAAGGAAATGGCAGTTTCCACAGCTGTCTCATCAGAGGGTTCAATAGTCACCAATATAAAGACTAAGAAAATCCAGTTCTTACTCTCATGATGGCTTGCTTGCAGCGAGAATCCATTTCAACTTTCTGTAGCACTTGTTGTAAGGCCCCAACGCTGACGTACGACCTATTTAAAAGAAAACAGGATGGGCCCTGAAACAGGTAAGTCTTGATGACAAAAATAGCTGTTCCAAATGCATTCCCGCCTCTTTCTTTTTTTGAAGAGCAGATAAAATTAGAAGTAGAAATAAAAAGGAAACTGACCCCGTAAGAGTCCCAAACAGTATGTTATAAACATCCAGTTAAAGAAAAAAAAAAAAGATGGGAGCAACAAACTGCCATTTTTCAAGAAGTAAATATATTAAACAAGACAAGATGGCCAAAAATCTGCTCTTTGCTCCTAGGTAATCTACTGTTTCAACACTCTCCACTTACTGTTGTGCATTAGTAGGAGCCTCTTTCAGGGAAGAAAGCACTTCAAATGCAGCCCGGATTCCCAATCGCCTCCTGAAGAGGGAGGACTGAACCGATTTCTGGACAGTAAAAAGACCACAGAGGAAACAATTTACTTAGACTAGTTTAAAATAAATCCAACTAGATGATACAAGTAAGACTGTCAATTATTTGCTCAGCCCTTAGACAACCTACTGCAAGCCTCAGAAATAGGCATATCTGTTCAACTAGAATAATTTTTGAGGAAGGCAAGATACTATTTTCTTTCTCTCACCAGCAAAATCCTCATCATTAGCCACTAGATCTAGTTGTCCACCGGGCCTAACTAGACAGACACTCTGCAGTCTAAAAGGAACACCATGAAGAGTCATAGGCTGAAATCAGTGAAGCCCATTCCTACCAGAAGGGCTTAGAGAAGATCAGGGCTACCCAGCTCCTCACGCGGTACTACCTCCTACGGTCAGATATCCTGATCCTCTGGCGCACACCCCAGATTTGTGATTAGAGATCAGAATAGGAGACTTCCCTAAGCCTCGCTCCCTTCAAGAACTCCATGTACGAGAAGGAAGGAAGCAAACAAACAAGTCTCTGGAGTTCAAGGTTTATTTTTAATTCTGGATTGAACAGGCATATGCCTGTTCTGGAGACAACGGCAACCGCAAAGCTGGAGTATTCACAGAAATTCATACTACTGTGCAAAGAAAAGAGTCAGACAGCTTGACCAACTCCAGCTTCTTGCCAAAAAGAAGAAAGCCAGAGCCACAGTTTTTCATGCCTTTGTTTTTTTTCTCTCCATAGTAATCACTTTCAAACTCAGCTACTTTATTGGGAATCTGATTATGGCACACTCTCACATGGGAAAGAGGAAAATTGAGAAAGAAGGGAAGAAAGAGAGCAGGAGGAAAGGATTACAAAAATCCGTCTTTGCACATATTAGGTTTAAATACCCCTCTTGCACAAGAAGATGGGGGCCATTCCTTCTGTGTAGTACTGCCTCAGGCTTACTATCCAACAAACTCTATCTTCTCTCTGGAGCTCTAGTAGAGCAGCTATTATTTCACTTTAACACCCAAGCCCTCAACTTCACTCCTCTGAAGGGCAGAATGAACTATAAGACTATGTAAGTAAGAGGAAGGAACAAGTCTATATATAAGTAAAGGGGGAAGTAAGTAATGAAGGAACTATAAAACCATATGGAAGGGGGAAATCACACCTAAAAATCAAAACCACCAAGTTTCCCCTGTCACTAAACCTGAAGGAAACTATAGGCATGAGAAAAGACCAGTTGGAACATATGCAAATGGGAACCTCTGTTCATTCCAAGCTACAGAGATCATCACCATACTGGAAACAAAGGGGAAAAAAGCTTAATGTACAGCCCAGAGTTTTAGCTGTCAGACTTCAGTGCTCTTGCATAGCACTACCCTGAGTCAGCTTTACCAAAAACATTACTGTTGAGCTGTGAAGTTTTATAAAAATATGCCAGAGGAGAGTAAAAAATGCCTGTGGAAGTGAAACTGCTGAAGAACTAACCCAAGAGAAAAATTTCACCGTAGGAGTTACAAAGCTCAAATTAAAATCTCAAACAGTTTGAAGATGGCACCTCAGCAAGATCAAGACTCAGCCTGTTCTGAGTAGCAAGAGACTGACAGCTCCCTTTTGAGTGATGACTGTCTGACCAAGATTTAGTTGTCTGCCATCAGTGTGATAACCATTAAAACCTACCCTAGCACTGTGTTATTTCTACTCATCTACTATGTCTGTTAACTGCTAAGTGGCTGTGGTGCACCTTGGGTTTCTGTATTCATTGCTGGAGATAAACCCAGTTCTGGAGATCTCCTGCTGCATCCATGCAGCCACTTCCTTCTGCCACCTATCCAGCCAGTTACTTCTTTTTGGAAAGTCACAAATTTAACCTCTTGGATGAAGTAATCCCAGGCACAAATACAGGCTGGGGGGAGAATGGCTGGAGAGCAGCCCTGAGGAAAAGGACTTGGGAGTGTTGGTGGATGAGAAGCTCAACATGAGCCGGCAATGAGTGCTAGCAGCCCAGAAAGCCAACCACATCCTGGGCTGCATCAAAAGAAGTGTGGCCAGCAGGTCAAGGGAGGTGATTCTGCCCCTCTACTCGGCTCTGGTGAGACCCCACCTGGAATACTGTGTCCAGCTCTGGAGTCCTCAACACAGGAAGGACATGGACCCATTGGAACGGGTCCAGAGGAGGGCCACAAAGACGATCAGAGGGATGAAGCACCTCTCCTATGAAGACAGGCTGAGAGAGTCGGGGTTGTTCAGCGTGAAGAAGAGAAGGCTCCAGGGAGACCTTACAACAGCCTTCTAGTACCTGAAGGGGCCTACAGGAGAGATGGGGAGGGACTATATCAGGGAATGGAACAATACGACGATGGGTAATGGTTTTAAACTGAAAGAGGGGAGATTTAGACTAGATACTAGAAAAATTCTTTCCTGTGAGGGTGGTGAGGCACTGGAACAGGTTGCCCAAAGAAGCTGTGGATGCCCCATCCCTGAAGGTGTTCAAGGCCAGGCTGGATGGGGCTTTGAGCAACCTGGTCTAGTGGGAAGTGTCCCTGCCCACGGCAGGGGGGTTGGAACTTGATGACCTTTAAAGTCCCTTCCAACTCTAACCATTCTATGATTCTATAAAGTACATTTTATTGGAAGTAACCAAGATGATCTTTTGTTTGACTTTGTCTCTGTTTTCTAAAATACTCCCACCTCAGCACATTATAGTTCCACTCAGATTGTTTAACAGCACTATCTCACACACAAAACAAAAGATACTTACGCTATTTCCTGCTAAAGGAATCCAGACTACACTCCGGTTGAAGACTAAACAACGGGCGTACATAATGCAACAAAGCACATCACACAGCTTGTTAATAAAGGAAAAAGAACTTTTAGTGATGAGTTTAATCATCACCACAGATTGCAGGCTCCTTGAACAATATGCAAAAGTACACTTAATTTGTCAGCTTTTATTTCTCTAATATAGACACCCGAGTCAAAAGAGGTCATTGTGTTACACACCAGAGTCACATTCCACAAAAAGGAGAGAACCACATATGATTGGGCATTTTCTAGAAGCACATTGAAGTATTACACAGATGACTGGCATTGCATGGAAAGTAAGCACAGATTCCTTTTATTTGAGGCCAAATACTAGCAAGAATAACTAGTAGGTATAACTGGCAACTGCTTCTGCTACGAGTCAATCACAAGGCTCAAGTCCATCTTTTAGAGGCAGGAAACTGCCCTAATCATGCTGACATCACACCCACCCACCGTGGTAAGGGTGAAATAAAAAATACCAAATGTGAAGATATTTTAGTCAGTGATTTGTTTTCATTGAAGGATTCTAATGTTGTGCTACTCAGAGAAATTAAGTGCTAGGACTTGCAACAATAGCTATTTAAATAGTATAGCAGGTTTTCTTCACAGAGACCGAGTTTAAGTTACTTCTTCACTTGTCCTCGTTCAATTTTATTTTTCTTTTTCCCCCTATAATAGTGGATGTTGCAGATCCCCAGCATACATGGAAGGTTACAAGCAGGTAATTTTGTCATGGAAGGGGATCAAGCTACAACAGCAGAAGGGGAGAAGTACATACATTAAAGAACCTTTAATATTTTTAAACTGTATCTACAACCAGGATGGGCATACTGCTTTAATACACAGTTGAAACTTTTAATACTCAGGGCTTCACAGTTTTAAGGTTATGGTAGAACACAGAAGTTAGGAATGCTTTACTCACCAGAAGGTATCCTCGAAACTGGTTGTATATTATTGCTGTAAGCAAGTTCATCAGAAACAAGTTGCCTATTGGAAAAAAAAGAGGCAGTAAGAGTTAGTGAAATACACATCTGCTTCTTAAAGAAGTTTCAATGTATATAATAAGATGTAAAATTTAAAAAGGATTAGTTTTCTTGTGTTTGATTTCCAAAATGTTTTTGATGTTTGAGTATAATGTAATGTACCCATTCCCCTATGATACATTACTGAAAAAGCGCCAAACCATAAGCACCTTCCATGAAAATTACCTTAAAAGATACTACACAGTAAGTGGAAGAAACACAAAAAAGGAGAAATTTATGATTAAACTTCCTAGAAAAATAAAACACTCTGCGGCTGGTATGCACAAGTGTCAAAGTTAAAGTGCATTTAAATTACTGAAGACAAGAGGTAACTTACCTAATACAGTGAAGAGTATGAAGAAGATCGAATATGCTCGATTCTTAGAATATGCAGGGATCATCACTGTATCAGATTTAATCAAACAGGAAATAAGAGTTTAATGCTTAAGTTGCAAACTGGAGACCTCTATCAATTTTTGGCTAATGGTAAAAGCTCTTATATATCTCCAACTTTAAAGCAGAGCTATAATTATACCAAAGTAAAGGCAAGAGCCAAGTTACTAAAGGCATGAAAAAAATCTTTACATAACCTTCCTCTGGCTGTACTAAGAACTGTCAGCTGAAGGAATGGTTACAGTAGTCTGAAGATAATCTTACTCTATTATTCTTTTAAAAGAAGAGACGCAAGAATTATTTCTGAAAGCTTTCTCACCATCAGGATTGTTTGCAGTAGTTAGCAGGACCAGCAGTGATGTCAGTGAATCTGGCAAATTCCGGAAATACCCCACCCACTCCTTATCCTGCTGGCCATCCTAGTCAAAGAGATGTTCACTGTTAGAGAAACACTGAAGAATCGCTAAGACTGTCTGACCAAGGAAGGGGAAAAAATTTAAAAACTATCTTATATACATATATAATATGTATATATGTCATATATATAGTCAATAATCAATTTCTTACACACACAATCAAAACTACCCCATGAAAAAAGCACAAAGGCAAGCATAAGAATTAGGACAATGTGTAGGAATACAGTGCAATCACTTCACTTATTAGCAGCCATCTAAAAACATAAGGAAGAACAACAAGCTAAGACAGACACAGAAGCTCAATATAGAATTTATGTCTAGCTAGCACCTTAGACCCAGGAAGAACAATAATGCCACAGACAGACAATACAGGAATCTGAAGCCACCTTTGATTGATACAAAAAGCATCACCTCTTAGCCTTCAAGTGATACTAGTGTATTGAAGATAAAAGGATTCCCTAAACATGATTTAAAACAAATTTTAAAAAAATCACAGACTAATACCATCTTTAGTCACAACTTGCATTATAAAAATTAACATATAGTAGAAATGGCCTTCTTTGTTATTCCAGCTATAGCATGCTGTAGCTCAGCACAGACGGACACCTCATCACCCTGAATTGTACAACCTAGGACTACACTCCAGGACTTGTCCAGAAGCACAGTACAATTTGAGGACAGTATTACAATAGGTCTTGTCTACACTGAAGAACAGAAACAAAACAGCTTCCTCAGGAACGAAGAGGTGCCTCAAAAACTACCGCTACTACTAGCGTACTCACCGAGGGCAAAATGTGTCTCTCACTTCCTCTTTAACTTCCGAATAGAAAACTTGACATCCTCTGAATTAGTTATTTGCACAGAAGTTACTACCACTACTTGGAACAAAGGTTTTCCCCTTTCTCCAGTTATCCCCTTACATACTCAGGGTAAGGGGGAAAGGGGGTCTGTTTAATTACAGTAAGATCTACACAGAACACAGCCAGACAAGTTTTAGGTCTCTTTTAGTACATGAAGATGTACTTAAAGTACGATTGCAAAGATATTCCTTATCTTATTTTAGAGGAAATAAGTATTTACACAGATAAGAGCACACAACATAAAGCAATATGCTATAACCAGCATTAGTGCACATTACGGGAGTTGTCAGGCAGGTGGAAAAAAAGGCAACTGTTCTGATTTGAAAAGAACAAAGATTCAAGATGTACAGTATCATAGAGAGCTTAAACCTCTTGGGGAGGGGTATGGGGAAAGCGAGAGATCAGTGCTACAGCACTCAAAAGTATTTGCAAGTACTTTGGTGACTAAGGTCATCAAAATTATTCTGTGGCTTGGTGGAAACATCAGATGATCTGCTAAAACTCTGTTGGTGTCAGAATTTTCATCAAAAACACACTGGGAGGTTGATCTTGGATCATCCACATATTTATTTTTCCCCCCAAGTTCAAGTAGAGACAGCTAAAAAAGACGCAGAGTGCAAACAATACAAACATGAATCGTGCAGCACAGAACAAACAGGCCTTGAATCTGCTGCAAAGACTGGACAAATGTACCTCTAGAGGACATACACAAGACAATGCAAAAATCTAGAGGCATGAGTTTCACTACTAAATGTATTTTTAGAATATGCTTTCAGCATTTTGCCTTGTTAGATAAAATTAGCTTGTATGGGTATTAGACGAATCAAAAAATGAAAGACTGCACTGTAATTTGTTATTTTTCACCTAAATGTATACAAAATTGACTGGTTCAGAAGTACAAATTATATTCCCATCTGCAGGGAAAGCTCATAACTGGAATTAGATGTGACATACAGAGATAATACAAAGATCTAGCATACAACTAAACAAAGGGGGGGAAATATTGCTCCTCTTCTAATTTCAGAAATTCTATAACAGGGGGATTCAAGGAATTTGCTAATCATAAGGAAGACCAGAGGCAGGCTCAAATGCAAATTGCAGTAGGAATGAAGGTGCAAAACTGAGATTAAGGAGAGGATTAAAATTACTAGGAGAAGCACGCAGCAAATCTTTGTGCTCGTAGGAACACATTTGTGGAAGACCTTATAAAGTAAGGACAAAAAAAAATAAACCTGAGTATGATCCATTAAGATACAGGAAGTTTAGGAGAGAGGGAACGTACCAAGAGCACTGGAACACAAAAGTTATTTTAACCACAAAATTTCAAATTTTCTTTTCAGAAGCAGGAAGAGAAAAAACAGATGAAGAAACAAAGAGACCAGAAATCAAAACATCGCAATAATGCAGGCAAAAACCTACCAAGGTATGGCCAGGGACACCAGTATTGGAAGATAAGAAAATACAGAAGAAATTAAATTTAGCACAAAGCTAGATAAGGAAAAGAGAAAAGAAATGAGTGATAGTATAAACAAAAAAAGTGACAAGATTAAGAGCTTTGGACACAGATCAGCAAAGGTTTCAACAAAAGCAGAGAAAGTAACTCAAAGGATCAAATTGGAGAATTGGATAAGGAAGCCTCTTGTATAAACAGACTTTCAATTTCACACCTGTGACAATGGCATCAATACCAGTAACATGCAGGACCATAAAGAAAGATGTCTACCACATTTTAGCATGGAACGATCTAACTTGGCCCTGAGTAGCTGAGCTAGACTAATAAAATAACAGCAAGGGAGAAAGATTTCAGTTGTGGAGTAGGAAGGAGCACTATCACTTAAGCAGCAAAGCACAGTCTGGAAAAAAATTCTCCACTAAAGGATAAAGAGATTCTAACGCTATTCTGAGGGGGATTCTAACGCACACTTACAGAAACAGCACTACACATGGATAGTATGCACACATTAAATCTCTCTAAATGGACTTTAAACCCATCCCAGTGAGTTTGACAAGGTAACATGGCCTTTTCAGGGGAAACAAGTTTCACCAGTTTGATTATAAAACTAGACATGCAGCAGATATGCAAGTAAAGAAAAAAAGAAACCACCACCAAGATCTATCAAAGCATAACTATAACTGGTTACCTTTGTTCGAGCGAACAGCAGCATAGCAAACATGGTAAAGAGAGACAGGTGAACAGCTAATAGTAGAACAACACTGTTGGAAAGAAAACATATCATAAGCATTAATACCAACTTTATCTTAGTCTTTATATCCTTTGCTAAAAATGCAAAAGGATGCCATTAAAGAAAGCCAGGGGTATTTTTAAGAAGGTCTGTGGAATTAATAGAAGATAATCTAAGCTTTGATTCAAAACAAGAATCACACTTGTTCAGGACACCTCAGAATGAGCTTAGACAGTTGTGAGGTCAATGAGATTCTAACACTTGTTTTTCTGAAGTTATGACCATTTTTATACCCTCCAATTAAAACACATTTTGGGTTGCATACACCTTTGATTCTCCTGGGACTTGGTTGTTAAAAAGTAACAGGCAAGGGCAGCTAGTTCTATAAGCTGTGCAGACACATGACAGGAAGTGATGTCTTTCAAAAAGCATCATGCTCTCTGGTTACGATTTCACCAGCGGGGTTTCCAGTTCAACATTTCTAAGGACAGTAAAATTTAACACATATATTGCTAAAACCATTTAGAAATAAAAGAGCTGAAGTAAAGCACTCTGAAGATGTAAAGAAAGAGGTATCTTTTTGCATGGCATTCATGACTAGAAGACAAGTACTGTGTCTACCCATACCTCTGAGAGGCCACCTTGGAGAAACTTGGCACAGACCTTTGCCCAGATGATGCCTCGGTTCTTCCCTTACAAAAGGGCCGTATGTAACATACACAGAATTAAAAAACACCACTCAACTAGCATCAAAAAAGCTTATTTGTCACATACCGAGCCACATCATGTGCATTCCTGAGAAATTTTACAGGCAAAAGGAATCAAAAAGTTAACACAGCCTCCATCCATTACTACCCGATGTCACCAATCACTCTAGCTAGACCATCAAGAAGGAAGCTGCTCAGATGTCACACACCAGAATACTAAGGGTATTCTTGCTGTGAAATTATATTTTCTATGCTAATACCTACCTTGCCATTTCAGGCAATGTGCTGTTGATACTTTTTAATGTTTTCTTCATCATAGAAGAATTCTGAAGGAGAAAGAAAGGACGAAGAATTCTTCTTATCCTCACATTCTGCAAAAAACAACGGATCAGATATACGTGGCATTAATATTATGGGAACTCAGTATTTTTAATACAAGTTTATCAAAAAACACTGATACACCTATCAACAAAGTCAACAGTATAACATTAAAAGGCTGTGCTCAGAAGCTAAATCTGTCCCACTGAAGTCACAAAACACACAAAGATTTTATGAGTGCCTCATTAAAAGAATGAGAGATTGCTTTAAAAATGCACATTGACATTTCAACAACCTCATCAGGCCACTAATTATAAACAATCTAACTTTACTGTTTGGTAGACATAACAAGCAGGTCAATAGATGGCATTTGCATATTTTCTGCCAAGGTCCATTTCAAGAAGAGAATAGCAAGGTTGTTTTTTAAAAAACAGATACACATTTTGAAAATAAGTGCTTGATTTCAATTTTCAGCTTTTTTTTTTTAATTTTATAATTAAAGGGCCTGCTTATTACTCAGCAATTTCTGCCGCTAGCAAGACTCAAATAGGAGATTGTCTTTGTTTTCCATAACATACACTAAAGCAATTAAGCTGTTTGATTCTTGCATTCAAAACAGCCTTCAAGTTATTATTGTGACTTATCAGCTACTTCAGGTATTTCAGCATCCTATATTTTAGGACCAGCCTTCTCAGGACCACACATTAACAGAAAAAGATTAAAAAAAAAAAAATAAAAATCACTTTCTCCCTTATTATTTCTTTGTTCGTACAACCCAGCAGTTAAACTGCTCCTTCTGCCATTGCTTTATATAGGAGGCTCCTGCTCAAACTACATGTCCACTCTCACACCTGAAGATTTTACAGTCAATTCTTTCTAAAACATACTTCCCATGTTGTAAGCACAATCCTTCTTTCAGCCGCATTATGTTTATTTGGCTTGAATATGAAAAGGACATATACATCTTTCTTACAGCTAGATGCTTATAAGCTTAACTGACATGTTCTTTCAACATTTTAAGATAATATTTTTGATACTACATCACATCCTGGTCAGGAGGAGACTGCATTATTTCATAAAGGAGGGCATTTTTAGATCCGTTTCACAAAACTGACATTCCTCTCAGGACATAATTGTTTTGAACACAACCCAGCTTCATCTTAGAAAGCAGTTGTTAAACTATACAATTACTTTTTACTTATACATCACTACATAGACCCTGCTGTTGAATCAAGTTAAGGACATGATTCTCCAACTGTATGACAACATCGGTACTATGCAACCAGAGTTTTCTCTATATTGTTTGACTGTTGACAGACTATAGCAACAAAGCTTTATTTCATTTTACTAATGACCTCACATCTTATATTAAGAATCAAATGGAATCGCTCGAGAAGCCATATTACACCACACATTTCCTGTGTTTCAGTGTGTTATCTGACTATCTCACCCTCCTCCCTTAGTTCTCCAACATACCACATACGCCCTGCTGACTATCCCTTTGCGGGTTCTGCTCCTCTGCCGCTCACCAAAACTAGAGCTGCTGATTGTTTCTGCAGAAAGCAGTTCTTACCTCTGTGCAGAAAAAGCTCAGTGATACAATCCAATCAGTAAGGGAAACAATTAATGTCAGTATATAAGCCATTAGCCACTTATTTTTCCAGAATTCTTCCCATCCAACTAAGTAACTCTGTGGAAGAAAAAAAAACAACCACCAACTTATTTTAATAATAAATTCCAATACCCTAATAAGTCAGCACCGATTGTTTCCCAAGAATTTGTAATTTCACATCAATGCTCATAAAGAGCTCCCTGACATCCAAACAAAAATACACTGATCAGAGACTTTTTCTACAAGAACTAAATAAAGGTCAGTAAAAGTGAGTGGTGCACACAGGCCATGCAAGAGGTATCTTTTGAATGCAAGAAAAATGTCCATTTAATAAGCATATATAGAGAAACGAGTATCCAAAGAAAAGTTCAGTTTCTGACTATTTCTATTTTGTTTAAAAGAACTGGCATATATTTGATTATTACGTAACCCAATTTTTATAGCTTAATACAAGCAGCTATTAGCTTAGCAAAATTTATTAGGTTAAGAAAAAGCAATAATTTTTTTTTTAATTGAGAAAATATGCACTCTCTCATTTCTCCTGAAAGTAAGCTTTTAATACAGCAATGCGATCTCAACATGCAAATCCAAGATTTGAGTAACAGTTCTAAGACATTTCCCAAAATATAAAACCAAGGGAAGCCACACTGACTGCACCTACTGAGCTGCCCGACACGCCTAGTATTTCATTCAGTACCAGATGAACGCAATGCTCACCTTCACAGATACATCCACCACGAACACAAGAAAGCAAAGCAGCTCAATGCTTTCCGTTAGGCCACACGGAGGATTCCACGCAGGAAGGCGGTATCGTACATCTGATGTGATAGTAAGTGAAGACGGCTTTTCGATGAAAGCCAAAGCCAGGATTACAGTAATGGTTAAGCTCAAAATCCTGTTTGGATAGAGATGAAATTAAAAAAACAAAACAAACAAACAGAAAAAAGACCACCACCACAACAACAAAAAACAAAACCCACCCACCCCACAAAAAGCAAAAAACCAAAACAAAAAACACCAAACCCACAAAATGAGTCAAAACAATAAAAAAATACTTACAGTAAAGCAATTTTCTTAGAAGTAAACCAAGCTTTGTAAAATCATATTTAAGACAAATGGGTTAGACCACAAGGCAGCACTTGATTAGTGTGCTGTTGCCTGGGTTAGGATAAGGTAACTGCTGACCACCAAATAACCTGAGGTGGTGTTCTTTTGAAACTAACATTACAAACAATCTTGCTACTATTTAACATGTTTAGAAATAGAAGCTTGGAAAACTCTAACACACAGTGCTGTAAATCAGACCGACAGTCATGCAAGAGTCCTATGGCTGTTCCAAAGAGCCATCAACATGGTCACACTTTCATTTATCTTGTCGCTTTCCACTTCTATCATCTTCACATGTAATCAATGCACTTGCTTCCTACAGTAAGTTCTCATAAAAATAAAAGTACAGCTACCTATTTATTTAACACAAAAGAATTATGAAAATTGTATTTTTTTATATAAAGATTTACTCCTAAATGAAAAAGCAAAAAGAATACCAAGTTCTTACCACTGGCAAGTTCTTGAATAGTACCATCGATAAAGCCCCAGGGATTTGGAGTCCACACGGTGATTTATAGATCTATACTGAAGGCAGAAAGCAAAAAGGATAATTCAAACATTACATTCAGTCTGTCTCAAAGACAAAGATAAGTTACCAAAATAAATTAAATTCTAATCAACAAAGCTCAAATCTTCAGACAATTTCAGTTTCACAATTAGATAAAGAAATTGTTTTACAAGTTATTAGTTGTTGAAGTGTCAGTCACAAATGACCATAGCTGTAGCCTACATATGTGCAATGGGAGAGATTTTAATGACATTTTCCTAATCTAAAGACCACACAGTCACTCAGATAATCAAACTGTGTGGCAGTCACACAGCATTATCATCATTATAAAAACACAGCATCTGTAATAATTCAGTGCTTATTCTATCTGCTCGCCAAAACGGTCCACCCTTTTAGTTTACCTTTCCAGAATTCATTCCATTTTGTCTCTCTCTTCCAAAAAGCCATAAGATTCAAACAATTTAATTCTGAATATAAGAGATCTCAACATAGGTCTTTAAACAAAACATGTTTTAAGTTCAAGGAAGTACCCACACTTCTTCAGAATGGGTCTGCTTTTGCTTAAATCTGTTCAGCCCCTCCCTCCTCAGCAGCTTCTCCTGGGCTGCTGTTCCTCTGTCTCTGCTGAGAAGTATCTGCACCTTAAATGTATCTGATCCCCAGAAATCTCCCAACCAAAAGCTGAATGCAGCAAGAGAGCTCAAGAATTGCCCTCCAGCATTCCCGCTGCCTGCGACTAATAACTGGGAGATAACAGGTTCTGGGAACATGCAGTAACAGCCAGCAAAGGAGAGACAAAGACAGAATGAAGACTTTCAAAGTTCAGCTGAAGCAAAAGAATTCCAGCTTCCTGCTCGAAGCTAGCCTTAAACTCTACCAGCTCTTAAACTATGCAAGTAGTCAGATTTAGAGGCAAATTACAGGGCTTGCTCAGATAGTTTCTCTTAGCAGTGAGGCTAGTCAGCCTCAAAGGAAAAAAAGACAAAAGAAGAGCCTCCAAAACAAACCACTACAAAAAAAATCCCAACAAACCCACCACAAACCCCAAACCAAAAACCACCCCACAAACCAGCATCTCTTTTGACGACCTTGAAGAGAATTATAGAATAGTTTGGGTTGGAAGGGACCTTTAAAGGTCATCTAGTCTAAATCCCCAAAGAAGACACTATCTACTTCATTGAGTGGAAAAACCCATGTTTCTCCTAGGCAGAAGTTCACTGAAACTTGCACACCACAGGAATTTGGAGTTCTGATTTTACTTTGTAAATCCAGATGATGTTATGTAGAGGTTGCCTGAACACATAGAAATGTAAAAGCTAACAGAATGCATGAGGAATATCCAGCACAGGAAGCATAATAGCTAACAAACAAGTTATATTTACCTGTATTGCATCTTCAATGAATACTATGGCTTGGTTTATATGAAGGTCATTATCAGCTCCAATACCTGTAAAGTTAAAAAGAAACCATTTTCCATATTTTGGATAAAGCCTACAGTTTTCTTATTAGTTAACAGAAGCTCCACAACTGTGATTCTCATGATAAAGGGCACTATACATACACAAGAAGTAGCGACAGCTCCTGCCACGTGTACTCCGTCAGCAGCACCATGCATTAAATTAAATAAATAATAATTACCTCAAACACATCATGCATCTTTCTGTATTTTGTGATAAGGTTGTCTCTTACTTTTAGCTTAAGTAGTTAGATTACACGAGTAGTTAAATAGCTATCACAAGACTGGAGTAATTCTATACAGAGACAAGTCCTAAGGGAACATGCATTGCAATGGTGCTTCAACCAAGTTATTCTTTGACAAAGCGTACAGTCAAGTGAAGCTGGAAAAATCGGACACCAGTATTCTAGGCATTTTTACTTTTGTTTAATAAAGATACTGAGGTTTAGATTGATCTCATTCTCTCCAAAACCAACAGAAATCCCCAGTCAGATGAGAACACAAGTCCTTTTTTAGTTTGTTCTGAGTTATTATTACCATATTAAACAGATTGAAGCTCAAGACAGAAAGGGGTGAAAGTATACAAAGCAAAATAAAATATCACAAAATTAGTTACTATGCAACATTTCAAAACCCATTACTAGAAGTCCATATGAAGATATATACATAATGAGTAAATGGCAATCACTTGCGTCCACTTGAATTAGGACCTTTGAGTAATTAACCTGGCAATTAAGCCAACAAGAGACACAAAAGCAGCTAAGGCCAAAATGAGTAAGGGAAAAAAAAAAAAAAAGAAAAGAAAAAAAAAAAAAAGAAAAGAGAAAGCTGACAGGGCTAGAGACATGAAAACATGTGCTAGTGTAACCTTCCCACAGAGAGGAAGAGGCCGAGGAACACTTCATACCGTCTCCTCCCAGGAGACAGCAATCCCAGTACGGGATACAATGAGACTGAGTCAGTCCCAGTGCTGGCACAATATTCTCCAGGCTCCAAGAAACGCCAGAAGCACCACTGATCTGAGTCCCAAACAATTTTATGTTCCACATGATTCAGTGGCATCAATTTTCTACAAAGACTGCAAACAGTTTTTAAATGTCACCGTTTATCCGAGCACAAGCAACAACACAGTTTTGTACTGATTTGGATATTAATCAAGAAAGACTGAGCACAAACAGGAGACAAGCTCGGCTCATGCAATAAAGATCTTATCTTTTTCAAGACACGACACACCAGCGAGACAAAAATAAATTTGTTTAAAGGAATGGTATTAGTTAAAAGGATAGCAAGGACAGCAAAAGCTTTAGATTCTCGGAGCACATAACACAAGCCTAGCGTTAATCCCAACTGTTTTGAAAGGGCAGAATCCAAGACGTTAATATAAAAATAAAACAGGGAAAATACCTAGAAATGTTTACTTCAGCAATTTCAGTTGTTTTGGTTACTTTCAATAAAAACAACATGTTTTCCACGCATGCTACTGAGGATATCCAATTTACTGTGAAATTCTTAGTCACCGCAAGTGACCCTTAGTCACAAGCGATGACTGAAGTACTGCTTGCTTCGGGTGTGCAGGACCTCCCTCAGACCCCACTGCACTTTTGACACCCAACAAACAGGCAACAAAAAGAGAAGGTTCACGTTAAGTGATGTGATACCCTGAAAATAGAGAACCTGAGGTCTCCCATGGACCCCTTCCTGGGGGAAACGAGAAGTCAGACCTCAAATATGCAGTGAGTTAGAGAAAGAAAAAAACACAAAAACTGTCAGCACCTTAAATGATAAAAAATTACGAAAGAAAATAATCCAAGTCTCGGGCTGCAGCAGGGCAAGGTTTGCACCCAAGGTCAGCGATAGCAGCTCGGTGCCTTCATCCATACAGGGCGGCCGCAGCCGGCCCCGCAGAGCCGCCTCAGCCGGAGCTGCTGGGACCAGCCTCCGCCGAAACACCGGCACACCCCCGCCGAGCCCCGGCAGGCCCGGGGGAGGGTCCTCCTCCAGTACCCGGCCCGCCCGCCCGCCCCGCTCCCGGGAGAGGGCAAGCTCTGAGGGAAAGGGGAGACCGCCACCGCCCGCTTCAGGCACCGGCTCCCTCAGCGCCGGGCCCGGGGGACGCCGTCGCCGCCGCCACCACCACCACCTCCCGCCCCACCGCACTCACCGTCCTCAGCGGCGGAGCGGGCACCGGCCCGCCAGAACCCCCGCCCCGCTCGCCAGCTCCGCGGGGGCAACAGCGGCTCCGCCTCAGCACCGGCTTCCACCTCCATCAGCAGCGACCACTGCGCTCCCTCACTCCCTCCTTCTCTGCGGCCGCCGCCGGGATGGGACGGGGACGGGGCGGCACCGCCCGCCGCACGTCACCAGCAGCCGGGGGCGGGAGGGAACCGGGCTCCTCCCGTCGGCGCCCGCCCCGGCCCGTCCCCCCGTCCGGGTTCGCCGCCGGGAACCGGCTCGGGTCACGGCGCTACCCCATGACAGACTTCTCCCTCTGACGGCGGATGGAGCACCGTCTGCCGCCCCGCCACCGCCCGCCGCCTCAGGAAGCGGTCGGGGGTTGGTGAAAGAGGTGACTAAGTCTGTAGTAAAAAGTGTTGGTTCTTCACCCGAATTTACGAGGGCAGATCCCAGGCGTCCTTACGATTCTTAGAAAAGTATCCCTCGTGAGGAGTTGCAGCTTTTTTACCTCACGGCAGCTATAAACTCGGTGTCCTCTGCTGAGGGTGCCTCTAGGCCAGTCCCTGCCTCAGGGAGAGCTGCGGGGGCCGGGTTTAGGATTTATTGAGGATAATGATTTATTTTGCAAGGATAGAAATTACTGCTTCCTGCTTGTATTCACATTCTTAAATAATCATTTACATCCCTAGTCGCAGAAAGTACTTAATTTGTGTTTAGGCACCCAGGCACCTCAGAAGCAACTACAGACTTACACTACTTTGATGGTTAAAAGATGCTTCACTCTTGCTACACTCCCCCTTTTCTCATAGTCCCCTTCATACACACTTTCTCTGTTCAATTTCATACAGCTGCAATTTCAAAAGGGTAGATGTTGGGATAATTTGACAACTATACACTATTTTCTGCCACATACCGGGAGCTATGGCAGCATAACGATAAACAGGAAAGTCTATCAATCCATCGCTTTGGTATTCCAGCCTGTAGGTCCAGCCTATACTATTTAATCAGCAATAGGGTAATTTTCGCCTTCAGCTACAAGATTGATGGGTCAAAAAATCCCTGTTTTACACTAACCTCTAAATTAGTCAGGGTAAAATCCAGCCCTTTTGGGGAGCTTAAGATAAAAAGGAAAACTCCATGACAATGCCTTTAGAGTAATAGTCATCACTAGTAAAAAAAAACAAATATCAGCAGCTACGTGTCACAGTTACTTCCCATTCTCAGTAGACAGCAAAGCACTGATAAAATTTGAATTATTGTTGATAACAGCTGAACTAGAGGCATGAGATGGAACAGGTACAGTGAAAATTTCAGGATGGTAAAAGGAAAGTAGGGGTGGGCTAGTATGATCTGTATTCAGCATTAGCAAGTAAGAAATAAAATGCAATCTGCACACATGCTGTAAGTGCCACTGCTAAGAAACATGAGTGTTCTCTCGCTAAGTGTCTGAAATATTCAGGATGACCACAGTAACAGTGAGCACATGTAAACAGTGTATTAGTTTTGCAGTTATTTTTTATTTGAACAAATGCAAATGTTTCCTTCTCTTTTCCTCTTCTGTGATTGCCAGGAAAGAGAATCAATAACTTCAGGAAGAAAAAAAGAAATATACAACAGATTCCTTAACTTCTGATCACAATTCATCCTGGCTGGAATGGGAAATGGAAGTGCGCAACAGACGGTGAAGGAAGGAGAATCTCAGCTGGGGTTTTCCTTCAGACAAACATAAACATCCATAGCACCAGCAACATCCACTAAGATTACGTTAGCTACGTATTTAAATGAATAACATACAATAAACTGACCGAGAACAATGCAGCATCTTTTACTCCATGTGAATCAACTCCTTCTGGATTGTGGAAAACAAATGTGGAGAACATGCCCTTCAGCAGACATATTCCATTAGCACAATGTATGACCGTTTTAACAAAAGTCTCACTTGGTCTAAGCTCCACGGCTGTCGCAGTTATAGCATTGTTTGCCCAGAACCTCCGAAATGCGTTTCTAGTTTCCCCTATTAAAAGTGCACCTTTCAAATCAAATTTTTTTAAAAAAGCAATGGAAATGGCCAAACATTAAATGAACAAGCAGAAAAGGGACTCAAGTGAAGGAACAAGCCTGTCCTAATACTTTTTTTATTGTTCTGCAGCACTGGACACATTTAAAGATCAGTCAAGTCATGAAGTTAAAATAACTTTTTGCAACGGCAGGTGGAAGGTGGGTAACATACTAATTAAGCTCAAAGGAAGTTATACTTCGTTCTACAATATTCACTCCATTTCCAGATGTTTTGCATGCAGCAAGCTTGATTCCAACAGTAAAGGGATTAAAGTCCAACCACTCACTGATGGCATGATCAGTGGTAACAGACGACACAGCTCCTGGACAAGCAGCACCACAGCATACAGGAATAACAGTGGCACGGATACCACACGTGTGTCCTCTCTATTCAAGATACTATGCATCAGAAGATAATTCTTATTTCAGGTAGAACAAGTTACCCTTACACATCAAAAATGCCAGGAGGGAAAAGACACCATGCCATCTTTATTCAAAATCCTTAACATACAGCTAAGGATCTTGGAGAGAAATAAAAATTAAACATTCTCTTGAACATCCTGATGACATAGGCATTACTCTTCTCTGAGAAAATTAAGTCAGAGATTTTAAAGTTGATTATCACAAGTAGATGCAAAACAAGAAGCTGAACTGTAATTTGGATCCCGCTAACAAGGGGATTACCCAAGTTAGACATGCTTCCAACACCTTGCTGAATTAGACCTAGATATTAGATAAAACAAAAAACATGTAAAATAAGAACTGAGTCAATTAGCATTATAAAATTACAAGTTTATTGCACAGTAAAATGAGTTTTTCCCCTCAGAATGCACATGCCAGAACTGTTAACATTTAATCTTTCAGCTGAATGTTACTCAAAAATCATACCCAAATTAGTAGAACCAAACTTCATCTTTGTATGTGCATACACTTTCACAACAGACTACCCTGCATTTATTTATGGTTGATGGGCTTATCCAAATATTTTCCATTAAAGACAATTAACTCAAGTAGTTGAAGAAAATTCTTAAATGGTTCCTTAGCCAAACTACCATTTAAGTATATTGGAAACAAAACAGGGAGTCAATAAAAAAAAAAAAGGTCTTGATTACACATACTGTTTACCATGGTCATCTCGAAAATTGTTTGGGTCATCTCTGCTCATCGTCACAGTATATTCCAGTTTTGAAGATTCTGCTTAGCAAATTAATTACCACAGTCAAACAAGAGAGCAAATCAGTCCACGTCTTCAACTAGGGTTCCTTCCTTTTTTTCTAGCTTGGATACCTGCAAGTTAAAAGGAAACTGATTCAATAGTAAAATTAAGTTTGCACTTGATGTCCCCTGTCTTTTCAGGCTTCCATCACAAAACAGTGTAGAGCCCAGATTGACTAGGAACTGACAGAGGGATATATAAGCTCTAGGGAACAACTGAGCTGAACAGGCCTGTTAGTAGCAGTCAAAAGAGAAGGTCAAGCTTTCTTCCCACCCACCCCCTTAGTCTCTCCCTAGCTCATGCTCCCATCGGTTCCTAGTTTTTATCAGTTTGGTGACTTCATTTGGCTAACCAAGGAGTGAGCCAAGCACCAAAGCCATCTCAGAAGCTGCAAGAGACAGGAAGGGGAGACAACACTGTCCCTTTCAGTGACAGCTGTCAGATCAGATGAGGACATAACCTGGAACCCTGCCCATGACAGAGAGCCTGGAATAATTAAAACAAGCAGAGGAAATGCTTTCCATGCACACACACACACACAAGTTTATAAAACCGGCCTTCACTGTTCTTAAAACTTCAGAAAAGGAATTATCTTATATTAAGCTAAACTGTTGTTAAGACTAACAATACAAATTGTTTCATAAAGGATTCCACAAGCTCATGGAGGACAGACCAAGAGCATAAACTAAACATGATGTTCTGCACATTATCTCTAACTTTGGAAAATTTAGTTCTACGTTCCCCCCAAATCTATGGGGTTATATAAGGAAGGGTTGTATAAATTCCCTGTTCTTATGTTCTTCCTTCAGCATCTGCTACTGGTTGCGAAAGAGACACACAAAGATACTCAGGTTGTTAAATCTTTTGGTTTAACCAAACACACCTAATCTTGTGGTATGACCAGTAAGCACCGGAAAAAGCAGAAGACAGACTGCAGGTACCTAATCCTTGGGGGCAGGTGTGCCAGCTTTCCTCTGAGCTATGTCACAGTTCCTTCCAATTATGCCAGCTATTAAAATCCCAATTAACATTTTGGCACCTAGAAATAGTTAAAGTGCATGCTCTGACCACACATCCTTTACCTCAGACGTAACTCAAAGGCAGAAGCTACAGACAATGCTACTAGAGTTCCTAGGGGTGTTCTAAACCACCAGAAATTTCACAACACAGGTGGAACCTTCGGCTACATAGAGCTGAATGACATTAAAACTCCAAGGGCAAATTCGGCAATTCCCAGCAAACAATATGATCTCAACCTCCTCTTACCCCTGTTCCTTCTGCAGCAAATTCATAGGGAATTTTGCACAAAGAGTGGATAACTAAATTGCCTTGACTCCACTACAAACGTCCAAAGTAGAAAAGTACTCTCCACAAATCCAACAGATTTCTGTTGGAAATTAGCACTCAAACCCGCTTCCCTTTCCTAATGAGCTCAAGCTGTAACATAACTCAAACCCGGCATTACCTAACTAAAGGTGTTTTCTGGCAAAACTATATCATTTAGAGTTTATGCTATATTTTCACAGTCCTGTTACTATTGCCAGAAAAACCTTAAGTGCAGATTAAGTCCCAAGAGCATAATTATCAGTGAGACATTGTCCTACATAGCGATTCTCTTCAGAATTACAATTGTGCTGAATATGCACAATAAGTGGAAACTCTTACAGTATTCCCTTTCTTGTATAGGGCAGATTTGACTCACGTTATTGCAAGTCATTATTTTCCAGTCTTGCAAAAAGCTGTCTGTAATAATGAGTTATCGGTTCAGGTTACTGTTGCCTACATAAGATTCTTCCCCAAAGCTGACTCTCGGTTTATAGGAATAAGTTGCAATGGCCAGTACCCTTGCACAGCACAACTGCTATTACATACAAATCTAGTTAAAAGAGTTAAAGATCCAATATCATGGATCATTAAAACATCTTAATCACACTTACTGTAAGCGTAAAATAATTATATTTTGGTCCAGACCCTACAAAAATATTTTACCCAACTCCCACTAAGGCCAAAAGAACTTTTGTCCTGGACTTTAGTGGGAAAAAGTCCAAAGCGATGGAAAAAACTCCATCATGCAGACCTACAAAAAAGTGCTGCATGTGGCAGCTTTTATCCTAGGTTTCAAGGTAATAAAACACTATTACAGCATGTCTGGCATTTCACAGATGAGGGAATTAATATTTTATTACATATATAAACATATTCTTAAAAGTAACCGAGGTGTAAAAATCTCTGGCAGAAAAAACTTCAAGGTGCTAAAATTCCTCAGCCCAGCACTTTTGCCATAAAAAAACCCCTGCATTAAAATAATGTTGAAGGTGTGACTAAAAACTACAAAAAGCTACGCACGGTTCCGATAGTTGCTTGAGCCCCTCCACACCTCAGAGTGCCCAAACTAAGCACCGTACCATTACTGCTGCTGTCTTTGAGCAAACACATATTTGTGAGCCAACTGACTTGAGATTCACACCAGGTATTGTTGTAGAAGCAGGTGGGAGAAGCGTTCACAATTAATTGCTGCCTCTTACTGGCTTTTCCCACACAGATGTAGGTCAAGTCTTAATCTTGCAATTAAAAAGATCCCTTCAGACAGGTCCTGAACTGTAACCGGAACACATAAGCTTGTTCTGTGCATTAGCACATGACTTCATGAGTACGGGTACACCTATTAGTTTCTGGCCTTGTACATATATTCTCTTTTTTTCTTCTTCTTCTTCTTGCTTTCCTAGCAATATGACAAGCTGTACTTAAAAATGGAAAAAAACAAAACAAAAAAAAACCCCAGCTTATACTGAAACCAGATAATTCTTACCCTCACGAGTTACGTGAGAAGAACAAACACACTTAGTTCTGTAATAACTATTATCCTAAATGCTAGCTGTCTTTTGCTGGATATTCACTGGAACTAGGCTTGTCCCATTGCAAGGACTTTAAATAAAAAAATCTGTACAAGAAGTAGAGGGCATTTACCTGTTTATCTATACACCTAAATTGCCAGGACCACGTGGTGTTATAAAGGAAAGGCCTCAGGTCAAATCGGTTGTCATCTGGACTGTAGTTTTCAGCATGGTAGGAAGGAGTGAGGGTGGTCATTTTATGTCTGTTAATGGAATACATCCTGAAGAAATGCTTAACCTTTGATGCCACCTGGTGTACAAAGAATATAGCTTTTAATCAGATGAAGATTCTTAGTACTTAAAAATTCAGCTGAGAATGTGAGAACCTTTACGCATCCATTTTCTTCCATTAACATTTACATAAATTAACTACCCCTCGCAGCATGAATCACTGGATGACCCTATCTATAAGGGGCATTTAAGACCATTTTCAGACATCACCTCGGTCTCTGTGCCCAACACTTACCAACAAGGAAGTGCCTTGTGAGATACGTAACAGTATGAACAGTATGGACAAGCCTCTGCAACTCAGGTGACAAACTGAACTTTTTCCTTTATGCACAAGAAAGGAAGAACTGCCCAACAGCAAAGCAGATAGATCTTCAGTGTAGATGGTCTTTCAAAGCAAGAGCCATTTTCTGTTTCAGAATATGTAACCAAAGGCTTCAAGAGTAGTCAGCCATGTATATTTCAGAGAATAATTTCCCCCAGAAGGAATAGTTCTGAAGTAATTGTTTTCAAATTACCCAATTACCGTTTAAACAATTTGCAACACAGACAACAAGCTCCATTCATTCAAAAGACACATACCAGTTTTTCCAGCATATTCTGCTACATTTGTAAAATAACCTCTAAACACAGAATAGTTAAACTATCTCTTTCAGTCGAAAGGAACTCAACTCAGCCTTTCTCCAAATACACTCTATTTTGGCAAAGATATTACACGATTTGATTATTTTTTTAATATTACCTCTCTTGGAGTACAAATTTCCTTCCACATATTAATCAGCTTACAAAACATACTGTATGGTCCAGCCTTCGCAATTTTTCTTAATTTGCCATAGATTGAGAGCTCTGCATATGTCATCCCCATATCCGCCTGAAATCAGACACACAGAAAGTCACTGAAAATCTTAATTATGCAATTTATAGCTAACAGTTTTATGGAGCAATTACAATAACTCGGTTTATCAAAGAAACATCAAAATTAAATTGCCAATGGCCAAAAAGATAAAGAGATACTAATATTATGAGCAGAAGAAAAAAAAAACAAAAAAAAACCCAGAAAACTGTAATCTCTCTGAAATGGGAGATTTGAAATCATACTATGAATGTGTTTGATTTGGCCAGTGAAAACATTTATGTCCTGTAAAATATTTGTTAATTTTCCCTTCTAGGTAGCTTAAACGTAGTATCTATCAGTAATGTAAGGCCAAATTAAGAAAACCACTAATTCTAATTCAGCAACCCTTTGCTTTACCATAAAGCGTTTTACAATATCCTGCAGTTAAACATCCAACAGCCCTTAAAGGTAGTTGTCAGGCTTACCAGTCCTCCCTTATCCATGCGGATAGCGAAGGGAGGGCTGCAGGGACACGACAAACAGCTTTGCCACCAGCCATTTCACTAGCAGTAAGGCCCTGATTGACTCTCTTTTGATATTAAGAAACTTTAAAACAAACTGAATTACAGAACACACATCCTTCTAAGTGCCCAAAATATAAAAACATTTAAAATAAGTTAATTTGCTGCTTTGGAAACTGTTGTCAACAAAGGTTGGTGAGGGATACTAATGCCTTGTCAGCGGCTTTATGATTGTTTACAATATGTTTGTCAAAAAGCATGGATACGTATAAGAGGAAACAATAGTTACTGGGCAAACAACAGATTTTGGGATAAAGCTTACCAGAGCATTACCTCATCAGTTTGAGCCACTTGTCCATCCACCAGGGGCTCTAACTCTGCAGTGGGTGGAGCTGATATGATACTGTAAGAAAGAGGTAAAAAGAAAAACATGAATTCTATCCAATCTCATGAGTATTAGTTAATAAACAGTCTGGTTTGTTAAAAATCAAATGCTTTATTCAAAACTTTTTCAGGGCATAAGCTGTTAAAGGACTAGATAACTCTAAAGAAGTGGTACTTGCAAGCCGGTCCAGGTTTAAAAAGCAAAGTAGAGAAAACCAAACCGCGAAGCCCACAACATGCTGCGTACAAATGCAGTCACCGAACTTCACTGCTTCACCACTCACCTTCTGAGGGCCGTGAGCTGGAAATTTTCAATGCAATACTGTATGAAGTTCTTCAAATCAGTCTTGCTGATTCCACCAATGGGATTGATATCAGCGCTTGAGCAATCATACTTCGTCAAGTAACCTCGGAGACTGAGCCAGAGAGGAAATGGTATATAGTAATAGTAAATAATAATGTAACATTAGTATATATATATTTAGTTTATACTATAGAGAATGGATATGTAGTATAAAGACAGGGAGAAACAGACTGCATACTATTACTGTATTTATACATAAAGGGCAAATGTATAGCTGCAACAGGGCTATCCTAAAGCCATTAAATTACCAGGAGGAGAGAGACAGTATTTTAAACAATTATGAAGCACTGCAAAACTGCCCATGTTAAGGTAATATATTTGATGCAAAACAATTAAGATACTGTCCTGACCAATTAAAGAAAAATAAACCCTTAAACACCTATAGAATCAGCATACGCTATTCTCCCAGCTTTTGAAGTTATCTGTCTCACAATGGGGATTGCTTTAATCTTCAAATAGTCAGCTCTAATAACAGTACTCCAGACTTTTAAAATCTATTTTTCAACTCAAACTTCACAACCTAATTTCTATTGCAGTAATTGAAAATACAACAAATAACAGATTGAAAAGCTAACCTGGTAACTGCACAGGCCAGCTCTACTGAAAACAGCTAAGGAAGGAGCAGCATTTTATTGGAAAACGATGCCAATACTTTGGCTAAGCTTCTGAAAAATAGACAATTTTCCATGAAGGTCAATTAAATTATTTTCATTTCACTGCTATCAATGTATTCTTAGCTTGTTACCTTTTCTGAGTAATAATCTACACTGGGATTTGGTAGAGTTGTGAGGAAACGCAGTGACCTGTCCCCAGTTCACCTGGTTTTAGATTTCTAATTTTCACCAACCTTTCATCCACATTGGCTGATCCCAGCACCAGAAGTCCCCCTGGCATCCCACGTGTCCAAAGTGTCAGCTGAGCAAACAGGTAGGCAAGGACCATTCTTATCCTAGCCTGCAAAGCAAAATGAAAAATTAAGAAAAAAAATCTGTAAATTTGCTTTATCAATTCCCTAAAAAAAACCATAAAGAACAAAATGTCAGAGGAGTAAATGTTAATGCAAGAAGGGTGGGCTGTGGAGAAGATGCTGAACACACGTAGGAAAAACAGGTTCAGTACCCACTATTGTCACAGACTTACATGACTTGGAAAGTTTATTCTACTCAGAAATGGCAACTATTGCCTATTCTGCAATTCTTTCTCCTACAACCACTAATAAGGATCCATGAGGGATGAAGTGTGCAGATAAACCATCTGTCTAAACATCTCTTGTACCTTCTAAAACTGAGGACATCTAGGGCTTGGAATGGGTAAGCTTGACATCTCACATAGAGCCTTTTAAAGGCTGGTAACGTTCACCAAAGGGAAGCCTAGTCCACATCAGCAATATTTTTGAGTCTTCGCCTGCCACAATCCTAATGGACAGAGACCTGTCTATTAGAATATTTTGCTGCTCATTTTCCTGCTCTGGCACTCTGTTAGGATGCTTTTCTAAACAGATGCTATTGATGGGATACAAGCATGTACTATTTCTTCCTGACCATCCTATATAAGTCACAAACAATAATTATAGAATCATAGAATAGAATTGTCTAGGTTGCAAGGGACCTTTAAGATAATCTAGTCCAACCATCAACCTAACTCTGATAAAAAAAAGATCACTAAACCATGTCACTAAGCACTATGCCAACCCGTCTTTTGGAAACCTCCAGGGATGGTGCCTCAACCACTTCCCTGGGCAGCCCGTTCCAATGCTTAATAACCCTTTCAGTGAAAAAATTTTTCCTAATATCCAATCTGAACCTCCCCTGGCGCAACTTGAGGCCATTTCCTCTTGTCCTGTCACCTGTGACTTGGGAGAAGAGACCGCCCCCCCCGTCTCTACACCCTCCTTTCAGGGAGTTGTAGACAGTGATAAGGTCTCCCCTCAGCCTCCTTTTCTCCAGCCTGAACAACCCCAGCTCCCTCAGCCTCTCCTCATAAGGCTTACTCTCCAGACCCCTCACCAGCTTTGTTGCCCTTCTCTGGACCCGCTCTAGCACCTCAATGTCTTTTTTGTGGTAGACATTATCTTGGTCTTCTCCTGAGTTATGTGGGATTGTAGATTTCTGCTGCCGACAAGCATTTACTGGAAATTCAGCTTTTCAGAGCAATGCAAATTAAATGCTACTTTACCATTTTGTATTCTTTCCACATGAAACACACCTGCACATTCTGGAGCGCCAGGTTTTCTCTGCTGCTCCCTCCATAGACAGAAAAACGGGGCATTCGACCTGTCACCATGCTGAAAATTCCCACGATAGCTTTCACAGCTGCATCTATGTTCAGATTGATGTGGTAGCTGAGAAGAATTCAAGCAGAAGTGACTGAACTAGCACAATCTGACTATATAAAATAGCATTAAAAAAAAAAAAAAAGCCAAAAACCCACCCATCAAATGATGTTTTAAGACTGCTCTCATCTCAGATCTGGTATGAAGAATAACCGTTTCCAGAGTCTGTTTCCGAATTTCCATGTCCTTCACCAAAATGCTGTTAAGTTTGCCTCACATTTACACACTTAAATTATACCATCTGTAATACTCCTACTTATCACACCTGCTATTCATCTCCCATTTTTTCCTATTTTAGAGTTTGAAAGCTTTAGATTACAGTCTTTGCCAGAACATGATTTTTTTTTTCCAGCGCTTCTCAGCTTGTACCTGCCTATTTGCTCAGCCAGAAGTTTAGCCCTGTTGCAAGTATCCTGGGAGGAATTCTCACTGGCCATATAGCAAGTGGTAAAGATACGCTTGCAAAATTCTCGAGGATCCTCGGGGACATAGGTCTCATCATTCACAATCCTGCGCGCATCAGCCAGCACATCCGCATCTGCGGACAAAGCAAAAGGAATAGAACATGAGTGGAAGTTGTTGTGCTCCTGCTTTCCAGGATATGCAAATATCTCATATGTTTCTTGTATTCCAATTAAGCTTTACACTGCCCCTCACAAATAAGATGAATCCATCATCTAAATCCCCAAACATTTTTTCAGATATCAAATAAAAGAATTACTAATTTTGCTCCTAATTTTGAACATGGAACTATTAAATCCTTTTGTTCTACGCCTTAAAGAAACTTCACAGAAAATACAATCTAATATGTGCATATAGTCTACTTAAAGCCAGTTTAAGAGCTTGAACCATGCCTAAGCGTGTTTTGTAGTGTTGAATTTAACAGGAGGAGAAAATTCTCACAATAAACTGAAATCCCAAAACCACATCAACCAACACTTTGAATGATACTCTAGACAGAAACTAGTCTGAGTTCCACATCCAATTCTTAAACCCAAAATAAAAACTATTAAGCCAATTCAAAGAACCGGAAATCTGGACGCACGTTTTTGCTGGAATTTCTAAAGAGATAGGATTCCATTAGAACAATTAGGCAAGAGTCCACCATTAACGATCTCTTGCACCTATTTCCCCCAGCTAATATTAACTTGTTGATAACCATTAGTAAGCAAGGCTAAGACATGCACATCTACTTACTTCCATTCCTGACTGCCAGGCAAACCTGGTGACACATGGAGTATACTATGCAAGCTGTAGCAGAGCTGTCGATTCCACCACTAAGAGGTAGGAGAAATCCTGCCTTGAAAATAGAGTAAAGAAGACATTCCAAATAGCAAAATTAGAAAAACATATGTTGTACTATTCAGAAAAATACTCTCGTAAAAGAATTACACGTGCACTGTTCAAGTCTGCTTATATTCTGCTGTGGAAAACCAAACAGACCTAGCAAACCCTCTTAAACTCTAATCAACTGGATAATCAAACAAGTAGTCAGTGTAAACCCTTTGGCTAGAAATACTTCCATTATGTCTTTACCCTACAGTAAGACAGAAGAGCTAATAAAAAGGATAAAATTTTTCACATATATTTCACTACTAAACTCAATTACTTGTTCATGCCACTCCGCTTATTTTAAAAATCTCCATTATGCCATTAAAATATTGTCCTTATTGAAAAAACAGTGTTTCAAAGAAAATAAATCCCCTCAATGAGGTAATCTTGACTGTTGCTTTCGAAGAAATCACAATTCCTAAGGAAAATGTCTGAAGAGCATACTGAGGTAACACTTTGCATATGGGTTTTAGGTCTGAATGAGCTACCAGTGAAAACCTCAAACCTTGCACCTTGGTCTAACATCACTTTGCACGAACAGCAGCACAGGACAGCAATCTGTGCTGTCCCTGGGACAATCGAGAAGACGTGTATGCCAAGGCAAAGAACAAAACCAGTTGTTTTGTTTGCTTACCTGTTTGCTGCGCCTCAAATAGTCCCAAAGCCAACATGCAGGACCAAGGCTGAAATTACAGAACATGGTCATTCCAAGAGGGTTATGGAATAAAACTTAAGCAAGTCAACATATTTACTGTGCTCTTCCAATGAGATACTTTCTTTACTTAAATATAAATAAGATCTTATGTGGGTGTTTTTGTTTTTGTTTGTTTGTTTGTTTGTTTAAATAAAAATAATTTTCAAACAACAGACTGGGTATTTGGTTACCTGATCTCCTCCTCAGGACTATGATGTCTCCACTGGATTGGCATCCATGTAGGCACAGCTACATCATCAGAACATGACAGAGCAAAATTCACTTTTACCCTGGGATAAGGATTCACTTTACTTGCCTAAGCAATGATACACAAGAATTGGGAAGACATCAATTTTAATGCAGCATATACCTATAAAACATCAGATCTATAGAACACTGTGAAAATCAAGACATGAAAAAACTTTTAAGATTCAATAACTATTAGAAACTTGGCAGAGTTTACAAACATAACCTCCATAAAGAATTCTTACCGCTAAGCTACGAGATGAAATCTCTGCTCTGTAACTTCGAACATCCTCCAAGTCCAGAGTGGCAACCAGCACCTCCTATGGAAAGCCTTTCAACATTAGATTGAATCTACCCAGTCAGATAAACAATGTTTGACAGGCCTGGACTACAAAAAACGTTGTAGTTTTTGAAGAAGAATACACGCGACTTTTTTCAATACAGATTTTTATGCTGACTGCACAAGTCACTTCTGACTCAGCAGAATCGCTTACATTACAAAGCCAGCACAACTGACTCGCTTCACTGAGTACACCAGGATGCTCACAAACCAAGCAGATTTATAGCGCTTGTCAGAGGGCTGAACAATAGGTTCACCAGCAGCTGAAGCAAAGGACAAGGAAGCACACTGGGTAAAGGGAGGAATTTCACAGATAATGTGAGGAAACCTACAGCTTTGATGACAAATTTACTGGGAAAGAGCTTCTGGAAGTAAAGCTCAACCTATCAAACCTTTTGTCTACCAAACCAGGTCATAATTTATCCTTTTTTTCTTAGATAAGGGAATATAAATTAACAGGGTCTCTCCTAAACACAGTAATTGCATATGCAAATGTTTTCATAAAGTTCCTCCACTGCAAAAGCTCTTCCTCGCTTGCAAAAGCAGGAGAGCTATCAAAGATCAGGTCCGGGCAATTTGACTAGGAAAACTCTTGAATCTAGTTGAATAGTACAGTAAAAACGTTATCTTTTTTAGTCTAGAGACATAGACCTAGTATCTGGAATGTCTGGAAAGTGTTGAGCATAAATGTAGCCGCACTAATTCCACCTGTAAATAGCAGCTGTAGGTTGAGTATCTTACCACATCATCAAGTGAAAACTGGGATCCTTGTGCAACTGTTTCTCCATTCATTGAAATCATGGCACAGCCATCATAATACAGACGATCACCATCACAGCCTTTCTGGTTGGCTAAAACATATATTCCACCATTCTGGGAGGAAAACAAACATGCAGACAAAAAAATGCTCTTCAGAGTATAGCACCTGACAGAATGTTAAAAGACAAAATGTTATTTCTCCTTTTCTGTCCTTATAATCTTCCTCTGTCTCTACATTATGAATGACTTACAGCTGGGACTCTCTCTTGTCATTTGAAAAAGCACTTTGCATGTGATAGACACGACAGAAACAAGTAACCACACGAATAAATGAAGTGAGCTCTAGCCCTTTCATACGGTCAGAAGACAGGAGTCTTCTGTTACTACCAAGAGTCATTCCATCCAAACAGAGGGGGCTGCACTTCTAAATTGAAATTCTAAATTCAAATTGAGATTGAGAAAAGCAGAAAGATGATGACAGAAGCTGTGTTTGGATATCTGAGGACAGAGCAGATACTGCTAAATGTAACCAAGGCATGTTAAATTACAGGGACAAAGCAGCTGAACAAATTAACCATTTTTCACAGTGTAAAGCACATTCCTTACTTTGGTTTTGACCCCATCACTGTTAGACAGGATTACTGTCTAGTAACTAAATGTCCTCTCTTCTTTAAAATAAACGGAATTTTCAAAGTGGAAAAATATTATATATTTTAAGTGAAATGACGGGGGGGGGAAGAAGTCCAACTTTAAACACCGATTTCTATTTCTCCTTCTTGATATAGTTATTGATATTTCTCCAACACAATGTTGCTATGTGAATGAAAATCTGGAAAGAAACTAACAACAATGGCTGTCAAGGCCCCCACGCTCATGCTACCTCCTGTCACAGTAGACGAGACTGTTCTTAAAAAACATAAAAATGAGGTGCATAACCCAAAAAAATAGTATTTTTTTTTTAAGCTTATACCTTTGTTGTGGCAGAATTCACCAAATCCACCCGGGTGTGAGCCTTCCGCAGCACATGGTGACTCCCTGAAGAGTTAGTGAAAATTTCCACGCCATCAAGTCCCATTTCAATGTGAGGGCTGTCAAAGCAAAAGGCAGGAAAAAATTCAGCTCACAATAGCAGGCTGTGAATACCGCAGGTATCAGTTAAAACCACTGACAAATAAAAACATCTGTGTCATCATCTGTTTTCTGCATGTCTTAGCTTGAACAAGGACAGGACTCTCAAAAACATCTCTTTTCTTGCATTGCCTAACTCTTGTGACAAAGACCAGCAGCGGTTGCAGAGGGCAGAAGGGCTTTTGCTCCTTCTGTTCTAAATGCAATGCCTTCTACTTTACCTGCATCTCAAAGAAACAGAGAATAAGACAATCTTGGTCTGAAAGGGCAACAGGGAGATACTCTTGCAAGATCAGTTGTCCCGTTTTCCTTCTCTCTTAGTAAATCCAAAAGCATAAGCAAACAGAACCACAAGAAGGAAAATACTTTCACTGCTTTTTTTTTTTTCCAATGTAAAAATAAAAAAACACACTTAAAAAATAACACAACTTTGTCTGTAACATACTGCACTTTCTGAAGTTACAAGGAAATGAACATCTGGGAGATTTGGAAAAACATTGGGAACATTTTGTTTATTTTAAGTACAACAGCTTTCATGTTTTTCATATCTCCAGCCCCACCCTGCATCAGACCTTTGTGAGTGGGATCTTTTTTGTCATTGGGAAGAACTCTAAATTGTGCCAGGAACTAAAATAATAACAGGAAATATTACTTAAGGGCACTAGGCTTTGCTTTCCCTTAGTGACTTTTTGTTGTTTCCTTCTGCGTTGTCTTTATGCATTGTCTGATGCAGGTTAAAAAATGAAGTAGAAGGCTTAAACTAACAGCTAAATAGAAAAAAAAACCCTGATACATCTCAAAGTAATGTTCCTAGAAACCTATGCTCTAGCTTGACAAATATAAGAGAGCTCAATTTGTCTGTCAAGTGGAATGCTTTGGAGGAGGTGGTCAAAGCCAAAGACAAAAAGAATAAAGTAAGTAAAATAAAAAGATCTTAACAGTAGTCTCAAATTTTTAAGACTAGGTTCAGCACACAGGAATAATACAGGATTATAATTAAGAGACAAAATTGATACTACAAATTGATACAAAATAAACTTTGTCATTTTGATCCTAGATCAAGCTATAGAGATGAATCCAGAGAGGACATTTCAACCTCAAGTTGAACTAAAAGCTGAAGAGTACCTGAAACTAGAGCTCTATCATCAATGAGAGATCTGTCATTTGTTCCCTCAGGTCACCTTTTTCATTCCGTTTCTTTTCAGCATTTCTCACCTACCTTCTGTTTCAAATGAATTTAGCTTAACCACCTAAAACTCCTTTTGCCATCCTGCATATAGCCTAGTGAAATCTTTCCCATGATATATTTATTGCTCCTAATTATATTTTAGCTCACTGGCACTTTCTGAAAGACATACTACATACAAGAATAATAAGCAGATTTTCTTCAAACATTTTTTTCAGGTAGGCCCAGGGTATGTTTTAGTTTACTTTCCTTTTCTTCTTCTCCTTTACCTGTTTGGTGCCCAGAGTTCTTCACATATTTCTGCCCCCAGGCAGGTATCTTTGGTCGCTAGCACTGCATCCCCAAAAGGAACAGTTTCCTGAGAAAAAACAAGAACATCCTTACACACACATAATAGAAGAATCTATTCAATTCAAGAAGTTAACTACAAATCTTAAAAAATACATATAAAAACTAAATACTTATGTGAAATGAGTGACATGGTATCAATCACATTACACCTTTCTTCATTTATATAAAGTAAAAAAAACAAACAAAAAAACCCCAAACTCTAAACTGAAAATTTCTGGTTTGTACTGAAATTTTGTGTTGAAATTTCAGTTAGATTCAGATCCAGCGCTTTGCTTCAGAACAGCGCAACTGCTTTTGAATTAAACAATCTACAAAACAGAGACTGTCTTTTGCCAGGAATCACGCTTGTGCTTTAGCCTGAAATAACATAAGTTTTAGACCCTTCCAAATAAAAAAAGGTTAATTTTTTAAATTTTTTTTTTACCTAAAAACACATACTCATTTCTAGTCCCAAGCACAGATAAACTCAATACCAAACTGTGCCAGAATAAGACAGTCAAGAACCTGTATATACAAATAACTGAGGCAAATTTAAAATTAACTTGCTTTCCTGCCAAACAAGGTTAAATTGTGCTCTCATTTAATGTAACCGAGAGCTATCACTGAAAGCTATGAATTTGCAACATGGCCGACAGCAGAATTTGGTGTATTACATTTTTATGCCACAAATTCTATTCATTTAAATTGCTGAATCTACAAGATGCTGAACTTAAAGGATTTTTTTTTCTTTTTAAAAACTTACCTGTCCAGTCACTTCCTGAATTATCCTGGGTAGAAAATATTCCTCCACATGCCTAAAGCAGATTTACAGGTTGTGAATACATTGTTATGTAAATCACAGCACCAAAACTGATTCTCATCTCCACATTCTGGCACCTTCTAACACCGATTAAAGAAATTGTACTTCAGGTGCACAGGGCTATGTATGTTTAAAAAATAAAAAAGGACCTTCATACTTTCTGTGAAATTGATCAGAAGTGTAAAGATTATAATCTAGTGACATCCCACTTTGCTTCAGAAATGCACAGTAAATGATGCTTCTTCCTAGCTATAAACTAGGCCTAACAAAGAACACATCATGCAAGCCAAATATCAAATAAGTTTCCCTTTTTGCAGCGTTACTACAGGAGTAACTTGGAACTCAGCTGGAATTGACTGGGACAGATGCTCAGGGCCTCTCTCAGAAGTACTTTACTGATGAGACCATCAAGTCAGAACCATTCTCTGATGACAGGATGAGTACATGGCATCAGAGATGAGCATCAAGCGTATTCTGCAGCATCATAAGGTACGTAGCTTTCATCCTCCGCAGTCGTTAAAATTCTCTCATCCATTTCACATTGCTTTTTCCAGTTTAATATTGAAGAGGATGCAGCAATTGAGCCAATAAACACAGGCTCTTCCAATCCTGAACTGCATACAGTTAGAAAGTAGACACCAGGAAAATGACGCTACTACGCTGGTTGCAGGATCATTCAGACACACTTTTCCTTCCAGCTCAGCAATTCAGAGTTTGATTGTACTTCATAAACTTAATAACTATGCTTTAATTTCATAGCTTAGCTGACTGTCTTGCTGCTCACCCTGGAGCCGCACTGATGGATTGCTGTAGAGATTTCAACCCTTCTGCTGTGGCTGCAAACAGCAAGCTGTGGTTTTTAAACACAATTTTAACAGTAACCAGCCTACCTTGCTTTGCTCCATGGGGTAAACCATCTAAGCTCCCTGTAGTTTCCTGCATTTGCCAGCAATATTTTTGGTCTGATCAGAAGAATTTTCCTTAAAACAAAACAGAAAAGACGAGTTAAGACCTGATGTACAGCCAAACAAGACTAAATAAGAATATGGATTAACACCAACTCTTTTTTTCTTCTATTATGATGTCCATTAAACAACTATTACATACAATAATTTTTAAAGTTTCACTCTGCAGACCTAGGGGCTTTTTTCTTGGGTCTTTCAGAAAGCTGTGGAAATTTAGTTTCTACAAATTCAGAAAGGAAAAAAATAATGGAAAACACCAGTTGTCTCTCTAAAATTCAGTAGATAGGAAGACAACTCCATCGCTCTACATAGCGCTGAAGAATCTTTCTAGAAGGCCAAACATGCCTCTCAAAGGACATACTAATGTACTGTCTCATAAAACACAAAGAAACTACTTACTTATTTAAAAAGATCACTCGACAATTGTACCGAACATTCCTGTGCAGAACAGGCCTGTGAAAATAAGCAGAGTAATCAGTTTCATTAAATGAAATTTTAAAAAAAGCTACAGAAGCTACTTCACAGCAAAAAACCTATTTTTAAGACAACACTTCTACACTTTATTGCTAAAGGTAATTAAACAAAAGAATACATCAGATTTTAGCTTCTCATTTTTTAGCTCAAATAGTTGTTTGCAAAAAAAAAAATCAGAGTTACTGACCATTCTGTCAGTCTCAGAGACATCAACTACTGCCAGAGCACTGGAATGCCTGAGAAACACAACCAGGCCACAAGATTTTCCCCAGCTGAACTAACTTATTTAATCAAACTTGACTCCCTGTGACATTACCAGGCTAGTTTTATGTGTTTAGATCAATACTAAAACAAGCAGGTGCATATACGTTAATTTTACAGTTATAATTTATCACTATCAGCATGTGATTTACAACAGTTTCAGTGACTTTGCCATACACATATGTCGTCTATAAGGATGTCTGCCAGCCAAAGCAAGTTACATCAGCCCTGACACTCGTCAAAGAGAGACAATTTATAAAGCCCTTTGCATTACATATAATCACAGAATCACAGAATGCTATGGGGTTGGAAGGGACCTCTGGAGATCATCTAGACCAACCCCCCTGCCAAAGCAAGTCCACCCAGAGCAGGTTGCACAGGAACGTGTCCAGGTGGGTTTTGAATGTCTCCAGAGACAGACTCCACCACCTCTCTGGGCAGCCTCTTCCAGGGCTCTGCCACCCTCATGGGAAAGAAGTTCCTCCTCACCTTTAGATGGTACTTCCTATGTTCAAGTTTGTGCCCATTTCCTCTTGTCCTGTCACTGGGCACCACTGAAAAAGGACTGGCCCCATCCTCTTGACACCCACCCTTTAAGTATTTGTAGGCATTGATCAGATCCCCCCTCAGTCTTCTCTTCTCCAGAAGAGAATAATACAAAGTCTTACTCAAAAGCTTACCCATGGCCATAGGGCCCAGCCATTAAGGTTCCCAATAAATAACTGTAATTATCCTATTTCTCTCTTGAAGGGCTCAACCACCAGAAATCAAGGATGGTCTTTCAGAAAGTGTTTTGCATGTCACAGTCCTAGTCGTGGTAATTAAAAGGGAAAGTAGAGCAGTTCTGAAAATGCCTTTACAAGTTTCATGCAGAGCCCTCACTATCCAGAAATACAGCAGGGGCAGCATTCCTAAAAAGCTACCCCTTTGTCACCTTTACACGAAAAAAAACTTACATTCCCACATCACAGATAATATCTTGAGTAGCTGGAGACTCCAGCAGCTTTGCCAGAACTTGAAACGAATGCAAGAGCGTGTCAGACTCATAATAGTGATCCGAGCAGCCATAACCACTGCATGTGAAAACAGAAGAAATAAAAAAAATCAGCCAACATCCGCACCAGAGCCGTGGGACCAGAACTGCTTCCGACCAGGAACATCCCATCAGATTCTACAGAATGCGCGGGAGCGGCCCTGCAAGCATCACCCCTACTGACAGCATCCATAACGCCGCGGCATCGCTGGGACATTCCTTCAGGAGCAGCAGCTGGGGCCGGGACAGAATCCTAAGCTTCTGTGGAGGAAGACTCGCTGAAATAGGTCAACAAATCACAGAATCCTCATGGTTGGAAAGGACCTCTGAGATCACCAAGTCCAACCACACACACACAAAAGACCCCCACAATCTCAGGCACTAGAGCATGCCCTGAAGTGCCACATCTACACGTTTCTTAAATACCTCCAGGGATGGCAACTCCACCACCCCCTGGGCAGGCTGCTCCAGGCCTGACCACCCTCTCAGTAAAGTAATTCTTCCCAATATCTAATCTAAACCTCCCCTGCTGCAACTTCAGACCATTTCCTCTGCTCCTGTCATTATTCCCTTGGGAGAAGAGGCCAACACCCACCTCTCTACACCCTCCTTTCAGGGAGTTGTAGAGGGCAATGAGGTCCCCCCTCAGCCTCCTCTTCTCCAAGCTAAACATGCCCAGTTCCCTCAGCCTCTCCTCGTATGACTTGTTCTCTAGACCCCTCACCAGCTTGGTAACTCTCTAATTACCGGTCCCGGTCACGTATCCAAGAGAATAGACCCAACCTTGTGCTTGCAACAGCAACGTTTCGATCCGCACTGAGGGCCGGGCGCTTTGGCCACTCGAGTGGTACATGGATGATTTCCTTACCGGCCGTTCTCCGGTAATTAACGGGGAACGTGTCACACCCAGAACCCACACAGCACTCTTACCAGATTTCGAGCTCAGGCCCAAGCCGGTACCGGGCTCCTCGGCTCTTCGCGATGTCAATGCCTGGAAGAGGGTGGGATCAAACATCGCCCGCACGCTCGGGCCCAGCCCGCCCTCACCAGGCGCCCCCAGGGCCCGGCGAACCGGACAGCCCAAAGCAGGCACAGCCGGGCGAGGAACGCCCGGAGCAGGGGAGGGAGAGAGGGAGGTACCACCGCCCCACTCACTTCGGAAAATCCTCTCCAGGTTTCCCTCAAAATCCAGGGCCCACTGGTTTAGGGCGCAGGTGGCCACGGTCACCGCCCGGCCCATGGCGGCCCCGCCGCTTCCGGGGCGGGCCGGGCCGCTCCTCCCGGCGGGAAATGGGATTTAACTCGCCGTTAAAATCACTCTGTGCAAAACGTCCCTGACTGTTACTTTACAGGCTCACGCCGACCTGCCTTAATTAGCGGTGCCCACCGTTCTCCCGCGGAGGTGCGGCCAAAGAACCGGCCGCCGCCGCTCCCGCCGAGGACCCCGTTCCTGCCGCCGCCACGCCCACCCCTTCTCCTCAGCCAATGGGATGGCGCGGGGGGGAGCGGAGCACGGCGGTGATTGGTCAGGGCGGAGGGGCGGGAGCGGGGCCAGGAGGGTGCCGTCCTGAGGAGAGCGGCGCTGCCGCCGGTACCGGGTGAGGGGGAACCGTGTGGGTCGGGGCCGTCTCTCCGTGAGAGGAGCGCTGCTGTGGGACGAGCGGCGCTGGGCGGGCGGTTCTGGCCGGCTGCCCCTTGGTAAGTTGCCCCTGCGCCGCCTCCGGGTAGCAGCAGCCTTTGCTTAGGATTTCTGCCTAACCAGCTTGGCAAAGGGGAGCGATGAGACTTCTTTTCAGATTACTTCTGAAAATATACACTTTTATTGAAACGTATTGTGTGGAGGGGACTTCTGCGGAGTAACAGAGTATATATTTCGAATCTGAGGGTGGCATGTTATCCCTGTGGCTGGCCTGATCCTCTTTGAGGTGCCCTTACTTTGACCCCTAGGCACCTTCCTTCTCAGAGCTTTATAAGGTGGCAAAACAGTTTTTTCCCTTTGTGTCTCATGTATAAGGAATAAGCCATATTCATACTATATACATTAAAAGAAAATCCAGTTACTAAGAGGTTTAATGGATTACTTTTACACCAGTGTTTTGGTTATGTTTTGCTGAATGTAAGATCATAAGGATTTATTTTTTTTCCCTTCCTGACCTCCCCCAAATTTCTTGTAAATCAGAAGGCTATATAATGATTTTTAATAACTTTTATTTGTGTTTCTCTTATGTAGAGCCATAAGAATTACTGAGAACCAGCTGGCGTAATACCATGAGTTATTTCTTTCATACAGGACACCATCACAGCCCATCAGGAGAAAAAACGTTCTGAAGCACCCAAAATGGTACTCGAACATCTCAAGTTCAGTAGGGAAGAGCATGGTGAGAGAAGCTGCTGACACTAATTAGTCATTGTATTTCAGATTGGTTCATACTTACTCTTATAGGTGCTACATTCCTTTTAAACTTCACTCTATTAATAACAGATTGTTGAATTGCCCTTCTGTTGAAAGCTCATGGATAATGAGCTGTAGTAGCAGATTCCAAAGAAGAGTTCTTCAACATCTTTTAAGACAGAGAGCTTGCCAGATGGCTTGAGTTAAAGCACAGTCTTCTTTCCAAAAAAGGAAAACAAATAATAAAAATCAGTAAAATTGGCAGTTCCTTCAAGGGCTGAACAGAATATTTTCTGAGATTTGGAAAACAGGCATCCCTCCATGGTATTGCTGGGTGACAACTCTCTGTTCAGCGAGGGAGGCTCTTGCTTACGCTTGTTGCTGTGGCAACCAGGGTCAGTTGACTTGGTTTATTACCCCATGGAGTGTTTGCATCTATGGGGAGGCGTGGACCCAAACCCGATAGGACGTTCCATCCCATCTGCCATGCTCAGTATAAAAGCTGAGGAATCAAAGGGATTAGGTGGGCTCCTCTTCAAGGGCTTTTCTTGAATGACTGCTTCTTCAGTGGCTCTCTTTGATGACTGATGCCTGAAGAAGACCCTGTCAGTTCAAAGTCTATTTGCTTTCCACACAGAGCACAGCAACATGTTTAGTTCATCAAAACTAGATATTCCACTGAGCTGAGAGCTCACAACTAAGATTAGAAATGGTGAAATTTGTAGCTTAAAACGTACTAAGATACAAAGTTTTACCTCCCCTCTGCACCATTTTCACAGAATAAACACCTGCTCCATGTCCCTCCAGCCATGCAGTGGGAGGGTGGGTGCTCAGAGGTTGTTGGCACGCTTGGCTGGGTGCTGGGGAAGGCAGGAACAATGAAAAGACTAAAGGAAATGAATAGCTGGTATTTGTGCAAAACACACCAGAGTTTGTATGGCTGAGCATGCTCTCTTGGCAGTTAAACAGAGTGCAATTTTCTCAAAGGTGTCTCCACTGTCCTGTGCAGCCTGTGTTTACAGGCAGTAAGGGCTCAGGTGGCCCAAAGCATCTCTCCAAAAAAGACAGACCTGAAATGTGGAGCCCATCACCTTTGGAACCCCAGTAGATTTTTTTTTCCCCACTGAACCATAAAGGGCTGAAACCTTTTTTTCCCCAAATGTGGACAGGGCTGTAAAACCTGCTACTATAAGGGAAAGATGATGTATTTGCCCTTCTCCTGGAGTAACAGTATAAAATATTCTTTGATACGCTCAGCTGATGTTATCGAAAGCAAAGGCAAACTTGAAAGCCCAGGAGAAAAGAGGGCATCTGGGGTATGGTGCATCAGCCGGTGCTACACACGCTACATCTTGTCCCTTCAAGCCCTTCTGCAGGGCCCTGCTTGTCTGAAAGCATAAGAATGGGATTTTATTCTTATAAATGAGTTCAACAATGTTTATTACCAACTTCAACTATCCCTTCATCATTTATTGGCAATTTATTATTTTGTGAGTTTATAACTACAGCCTGTTTAATATATATTTAAGTGCTATGAAAGACTTACAAGCAAAATTGAAAATGAATTCAAATCCAGTGTTAAGTGAAAAAGTTAACCCTGCTTCATGTGGATGATGGAGTTTTCAGTCTGGGGCTGTGGAACTCCCTCCAGGGCCAGGGAAGCTGCTGAGCCACTTTCAAACACCACTTTCCAAATGGCCTGTTACCATTTACTGAGTAACTGACACACAGTTCATCCTATGTGAATAGCACTGAGGTATCATAAACACTGCTAAAGTTATAAGCTATTACAGCAATTGTAATTTCACTGCTGAACAGTTTACTAGATTAAGGGTTGGAGTCTGCCAGTGCTTTGTAGGATTCTTAATTCTGAGGATAGAATAGGCTGCTATAATTAACTTAGTTTGGGAATATCCAAGTTTGTTCCCTACTTTTAACACATGTCAGTTGCAGTGCTTAGCAATTCTTTAAAATTAAAAGCCATATAAAATTCTCATATTCTGAATGGCCAAAGCAGGAAATAGATTAATAACTTGCATAGAAGTTCTTACCAAAGTGTTGCAGTTGGCAAGGAAGCCCCAAGTGCTGCATCCCCTCTGGCACTCAAGCATGCAGGAAGATGGACGACAGAGTTGATAGTTACTATAAAATTTCAAAAGGGCAGCAATTTACAACTTGTGCAGTGCAAGTCCTGAACTACACCGCTGCTGAGCTTTAACAAGCATGGTGACATGTGGTGTAAGGGTTTGGTGGCTGAATGAATCCAAGAAGTCCTGTTACAGTCAGCTTCAAAGAGGTGATTTATTTCAGTTAGAAACCAATGCCAGAATAAAACCTGTCACTGACTCTACCCATCGTCCCACAGGAGGCTTTATCAGACAGGAGCTAAACCAGTGTTATTTTCCTAAAGCCCGGTGAAAGCCACCAGATGTAGAAGGCTCTTCTCATTCTGTTCAGTGGTGGCAAAGTAACAGATGTCAACTGATCTAAACTGGACCAAACAGGAGGAGAGGTTGTGACAAGGCACACTTTACAACACACCTGAGGTGTGTTTAGATTTTGGCAGGAAAACAAGGTTTTTGATCCAAGAGGCATTAAGGCCTGAAAGGTCAGTAGTTCAGGAGAGTACTCTACCAGAGTATCTTTACGGTGTGATTGCAGCTGGATTTACTGTGAGAAACATGACCCTGCAGCAAAACTTAGCAGGACAAAATTACACCTTTGACTTCACAATTAAATCCAGTAAATACCTTCTAATAATGTGGCTTTAGGTACTTCATATACACTAATATTTCTCTTTCCTAAAGAATGTACGTAATCTATAGTACCAAGCCAGTAACAAAATGAAGGTCAACTGCATTCAGTTAAAAAAAAAGAAAAGAAGATTAAAAAGTGCATTTGGTTCAAAAAACATTGCTACTGAAAAATTTCATTTTTAAGTCGTGTGTAGTGAAAATGTGCTTCTTCCTTGGGATTGTTATATATTGCATGTTTCCATGTGACGATGTGGTTTTTAAAAAGAGGTTACAGCTGAAAAGATGACCATGTCTGGAATCCGGCGATACAGAAAGCTGAGTGAAAAAGAAAAACTAAGTTAATTTCTTTCCATCCTACAGTAAGTTAATCACTTAGCATATTTCAATCTAATTTTTACATAGATTTCTTAAAAATAAAATTAGCATAAGAAAAAAAAAAAGACATAACTACGAAGATAAAAGGAAAACATCTCACTAATCCCACTATATGATTTAACTTGCTGACAACTTAGAAATGGCAACATATATTTCCTAATGAGCTTTACTTTGAGACGCCAAGCTTCAGGGCCTCTTCTTTCCCTTCAGAGGCTATTCCAGAAAAATATTGTCCATTTACTTTAACTTTGTATCATGATTCTTTTTACTTTTACCCCTTCTTCATCTACATTGAACCGTTTCTCCTTTGCCTAAGCCTCGTCTCTATTTTACTCATTTCCAAATATGTGTCGGCTACTGTGATCCCACCCTCATGTGCTCATTGAAGAAAACAGAACTGAATTATGAAGGAATAAGCTGGACAGTTTCTTTTGGTTTTCCTTCTGAATTCTCCAGCCTAACAACTTTTATGTACAAGGTTCCCAGAACAGTACACATCATCATTGTCCAGTGCAGTAAATTAAACACATGAAAGTGTGCCTCAAACTATGCGTCTCCACAGCAACAGCAGCTGCTCAAGTTTTATTCTCTGCTGAGGAAGGGACCTCGGGTTAAGAATATTCACCCAAAATACTTTGTTAAAAACAGAACATGATTGATTTTTTTTTTAAAGCACCGGGAATGACAGAATTTTCCTTCCAACTTGCATTGCTTTAGCAAGAAAGAAACGGATATTAGTTAAGGTCTGTTTGACCAAAGACAAAAATGCTCTAAAACCAAAGTATTTCAATTTCATTTCTCTATATGTTTTATAACACAGCTTAAAAATAGTAACATTCTCAAATCCTTGTAATTATAGCATAGAATCATAGTATGGTTTAGGTTGGAAAGGACCTTAAAGATCATCAAGTTCCAACCTCCCTGCCATGGGCAGGGACATCTCCCACTAGACCAGGTTGCTCAAAGCCCCAGCCAGCCTGGTCTTGAACACTTCCAGGGATGGGGCATCCACCTCCTTAAGCAGCTTCTGTTTTCTCCTCCAGTGAACAAATCAAATCTGAATCATTCTGAATATCTGAAATGCAAGTTTGAAGGCAGTTTTTTCTCTACCAGCTTTGCTCCTAATGTCTCCCTTAGCATATTTTAGGAGTGAGTTAAAATAATCAGTGATCGAGGTGTTGATCCTTTTACAGACACACTAATTTCCCTTTGTCATCAGAGCATCCTGACTAGATTTTATCTGTTGCTGCTCTCTCTCAACCAATAAGTAAGTAACTTGCCTAAAATCCAGCTTATGTAATGAATAACTTCATATTTCAGTATCCCCTCTATTTTTGCATTTGGTGTGTTATATTGTACCTTTTCTAAAGCTGTCAGATAGGTTTCACAGAGAAAAAAAAAGAACTCCACGTCCAAACAATTATATCAGGACCAAACAATGACATTAGGGCATACACTAGAACAGCTGGCTACAGCACAGAGGAACATGGAAAATACATTGTGATTCTCTGAAGTACTTTCAGAGCAATTCTTACCTTGGTCTGGATCAGTGCTTTGCAATCATTAATACTGAATCCATCAAATCTGAAGTCCTCATTATCTTTAACATTTGATTCCTCAAAAATGTCATCCTGGCTCTCTGAAAAGTCCTAATAAAACATAATTTACAGTTTCTTTATGAATTTTTACCTGATCTCAAAGGATATAACCTGTAACAGTTCTATAGAAGTGACTTTCAAGTTCAGAATAGGTCCTGTCCCTTCAGCATTGTCGTTCTGTTTGTATATAACTTGCACGAAAGGTCAAATACGTCCATAAAATCAAAATTGAACACAATATCCCCCCATGATTCACCAATCATATTATCAATTGAAACAGTCACTTCTGAAAACTACATGTGACTAATTCATCCCAACTAAATAGCCAGGTTGAACAGTAAACCATCCCCGATTTTTTAATCTCTTGTTTTGAGAAGATAAAGGTGAGATTTCTTTTTGAGATCTTTGAGTGCTGTTGGTTTGGTCTTAATTCAATTTAAAACATACTCCTCTCCCTCAGACCTTGCAAAACCAGGTAGAATAATCTTAGGAAAAGGGAAGTGGAACACACTTTCAGTTTGTATACAATAAAAACATCCAGTAATTATTTTAACAGATTCCTTGATTCAAATATGATTTTTCACTTAATGGAAAGATATTAGAGGCTAACAATTTACTCATACTCTGAGCAAAAAAGAAAACAATCTTACCGCACACACATCTGAAAGCTGATTCTACACCTAAGGCTGAACGTACCACCTAATGCAATAGGGAGCTATATAGTGGAGAGTTCAATGTAAAGACTATCAAAATTTGATCTTGCACAATTTCAGAGTTATTTGCACATAATAATGAGAAAACACTAGACTATCATTTTAAAAGGCTCTCTAAAAAAACTTCCAACTCACACAGATCTAGTTCCTCGTGCATCTGCAGGTAGAGCTTACACAAAATCAGATGCATAACCAAGTGTTTATGCTGGCACACTAGCAAACCAGTGTTCAATTACCTTTTGATTTGCATCTATTCCAAGAACACTCATGAGGTTTTCTTGGCAACGTGATTTACTCCAGGGATGTCTTAAGCTGGGGGTATTATCAAAGTCTCTAAGCGTTCTCCATATGTTTCTAGAATCAATGCTAGGAAAGAAAACACAATTTGAGGTTATAGGGTGTACAAAGTTTCCAGTGAACATATATAACTTAGTTATTTTCACTACATACAGTCGTGTACTAGCCTGCCTTGATCTAAAAAGAAACATCTTAAAACTGTTTCCACATTTCTTCAAACTATTAATCCAACGTGCTAATGAGCTTGCATGACAATTAACGGAAACAGTAAGTCAATGTAACTGTATGTTTGGATTTCTCAGATGGTAAGTGCATTAGAAGCATGTTTCAGAGAATGTTATATGCCAACAACTTGTATTATTCAATTGCTTCTGTGAAATGTGGGTAGAGTTCAGCACTATTCATTCTGCACTTTGTATTTTCTGTCTCTCAAACCTTTCTCTTTCCTATGGGTCCTGCCTCTCCGCTGCAGCCGCCTGCTGCTCCGGTGGGTGACCTGTGTCTGCTCTGGGCACCCAGGTACTACAAAACAAGCACACGCTGCTGAAACAGGGAGAATTAAGAGTTCTCTCTACATAGTACTTTGGGTTCTTACATTGCATTCATCCTGTGTAAATCCAGTTGCTTTTTGCTTTGTACAGGATGCAGTTATCATTGATCTCAGCTATTCACCACAGTAGGTCAGGGCTTCTTTGTCTATAGTCGGTAGTCTGCTATAATATTGCAGTCCCTTTTACATATATATTGTATTTCTCCACAATTTTGAGGGTGATTAAAATATAATGCATATACAAGGAACTTGCTGAAAGGATGCCCACATTAAATGTTTTAACTATATTTCTTGTGATTCTTATGGTATTTCCAAAGTATGGTCTGACCCAGATTCTTTCTAGATGCAAAGCCTCAGATGTATGCTAAAATATAACTACAATACTGCTCAGAAGCTTCAAAATCATGTAACAAATCTAAAAGCGTTCCAGCTGTCTTAAGAGAAAGCTAAGTTAATGCTACTAATTGCTACTAACATAACCCCAGGAAAGAAGCCAGATGCACCACATTCTGAAGCACATCTGGTTAAACATGAGAAGAAGTTACCACCTGGGAAAATTGGGGAGGGAGGGAAAAAAAAAGCGAGTGGGTTGTCAGTAGAAGCAGCAACAACACTCCTGCCTCAGATGATGAAGAAATAAGTTAAATGTGTCATAAAGAAAAGACAAGCAAACAGGAAGAACAGGCTACCTGTTGGGTGTTCTGGCATTCCAGAGGCTTAGTCAGAAGAAGGCACACCAACAGCAGGAAAAACCCTCAGCAGGAATTTGTAATTTTGATATATTCCCTTCCTTTTTTTCCAATGGCTAAAAGACAATCCACTTTCTTTAACAATACAATACAAAATTGACAAGATCTATGTGCTGAAAGAGCATAGTGATTAAAAAGATATGTTTAACTTACACCTGGCAAGTACCACTGATTTTTAAATTATGAAATAAACAGTGTAATTGCTGAGGGACTTTTTTTTTTTTTTTTTTTTTTAATTGTTGGCCTAAACTCATTACCAAAGTTGATTCTTCATAAGTTCAGGAATCCCAACATCTTCATTATTTGTATCAAGTACTTGATCTAAGCTTCTTATGCTCTCTCTGGACTGTGACACAAAGACTTCTGGAAAGCCCAACTTAAATATATCCTCATAGATGTCATTTGCCTAGAAAAAAAACAGAGTTTTATCACGTACGTTAATACAGATCATCCCCACAGCTCACGAAGGACCTAGTTCAAAGATTACAATATTTCTAGATATCATATTATTGACTATAAAAATTGACTATATATATAAAATTATTATTTTAAAATTTGTGTTAATATTAGTGGCACAGAGAGACTGACTCCATAGTTCAACGTTTTGAGTATTTACCTAGAATTAGAGAAGGAGAAGCAAGAGTCCAAGGATTTCTGCTGAATCTTAGCCTCTAACTTGATATGGGGTTGGAAGGGACCTCTGGAGATCAGCTAGTCCAACCCCCCTGCCAAAGCAGGTCCACCCAGAGCAGGTTGCACAGGAACGTGTCCAGGTGGGTTTTGAATGTCTCCAGAGACAGACTCCACCACCTCTCTGGGCAGCCTCTTCCAGCGCTCTGCCACCCTTGAAGTAAAGAAGTTCCTCCTCATGTTTAGATGGAACTTCCTATGTTCAAGTTTGTGCCTGTTACCTCTTGTCCTGTCACTGGGCACCACTGAAAAAAGACTGGCCCCATCCTCCTGACACCCACCCTGTAAGTATTTATAAGCATTGATCAGTTCCTCCCCCCTCAGTCTTTTCCAGACTAAAAAGACCCAAATCCCTCAGCCTTTCCTCATAAGAGAGATGTTCTCAAGTAGGTACCAAGCCCTAAATGGGATGGGAGCTAAGGAAAAGTCAGGCAGCTGCTCTTGGCGAGGGGGAAATTACAGCCACAGAAGTGTGAATCAAGGGAAGGACAGGTCTGCCTTGTTTGTAACATCTTCTCAGAGCCTGGGATGTTCCTCTGACACGCATACAAGTCACTGGCTTACAGTTTAGCCAAGCCAGATGAAAAACCCAACATACAGGAAAAATGCAAGACAAATGCAACATACAGCAAAAATGCATCTTTATTACTGTCTACTTCTAAAACAAAATTGTTGGTATATTTCTATTTACCTTGTAGCTTTGTATTGATTATAAAAAGATGAATGCACAAATTTCATATCTGTGCTCTTTTAATAAATCATCTATATCCTATTACATCAGAATACTCTAGGGCTTAAGCAAGTGCACTAGTCCCTCTCACAATGGCCAGCATTTAAAGAAAACATGAAAAAATCCTTATTCAATCATGTAGGCAAAGTGTCCAGCTACTGCACGGATTCTGCTCCAGACTGACATCGTTTAATTAACTCAAGGTCAGATCTCTGACCTCAGATGATCTCTAGAGGTCCCTTCCAACCTACCTGGACTTTTTTCTATGGACCATACAGAAGACAGAACCCCAATCTTACAAGGTTATGGTCTCAAACAAACAACACGGAAAGTGCAGGGATGAAGGACAAGGTACATGTATATTCTACACCCAAAGAAGCCTTAAACAGCTCTATAGCTGTTTCTCTATCCCGAGACAAAAACAGACAACTTGAAACTCTAGGCAGGGTTAACTTATATAGCTTGTACTGGACATTTTCTTTTGCCTTTAATAAATGCAAAAATAAAGTAAAGGCTTCAGTAAGATTAAGATCTACTACTTCTGGAAAGAAACCAAACAGTCTGCTATACTCCATTTCAGCTCCGGTCATTACATACTCTCTTTTTTCAACGTAAGACTTCTTGTCCCCAATTTCCAACATTCCAAACAATTTAAATTCTCTGTTTATGGATACCAATAACCAGGTATCTTGTGGTCTCCACTCTCTCAGTGCTGGACAACTTACTCACGTACATCTTTGTGCTTTCCCCAGCAATACCTCTGCAACAGGTAAAGTTTCCTAGCCAAGGGCAAGAAAAGCTGTCTCCAGAAAACCCTCCGTTCCCCACACTTACTAAAACTCATCTAACAGATTACGAGGAGTAAGCTATTACTGCTACTGATTAACTCCACGGAAGTTCTAGTTGATTACTCTCTTTTTTCAAATGTTTTAATCTAGGATGAAAATACTAAGAATGAGGGCATTTTGGTTTGTGTTTGTCCACTCTTATTTTTCTTCTGTTTGTTTCACTTTGGTGATGCGTGTTTGGTAAATACTGAAACACATTAATTGCAACAAGGTATAACCCTTAAACTGAACCTTTTTTTGGTGCTGATAAGGAAAACATTATATACCTCGGTATTTATTCAGATATTTATTCAGTTCTGACATATTATGAGAGAATGTAACATCCTATGCTAGAAAATTAATTCTATTAAATTACTTCTTTTTTTTTTTCTGTCATTAACTTCCACCTACAATCAGTCTAAAATTCCAGGAATTGGACTATGCAGGCAGTATATATTAAATAACAAAAGTTATTGTTTTTCAATAAGCTTGCAGGCAGCTCACAGAATTTTTTTTCCAAGCTGTTTTTGTCACCCACCTTCCCGATTTTTGGTTTCCTATGCTCATTCTCATCTAGCTTTTCAGTCACGTGGGCTTTAGGGCAAGGTTCATCATTTCTACATGCTTACTTATTCCTTGTGTCTAGAAGCAAAGCAGCACGTTAACATTCTTTAAAGCTCTCCAGCAGGATAACTTAAGTATTTGTCAAACACTGTAAAGAAGTTGCTTTTGTACCACTTGAGTTAGCTGCAAAGTAGCTTGACAGTTTCTCGCCCTGTACAGTGTTATCCTCTACAGAGAAGACATTCAGATACAAATCTCCAGATGTAGGAAGCAGTAATATAAACATTTCCACTCTTTGGTTTACAATTAACACATACCTCATTTAGAGAGCTACGACAAGCCTCCTGTATCCCACTGGGCAGAGATGGCTCAGATGAGAGGTGACCAGCAGAAGCACTGCAATGTCCGCTGCTTAGGTCCGTATCGACTCTCGAAGTTTTTGTTGGCTTCACCAAAACTTCAAGATTATGACCAAATTTCTCTAATTTGTCTAAAGGCTCCCTGAAGCCTTCAAAATCACCCCAGGAACTGCTGGGTTCTGAGGTACTATAACTGCCCTCAGAAACCCCCCCACAACTTCTCCCTTTGCTATTCACTACAGGGATGCTTTGCTGCATTAGTCCAAGATTAATAATTTCTTCGTTATTTGTTGTTTCATTCAAGTTACAGTCGCTTTCATTGAGAGACATACCACCAGCTTGAACAGCTAGGTCTTTTAGAGACATCTGGTGTGATGTGGCTTTATTAGTAAGACTTTCTACGAGTGACAGGTTCTGCATCTTTAAGAAAAAATCATTTGTTGAAATCGGTACCGCAAAAAAAAAAGGCTACTGAAGTTCTGTTGCATTAGAAAGCTGAGTATTTCCAAAACAGAATCAAATCCTTCATTTCACCCCAAAGAATAACACCCCTGCTAAATCAAAACAGGATGTCCTTCAGCCTCTCCTCCAGTAATCAGCACGTGCACGTTATTTAGTCACACTTTCCGTGTGGGATATTAGCCTGCAAAGAAAGAATTATAAATAAATACTTCTGCGATAAGGGCTGCTGCGTAGGAATAAAGAAAGATAGCTGATAAGGTAGGAGAAAGAATGCTCATGTTAAAATAAACACATTCCAGTATTATGCAACTGAAAATCGCAGTATGCAAAATTACTTAAGATTTTACACTTAACTACCCGCCCACACCCCAAGAAAGCCATTACATCAGCCAACAATATTCAGAAAACACTTAACAGAAGTTGTTGGATATTGAGTACCGATTGAGTATACAGGAGACAAACCAAACTAGTTATAAACAATATCTAACACTTTCTAAGGATTTTCTGTAACTATTCATTTCATCCATCTCGTGTATACTCGAACAGTGCTCTTTTTGTTTGCGTGGGCTTTCCCTGTCCGAAAGATTACTGAACGTGGCTCGCAGCAATATGGGAACGGGCCGTTTAATCCTGTGAAAAAAATCGTGCTTCCAACTATTTAAGCAATTAAGGCAGATTTAATAAGTTCAGTTTGGCATCTGTAAGTTATACAGGCAATACTGCATTTATCATTTTAGACTAATCACATCTCCTTAAGCATTATTCCGACTGACAAGCTGGTTTGGGGGGGCGGGGGGGGGGACGGACACGACTGGGGGGTAGGAGCTACACTAAAACCACCTCTGAAAGACCGGCCGCTATTAGGTATTTTCTAGGCTTAACTGACTGAACAAATCTTGGGGTTTTTTTCCCCAAGTTCACTTCGAAGGTGGCACACACCGCGGGAACAGCTGGACCCTCGCCCGCCCCGCAGCGCCGGGCTCGGGGGAGCCGGGCCCCCCACCCCGGGCCACCTCTCTCCCCCAGGCGGGGGCAGCCCCGGGCGGGGGGCGGCCCAGAACCCGTCCCCGACTCCCACCCGGGGCTCCGAAGAGTCTCCTCCCCCCCGTGCCTCCCACCGCCCGGCACGGACAGCCCGAGCCCCCGCCGGTGACCGGGCACCGGCACCTGCCCGCCGCGGGGAGCCGCGCTGCCGGGGAGGGAAGGCACGGCGAGCCGCCTCCCTCGCTCCACAGCCCCCGGGGAAGCGGAGGGCCGCGGCCGTGCCTCAGCTCCCCCCGCTACGGTGGGTCGGGGAGAGGGGCGGGGAGAGCGGGGCCTGAGGGGCGCTGGCCGTTGGGGCAGGTCGGGGCCCTGCTACCCGTGAGGAAACAGCCTTACCGCCGATCCAGGGGCCCGGCCAGCGCCCCGGGCCGGGCCGAGCCGAGCCGGCAGGTCGCCAGGGGCGGGGCCGAGGCGTGCCGGGGCGGGGGGGGGCCGTTACCGGCAGGGGGCGGGGCCGAGGTGTGCCGGTTGCCGGGGGGTCCGTTAACGGGGCTCGCCGTGAGGGACGGGGTGGCCCCGGGGCCACCTGAGGGCGGGCGGGAGAGGCTGCCCTGGCCGGGGCGGAGGATCGGTCCCGCCGGGCGACCTCAGCCCCGGCTGTCACCCTGACGAAGGCGAGTCCTTCCCCGGTTCTTCAGACTCGCCCCCGGGCCTCGGTCACCGCGGGGGTCTTTACCTGCCTCTCCCGTGGGTTTCAAACCGCCATGCCCGTCTTCCAGCCTGAAATCCAGTCCTGCCCTCCAGGAAGAAGCTGATTTAAAAATTGTGATGTGAAAAAGAAAAGTATTTGCTTTTTTTTTTTTTTTTTTTTTTCCCCTTTTCCCCAGCTTTCTTCTGTGATCTGGCAGGCTAAGGACGTAAGGGTTGATGGTGGCGGTTCATGCTCGCTTTTAGTTTGAGAATAGCTAATATCCTCACTATCCTCACATGACTAATATCCTTAAAAAAAAAAAAAATTAACAGTCAATCCACCCAGTAATACAATCTCATGATAAAATGGTTGGAATAGGCCAGCGACAGTCTCTCTGGGATCTTATCTTCCTCTCTCCCCCCTTTCACCCCACCAGGTACTTGGTTGTCCTCCCTGTCTGCTGGGGCTGGGACTTGATCCACCAGACAAAGCCAGATGCTGTGGGTCTGGTCGCTGCGGACAGGTCACCCTGCAGCCTGGGGTGACCATCTCTTCTCAGCCACCTCCTGCGGAGGCGGCGTCCCCAAGCCTGGCTGCTCCCTCATCTGGGTGGCAGAGGCAAAGAAAACTCCTCGGCCTCCCTGTCCTCGGGGCTGGGTTTAACATCTGGGCAGGCCCGAGCAACAGGGGACAGTTGTAAAAGCAAGGAAAGAGGTTTTCTGGAGCAAGGCCCAAAGTAAAAAGCATTTTCTAGGCATTACAGTACGTATGTTTTCCAGCCCAGGCACAGACATACACTCCCACTCATCTGACTCTCATTCCAAAGGGCGAGAGGCTGAATTTGGGAGCGATGCCCAGACACAGAGCCAAAGAAACTTTACTGGCAAATCTCAGAAAGTTTTTTTAATGTTTTCTTTCTGCTTTGGAGCAGTTTCTTACCTTCCTGTGGCCATCCCGTGATAGCCTGCCGCTCTGAGGATATCTGACCAGCTCAGCGAGACCGTGATTCAGCCCCGAAGCGTCTGACACTCATTAGGACAGCACCATCCTCCTATGCTGCAGTGAGTTTGTGCTGCAGGGACCTCTGGGGTTCCACCTCTCTTTACAGTTTTGAAGGGAACTCAGCTTTTTTCAGCTACCAAATTTGTTTTGCTCGGCTTCATGTTTTCACCTTTCTCTTCTCAAAGGAAAAGGCTACAAACAGACTGCTCAAAGGCTGAGTTGCTCCTCTCTGTTCCAGGCTTTGCATCCAGAGGGGAAGGGGTGCGTGGGTTTTGCAAACCTGCCTCTGCTTTGCCAAGTTCAAGCCTTCTTTGCAGTTGTGTGGAGCGGTGGGAGAGCTGGTGAGCATCAGAAGCTGCTGCAGACCTTAGAAACCTCAATGTAGGAACAGAAGAAACCGTAGTGCCTTCTTCCCAGAGTAACATCAGTGACTTCATTAAGGACTTGCATAACGGACGTGTTTATTTCTCTCTCCAGCACACCTTATAACCCACCTTGGGAAAACCAGTTGCTAACCCTGAGTCCCTGCAGAGGAAGCAATGGGCTGCACCCTCTGCTGGATGTACCTACTGCTGCTTCCGCTCTCAAAACCTGCAGAATCACCCCAAGAAAAATCCACACTGGTGCATTTTGGGCAGGTTTTCAAATTAGGAGGAGTCAGCATGAAGTACAGCCACCCTAGAAAGTGGATTTCACCTGCCCTCTTCTGAATTCACTTGTCTCAACTCAGGCCAGCTGATTGCGAGTGCGACATCTCTGCTGATGAGATCCCTACTTCATGTTTTAAATTACCCCCTCTCATAGGCTGAGTAGTTTAAGTTAAAAGCATTATCACAACTGAATTAAGAGGTTTCCCCTCTGAAGGATATTGGGGACAAAAATCATGTTATCTGTTTGAAGGATAAGTCTAATGATTTTGTCTGACATAAAACAGGCTTTGGGATTTACCCCAGAATTACTGCATTAAATCAGTAATTTAAAAAAAAAAACCCACAGTCTTTATTTAGAGGACAAATATGCAAAAAACATCAAATACGGACTACAGGGTTATATTTACACACTTAAATATATGCGTCTACTAAAGCAGAACCTCACTACTCAAAAACTCACCAACACAAACAATTGAAGTGACTGAACTCTCATCTGCAGCTGCTATTGCTGCTCCTGCCACCATTCCTACTGTAAAATTATTTCAGTTTAGTACACATATTCTAGAATTATTCTCTTTTTCATTTTGTCCTTTGGAAAAATACCAATTTTCAATGAAAAAACTCAACAGTATAACTGAAAAATATTTACTTTCACAGCCAATCAGCACCACCCTACTGTAACATGAATTTTTATTCGTTTGCGAATGATCTGGCCCTGAATTATTGACTTTTGTTGTTCCCCTGTAAATGACTAGGGTGATATGGGTGACTTTCTTCTTCATTCATTTTCTCTCTTGGAAAAAAAATATTAAAAAAGCAGTACCTTTGCATGCAGAATTTTCAGTGTTTGTGGTTTTTTTTGTTTTTTAAATTGAAGCATTGAACAGGATTAATTTGCTATTCAAATGACTTAAATATTTTCTTTGAATTATATTAAATATTTGGTTATCTTATAAAACCCAATAAATTACATCTAGCTAAACTGGCTTAAAATATCATTTAGAAAGTAAGAGTAAACATGTTTTCAGAAGATAAATGATTTTGATTGACTCAAAGCGACTTTTCATTAAATGAGATGTCTTTTCAGCAGATGAGGAATAATTTTTTTTCTCACCATAAGCATCCTGATTTTAGAAGTGTAGGGCATCAGCAATTCTTTCATTTCAATAGGAATAGTGCTCAGCTTTTTGAAAGCCATTGCAGGTATCAGATCTAAATATCGATTTAATTGACTGGCCATGTCTTAAATTTGAAAATGTGGTTGATTATTCCATTAAACTCCCTCCTGGAGGCACAGGGGCTTTTGCCGTACCTTCCAGCTTTGCTTTTCTCTTGGTATGCATAGTTCGAAATGTCAGTTAAATCCTTCATCTTTTTCCTGAGTTAGAAAAGAGAATGGCAGCACGTCAGGGAAACTTGACTTCTCTGCAGTGCATGAGGGTGTGGATTTCCTTGCCCCCCTGTGAAATACGGCTGTGTGCTAAAACAGTGGGCTGGGAGTCACTGAGGGTGGTGAGACATTGGCCCAGGTTGCCCAGAGGAGCTGTGGATGCCCCATCCCTGGAGGTGTTCAAGACCAGGCTGGATGGGGCTTTGAGCAACCTGGTCTGGTGGGAGGTGTCCCTGCCCAGGGCAGGGGGCTTGGAACTCGATGATCTTTAAGGTCCCTTCTAACTCTAACCATTCTATGATTCTATGAGTCACCTGCAGCACTTAGCAGTGTCTGGGCTAAAAGATGAACTAGAATCTTTCCGACAGCAGATGGCAGCTCTCCCTTGTCTCTCTTGCATTCACGAAATACTGTTACTCCTCTTGAGCAGGGGAAGTAATTCGTCCCCTCTATACGCTACATTAAACAGTTATTGGACCACCTGCTTTATGTGCTGACCACAGAAAAGCCATTTCACAGGACCCCCACATTGATGGGCTGTCAGTGTGAAAAGACATACCCATAAAAAAGGCAACATCCTTTGCCAGGAGGCGCAAGACATACTTTAATTCTCTCTCTTCTTCTTTCAGGTGTGGAAGATAAGGGAGTTGTAATCCACCTCTCAAAAAAGATAGATGTGTAAGTGAGTACGTGCCCTAGGTTCAGTGGCTGCCTTTAATCCTTTTGTCTAGCTCAGTAGTGTGGTTTTGAAGCAAAGTTTACATTTGCTTCTATGGCTAGTCTGGTTCTCTGAGTGATTTTGAGGAGCACAAACTAGGTGTCTTCTGGGAAAAGGCAGTGAGATGCCCTTTCACTCTGGTACTTCATGGAAACATCATCCAAATCCGTGTGTGGGCTGCACTAATTTAACGTTCTCCAGCATGTTACCATGGCATATGTAGCACGTGCTGAAAGAAGAGTCTCAAACCTTTCAGAGCTCCCACAACATCCTGAAGTGGTTCTTGCACTATACATCAAGGGCTAAGTCCTGTAGCCAACCCTCCTATTGCCAGCACCTGCCACACATCAACTGTTTGCCACCACTCCACCATACACTGACCATTTCTAGTTTGAAATCCTCTCCTGTCTTCAGCTGCTTTCCCTTCAGTTGTCAATCCTGCTTGCTTAACCCCTCATTTCTTTTATCAGATCTTTTTCTGACTGTTCTCTCATCTGCCTTTAGCCTCCTGAAAACTCAAAGAGTTGTGACTTGGGCCCTTGCCCTGAGTGTAGTCAAAGCAGAAAAACTAGGAGCATATCTTGTCCTTATGGTACTCCTTCTGGACACAAGTGAAAGTGGGCCCTATGCTCCTGGACCTGCTAGAGCTTGTAAAAGGATGCTACATAGCCCGCATCTTCAAAAGGTGGTCGTTTAAATGTATGGTGGTCATGTGTGGTACCGTAGTTGAATTGTCATCTACCTATACCTGCTCCTTGTTCATTTTTCCCATTAAGTGACTGCTCTGTGCTGCTTTTTCTGCTGATCATTCAAAATCTTCATAGATGTATAGTGAGTATAAGTCCAACGGTCTCTGCTGCCCACATGGGTTTTTCAGATACGTAGACATTAATTTATTGAAAGTGTGCCTTGTAATTTTTGCCAGTCCCCTGCGTGAACTGCAAACTGAGTCACGATAGCTGCAGTTTGCAGCTCACTAATCCTCTGGTTTGATGCCTGATTAGGTCCCAAATCCATTATTGTTAGTGAGATGTGGGTGTGGGGAGGGCAGGAGGATTTCAGCCTCTTGGCTGAGAGTTAAGCTGCTAGAGGTACGCCCGACTGGTGCTGAACCACTGTATTAATTAGCTTGCCTGGAAATTTTCATCAGTGCCGTTCAGCGAGGTTGTTGAAAGGTCAGAGGCTCCATTAGAAATGTTGTGCTTCAATTCTAAATCATAGCACTTGACACTTAACAAACCGCTAGGAAAAAAATATCAAATAAAGCATTAGCATAAAAATGTATTTAAAAACTCAAGTCTCACTTCAAGCATCATTTGAAAGAACATTGAATCACAATAATTAGCATCTTTTTTAGCTCCTTAATTACAAGGATCTCGCTTCTTCATTCTCCAAGTGAGCTTCACAAGGGCTCCAAGGTAGGGAGAGTAGTGGTCACCACGGCACTTTGCACAGTGGGAAACAGCGCCACTCCACCCTGCACAGTGAGGAACAGAATTAAAGATAGTTTAAGTTATCTGCCCCCAAAAGAAGACACCGGCTCCCTGGTAGATGTCTCCATGTCCCAAACCCTGTGAAATGAAATTAATTACCAATAAAGACATCATTTTATCGCTTAAAGTGTAGCACTGCAGTATGAATGAAAAAACACCTGCCACCCTTGCAAGAAAATAAACCCATGGAATTAAATGGCGAAAAGGCAGAATTTGTGTGAGTTTTGCATATGTGTGTAAGGCAAAGCAGTCATCTGCCTTTCCTGCCACATGGTGCCACCGCTCTGGTGGCAGTATGACTGTGGCAGCAGTATGACTGTGGCACAGACAACAGGCAAAGTGGAAGTGTTCAAGGCCAGGCTGGATGGGGCTTTGAGCAACCTGCTCTAGTGGGAGGTGTCCCTGCCCATGGCAGGGGGGTTGGAGCTTGATAATCTTTAAGGTCCCTTCCAACCCCAACCATTCTATGACTCTATGGGTTTAGAAGTGTGCATACAGCATACGGACTGCATTTAAGCCTCATTCAACCACCTCCTTGAGCTGTATTTTCAGATGCTCTTTGCAGCGTGCAGTTAATAAGAGGGCAGGCTTTAACCTTACTTTGTCTGTATTGCAAGTGGCAAACGAAATATAGCTGAATGTATCACAACGTGGCCGTTTTCTTGAAAAGAGCTAACTGGTTAGAGCTGTCGGGAGCTGGATGGGGAGAGGAGGCACCTCTCCAGCTGCCTGTGCGTAATACCGTAAACATAAGGCCGGAGAATTTATAGAAAAGATCAAAAGAGGGCAGGCGAGAGTACACAACCAATTCCTCCTGTGCTAACGACGCGATCACAGCTAAAGCTGGAAGAGGGCAGCATGTGTTTCATGTAATGGTTTATATTGCTCCATTGCTGAGGTCACATTTCTGAGAGCAAAACAAATCAGCCGTAAAAGCAGGGAACCTCTGCTCCGACAACGGGGTCTGCCTGGAAATTCAAAGTGTGGGTCTATCTCCAAACTCTCCCCAAATGCCCAAGGACTTGCCTTTTAAGATTTAGACTGTATTCATTTCTATTATGGTTGAAAATAACCAGAGCAAAACAGAAAAGGCTTAGCACGTATCTATTAGCAGCTGGCTTAGGCTTCTTATGCTATTGTAAACGAGGTTTGCAGGACTCTGCAGGGTATTATCATAAGGTTGCAATTAGCAATGAGAATTATGCCACACACATTTTACATTAGAGGAAACTAGTTGCAGTAAAAGGCTGTTCAATTCAGGCAACATCAAAGCACGCGGTTTGTGTAAATTAATAATACAGCAAAATATAAACTTGAGATGTACAGACATACCAATAGTTTATTTTTAAGAAGGCTCTTGATGAGAAGTGTGGTCACACTTTATATTAATTTTCCATTTTTGAATATTTTATAGAAGGGCACCAATTTATTATCAGCTTGAATACAGACATGATTTATAGGGGCATGAACGTGTCAGGGAAAAACACGAGTTCTATGGATATGAACATGTCAAGGAATGGCATTTTGTTAACTAAACCCCCCTTTAAAAGTAAGTTTACTGAGCTATTAAATTTTATAAAATACTTAACCATGTACTAGCCTGTCTGTCTATTCACCAGTTGCTCTCTACTTAAAAGCTATTGATGCTTTCTACACCGTTTATGAGTAAAACCTTGCAGAATAAGGTGACTTGAAAACTTCAGATTTTTTTATTTTATAGCTAACACCTGGATGTTGTTCTCCCTACAGTCAGTGAGATTAGTTCATTAGTTGTAATTAGAAAAAAGATTGGTGCCTCTCTTTTGAAATAATGACACTGAGGTTTCTATATTTAAATCAATTTATATGGAAAGGCTGGTTGGCAGAAATATTCTGAATACAGAGAGGACTGAACTGGATATAGTGGGGTAAGTTTAGTATTTTAGATCTTTGCCTTCTTTAAATTTTAATGTATTAATTTTGCATTTCTAAACAGCATCTTTCAACATAGAAATACTGGGCTAAATTTAGTTCCAGTTAATGCAAGTTCCACTAAGTAAGTAAGGCCATTGGACAACATCTTCATGAAGGGCTGGAACAGCACAAAACACCTTCTTGGAGAGAATCCCAAATGAAGACTCAGAAGTCAATGACATCAGATGGCAAATGCACACAGCCAGCACATCTGGATCACACGTCTGGATCGCACCTCACAGCAGCACTTGCTGCAAGGGGTCCTTCTGAGGCACAGTCAGGTTCAAGCTGCTGTTTCCCAGGCAGAAGCCTTATGGAGGATAGCAATGTAGGCCCCCAGCTGAGCCTGATGGTACTTCCATCCTTGGAAACGTTCAAGGCCAGGTTGGATGGGGCTTTGAGCAACCTGGTCTAGTGGGAGGTGTCCCTTCCTACGGCAGGGGGGTTGAAACTAGATGATCTTTAAGGTCCCTTCCAACTCTAACCATTCTATGATTCTTTCCTAGTGACAGACTGACCAAGGCCTAGGTTACACAGAATCACACAATCACAGAATCATTTGGGGTTGGAAGGGACCTCTGGAGGTCATCTAGTCCAACCCCCTGCCAGAGTAGGTCCACCCAGAGCAGGTTGCACAGGAACATGTCCAGGTGGGTTTTGAATGTCTCCAGAGACGAAGATGGAGACTCCACCACCTCTCTGGACAGCTTCTTCCAGCGCTCTGCCACCCTTGAAGTAAAGAAGTTCCTCCTCATGTTTAGATGGAACTTCCTATGTTCGTTTGTGTCAGTTACCTCTTGTCCTGTCACTGGGCACCACTGAAAAAAGACTGGCCCTATCCTCCTGACACTCACCCTTTAAGTATTTTAGTATTTATAAGCGTTGAGGGTTGGTAATGAGCAGCCTTGTTAGTTCAATTGGAGTGGCCATATTTGATTTGCCCACGTTTGCAGAACATGAGCTACAGGTCTGGAGAGGACCTGTGCTTCATCTGCTCAGAAGCTGCACACACGTAGCTGCTAGTTGATCATCTCTTATGCAGAGAGCTCCCATCTGCTGCCCAGGTTTCACCTAGCTCTGTGCCAGGACACTGTGTGCCTCAGCCATGTGTTGGTTGAAGGTTCTTCCCTTTCTGAAAGTTCTTCCCTTTCTCACCTATGGGCTTGAAGATAAAAATGTGATTACCCATCCCTTGCTTGCCTTCTCAAGCTTAACTATCCATGAGATGGTGGTTCAACCAAGGGACTAAAGGGATGATTTGCCCCTCATTCCCCAGACAGCCACAGCAGCAGTCTGCAATTCAGAGCACTCTGTGTTTGGTGTTATTTTTATCCTTTTCTTTTGCTACAGTTCCAAAAATCTGAAGAGTCTTAGCTAATTTGGCTTCATTTACTGTAGAGATTTCAACATTCAATGAACCAGACCAAATTACTGATTTCAAGTGCCTGATCTATAGCATGGCTAGAGCCCTGAATCAATTACCACTAGCAGAAATGACGTGTGTGCAGAAGTGCAGACTGGCTCTAGCATCGTAACCCTTTCCGTCTCTACCCTTTTCCCAGGAACTGAAGAGACTTTCAATAAAATACAGAGTCTATGGTTTTACAATAGTGCTTTCTAGAGATCAGTTTTCTGGCTATGCTCTGAAGTCCCTGACACTCCAAGAAACAAGTCTCAGCAAGAAATTTGAGAGCAGTGTGTCTGGCTGGAGCATACATCTTGTACAAAGAGACACCTGGGGCTATAATTTCCCTAAATTTTCTTTGTGAACGGGCAGTTACCTTCCCAGCTGTACTCTAGAACTACAATGAATATAGCCGCACAAAGTGTAACTGGCCACTGCTATTGTAATTTAGAGCAGTTTCAGCTATCAATGGGTCATACTGCAAAGCATAGCATTTTCTTAGAGTTCTTCCATGAGCAAGGGGACCATCACGGCTGAAGGAGACACCTCCCTTCAGCTGAGCCCTGGGAGCTGGCCCCATATGTGTTTCCTACTTGAGTTAACAAGTGTGTTTTGTTCCTTGGATAAAGCAGATGGAAAGGACACAAGAGACTGTTACCAGGGTTGTGGCACCTTAACAGCTTTTGGTGTTTGTCCACACCTTTCCCGTAACTGTGAATTACCAAGGTTGACCTGCCCATCCCAGTTGCACGGGCTGTGTTTATAACAAATATGTTTTGTGCCTACAGAGCTCTTCCCTAAGGTCTCAGCTGCTGGTGCAGAGGAATAAGCCTGTCTTTGTGCTTCACTAACAAATCTTTCATTTGCCCAGATTTTCTACGAATTTTATCACAATTTTGTAATAACCAAACTCAGGAAACAGATTTGCAAAGTCCGTACTAAAAGGCTCTTCTCTCTTCTTAAATAGCAATTTACCTTAGCATCATATATGAAATGATTGTATGATATGATAGATTCACAGCAAGCTTTCTTTGTTCCAATTGAGCCAACAGTGGCTGCCAGTTAATGACATTATATTTTCTGTAATATAAAAATGAATTTTATAGACTTGCAAGCTGAGCTTTTGAATGGAGTCATCCAGAATTTTAGATTTCTGAGGTGGATTCATAGTACTAAAAGAGTAGATGTATTTGCAGCAGTTTAAATAATCAGACTAAATGATTCACAGTGTATATATAAAGTTGCAAAATAGTCATCTTAAGGAAAACATATGTTTGAAGAACATTTACTGTTTATTTTCCCATTATTTGAGTAATTTTGAAAGGCATTTTTCATGGATACACAGTGTTAAGTAAGAAATATGACAGTGTTTTGCCTTAGGGGGATTGTGTTCTTATCTTCTGACTTGCGAGAGGCATGGGGTGAAATGTCCAAGCTGTTCTAGCTTTCATAGCTACATAATACCGCTTTGAAGCACGTTAATATTCTTTCTGAGCCGTTCCACTGCCCTCCACTGAAGCCCTCCCACTACAAGTTGTCTTCAAATAACAGAAACAGCTCAAAGAACCCTTAATCTGGAGGGCCGTGCAACACTGCTTTAGACATGTTGCAAAAGTGAACAAGAAAAGACAAGAGATTTAAACTCACTGCTGTGGTTAAACTCTGGAAATTCGTGCATCTTGAATTCCATGGACTTACTTTAATCAGTTCTGTGATCTGTTTAGTTAAGCTGTTGTAAATCCTAGTGTAAGCACTACGAGGGCTATTTAGCGAGGCTGAAACAAGGAAGACCTGTTTCCCTCAGCTCTTTCCACAGTCACGGGAGAGAGAAAAAGGCTTTGCCAGGAGAACGGCTGGGACTGTGGATCTCCTGAGCTGATCTCATGCGATGTCCCTTCCTCCGCTCTGTCTGCTCCCTCCAGCCCACTCTTGTACTCGCTGGGCTCTCCCGTCACCCACATCAGCTTTCTAACACAGAAGAAAACGATGCCATATTTTTCTTTTGGGTTAGTCTGCTGCCAGGCTGGTGGCTGAACTGGCCCACGGAGTGATCTGATCTTCTCTAGGTAGGGGCTCCCCTCACAGGGTCATGAGCAGTACTTTGAATCATCAGGCATCTTCACAGAACTCTGTGCCTTGTAGAGCATCACCATTATCCTGCGATACATACATATACACACACATATACATACACAGATATATATCAATATATATATACACGCCTGTATAAATACTAACTACAGAGACATACGTACCCCTACATTTGCCTAAGAAGGGGTTACATAAATGTATAAAAACTACGTTGAGGAGCAGTTTGTTTGGAAAAGGGTTGCTATGGCTGCAGTGGCTGTTGTGTATGGTTATTTAAAAGTGGGGTTATGCAGAACAAAGTGACAGACAGATGTGTATCTCTGTGTGGTCAAATTCCCACTGGGTGTTGGTTCAGCTCTGCTTGCTAGTTATGGCAAAGAACAGCATTTCTCTGGTGTCCTGGGTGAGCAAGTCAGGAGCTCCCCACTCATAGCCGTCTTTGGGCAGCTGTGACTCAAACAACCACTCTGAAATTGTTTTCTTGCTTGAGAAAGGAGGTGGATGTGTGTCATTTCCTTGCATAGACACGTAAGTGTAATTTTCCTTTCTCCTTTTTTTTTTTTAATTTGGTTTATTTATTTATTTTTTTTAGTGACATGGCAAATCACTTGGGACCTACAATGCAGTGCAAACTGCATGGGAAGGCCAAGGCTTCTGAGCATGAAAAGGTTGAAGGATCTGAGTTTTTTAATGGGTCTTCATTGGAATTTCTAAAAAATCCAAGAGGCACATGAAGTGATAAGGCACTTAAAAATGTTGTCCTTGGATTATACAGCAAGCCTATCAAACAAGTCACGAAACTTAACTTGAGAGGCATGGGAAGGAAATGTGGCATGGAGCCTGGGACTGAAGGGACTGCAGAAGAAGTGATTTTAAGAAAAAGCGAGTGAGCACTTGGCAGACATGAAAGGAATACTTGTTCACCTCCATGGGACAGTCCAGCTCCCCAGAAAGAAATATTTTGAAGGTCTAATATTGGGGATTATTTTTGTCCTTCTTGTTTGTTGTCTTCTAGGAATTTAAATCAGTTAGTGGCATAGTCACAGATTTGAACAGTATGGTCCATATCTGATGGGCTGTAACAATATTTCCAATGCTCCATCCACTGTTCTGTTCCCTTCCATTTTAATTTACCATCTTAAGAAAAACACACATAAGAAAAAGGCAAAAATATAACAATGAGAAAAGAGAAGGAAATGAGAGCAGACACTCAGACTTCAAAGATTTTAACACAATTGATAAAGCGCTGAATGTCAATTCTGAAATGAATATAATTCCTTTCTTCCTTTCTTGAAAATGTTTATGAACTATATGCCATTTTTCACTTGCTGGGAAAGCCCAAGTCCAAGGACGGTGCCATTAGTGAGGTGCACACAGTGCAGATCCCCACAGCACGTCAGCAGAAGGCTGCACACTTGCTCATTTGTAGGTCAGAGTTTGGGTTTTGCCCATTGAAAAGGTAGGTGAAGTTTTGAGGCTTATGCTCTGCATAGGATGCCAAGAGGTTTAATCCCTTAGGAGAAGGAATACTAAATAAGACTTCAGTCCCGAGCCACTCATCTTGGTGGATCAGTAGTGATCTGGTGCTCTGTGCAGACCCTCAACTTCCCCAGGAGTCCATGGGCAAATGTTGCGTGCAGCAAACAGATCCAGATCCCGTGAGACCTTCTCTGCTATTTCAGATCAGCTCTGCCAAAAAAGTCTGCCAAAAGTCAATTTGCAATTGTTTCCATAGCTGTGTCTTTATAATGGGGTCATTAATTATCCTCCATGTTATTTATGAAACAGTTCTAGTGATTTTCAGACTTGGCCTTTCTGTGCTGACATCTGTGCTGCAGAGATGTATTGACCAGGGCCCTAATGCCCTGTGAGCTCCACCTGGGCAGACTCTTCCTCAGGTGACCTCTCGGAGGTCCAGAGTGTCTAAACATCAAAGATGCCTTGTTTCTTGATGTTAAAGTTCCTCTGACTTCTGACTGTCGTGCTCCGGGCCTGCAGATCTACAAACAAGGCCCTTGTCCATGTAGACCTCATGAGCTTGATACAGGAGGCTGTCTCAGAGCATACTGAGAAGACTCCAACAGAAAGGGGCTCCCACTAAGTGCAGACAGCTGCAGTTGCCTGAGAATAGCAAAGCCAGTATTGTTCCCCTAGAAGGGAAGACATCATCAGCAAAGCACTCACTGAGATTGTCGGAGATCCAGGTTCATTACCCACCTATGCCCACAGGGACACACATTCCCACTTCCTAGGACACCACTCTAAACACCAGGTCTCAAAGACAAGATCTCTCCCAATTTCCACTTGAAAGGTATTCAAGATACAATTTGTAAGAAAGAGAGCAAATACAAATGTTAAGATTAAGGTAATCTCTTGAGGGTCAGGAATCCTGTAGTATAAACTTTCCTCCTTGATCTACTCATGTAGATGGTTTTCACATGTAGTGCACAGATAGTCCTAGGAACAGCGATTGAAAGTCAGTTTGAAAGTCTGATTGTCCCGTGTCTTAAATGGTCTGAACACTCCTCATAGAAGAGCGTGCATACAACACCTTCCTCAGTATGACATTGTCTCCCATGCTTTAAAAGAAAAGTGTGGATTTTATTCCTATGAAAGAAACTGCTGAAGTCCCTCTCTTGTTGGATGCAGAATATGGATCCCAAGTGGATGGGTGCCCAGGTTGGCAGCTCTAGGAAGGACCCTCATCACTGTGCTGGGTGAGATTTATAGAATTCTTTCTGCTCTTCCCCCAGCAACCTGGTGATCCTGGATTACACACTGAGGGCCTGCTCCTTGTAGTTCTCCTCAGATGGGCGCACGCTGCTGTGATAACGAGACACTTCCATCAACTTCTGAGCTCATAGCACCACCGGAATGCTGAAATGTGTTGGCTAAATGCAGCCAACACAAACACAAAACACAAACATTCTACATGCCGAACCAAACTGTGTTGTGCAACCTGAATCGGGCATTATATAATTTATTCATAAAGCACTGTATGAGCACTAGGAGGAGTTGTTAGTCATTGAATTGGGCAAACGCACTGCTGTTGACTTGTTCCTTTGGCTTATCAGTTCTTCTGTTGGTTATAAACATGTTAAATGCCCAGTAAAACCAGTTGAGGTTCCTGAATATTACCTTTGTTCCACTGAAGTCAGGGTAGGAAGGACAGATGGCTGGACCATATGCACCACCTGCTCTGTGTATGTTTGTGTCTGTATGTGTGCATACGTGCCTGGACAGACCACGTTCTGGTTTATATTGCAAATGCATGTTGCAATACTGTATCACCTAAAGAGTGACATTACAGTATTCCAAGCAGATAGTATTTTACAAGAATCAGTAATCATGTTAATTAATAATGGCTAAAAGCATGTTTTCCAAGGACATCAAAGTACTTGGCAAGTGTGGGGCTAATTCATGCTCCTATATCATCATATTGACTTTAGGGGAAATGCTTACGTAGAAAAAGGTGTAGGAACATTTTATTTTTTCATACCAAAGAAAGTGGGAAAAGTGAGTGAACCCTGTGTGGTTTCTTTTCAGAAAGGACCTTCCCTACTTGACTGGATGCAATATTGGCTGTCCATTTTAATTCTCTTCTTTGTTCGAACTTCTGTGAGACAAGCCTCCTCCTCAGGTCTACCTTTCAGTACTTTTGATATTCTGCTGGATTAGACAGATGGTTTTACTAAGTCAAAGGAGATGACTCAAGATCCCTATCTTCAAATTTGGCAGTGTGCTGGAGTAATCAAGAGGAAGAACTATACTACCATAGAAAGAAGTCTCCATATGAAGGCATAATAAACAGAACTGCTCCAGGTGTCTTCTCCTAGTGTGTGACGCTGTCTCCTTTCCTCTTACTAATCTGTGTAACACCCATCCTAAGAATTTTTTTGGTTGCTGTAGTATCAAAACAGATGGTGTTAGAGATTGGAAGGTCAATGAAACAAGCAAGCCATGATTTATAAATGAGACATTTGTGAAGGTGAAGGAATGACCACTTTTCAGGGATCCCAAAATCATCATTCAGCAGATACTCAAAGAGCCAAAATTGTTTCTCATGCAGGTTTCAGAGCAAATGACTAGGAACAGCCACACAGAGCCACTAGTACAGAAGAAAGAACGAAAAGGAACAGTACCTGAGAAATCATGGAAACGTTGGGAAATTCAGGTTGGAAGGGACCCGTCACCTAATCCAGCCCTTCACTCAAAGCAACACCAGATACATGGGTTGCCCTGGGCCTCACCAAGCTTTTACTGTGTCTCAGGATGGCAATTTCCCATCCTCTGGACAGCCTGCTTGCCCAGTGCTTGCCTGTCTTCATAGTAAAAATACTTTTCCTTATATGATTTAACTTTCTCACTCTCCTACTTGTGTCCATTGCTTTTGTTACTATGCACCTCCAAGAAGAGTCTGGCTGCATCTTCCAATAACCTCCCATAAAGTAATTGAAGACAGCAGTAAAATCGCCCTCAGCCTTCTTTTTTTAAGGCTGAACAAGCCCAGTTCCCTGAGTTCTTCCACGTGCATCATGTACTCCAGACCCCCACCTATCCTCTCTGCAAAATCCTCTCTCAAACCTTGTTGAATCAAGGACAGAGCGGTGCAATTGAGAGAGACTGTGACCCACTGTCCAAATTGTGCCCTACTAGAATGAGGAGCAACTGAGGGTGTTGGAGCATTGTCAGAGCTATCTGGGCTCCAAAATATTCCTAAACTAGCAATTTTTAAAATGCAGCAGTCTCTGGATCAAAAGTGCTCATGAGTCTTGCTGCCAAGGTAGCTCTAAATTTCTGCTCGTTGCAGTTATTGCTACGGGAACATTGCTGGCGTAACATTTTCTCCTGGAGTCTTTCTAGAGCACCTGCTTCGTTCCCCATGTGTGCAGACAAAAGCCAGGACAGATGCTCAGGGAAAGAGCTGAAACCCCAAAGCTCACTGGGCTGACGCCCTGTGTCAGAAAAGAGGCCACCCAAGTTCTTGATTTAAGGAAGGAGGCAGGAAAAAGTCTTTGGAGAAGCAGCAGCTTCCTTAAAATCTTTAAGGAAACCCTTTCCAGAGACAGTATTAAAAATGCATGGGTGGGGTGAGAGAGAAAGAATTTTTATTTATGTATAAAGTTACACATGGAGACAATGTCCAAAATCACTGAAAAAAAAGAGTCTGTGTGTCTCTGTTTTCCTGAGTTATGATAGCATGTGTTTAGTATTATGGCTAATCCCTTTCAGGAGCCAAAGTTAACATCTTCCAAAGCATAAGGGTTGTTTTGGTTTTTTTTTAAAAAAAGACTAAGTTAAACTCTAGCACTTCAAACCTACTTATAGCAAAAAAATAATAATCTCTGGAAATTCTTGATGTAGTTTTCTGTAGTTGAAACAATTATATAATTGGATAAGCAATCAGGACAGTTCAAAACGGTGAAATTTTGCATTACAGAGCAAAACAAATTATTTTTGAACCTGGAGAAAATAGTAATATAAGAAATGATGCGCTTTTCTTTTTTTCTATTAAGAAAGGACAGCCATATAGATCTGTCCTAAAGGGGTCTTACTGTAGCTTAAGGAAGCAAACCTAAAGACTTTGTGGGATGACATATTGCACACATCCCACAGCTCTGAGGTGTCACGGGATGTCTGGATGCAATGAAAGGTGGCTAGAGAGGGTGTCTTCGGAGGCTGTGCACAGCTCTCACATCCCAGCATACGACATTCCCGTCGCTGAGGTTGTTGTCTGTGGATATTCTGTGCTCAGCGTGTTGAAGCAAGCAGGCTCTGGAGGCAGCGAGTTGCAAGGGGGGACGTGGGAGCAGTTTGTGACTCCCCATCCTGTCTTTTCGAGCATCACAGCTGTCGGATCAAGAAGATGGTAGAACACGTATGTGTTTCCCAAATGGCTTAAGTCATTTGTCTTCAACTCAAATCTCTTTGTGGTTGTGGAGTAAGGGATTTAACTTTTAACATCATCATCTCAAACAAAACTTCTGGGAGCTGTGAGTGTGTATATTTTGTCAGGGGCTTTCTGTGGAGCAGCTGGTAGGGACAGCGTAAAAAGGAAGGTTGTAGAACTGGTGCATTTGGAAGATTTCTGATGTAGGAGAGAACATAAAGCTAAAAGGGACGTTACTTTCCCCAGAATCAGTTCTCCCTCATCCTCTCCCCTTGGATGGCCTTCAACTCCGTTCCGGCTGGTAGTGACAGTGTCCTTGCTGTGGTGCCAAGCTGTTGGGGGCTGTATGTGCGGCAGTATGGCAGCAGAAGTACGTGGACAGGACAGGCTCAGTCTCCCTGGTTGGTTCTGCCAGCACCAGATCTTCTCCCATGGTCTTCAATTCAGGACTAACAGAGAGTAGGTTTCCTTTTTCAGATATGAATTGACTAAGAAAATATAATATTTCTATTTGTTGTTGATACAGAGGTCTTTAATGATTTTCATGTTTTAAGGACATAAAGGCTAGGACTCAGTGTAGCACTTCATAGTGCCTGGAGAAGGGGACTGCTGACGGCAAGAGCCGTGATCCCTTTCAGGAGTCAGCTCTGGCAGGACAAGGAAAGCACAAAGCTGGTGGAGTTTCTGCACCTCATCCCTTCCTCGTCCAAGGACAGTTAATTCCATATGGTTTCAAGCAGGGAAATTGAACGAGAAGCAAAAAGGCCCCTTAATAAAAACCTGAGGGATTCAGTACGGACTCAGTGCCACCCAGTGTCAGCCAGAGTTCCCATCCATCCAAGCTCGATTTCCTGCAATTTGTTTCATCTCGCCAAAACACTGCATAACACATCACCTTCTCAGATAGCATGGGGAGATAAGCCCTCCCTAATTCCACAACACAGCACTTGCAAACAAAACGTTAGTGAAGTCTCCTTGGGCAAAGAACAACCCAAGTAGTGAGAATATGACTTCTGCTGGTTTTCTTCATGAGCAGAGCAATTTGACTTTTTTCATTAACGTGGCAGAATGAGCAAAACAGCAAGCTGTTAACCTGATTGATATTAGCACTGCCCAGGCTGCCAAACATTTACCAGATGATAGCTAATTTGTACAGCTGCTTTCATCTCCCTGATCCAGTGACTTTTCCAGAGTTTTAGGGGGGAATATGAACAGATCCAATTTCTGTAATATTTTCAGAGAACTGACAGGAGAAACAAGCCAGATCAAACATGGGCATATCCCTTTTCTACACATAAGGCCAGGGGAGAGTGAACCACAGGAAAAAACATGAATTTTCCATGTTTTTAGAACTGGATGGTTCAGCTAATCTCATCCAACTAGCTGAGGCAAAGAGAGAGGAGAAAATGTTTTACTACAGATCAACACTACAGACTTACTTCTGTGGCAGAAGAGCCACCACACTGTGGTATTTGCTCATCTTCTCAAGCTTAGCCCCTGGCTTTTACCTGTTCACACTTTCCTTGGCATTCAGATCTTTCCACCTCACTCTCTGTCTGAAATTCAGAAAGAAAAGACTTTTCACAGCTGAGGGCCCCTCCGCTCTGCAGAGATGTTTGTGTTTTGTACAGTATTAGAGGCTTGCTCTCTTGTGTGGTTATAATATTATTTATCCTGCACTTACCCGACCACCAGTGGCCTGTACTCGGACTTTGCAGTGGGGACTTGAATATACTTAGATGAAGTTGCTTTAGGAGAATAAAAGCAGCAGTTTTGTAATTCTCACTGTTTCTCAAGCCCAGTTGCAAATCTCATGCAGGCAAAGCCACCTTGAGACATAAAAGCTTTACAAGAACTTAGGGATTTGATTAGGTAGAATAAATAGACACAAAGATGAAATTTGCAGTGATCTTCCTGAAAGACTGAGCAGTGGATGGGAACAAGAGCCTCCCTACCAATTTGAGGTCTAATCACTTTAACCCCTCTGTGTTTTAGAGGCCCAGCCAGCAGACAGAGATGCTAGAGGAAAACCAGGATATCCAAAACTGTTAGGAGGTTGCAGTGAGTGCTCTGCCCAGTCTTCAGACATGTCTGAGGTCAGTGGTGCATCATAGACTGTTGGGAGTCACAGCAAGGATTAGCCATGGTATGAGGGACCCACGTGAGTTGCTACAGAATCACAGAATCACAGAATCACCTAGGTTGGAAGGGACCTTTTAAGATCATCTAGTCCAACCAATGAAAAAAAAAACAAAACAAAAAAAAACACACACACACACCCCCCACCACACCACCCAACACTAATCCATATTCCCAAGCACCATGTCAACTCCTCTCTTGAATACCTCCAGGGATGGTGCCTCAACCACCTCCCTGGGCAGCCCATTCCAATGCCTGATAACCCTTTCAGTAAAGAAATATTTCCTAATATCTAACCTGAACTTCCCCTGGCGTAACTTGAGGCCATTACCCCTTGTCCTATCATCTGTAACTTGGGAGAAGAGACCGACCCCCGCCTCTCTACAGCCTCCTTTCAGGTAGTTGTAGAGAGCAATAAGGTCTCCCCTCAGTCTCCTCTTCCCCAGACTGAACAACCCCAGCTCCCTCAGCCTTTCTTCGTAAGACTTGTGCTCACAGGCTGGAGAGCAGAAACTTTTGAGGTCACAGGTAACTGCCTGCTGCCCTACAAGGAACGGGTGCAGGCATGGGAGATGTTCACACCACCTACTGCTGGTGTTGTCAGGCCATACCTTTCCAACAGTGAGATGTCAACCCTGTATTTAGGCAGCCTATTATAGATGACATTTAAATAGCCTTTCGCATTTTCTTTCCTTCACTCACCTCTTAGAAAAAACAGCCAGCACCAAAACTAGCTGGACACTAGTCCTTGGCTGAGCGCTATGCCCTTCACCTTCACAGTAAAACCCTGAGTACGTGACAAAAGCAGCACTCGTCAGTTGTGATTTTGCTCACAACCACCTATCACACAGCCTGGAAGCAAAGCAAATGAGTAATGGCACTCCCACACTTAGATGTATAACTGACCATTGATTTATTCTGTACAAGAGACATCGCACACATCCCCCACACACAGCAGACCCCCTCCAAGCAACCTTCCCCATAGGAGTGTCATCAATAAGACCACAATTTGTTTCATAAATAAGGTGTGTTGCAAGACATAAATGCCTGCTAAGACAGAAAGTCCATCTAGCACTGGCTTTGACACACACGAGAAGCAAATTCCTGGGGGAAGAGGTAGGAAACATGGCAAGTATTGAGTTACCTACTCCCTGCTTCTGCCATCCCAGCCTAGTTCCCTGAACCCAGTGCTTTAGGGACTGTGAGCTATAGGTAGTGTTTGAACTCTCTTATTTAATAGCTCTCAATGGACTTCTTTTCCCTGAGTTTGTCTAAACCTGTGTAGGCTTTTGGCCTCCACAACATCCTGCAGCAATGAGTCATGGTTCAGCTATGCATTGTGTGAACAAGTACTTCCCCTTGTTTATTTTAAAATAAACCCACTACTTGCTCTTTTCACTGGGCACCCTTCAGTTCTCACGTATAACAAATAATGCCCCGTTGCTCCTCAGCCACCTTCTCCACACCATTTGTGGCTGTAAAATCCTCTTTATTACCCCCCTTTAATCATTCCTCATGTTCTTCCCATTTATTGCTATTCAATCCCCCTGGTACCTGGAATCCAACAAGATGAGTGTCCTCAAATGGAATCAAATATTTTCTGCGGTACCACAGGGGCAGAATAGTTTGGTGTCACCTATAAATACCAACAAGCTTGGAATTAAACAGTGGCAGATAGATTAGGATATAACACCATGATACACAAGCTTGCTTTCAGTGCTCACTATGGGCAGAATCAAGCCGAAAAGAAGATTTATTTGGCTCTGGCAGTGCCTTTATTTGAGGAGGCCACCTCACATTTTCCTGCCAAGAAGGATAAGACCTTGCCTGCTCTGTGAGCTTTCTGACTGGACCCCAAGTCAGACCTGTTCTTCCAGTCTTGTGCTTTATGAGGAGCATGCACACATGCCTGAATCCATACTGATCCTTATGAAGCGGATCGATCACTTTATGACCCAAAGGTAGAAGTACCCATGAAATGATGAAAAAAAAAAAAAAACCCAGGCATGTCACTTCAGGATGTTGAAAGGCACAGGAAGATGTACCTCACCAACTTCTCAATGCACCAGCTCTCGCACTCCATTTTGCTACAGTAGGTTTTATCACAGTAGAACTGAGCTCAGCAGGAACAATCATCTGAACACTGGGGACAGAACTGTGTCTCCTGGAGAATACAAACCCACCTTGACTTTGTTTTGTTCAGTATCCTGAAGGAATTCAGTATCCTGAATCCTTGGACAAATTAGTCCAAAGTACAGCTCAACAGAATTCAAAGGATCGATGCCCAGTTACCACCAACATGGCTCTGCTTGTCTTTGAGTCACATAAATGTAAGATTTTGGAAGTTTAAGGCATGGAAATGCTATTGAAACCACATATCCCTTTGGCTCGAGGGTTTGCTAAAAGAACGGAATGAACCTCAAACAACACCAGAAATTGTTTAGTGTTATAGAAAATTAGCTAATTATCCAATATGGGGCAAGGATTTGTTTATTAGAACAAGCAAATGCTTGCCATGTTTGCTGGCATCTGATGACCAGTTAACAAGCTGTAACACTCTTCTTTCAAAACAGTTTGACAATGCAATTTGAAATGAGTATGAGTCATGGGACTGACCCCACCACACTGGTGTAAGATAAGGTTATACCAAAGGAATCTGACAGAAGTGCAGAAAAAATGTCTGCCCACTGTGTATGTGCCCCTATGAGGCAGCCGGTTTAACAAAGCTGGTATTTTTTCTCACTTATTAATATTTAAGCCAGGCAGATGAAAGCACAAGTATAAAAATATGAAAATATTAAAAAGTCATAAATACTGGTAGCTGTGGATGAGCCCTTAAAATAATGTCAGAGGTCAGGTAGCATAAAGTAATCTCCTAACCCTGATGGCCAGGGAGTGACAGACTCCAGGCCTGAAGTTTGGTAAAGGAATTTGTTCTCCAGAAGTGATGGATTGAGGTTACATTTCAGCAGCGAGGTCACAGCAGTGAGATAAGGAAATACCAAGGAATCTGTTACTCGTCGTAGGTTTATCTCACTGGACCACAGCGTTGCTACTCCTCATTTGTACCAGCGCAAAGGTGAGATGAAGGAGTTCACTGCTGCACGAGTGGTTGTGTAAATAAAATGTGACGTGTTTCACCAGCTATGCCAACACTGAGCTCCTCTTCTATCAGGTCAAGGATTCCCCATGGGAGCGGGTCGGGCAGAAGGTCAAAAGGGATCCGTGGTGCGCAAACAGGTCTCCTACTCCAGACAATGTGGGCTTTGCTGGTGAAGAGCCACAGACCAACCTGTGGAACAGCCTGGGCACTGCCCTGGTCCCAGAACTGTGTCCCAGCCCTGGTCTCTGAGGAGCTGTCACCATGCCACAACTACAACCTGCTAGTTTTTTTTACCTTGGCTGGCAAGCCACTGATGAAATCCTCACTGGAGAGCTGTTCCTGGCATCTGCGGCCAGTGGCACCTAATGACCCCAGTCATGATGGACTGGGCAAGGGTGGAATTTCCCCCGTGGCTTCCTGGAATGGACAGTGAGTTCAGATACTGTAGTGACGGGGCAGAAAATGATTCACAGCAAAAAATACATGAAAACATCTTGTTTTGCTTCACTCAGAAGGAAACAGAGTGACTGGGGACAGAAAGGGGACCTAGAAGCAGAGCTCAGATGGTTTCTTGTATGGGATGATGAGACTGTCCCCAGAAGTGCAGTGGTTTCTGCAGTTTGTGCTCTCCAGCCTTCTCAGTTTTTCTGAGTCTTCCTATGCACTATTAGCCTGTGGCCTGGGGCAGAGGGAGAGGAACTTCTTTGGTTTTCCAGAAAAGCACAAGCAGACTCTGCCCAGTGCTGGGAATGGAGCAGATTGCCCCTGCTCCTGTTCCTGGTGAAGCTGGAGCAGGGTTAAGGCCCGTAAAGTAAGGCATATTCAACAAAAGCAAGGATGACTGAAATAGCCTCTGCTCTGGGCTGAACTAGAAGTGGCAGAGATAAAAATTGCTGCTCTGCAGCTTAAACTGGGAAGCTGGCTGTGAGAAATCTGTGATGGAGTCACAGCTCCTGCTCTAGCAATGGAGAAAGATGCTGTACTGGTGTTATACTTACCATAGAGAGATTCCTCACTTCACTGCTCTGGCAAACTGCTGCCAGCAGGGGGTTTTGTGTGTTGTTTTTTTTTTTTCCCTGCCTCTGCTTTCTTTAGTGGAGAAAATAATTTTTCTTCTTTCTGAGTTTGGAAGTCTCTGGACTTTGACCTGCGCATGGAGAAGCTCAGGGTCAGCTCCTGGGTGAGGAAGGGGTCAAAGCAAGGGATACTGGAAGGATGGCTCTGGAGAGCATCATTGCAAACATTTTTGAAAGACACTGAAAAAATGTTCCTGATACGTCTGGTGTGGAGCCACCGCAGCCAGTGAAGATGAGCTCTCCTGCTATAGGGTATGGCAGGGAGCTGTCAGACAACTCTGCTCCGCAGCTGCCAGCCCTTGTACACTCAGAGAATTAAAAAGGGCCTTTCCCTTTATTCCTCCCTTCTGCTCTCCTTGGCTGCCTCTCCTTGTTTGCCAAGATTATGTGCTGGAGAGAGAGGGCGTACTGGGTTTGGCCGGGTAGAGTTAATTTTCCTCGTAGCAGGTTGTATACTTGCTGGCTGCCAGGGTTAAGCCACAACAGAGGGAAAAGCAGCAGTTCCTCACGCCTCCCCCTGCGCTCCCACACCCCTTCCAGCTCCTCCGGGAGGTCCCTGCATCTCCATCTCACTGCTGGAGGAAGCTCTCCCTGGCAGCACTGTGGGGTGGGATAAACCAAACTATGCCTCCGATCCCCTGGGGACTGAGAGCAGCCCTGCATGAAGAAGGCTTGGAGAGGCTTATTTTTAAGCCTCCTCTGGGACGTTTGCTGCTCTCACCTAAATAAAGCAGATGCTGGCTGAGAGCTCTGCTCCATCTGGGAGCTGAGACCCTGTGCTAGGTGGGATGGAAAAGCCTCCATCAGTCTACACTAAGAGTATTTTCTTTGCTCGTGAACAGCCAATGACCTGCACAGTCATGCTGATGGTGCTATGGGAAGAATAGCTCTCCAGGAGGAGAAAGCTCTGACAAACTGGCCCTGAACAATCAGCACAGGCTGCTGTTCAGCTGAAGGGAAGCCCAATGGGGTTTATGGACCTCCCAACAAGTGCACAAACCCATCTGTAGTGTGGACAGTGACATGGAGGAGGCGATAGGGTGATAACCAAGCAGAGGTGCTCCAGGAGGCATGTTCTGCTTTGTGGTCACCCTTGGACAGCATCTATAGCAACAGCTATACCCAAACCACCACGAGGTTGCACTGGTCTGAGCGTGAAGGCTTGTGAGCACAGTCAGGATGTGAACATGCAGGCAGTCCTTCATCTGCTTAGGGATTTGTGGACTGTAGATTCGGATCTGCCAGGACTTAGATGCATCCTAGGCGCTCTGGATATTACCAATTGTGCTGCCAGAATATTTGCTGTAGTTTCCAGCTATGACCGACAGCTTCACAGGGGGGGTTCCTCAGGCCCACATGTGGTGAGGAGCTCTCTGTACACGCAGCAGCAGCAGGAGGAGGATTAAGCATTAGGATTTAGTACAGCTTCGTAGGCAACCGGCAATGCCGGGGCTGAGGTTTGTGGAGGACACCAGGGTGTGGATGCACCAGAGGGACTTGGTACAACTCCCCAGAGAGCACCTGCATGCAGGCCAGGCTGAGGCAGGATGCTGCCTCACCACCAGCCAGGTCTGTGCAGACAAACTGGCCCCAGCAAGCAGCCCCAGTGCTACCACACAAACTGTGGTGCCTTCCCACAAGACCGGAATCAATCCCTACAGCCTTACGCTGTCATCTTGTATGCTTGCTTAGCCTTTCCCTATATATCCCACAGACGGTTCAGGGAAACGTGCTTTTTTTCTTGTATGGCCGTGCCCACGTGTGTCTGAGTAAGCTGACATTGTCTCAGCCTGAGCTTTCGCCATCCTAATGGCTTCAGGTTTAATCACAAAGCACTGTTATAAATAATGAATTGTGAGAGACGACGTCTTCCAGTAAATCCCGCTGTGTCTGCTTATGTTCGGATCACTGCATTATGCTAAAGTCAGCTGCTCAGAAGCTATTAATGTGGGGAGGCACGGAGTGGATGAGGGAGAAAGGGAGAGAGGCATCCATCTGCTTTGTTGGGTGACAGTTCAGGGGCAGTGAGAGGGTGACTGCTTTGATGCTGAGGGTGGCCTGACTCCGCTCCATGACAAACTGTTGGCAAAACACAGGCTAAATCCGGTAGGAGCTGGATCAGACCGTCGTGTGCTTGATTCACAGTACAAGGGGGATTTAAAGCGTTAATGGACTCACCCAGGAACTCTGGCAAAGACGTCATTTGACCACCAGGTGAGGGACAGTTTAGGGAAATGGCAAAGAACTTCAGATATCAAAGGATACCCCCTTCCACTTTTACAATGGATTCATACAGATTTCAGGTGGGATCTGCTAACCCCACAGTGAAAGAGTTCACACTGCTTGTACAGCTGGGACACACCGGTCCTCAGGACCAGGGTACACAGGATCAGCTGTAGGAGCTTGTCCTTGCTAGGAAGTGACTTACATTACACTGACTTTTCTCTGAAAACAGTATCATGATTAGATAAGGCTGGAATTGAATTAAACACAATTCAGAAAATATAAATGGGACTTCTATGGTCTCCTTTGAGAAGTACCCCGAGTTTTGACAGATTTTATCTCAAAACTCCCCTGCGAAGTATATGCCCTACAGCTCCCAGTTTATTACTGAAGAGCTGAAATGCAAGGAGCTCAGGCACTGCCCAGCTCAGCTTTGCAAGACCTGCATGAAGCTGGCGACCAAGAGCAGACCCATCCCTGTGACAGACGCTGCGCAGAGACCCTGAATGACCACAGGCTTTGCGGGCTATAGGATTAGAAGCCATATAGCCAGGCTGAAGCACTGCTGTGCCTGAGGGGAGCATCTCCCAGGGGAAGGTGGGCTGTACAGGCTGGGCTGAAGGAAAATCACGTCTCGGGGCTCCCTCCTCCTCTCTCTGCGCAGTACGTGCTGTGCTGTATCATGCTACCAGCCCGTCAGGCTCACTCACATCTCACTGCACACAAATGCCCTCAATCTCCTCTTCAAAAGTGGCTCAGTGCAGTCCTCACCTCCAAAGGTTTGCTTTTATAACACCCCCGCACAGCTCACCATGGATAATTAATGCCGATGGAAACAAAGGACTTTACAAGCCTACCCAGAAATGGGCTGATTAGAAAGTCCTGCTGCTCACCCACCGGTTTTAATGAAAGTAAACAACTCTAATGAAATGTGCTGTGAACAATCTTATGCTGGCTCCGGACTGATCCAGCACAATTCCCAGGGCTCGCTCTGCTCTGCGTGGCCCCAGGCAACATTGCCCCCACCAGCATCCCATCCTCGCCTCTGGCTGGAGGTCCAGTTCACGGACCCTTTGTTTCTGGGACACACACCCTCGGCCAGGCCATCCTGCTGCTCAGCCACCACCACCACGGGGGGACCGTCCAGCCTGGGGCTGGAGCCACAGGTAACGCTCCAGCCGTGCAAAGCAAGGAACAGCTTGTGTTTCCAAACATCCCATATCCCTGACTTTGACTCAGCCCACTCCCAGGGACCTTATGTGTTATAGGAATCTGGATGGCAAATTTTGGTAAGAACCTGAAATATTGTCAGTGACCAGTACTTTTTGAAATAAGAGATTACTTTTTAAATAGCACAAAAGCTCTGGCTATTTATTTACTTGTTCAGCACTCTCAAATTTTAAGCAGAACTTCATTTAGTTTTGATGTAGAATGACACATTTCCTGGTGTTTCAAGTTCATTCACATTTTTCACTCATTTAGGTTTTTTGTACCTTTTTCTCCTTCTCTGCTTTTCCATCCTGAATCCTCCTAACTGGCAATAATGGAACTTGGAGGAAAGGAAAAGGAGGAAAAAAAAAAAGAAACCCATTCCTTTTTTTTTTTTGTGTGTGTGTTTTAAATCACAGTGAGACAAAGTGAGAAACATGGTTTTGCTGCAGATTGGAATAATTCCACTGGTGGTGGTGGGGAGAAGATAAACGTTAAGTTGGTCTAATTATCTTCTGACCAGGGCTGCTCCCGTTTCCACCAGCTTCCAGTTCCCGAAGCCCTTACTGAGCAGGCAGTCCTCATGCCTGCCCAGAGCTGCTGCAGAGTCCTTGTCGTACGCTCCTGCCTGCAGCATTTCAGCCTCCAGCCAAGACCGAGAGCGCTGCAGACCCCAGCATTTAACCTTTCAAAGGGCTCCTCTGTCTCAGAGGCACATCGTGCAAATCTCCTCTACTTAATGTGAGTTCTTGGCCTGGCCCTGAAATATTGAGTGGTTGTGGCAGAGAAAGAGTCTGTGATGAGTGATCAATTTAAGATGGTAAACAGTCTGTCAAGGACTGTTCCAGGAAATACATTTGTTTTTTCGAGTCATTTTTATGTGAGAACATGAGGAGGGTAAGTAGAGAAAGCTAACAAGTGTATTCGCTTGGAATTAATAACATCTGAGTGAGATACACAGGCTTCCCATTAGCTAGCAGTAGCACAGAGACATCCTGGAACCTAGATTTTAGGAATGGATGAAAAATAACAAATGCAAGTGATGTAACTACTGCAGAAAAACAGATTTTTCAAGACAGCATTCACCTGTTGGGCTGGTCTTCTACTTCACCAAGGCACACTCCTGTTTGGGATGGTATTTTATTCTCAGGTTAAACCATTCTGGGCTCTGAGAAGCTACAACCTCAGCTGGTTCAAATTAGCAATATCCTGTCACCACCCAAAGCCAGGGGAGTTAAGGCATTTGCACCTGTGGAGGCTTCCTTAGGAGACTTGCTGAATGATCTTAGGGCAGGCAGGCAGCTGAGAAAAGGTTGGGCAACAGCAAAGAGTTTCTGACCTCCTGTCCTGACCCTGAAAGTTGCACCTAGTTTAGGAAAAACAGTGTTATTTTTTTTGTTTCTCTCTATCTTTTTTTTTCTTCCTTTTTCCCAGCACCAAGCGAATAAAGACCCACAATGGGCCTCTGATCCTCCCCCTCTCCCCCTCCCCTCCCCATCCCAGGGATGCCTAAAGCTTCCACCATCCAGCTTCATGGGACTCAGCCCTTTCCTTAGGGCACGGCCCATCTCTTGGATATATTTCCTGGCCAGCCCTCCAGCCACTGGAAAGCAGGGTCTCTCCATTGCTTTTAACGGTGCTTTCAGGTTTATCCTGGGTGAGAATTTAGCTCTTTGACTTCCACGGGAGTCATGTGGCCCCTAGGTTATGCCTTAGAGCTCCTGGACCTCTTTGGTCTTGCTATGGATTTCCTTAGGGTGGGCGAGCTGGCAACACCACTTCTGTTGCAGGTTTTGGCTAGATTCTGAAGAAGACCTAAACCAGCTCCTCATACCCCTCCCATACTTTTTCTCTTTGTTTCCCATGGTATTTCTTCTCTTTTCTTTTGCTGTGACTCGGTCTGGTGAGCCTGGGATGAAAGCAGCATCTAACAGCAGTGGTGGGAGTGGGACAGTACTGCTACCAGTTCACTGGGTCCCATGGTCGATGATAAAATTGTGCTTGGAGCAGAGGGTCCCCAGAGCCCATTAACCCAGGGGTGACTGCAAGGGAGAGTTGCCCCAGGGCTACAAGGTGACATGGTCTCTGGAGGCTGCTCCTTGGTGTATCTGCGTCTGTTTAATAAGTTGAGCAGTTTGTTCAGTAATTGCTACAGTGAAAGCAAGCCAGCAATAATGCAATGCAATGTTTGGACTTATTTAACTATTTAATATTATCACAGGGAGATTTTGTCTTCTGCTTACACTCTTGCTCTCATCCTGTCATGGTTCTTTACCCTGTCTCTGGATTCTTCTCTTCTCTCCAGGTCATGGTTTCCATTTATTCCCACACTCCCTCATATGTGCCCAAGTGTTCTGCCCATCTCCTTCACCCTGACCTTGCTTTGTGCCCTCTTCCACATCATCCCCTCCACCAGGAACATAATCGCCAGGGTGTACTGGTAGCTCTTCCATGCAACATCATCACAACAGACCCGCACACTGTTCCTCACTCCTCTTGCTGGTTTGAGCTATATTTCTCCTGTACCTTTCCCCCTCTGTTTCCCTTCCTGTGCCCTTGGATGAGATGAGTGCACAAGCCAACCTCTTTAGACTCTTCAACACAATTATGCAACGACAAAGCTCCAGGGAGAAGGAAGATCTGGACCTCTTTGGTGAGGGCCAGGATACCCATGGGCAGGAGCATAGGAAAAGCTGAGGGAGCTGCAGAGCAGTTCCTGGTCAGAGTGGGGCTGTTCATGTCATGTTGCCACATTTATAACTTAAATATACTACTCTTGGATCAGAGCTTGCTGTCTGCTGGATGTGACTCACCCATTGCACATATTCAGAAGTGCTAAAGAAATGTAATAACAACATACATGTCTTTTTCATCAATAGATCTTGGAGTGCTCCATGAAAGACACCCAGACGGCCTCCTTTGCATGAGGAGGTTGTTAAGGGTCTTGTCCAAAGTCACCCAGCAAACCAGGATTCAAACCTAGGGATCCTACACTTCAGTGCAATGCTCTGTGTCATAAGTCTTTAAGCAAAACGGTACAAAACACCTCTCCTTCAATTCTCACCTTCGTGGAATAATGAGAATTACTTTGAAGTCCCAGGTCATGTTTCACATATTGCTTGCCGTGTGTCTGCGTCCACCCTGCCCTCTGGACTGGGACCAGGAGGATCGTTCAAAGCAGCAGAAGGGACTATTGCATGGACAAAAGCCCCTGGCATGGACACACGAGGGTTATTGCAGGTTCAAAAGCCACGTGTGAGTTCTGCTGGCACAATCTGGGCAGGAAATTTCAGAAACATGCCAACTTTCCTGTGTAACTTCATCTCTCCTGGCAGTATATGCATGATTCATCCAGACATATCTTCACCCCATACTTTTCCCATTCCTTTTCAATTTGTTAGAACTATGTGTGTCTTTTCTCTCTTCCAGAGAATGCGCTGTCATTTCACCAGTGCAGAGAAAAAAATGTGATTTTTTTTTTTAAATAAAGAAAAAATAATCATATTTTTGTGATAATGCATATTTTTGTGAGAATTATGATGGTAGAAGTCATCATCAACACAAGTCAGGAAAGTCAGTTACTGCCACAGTCAAGCCCTTTACCTCTTATTTTTCAGTTTCTTTTTTATATCCCCATTAATTCTTATAAATCCTTCCTTTTACAGCATTCTTCTCTATATAAACACAACTTTTTTTATACCTTTTGGATCACATTGTGATTTAGGTATGTATTTCTGCTTTCTTAAGGTCTGAAACTGTGTATGGTCCAATCCTTGGTATGGAGTTATGTTGCAGCTAGGAGGTTATTAGCAGGAAATTAACCACGGATTAATTCTTCGCCTACACATTTCTTGCAGCAATCCAGATCTACTTACCTGTTTGGTATCATGGTCTGGCAAAAAATAAAATACCACGAGCTCTTGGTATGTCTGTCTCTGTGGCGAAGCAGCAGCTGTAGCAAAATGGCCAGGAAGGATCACGGGAGGTGGCCCAACAGCAAAAGGCTTGCGAGTAGGACAGTGGTTTGGACAAGTGAAGCCTCAAGAGGTCTCAACTGGGTAAGTCACTTCAAAGGTGTATTTTTAACAGCTAAAGAGGTGACTAAAAGTGTATAAGCCTTCTATGACAGCAACTTGTTTGACTGATTGCTGAAGATAGAAAGTTTTGTCACAATAATAATTAGCATGTGTTGCCTAATGCTTTTTTTGGACGTGGATAATGTCTAGGAATTTGCGGGGGAGAAGCAGGAAGAAGAGAGTTTGGAAAAAGAAGTTACAGCTCCCAAACACACAGCGTAGCTTATGCTGTCAGAAAGGTGCCAGAGCATCCACCTGATCCTGAGGCCTGTGCATGGAGATGGACTCAGAGGACTGAGGTGCGGTACCTGGTGCGAACCTTTTGCCTTCTTCTGGCCAAGCCAGCTCCTGCCTCAGTTTCCCCATTTCTAAAACAGTGCTAATTTTTTGTTTACTCCCTTTGTGAAATGCTTTGAAGCCTACTCATAGTAAATGTTACCTACAGGGCTGGTAATAGCTATTATAATGAAATTATAATCAAATTATATATATATAATTTGTATATACATCATAATTAAATTATAATTAAGACTGCAATTAAAATTTAATTTTTGCGTGACTTGGGACAACATACACAGCAGTTCCCAGTAAGCCAGAAGATCACAAGTTCTTTCAGTATAGAGCAAAACCGCCATTATTTTCAAGCTGGAGTTTTAGTGTAAGCAAACCAACAAAGGAAAGCCTAAATTAAAGAAAAGTATCAAGGGAATCCCAGATTGTTAGCATTCTACTAAGCTTTTAATTTATTTCAGCATTGTTTTGACAAACACATAAAAGTAGGAGTAACTGCGTTCAGTCCTCTGCATCAAAAGTGAAGATCCAGATCTGGTTTTGTCCGTATTTTTGGTCTAAGCTCAGCATCCCTAATTCATAATTCAGACAGATATGTTGACTTTTTTGTAACTGGCAAAAGGTTTGAGTCTTCCTTAATTTAAGTGGCTGTTGGCTGCCAGTCAGAGGGAACTTTACTCCTTCCCGCTGGTTTGCAGTATAATTCAAGCTTTGCATTAATTTGAAAGCTCTCTCCTAAAAGTATAACTTCCAGTAGTTGTTCAATTTAATAATAAAAAAGAAAAAAAGAAATGTAAGCCAGGTTGATTTATATATGACTCAAATTCCCCCAGAGCATGATCTCCAAAAAAGGAAATGAAAAAAAATAATAAAATGCAACCAATGTCAGATGCAGGACACAGTTTTCTAACTGAGGATGGAGTGGATTGCATTTCTAATTTACCAACACATCAGTCACTTTGTTTCAGAGGCTCTGTGACATTTAATGAGTTTGTCTTCTTAACGACGCACTGGACGCATTACAGAACTAGGGTTAGAGCCAGAATGCAGAAATGCAAACTCCCCTTTTGTTGCATTGCTCTGGCAAATTCACCAAATTCAGTGCACAACAGATCGTGGGACACCCTTTCCCAGGTCACAATGTCCCCTCAGCAGTGGGCCACCTTCATCCTCCTTAGCTAAACCATACCAAGATGTTCCTCCAGCTTGCAAGCCTGGGATTTGTGCAGAAATTGGGGACAGTGAATGGGAAGAGGATGACCATGCTGTGGTCTTACTTTGACGTCTGTCGTTTGCACCACGCACCACCCAGACCCCAGCACCGAGCCCTTCCCATCCACTGGGTGTTACCTAAAGGACCTGGGCAGCAGGCACAGTGTGCATGAAGCCTTCTCCAAGAGCAGGCAGCAGAGAGAGCTCATTTGGACTTGGCTGCAGCTCTCAGGAGCTATTTGTAACACACTTGGCATGTTTAGAAAGATGCCCTCGGCTTGCCTGCCTTCAAAAGCCTCTCATTTTGTCTACAAGTGGTGCTGCGAAATCACGCCAGTTCTTCTGAATTCTCGGTGATGGCAACATGATTCCCCACAGTCACAGCCTAAGCATTGCTCCTACTTCAGGAGAAACTCTTGACATGTTTATCTCTTTGTGCTGAGACAGCTATCAACATGGCTCTGCTCTATGGCTACGTGATTAGATAAATTACTGTTTTGTGGAAACCAAGCCTGGCGCACACTTCTAGTTCAATATCTGGAGGAAAACTAAGCCTTTATTTAGGTTATCTGCTGCAAGGAGATAAAGTTCTCCGTGCACTTCTTGCTTAGACATGAAAGCTTTGCCACCATCTGTACTTTATGACTACTGTGTTGTGGCTGAAGATGTGTTAGGGCCCCAAATCAAAACCGCAACTCTCCTTTGGTGGATGCTGCAGAGGAGATAGGCACTTCCATCCAGCCCCAACATATCTAAATAAGCAAGAAAGTTATCAGGGGAAAGGTAGGATTGTACAGTCTGGGCCCTGACGCAGAGATTGACTGCTGCAGAGGTCCTTAGCACATACTGACCTAACTCAGTGGGAATTAGGAACCTGGGTATTCAAGAGGAAGTTTAGTTTAAGGGACTTGCTGAAGGTCATACAGGGAACCCAGGGTACAGTTAGGAAATGAAAGAAAATCCCAAATTGGTGGTCGGTGCCAGGACCACAAAGAAATGATCTCATAATGTTCTTTATCGTGGATCATGGAATAGTTTGGGTCAGAAGGAACCTTTAAAGGTCATCTAGTCCAATCGCCCTGCAATGAGCAGGGACATCTTCAACTAGACCAGGCTGCTCAGAGCCCCGTCCAATCTAACCTTGAATGTTTCCGGCGATGAGGCATCTACCACCTCTCTGGGCAACATGTTCCAGTGTTTCACCACCCTCATCATAAAAAATTTCTTCCTTGTATCTAGTCTAAATCTACCCTCTTTTAGTTTAAAACAATTACCCCTTGTCCTATCACTACAGGTCCTGCTAAAATGTTTGTCCCCATCTTTCTTACAAGCCCTCTGTAAGTATTGAAAGGCTGCAATAAGGTCTACCCGGAGCCTTCTCTTCTCCAGGCTGAACAACTCTCTCGGTCTTTTTTCATAGGAGAGGTGCTCCATCCCATTGATCATTTTTGTGGACCTCCTCTGGACCCACTCCATCAGGTCCATGTCTTTCCTGTGCAGAGGACTCCAAAGCTGGACACAGTACTCCAGGTGGGGTCTGACCAGAGCGAAGTAGATGGACACAATCACCTCCCTCGACCTGCTGGCCACACTTCTTTTGATGCAGCCCAGGATTCGTTGGCCTTCTGGGCTGCGAGCACACAGTTGCCCAAGAAAGACAAGCAGAGGGCTTGGTCTAACGTAACTCAACTTCTGCCAGTTTTGCTCTGAGAGAATTTACCCTTTATGACCTATAGGCTTCCTCCTTTCTCTTATCTCTGTGGGTATCTTGGCAGCCATTAAGCCTGAGTAAGCACTTCTGAGCTGTTATTTCCAGAAATATAGGTAATTATTTTTGCTTTGAGTGTCTTTTGTCAGCGACAGCTGCTGTTGGAGAGTTTTAGGATGGCTCAGGTGGGAGAAGTTTCAATGGGGGAGAAGGCAAGGAGACTCCCAAGAGATCTGAAGGGACTCTGGGCTGAAAGAGAAGTTTTTGAAGAAGGACCAGAGAACATTTCTCCATAGGGAAAGAGTGTGAGCAGGCAGGAGCCATACTGCAGCAAGAGACTGCAGGTAACAACAGTTGATAAAGACGCTTCATTCCATTGAAGCCCGGTTTACTTTGCTGAAACCCATTCATTATGGAATATCATTTTAGATCTGAGGTTCTTGTTCTCCTGTACTACTCCAAGTGAACCCTTCATGGTGGCACGAGGTTAGTCAAGATGAATGCTTTCAAGGCTCATAGATACATCGGGTGCACCTTTAAAATGGAGAGAGGTTTTGCAAGAACTAGGAGAAATCAAGATTTTTCATGTGAGATAAAGGTGGAAGCTGCTTTAATTATAGATTCAGTGCACATTGCATTAAGGATTACTTAATAATGAGATGGCCACTCAGTCCCCACATAACCTCATTAAAGACTGATAGACTTGTCTTTTAAACATTTGCTCTTTGCTGTGCCAGATCTTAAATGGTTCTCTCCCGGTAATGCAGCTGCACCTATTCAGCAGACCTAGCTTTTTTTAGGTTATTGAAGATGCATAAAAAAATGATTCTGCAATACTTCAAATCTGGGATCTTAAATGCTGACTGCTTGGCTTCTCAGAGGACCTGTGAAGCAGCCGCTGGACTTCTAAAGGTTAAATTCTGCAACCAAATTCCATTATGTTTTTAGCAACATCATTCGAGTCTGTCTGGCTCAGTTACCGGCCTGATGAGTGCTGCATTGGCAGCCTTGCATGGTCAAAGGTTTGGATCATGCCTCACATCTGCATTTCACTTTGCAGTTGCTTTCCCTGCATCTCCCAAGATCTACAGAATCCTTCTGGGTTGTGATAGGACCACAAGGGATCACACCAGGGTGCTAGCAAAAACTACAAGGGGGTGGAAGAAAAGTGTTGGAGACCTACCACCAAACAATTTCTGAGTGTTTTGGAAAACTCTCACTCACATTGAAATGAGTTTAGCTGGTTTCTTACAGGAGGAAAAAAAAAGGCTTATGCACCTAAGACACCATTTCTGGAGTCAATGGTGTCTTTTCCATAGATTAGTCCCGTGACTTTAGACGGGTAACTTATATTTTCCTTGCCCCATTCTCATATAAAATAAGAATAACAAAATTTGCCTCTGACTTGTCTCCATCCAAAGTTGAGTTAAGTCAAGATCATCTTAACTGGAGCCAATGGATTTGCAAGGATGTAAAAACAGGTGAAATAAGCAGTGATTGGTTACAAGTCTACTTAGAGTTAAGGTGTCCCTGGCTGTGTTTATACCTCACCACACGATGCGTATATAATACTTGGCACACTATGTCACAATCTCAGCTGGAGTCATTAGATGATCCTATCCTATAATTAATAAACATCACCACATTCACTGTTGTATAAATATGACATGCAAAACTTTTAACAGCAGTGTATTTTTCACTGGATAGTCTCAAAACAATCCCAGAACGATACTCTGATTTCTACTTTAAAAATCTGTGCTTTTCACGGGTCTCATGGAAAGAAAACAGCCCTCCCCCTTGTGTCTCAGTCTAGAGAACGAAAGGGGAAAAAAGCATTTATATATTTATATGCCTTTGCATTCCTGCCAAAGTGATTATCAGAGTCTTTAACATTTACAGTATTTTGAAGTGAATCACCAGCCTACATCTCATCTGAGCATCTATTTTTTCCCCATAATCTGCTTTTAGAGGGGCTTTTAACTGTATCAGACTTTTCTTTTCCATTAAAATGCTGTCTGGATGATTGGAAAATAGAATAGCCAGTCCTCGCTGCTTAGTTTCCATAGTGAATGTCTGGAGCAAAGGTCTGTGGGATTATTCAATTACTGCAATAATGGCCTTTGACCTGGTAAAAACAATCCAAAAGACAGAATTCATCTACTGGATTATTTTTAACATTAATCATATTCTATTTAGAAATCACAGTAGAACGTCTAGGGTCCAAGACAGACTGCAAACTATTTGTGTGTACTTTATTGAAGTGGCTTAAATTTTTATGTAGATAGTTACACAAATGGTCTTTAGGGATCTTTCCCCCCTCCTCACATTTATATACTTTGCTAAACGTGCTTTGGACTCTAAAGCCTCCTCTCTCGGCAGCACATTACCAGCACTAAATACAACGACCGGTGTGATCTGAACATTCTGTGTAGATATAAAATTGCAGATAAACAAATGTTCTTGATCCTGAAACTGCAGAAGGGAGGGAAAGCAACAGTACATTTCACTTGAGACTGAACTGTTTGTTTCCATGGATTAAATGAAGAGATAAGAGACTCAAACAACTGTCCCCTCATGACATTGCCCCATGTCCACATGTCATAACCTTCCCCATGAGTCTGCTTTTTGCAAGACATGACTTCAGAAAAGAGTGAATCCCTGCTCAGAAAGGACTTGTCCCTGGACAAACTCCAGGGAAAGATTCCTGGGATCACCAACACATGCGTCATCAAGACACACTCCCCTGATGTCCCCCAAGCCACCACAGCAGAGCTGCGCCACCGCTCCCAACACACAGTGCTCATCAACTCAAAGCCCAGGTTCCTCCAAGGAAGGAGGAAAGATACAGGGCTAGCGAAGGAGGTCTGTGGGGCTGTAAATCATGATTAGGTTTTTAAGTTCAAGCACCAGTTGAAAAACACTTGCTGTTCTTGCAAACTAATACAGGATCAGATGCCCTCACTGAAATTTCTGGAGGTTTTTGTTGGCACTATGCTACACCCAAAGCAAGAACGCATTAAGGACACTGGCAAAACAAATAAACGATCAAAAAATGGAATTCACACAGCACTAGTGCTGGCAACACACAGCTTCCCACCCAGCCATTTTAGAAACTACAAAACACATCTGCTTGGAAACCTAGTGACTGTAAAGAAGATGCATACCCGATCAGGAGTACAGTGGCCTGCTTTAAACTCTTTCATCCTACTGTGGGAAGAAGTAGATTTATGTTTTGGCATTGGAGACACTGGTACCACAGGTACCAAGCTCTCCATACAGGCTCCCGCAGGGAAACCACCTCCTGGCTGCTCAGACGGACTTGCTTGGTAGATCTTGGTGGTGGTATAACCCCATGGCAGCGTGTTGATCACTGAAAAGAGAGCGGTCGCGCTGGGCTGATTGAGACGAAGGGATGGGGGCATCCTTCCCTCTGGTGAGACTTCCCTCATCCCACATCCACTCATCCAGCAGCTTCCATTGGCCAAACACTGGCTGTGCCTGCTGCTCTCACATCCCTGTGACCACCAGGACTCTGCATGTGCAGATGTGGATGTTTCCTTTGTGTCGTCTCTGCCAACATACACATTTCCAGTGAAAAGCTCCCCATCAGGAGTACATTTGAGGGAGACGTGTTCACTCTCAGACACACAGTAAAATGAAACTTTCACTGGTACAAAGGGATAGGCATCTGCCCTGGAGCTTCTGAAATACTATGTGAGATGAATCCTGCAAATTGACTACTACAGACCAATTGTTACGCTGTTGTGACTGTGTGGCTGTGGCCTTACACCGGGGCCAAGCAGAGTCCAAAGGGATTTAAATGCTCAGTCTGCCCTGGCTTTGCCCCAGGGCTGGATGACTTTCAGAAGTCCCTTTCAGCCCTTATTTTTGATGATGCTGTGATAAAATTTGAGAGAACGAAGACAAAGTATAACTTTTTTTTTCCCTTGAATGAAAGAGAGTAATTTCTCAACAGAGGCAAACCCAATAAATCATGAGTGCTCACTCCTGACAGCAGGATATATAGCACCCTGTGACGGGTCAGTTATAAATGGTCCAGCAGAAGAAGCTGTTTTACTCTGGGTGAGATCAGAAATAATTGTCAGAGCAGGTGACATGGCTTTGCTGAGGGGAAAATCAGATGCTAGAAGCATGCTGCTACCTGGAAAAAAAGAGGTTGAACACAGAGAGCTGCAGTCTGGAGGAAGAGGCTGAATGCCAACGGGTTCCTCCTAAAAGCCTAATTCTTCCCTGAGAGCCCTCCAGGTCCCTCCCAGCTCACTTCTGCTTGTCAGGAATGTGTGTGTGCGTGCACACACATGTGTGTTTCTCTGTCTGTGGCCAAGTTGCACGTAACACAGCCTCCCAGGGTGTTGCCTTGGTTTATCAGTTAGCCTTGCTGCTGATAAGGCTCGGTGCTGAGAGCAGGGCGAGAGTGTTGGTGCTGCCTGGCAGCATCCCTCCAGCCAGCAGCACACTGCGAGAGGATTTTCCCACACCGAGGTTTTGCAGCATCAGCGATGATGGCAGGCGGGGACTCAAGAGGGACCCACCACACAGGTGGCCATCACTGCAAGGAGTACCACGGGCATATCTGCTGCCCCGGGAGCTCGCAGCACACAGGAGGGGTCTCAAGGAGGCAGTGAGGGAAGATGGACATGATCTGAGGGGATACAGGCACAGACCATGACTTTGCAAAAGGTGCTTGTGCTCTACCCCCTCAAAACGTGATGGGATGCAAAAAGCAAAGCAAATAAATCTGAAGCCCACTGCAAAGTGCAGCAGGGACAAACTCCAGGGCAGAAAAGGGTGAAAGCGAGCCTGCAACATGACATCCCTGCCTGAGGATATGCCCCGCAGGTTTAAGTGGTGCAAGGAGTGAGAAAAACAGCCAATATACAATGCCAGCGGCGGCTGGTACAAACGGAGTGCTGTCATATCCCAGGCTGAGCATCCCTGGGATGAGCTCCTGGCTCATCTGGGGATGGTCTTCAAAAACCTGCCCCAGTAGAAGGGTTGCATTGGTTGGTGCAAACCAGGGCTGTGTCCCAACCCATGAGATGCAGGTAACCCTCACAAATTGAGGTCTTCCAGCCCACCTCGAAAACTTTAGGCCCCACAAGAGCAGCCACATGGTCTCCCCTCACCCGTAGGCTGATTTCCAAACCCAGTGCTGAAAATGAGACTTCTGTCCCCAGTTTGACTCAACTGGGGTCTGAGCTGCTGGGCTCTATTGGCTTCTACCAGATCTGGTAGCTAACTGGACATTTCCATTTAAAGTGATGGTAACCCACTTGTCACGGGTAAAAAACTATCTTGGGACTGGGAATTTCCAGTGCCCAGTCTGGGAGCAATGACTTTGCAGAGCCTCTGCCCAATTACCCAGCACCACACCCAGCGCTTCTGGCCATCCAACTGATCAAAGCGGTATGCAGGTAGCTGGAAAGAAACCAACGACTTCAAGACGGGAGATGTACAGAGAGATTATTAAAAAGCCAAGTGAGCACGCACTAGCATGGGCTTCTGTGTAAGTGACGCTTTTGATGGGGCTCTAATTGGGAATTTTTATTCAGCGTTGACTCTCTTTTATCAAGTCCTTGTCTGCACAAGGCTCTTCCAGGCACAGTAAAATGATATACCTACCTTCTACCACGTTTCTGTTCCTCCAGGCATTTTCACATCGCTTTTTCCCTCTGCAGATGGAAGCAACACAGTAATAAGCGGCATTTCTGTAGAATATGTTGCCTCCAGACACAAACTGCATTCAAAATTATTTCTCCCTATGGGGAAAAGAAGGCAACTGAAGACATAATGATAACAGCACCTTACCTTCACCAGGCTGCTTTGATCCTGGAGGAACTCAGAGTTCCAGAAAATCTCATCCTGAAGCAATGTATCATGTGAACTGAGCCCAGCACCTCCAGGATTATTTTTTTAAATACAAACAACAGTCATGCATGGACAAAGCCCCAGAGGTTCTGACTGTCACATGTCTCCCATGACAGCTTTGCATAAAAAGGGTGAGAGACTACGAAAAATACCCATGGATACATGGATACACCCAAACATCCTGGTTTTTCCTTAAAAACAGAGTCCCTTACTTACATTTCCTAAATCATGGCAATCTGATGTTGAGTAGCAAGAGATGTGGAGGTAGGGAGCATGGGCATTACATGGGTGCAGCTGTGATTCAAGCAGAGTAAGCGGGGCTGGGCATGGCCCAGAGATCTGGAATAAACCCATTTTGTTTCCTCTGTGGCTGTGAGGAACTGGAGTTACACCCATCTAGCTGTGGGGAGACCTGGGTGCCCATCTCTGCTCCTGGAAAACCCTTATCCCAACTATCCTATAGCCTGGAGGTTAGGAAACTACCCTGCTAGAGAGATGTTTGCATTGTACCAATTGGAGAAGAACTTTGGGCATGTGTCTTCTATATCCATAAGTACAGGTTCTCTGAGAGCAGCTGGAGCCCCATCCCTTTAAGTTCTTGTTTTCAGGGCACAGGCCCAGAAAGAGAAATGTACATGACAGTGGAGATCAGGTTAGGCAGGAGCTGAATGTCAGTGGCATTACCCTTATGAATGTAAAAGTCTCAATTTCCTTTATTAACCTAACTTAAAGCCAGGTGATGTCAAATAGGTGCTGTGCAGTCAAATAACACAAGCTTAGTGCCTGGGATACTCCCATGGTAGTAGTTTCATGGAATCACGGAATTGTCAGAGTTGGAAGAGACCTCTAGAGATCATCTAGTCCAACTCTCCTGCTAAAGCAGGATTGCCCAGAGCACATTACTCAGGACTGCATCAAGGCAGGTCTTGAAAATCTCCAGAGAAGGGGACTCCATGACCTCCCTGGGCAGCCTGTTCCAGGGCTCTGTCACCCTCACTGTAAAGAAGTTTTTCCTCATATTTGAATGGAACTTCCTATGTTCCAGCTTGTGCCCATTACCCCTTGTCCTATCACTGGGAACCACTGAAAAGAGTCTGGCTCCATCATCCTTCAACCCACCCTTTAGGTACTTGTAAACATTGATAAGGTCTCCCCTCAGCCTTCTCTTCTCCAGGCTAAAGAGCCCCAGCTCTTTGAGCCTTTCCTCGTAAGGGAGGTGCTCTAATCCCTTGATCATCTTAGTTGCCCTACGTTGGACTCTCTCCATTAGTTCCCTGTCTCTCTTGAACTGGGGAGCCCAGAACAGTTTTAGCTGTAGTAATTCAGAAAACATCTTAGCCTGGACTACCCACCCAAGACACTGACCATATCTAGCATTTTTAAGAGTGAGCCGTAAAGCACAGCAGGGTGATTTAAGAAAAAACATTAGGGGATCTGGCTCTTCTTATGTAATAAAATAAATACAGAAAGCCTGTGTGTGAATAATATACTTCACACTCAGTAAGAGCTTCTGACCACCAGTTGACTCAGGAAAGGATATGCTAGCAGAGATGTAGAGATGCTGCATACAAATTCTGCCATCGGCAGAGCCGCAGGTCCTAGAGTTTTCTTTGCTCTCACACTGTGCTGGTGGAAAATTTTACTTCCAGTGCCTAGCTCTCAGCCAGATTTCTTTTTGACTTGCTTCTAAACAGCCTCACTAGACCATTCCTTAGGTGGCTTTGGTTGGTGCAGCCCAGCTTCCTGAGCCAAACTGAAATGAGAAGGGAAAAAACAAAAAGTAAGACAGGACGGTTTTCCTTATCAGCTGCGAGTGGACAGTCTCACAGGCCTGACTAGGAAAGCCTTCCCAAAATCTGCTTTCATAAACTCTCCGATCTGCCCTCCGCTGGCTGGCTCAGAGATACTTTGCTGGCTCGGTAATGAGCTGTTATAAGTGAGACTCCTGTAAATCAGATGACTGTAGTCATTTGATGCTTATATTTGGTGTGCTGAGTCATAAGGATGGGGGTTACATCATGTCAAGTTAACCACGCAAAATGAATTACAGATGAAACACCCAGCACCGGGGCACACGCTGGGACGGTGCGTTCCTGCTGCACGACCAGAGCGACCGCGGTCCGGCCCTTACCCCATCCACGCCTCACCGTCAATGGGGTTTTGTCCCCCACCCCTGCTCCTGGCACAGCTCTTCTTCCTCTGGTAGGAACATCTCCTGCAAATAGTAGCTACAACAGAGTGCTACAAGGCCTCAGATAACGGCTGGTCACACACCCAGGTTCAGAGCGGGGTCGGACAGGGCGTCCCAGCATGGACTTACACAGAGAACACTCTATTTTTCTTTAAAACAAAAAAAGCCAAATTATGTTATTTTCCAACACAGTGTTCCCTCTTAACAGCCTGCCCCTGGCCCCGCCTGTTGGCTGTACACTTCCCTCCTTGAGCTTCGGCTTCATCCCTGTGGTCCCTCCTCTTCTGCACCTTTATTCCTCCCTGAGTTGTCCCCAGCCCTGTGTCCTCTCTCTCCTTGTCTTCATACCCACGTGCTGACTCTTACCCTGTGATAAACGCTAGGCAACCTTTAGACTTCCTAAAGATAACAATCTTCATTTAAGGGCTTAATGCAGCAGAGAAGCCACGGCAGCCTCTCTCAGCAACCCCCTTGGATAACTGCAGTTGCTGTTAAATACTGCCCTATCCTGCAGTTGGATGTACCCACTTCTCCCGTTGAGCTGTGGGATCTCTTTGTGCCTTTGGCTGCTCAGAGTCCACAACAAACCCACGTAGACAAGCAGAGTGGAAAACAGACTTATTATCACCTTCATTTTTCACAGGGGTGGGGCAGCTTGTAAGAAAAAGCATTTCACTCCATTTGTCTTAGGGCAGTCTTGCACCGTAAAATAACTCAAAAGCCTGCAGGACAAAAATCTCATAACCTCACCAAAAAGCAGTGTTTGGATATTGTTATGCTGGTATTCCCCAGTGAAATATTTTGCAAGTTGCCTCTGACAGGACACTCTTAACTTTCAGTTTTTCCTTCGGATTGCGGAAGGCAAAGAAACCCCAGTGCATGGGCAGCAGGGGGAAAATGATAACGTCTATGGTTTAGCAGTCAAGCCACTCACCTAGGAGATGGGCCACTCTGCTCCAGAAAAGCATTTCTTTATTTTATCTGCTAAATATTTAATGCAAAATGCACAACAAGGTTTGGCAGTCACCTACATACCCCGACCACTAAGTCACAGTCATATCTGCAGCGGTGCCCTCTCTTATCTGATCAGAGTCTTAAATTTCTTGCTGCACAGTGGACCCATTTTCAGCAAGATTGATGGGAAGTCCCACCAGCTCCCACTGGACTAACTGGTTAGCAAGCTTGGGTTTGAATCGCTTCACTCACCAAACTTGGCTCCCCCACTTCTTGGACCAAAGCTCCAGCCTCTGCAGAATCACAGAAAAGGAGGAATGGGAATTCATTGGGAAAGAAAAGCAGCAGCTCTGGTGAGGTCTGTGGAAGTTGTTGTGTCTACATGTGCCTTCAGGAAAGGGTCCTGGGTGGTGGATCCCAGGTGTAGGTGTCTCCTCGCAATCCTGGGAAGGATGCTGGTCCCGTAGAGGGACAAGTTTTCAGGTATACCCTGTGCTGGATGGTATTACCCCTGTGGCAATATCAGCCACTGACAGTGAGGGTGAAGAAACCAATGGACCACTACAGGTGGAAACCAGGAGAAAGGCGGAGGCCAGGTGGCCAGTAGACCCTCACCAGCTGCTGGAGAGGGCTCTGTTCAAGCACACAGTCACAAGAGTCTCTGCTCAAGTGCTCAGAATCTCTGCAAGGCATGATGCCGTGCCGAGATACCCTCACTTTCCACAGAGTAGGAGGGGGTTATTTCTTAGGGAGTCCCGTTACCTCTGATGGTACAGGGGTTACCTTCCCTCTCACTGACCCCTTATCCCTCATCCAGCCATATACATACTTCAGTTATGTGACCGCTTTTCTGTTTGGGATCTTCCTTTTTTTCACAAGCAGAGTATTTTCCTAGGGAGATCAGTACAGGGGCATCACGCATTTGATTTTTGTCCCTGTTCTCTGTAAAATAGCACAACCTGCCCAGCAGTGTCAGGCCAGCCAAGGAGAAGAAAATTCATCTCTGCGAGCCCTCCCGGCTGGAGATGGTGCTGTGCACGGCGACGGCTCCTCTTACCACCAGCAGGTCCCAAAGTTTTATGGCAGACAATGGGCAGCGGCTGTGGCTGATGGTGTGTCCATGTGTGCTGGCAGCACAGCCGTCCCTCCCCGTGTGTCTGGCTGAGGCTGTAAATCCCTTGCAGTGGCAGCTGAGTCAGTCTCATGCTTTCCCTCCGCAGAGATACGGCACGTATGAAATAAATAAATAGCGGCATCCCTGCTGAACGGCTGAAAGGCCTCACTGGGGACCAAGTTGAAACCCCAGCAGGAAGCTGTGGGTTTTTTTCTGTGCCTCTCCCTCCTCTGAGCTTGCTCTCCCTGCTCTCCTCTGAGCAAAGAGGGGCAAAAATCCCACAGCTGTGGCCAGTCCCCATCCTGGTGGGAGAGGGGATGCCTGGGCTTGGAGGGATGCAGGTCTCACTGCCAGGGCAAGGTGCGAAAGCAGAGAGAGGGCTGCAGGAAACCTCCTTCAGGGCTTCCAGCTTTGGCCTCTGTGCTTTCAAGCACAAAAAAAACCCCACTCTCCCCTCGCCCCAGGGCCGATCTGAGGTTGGTCTACAGCAGGAGCAAGCAGAAAGGTGAAATCCCTTGCCCACAGGGAGCAGATGCAGCGCTCACTGCAGATGGAAGCCTGGCCTCCGGGAAGCTGAGCGCACGCCGTGCTCTGAATACCCGATCCCGTGTGAGTCACGGCTCTCCCCACCGCCACAGAGCCTGGAGAGCTCAACAGCAAACTCATCAGCTGGATGCTCCGGAGGGAGGTTGCAACACCGAAAGGACCCTGCAGCACCTCTCTGTATCTGGGTCTGGTAACAGCCCCAGGCACTGTCCCTCCTCTCTCCCCAAGCAGAGCTACCGTGCAATACGAAAGTGCTCAGGTTTTTGGGGAAATCCATATGCAACCCGATCTCCTGAGGATAAGTAATTATAATGTTGTCTGCTGGTGCTTGTGGGGACCAGCAATGCATTTCTTGGCAGCCCTCACATGTTGTTCAAGGCAGATTTCCTGCATAGATCCAGGCACTGGCTGTCAGCCACAAGTAGGACGGAGACGAATGCACCCGCTCAGGAAATGATAAAGGAACTGTGCAAATGCTTTTGTTTATGAAGCAGCGTCATTTGGAGCCCCTTCCAGAGGCAAAGGCAAAGCGCGGAAACCACGAGCAGCTCCTAACCCCATGCCACGTGCTGGGTCTTGCTGGGTGAGCAGCACACACGAGCCGGTGGCTGCCACGGTGGTAGCAGCATCCCGGAGCTGGCCATGGGGCAGAGCCGCCCCCTGCCCCACTGCTGGGGGTCCCGTCCTGGGACCGGTGGGGATTTGGCATCAGCACCATGAGCCATCCCCAGGGAGTCATAGCAGGACACCACCCACTGTGATGTTGTGTATTCAGGGATCCCCAGTGTGAAGGACTGACCCCAGGTCTGTATTGGTTGAGGTCTGACTGTGGCAGTCGGCTAATGCTCAAAGGGGCCTTAATGCATTCTCACTTCCTGAGTGGTCCCTTTGGGAATCCCACCGATGGGAAAAGGAGATGGCCAGAAGGATGCTGTTCCACTTGTTATGAATTCATCTCCGTAAAAGTAAAAGATTTTTCTTTAGAAATCCAACCTTGGGAAATCAGGGGAATGCTCCTGGCATGGATGAAGCCAAGAGAAAGAGAGAACAGGTTTAACAAAGGCTAATGGAGCGGAAAGCATTACACAAGTGCCACATCAGTCTACAGTAGATAGAGAAGACCTACCAGCAAAGATGGACTGGGCAGATTTCAGCACTGGGGCTACACATGAAACCCTGGGGTTAAAAGGCCTTTTTCATGTGGGAGATCACCTTGCAGAGATGAGTCATGGATGAGCTTTTCAAATCAGGCATTCTCCAAGCCAGCAAGCTCTGGAGCAGGGCCTCTGGCAACACAGAAAGAAGAAGAGGTGCCCACCAGCCAAAGCATTTTCCCAGACCTGCAAGAGCCCAGTTCAAACACTTTCAAGGGATGTTTTCATGTAGAGCACAGTGCCTCTTTTCTACTGCAGCAGTTCTCCATGGTGTAGCCAATGCTTACAAAAGACTGTTGTACAGCAAGAGGTCACCTTCAGGTACCCTTCTCCAGGAAATGGAGGGAACTGCTCTTCAGCTGTGACAAAAGGGTTGCTTGGACATGATCTCCTGGAAAGAGTCCACGGTTACAAAGCTAAAGCATGAGCAGGTACCTCTACAGTTCAGAGTTAAGTGTCTGTATCTCTTTGCAGGTCCCTGACACTCTCCTTGGCATTTTCTGCAGGCCAACTTAGGTGATTGCTCCTTTTTGGCTTTGGTGAATCCCATTCATTACATGTCCAGCTCCCCCAGGATCTGCACAGGACTCAAATCAGAGCTGGATAGGGAAGTGTATGAGGTAAAGCCCTTCAGCATCTGCGTCTTTTCATAGTCCTACCTTATCTAGTCATCAAATCAATCAGCCCCCATCATAGTCCTACCATATCTACCTGGGTAATGCATGTCACCAGGTAGCTCATTACTTTTTTCGCTGGTTAATGGAGAAACCCGGATCTGACCACTGTGGAGAAGAGCTCTTTCTGCACTGATATTTCTTCTTCATCTGGAAAGAGGAGGTTGGGAAACAGAGCTACAGAAAACTAGCAGGTTTTAGATAACCAATGGGCATTTTTCCAAGCTCGCAGTACCTCTTCATAGCCCAAGGAAAATAACAGTGAAAAATGTGTCCTTGTGATAGGGAAGAAATTTCTGTAATTGATTTTCTGTGACTCAAATGTCTGAGATAGAAAAATGAACTATCCTCATAACTGGACAAGTCAGAGTATGCAGATAGTTTCTTATAAAAATGAAAGCTTTGATACAGTTGAGGTTGATATATTTCACTCAGAAACATTCAGATACATTTTAATGAAGCTTTCAAAGTTATTTAAATAGAATACTAACTAAAAGAGTCTTTCTGTGTGAAACATTGAGACGTTATACCTGATTGTCTCAAAAAAGAAGCCTGAAAGTGAATATATTTTAGTAGGGATACTTGTACTGCACTTCTGCATTACCATAGTTTGATGACAGTGTAGGAGACTAAACCTTGTCTAAGCCTTTTCCATGGTTACAGCAGGGAAACCTCTTCTGCCCAAGCCTTGATCTCTGCCTAAAGGCTTATCAGGAGGAGGCTAAAACAGAGAGTATGTAAAAAGCATGAAGAGCAATAGCAGACATTCTCAAAAAAAAAAATAAAAATTGAGGCACAAAGGGCCCAGATATACCAGCAGCAAAAGCCAATATCTTTACAAATAATAACCATGGAGGGGTTCAGTCTCTACAGGTCTTGCAGAGTCCTCTGTCAGCCTGAGTCAGACACTGAACAATATTTTTCCAGTATCTAAATGGCTTTGAGGAGCTGGTCAGTGGAGCTCAGCCTAAGAAGTGTCCGAGTCAGGACACCAAAGGCTGACCCTACAGACACGCACTGGACATTGCATGTTCTCCTCCTCCCTTGCCCCATGGATGTGCCAATACGTGCTCACACACATGCACCAAGTTCATACACAGAAAAAACCCCAAAATAACAAGATCTTTGAAAATCAGGACACATATTCCGGAGTCTTCACTCAGTCCAACAAAGTGGTGTGGCCCCAAGTAACTGAGGCCTGGAAAAGATCTCAGGCTAGAGAGAAAACTTCAGTGTAAACAGCTTTTTAAGGAAAGGTCAATTTTTTTCATGCATCTGGACTGTGCAGGCTAAAGGCCAGTGCACCCAGGCTCCTTCGGCATCAGGACTGCAGCAGGAACCATGTGGCATCTCGCATGTTCGCTTTGGATACTGCATGTGCACAGCTCCAGCAGCTGAAAAAACCCCAGACATATTTAAAAAGGAGAGATGGGGCAGGAAGGGGGAAGTTGCGAAGGTCTTTTTTTATTTCAGGCAAAACATTTTAATGTTCGGCATACAATTATTAGCTTTGCTTGCCTGTAGGAACAGTTTCAGGCAACTCGTAAACTTGCTTCAAAGTTCTATGTTCTGTTCTTGCAAGCAATGCTTAAAGCAGCAAGACACGGCAGAGATGAATGACACCTATTTGGCTCCAGTGAACTTCGTTGCCTTACTTTCACATTGTGTTTGTGCCAGAAAAGGATTGTGCATCTGAGATGAGGGCAGCTCCCTAAGCAGATTTTTACTTTGGGGAAGTGACAAGCTGGATATTACAAGCAGAGGGGATTGTATAACTCAGCAGATCCCAAATCACAAAAGTCAGGTGGGAAAAGTTGCTGGAACTTCTCCATGCCACGTAGACTAAAACACCCGATCACCTAGAAAGTTAAGTAAAACATCCTAGGAAAAAACTCCACAGAGGCAGATATAACTAAGACAATAGGTAATTCAGGAGAAGTTGCAGGATCTTGCAGGATCCCAAATAGCTGAACTGGCCAGAGCATAAATCTAAGCAGAAGACATCTAGGCAATAAGAATGGGCACACCTCAGGAGGCCATTGAAGGGAGGGAGAAGGCTGGGGAGGGACTAGTTGGACCTTCTGTTGGCCACGGCAGTGTGAACATGTTTCCCAGGACAATGCAGCTCCCCGCCAGACCCAACAGACCTCAGTGGAAAAATCTCCTGCTGCCCATTTTCCATATTTGCTCATGCAGTGGCAGCACCATCTAACCAGTAATCAACAACTGTAGACAGATGGTAAAGAATAGAGGGACCACTGCTTTGAGAGCAAGAAGAGGGGAAGGAGGAGAGGGGGATCTGAGCCTTTACAAGAGCAAGGATATTAATTTGGCTGCTAGAGTGCAAAAGTGGAGAGGAATGTAGGAATCAAGGCTGGGCGATATCTGTGCAACTTGGGAAGTTAAAATGCAGAGTGACAGTGACATCCGGGCCCGTGGAAAGGAAGGACCTTCTCCCACTTCAGAAATGTACTGCTGCAGAGCAACTGGAGGGCTAGAGAAGGGACTGCAAGTCGCACGCAGCCAGCCCTGCCGAGAACAGATGCCGGGGGCTGATCAGCCTCCTTCCAGCTCTAAGTTTCAAAGGCGCTAGCTATGTTCCCTGTGTTTTGCCCATGTATTTTGAGGATCAGGGAGGCATTCGGCCCCATTAACCTTTCAGTGGTATGAAAGCTGCAAAGCAAGAGGACAGCTGGAATTCTTCCAACATACTGTTGCTGACCTATGGCAAAGTCATCCGAATGCACTGGTGTGTGGAGACATGGCAAGGGCTGACCCAGCTGACACTTGGAGAAACTGCTGAGGATGCCTCCCGGAAGTTGATTTCTTGCTCCTACTCTCTGGTAGTATTTATATTTTTGGCAAGACTATGGTTTTATTGTGCAAATTGACTGGCTGGGGAAGGAGATCAGGTGTGCTGCAGCCACCACCAGCCATGGCCAGTCTGTGCCCTGTTCTCGCCCTGCCATTGTGCTCCTGCACACGCTGCCCTCCTCCAACAATGTGGAAGGAACGTGGTGTGCCAGGCCAGAGCCATAAATCCCACTGGGAGAGCCTTACCTGTGAAACGCACTAGATCACACGTCCAGAGAAGGTAGTTTCTAACGAGAAGCCCAATTACCGTTGCTATCCAGTAAGCACACGCAGAGAGAACAGACACACAAGCTCCCTTGAGGAGCTGTCTTAGCAGATGCTTCAGTGTTTGGAAAAGTTGAACTGCAAGGGAAAGAGGAAATCAAACATAAGTAGGAATGAGTGCAGAAAAATAATTATGCAGCTCAGAACAATTCCACTCTACCCATTATTTGAATTGTCAAGATCCAGAACGTATGTGCTGAGCCAGCTTTAACAATGTAAAAGTGAGACCTCCTTGGTTAGGCTCAGTTGTCCAAACATAGGCAAGTGGAAAGGCTGAGAGGGTTGGGGTTGTTCAACCTGGAGAAGAGAAGGCTCCAGGGAGATCTTATAGCCCCTTTCAGTACTTAAAGGGGGCTACAGGAGAGATGGGGAGGGACTCTTGATCAGGGAATGTAGTGATAGGACGAGGGGGAATGGTTTTAAATTGAAAGAGGGGAGATCTAGATTAGATATCAGGAAGAAATTCTTTCCTGTGAGGGTGATGAGACACTGGAACAGGTTGCCCAGAGAATCTCCCCTTGGAGGTGCATTTCTCTTTCTAGGGACTGTAAAAAGATCCTTGAAAATTAACTTACACTGTACATATCTCTCTGAAAACTAAAGACACTTCAGTTATTCCCTTCCTTAGTCATGCAAACATACTTCCTCCCAGTACCTCACTTTTGGGTCTTTGTAGACCCGGTGGGAAACAAAGGGCCCAGAAATATCACACCACCAACCTCCTTCTGATAGGTCATGACTTTGTCTCACTCTGGGACGTTGCTCAGTTGGTGGCTTGGTCAGGCCTTGCAGCTCTGCCATAGCATGGCAAACTCAGCCTGGTCTAGGGGACTAAAGCCATGACAAGCAGTGAAGGGATACGGAGCAGCATGGCTGCACAGCAGATGGAAAAAAGCCCCCAGACAGGCAGTTTTCCCAAATCACAACCCACTGCGGGCACTTGCACCAAGGGTTGCTCTTTCCTCGCCACAACCCTTCTGGGGCATGAAATGTCACGAGATAGGTCTGGCATTGTCTTTCTTTATCTTATTCTTGTTCGCAGTCCCTGAGAGGGCATTAGCACATTGCAGTTGCTTTTCCCTATTCTTCTGTCATCTGTCAATATTTCCATGACACGCTTGCCCTGAGGCCATCAGGCCCAGCTGCCAGCCCCGAGGCCATCTCCACCTGTCTACACATAATGAGCAATGGAGAGGAGATGTTTCCAGAGGATGAGACATTTGGATTTTACGGAGAAAGGCCATGCTCAGAAAACTGTAGCATTAGGTCTGTTCACAGGTTGAAAATGCTCGCAGAGGGCAGCAGGAAGTCTGGGAAGAGCCTAGGTCATTACCTATCAGCCTGTTATCCCTGGCCTAAAGAGAAAATGCTTTCCAGACTCAATGCTGCTCTTTATTCACGTCTCTGGTTCTTCTGAGGTAAGGAAGATGTGGATCCAGTCACAAAACAGACTGACAAGTGAGCCTGGACCATCAGTGTGCCAGGTGAGTGCTCCATGGACTGGAGTGTTATGATAAAAGTGGGTAACATCCTAAACCACTGCAGGAGGAAAAAACCAAACCTGTTAGTCTGGATAAAATATGCTCCAAGGACACCTACCAAAACATCTCTGGAGATCCATCAGCTCAGCAGGCTCAGGAGTCCAGGTGGACTGACCTTCTCCCACAGGACAGCTGTGGGCACATGCAGGAGCAGATCCAATCTTCTGGGGCAACAGAAATGAGGTACCCTCAGGGTGTATTTGTGTTCCGCGTTAGACAGCAGCCCTAGCAGAGAGCTGGGGCGCTTGGCAGCACAGTGCTGGACTAATTTCTGCACACGTCATGCTTCAAGCTCCGAAACCTCATTTGAATCTAGTCCCCAACTATGGATCTCTTCCAGGTCCTGCCCTGCTGCTTCCTGTGCTGGGTGGTGATGTATCGGTGCATTCCTTGTCCTGCACACTTTCTGCATTCTACGGGAATTCACTATTGATATCACAAGCAAAAATAAAGCTAACCAAAAAAAGATCTGCTACAAGAAGCATTTTGTCTTTGTAGGTGCAAATACATGGCTGAAATGAGTAAACAAGGGGAATCTTCCAGCTGAGCTCTTCTCCCGTGTAGTTGCATCTGCATTTTTATTTGAACAGTTGTCATCTTCGCTAAATATTTTACTATCTTCAAAAGCATAATTTTTAAAGGGCTCTCAACAGTAGGAAACAACACGTGGGTTTTTATTCCCCTGCTGAGCTAAGAATAATTTGCTTGTCAGATGCCACACCACTCTCCTGATCAGCTGGTTCTGCAAATAAAGAGAAACCACATCCCATGCGCACAGAGAATCCCTGAGTCATCTCTCTATCTTCTGATTCATCTTCTCCATGTTCGAGCAGCGACAAGCTGGGGACCTTGGACTGGCTCTGCTGTTCAAGGATTCATGCCATCAGGCATAGGTAGCTGAATATAAATCTTTGGAATATAACACTCTAGCAAAATGTTTATCAACTGCCACTACTGCTCCTACCCAAGTGGTGCCTCAATAGACCGTGCTGACATGGTGAATACCTTCTTTTCAAGCCCTGTTGAGGTCCAGGTGAGTGTAAAGGACTCACACAAGCAGAGTAATTGTGACCTTACACGGCCATGCTATTGTGAAGCCTGTGTCTGTCACAAGTGCTGGCCCAGCATTGTGGCAGTTGGTTAATATGGGCTGGTGTATTTAACACAAACTTCAGTCTCATCTCTTCATCCTCTGCAGTAGTTCACCTCATCACAGGAGTCTACAGTTCCTCAGACACCTATGGTGGCATTCCTCTCACCTAACTGTAAGCAACTGAAGTGTAGGTGTCCACCTAAGCTTGGTATCTGGGCTCCCAGGGCAGTTCAAGGGGTCAAGGGTCTACAGTGATGGAGTCAAAGCTGTAGGTTGCATGGTTCATATTGACAGCGTAGTCAAGAGCACAGTCTCTTAACAGCCACATATGGCTGGATGACTACAGTCCTTTGACTACAATGGGACATAGTGTGTATGCGTTTATTCTGAAGCCACGGGAGCTGAATCCTACCCTTAAAAGTCCACAGACCCTACTTCTGGTGAGAGTCGGCCCTCCAATCCCCACAGTCCTGGCTGGGCCCAGCTAACTGGTCTCATGGCGGTTATGCTCATTAAGACAAAGTAATGGCTACATATGGTTGAAGCTGGGTGCCAGAAGCAGTACAGCCACACGTGTTACCTTCCTTGCCATAAATGCCAAGGAAGCCAACTCTAGCATGAAGCCTTGAAGTCCCTTCCTACCCTGTGCTCCTTACCAATACCACTGCAATGCTCACAATCAGAAAACAGGGGTGACAGTACGGGCAAATTCCCTGCCTTTAGCAGTATCCACCTCCTGGCTCACACTGGTTGCTCTTGTTCTCTCCTCAGCTCCCACCAGGATCAGGAAAACTTGTCTCATTGATCCCGGTGGGCACTGGATGGCACCTAATCTGCGTTCTTGCACAACAGCTGGTTTTGGCTCCAGGCTGGTTGCATGGGGAAGAGACAGCACGATTTCCATCTTTTGTAAATATTACTAATGAAAGGCATAGAGGGGCTTTGGGACTTCTCTGTCTGATGTGCATTGCATAAATGTCTGAGCATAATCATAAGTACAGCACTGAAGATCTACGTATAATTTACATTTTGCTCTTTTTCACCCTTGACGGTGGTAGGTAGCTGGCCACGAATCTAAGTTCATTCTCAGGATGTGTCCCAAGCCCCTTCCTTTGCTGGGTGACCAGGGTTTAAGTGTCATTTTTAAGCAGATGAGTGGGATCCTTTCTGCTGGCGTCAGGGGGGTTTGGGTCGCAGCGAAGGGAAAACCCCGGGGTCTGCTCCCCCTTCTTGCACGCCTCCCCGCGTTCTCCCAGGGAAGCATTTAGAAACCTGCCTTGCCATTTCTCGGTCCCTTTCCCCATGGGGCTCCCCTGGCTCCCTCCATCACCGAGAGGCTGCCGCGCTCCCCCTGTCAGCTTGCCCTCTCAGCTGGAGCTCGGGGAGCGCAGCAGCCAATCGGGCAGCCAGGCAGCCCGGGCATCCTTCATCAATCTCCCTAAGTGTCTTTGGGCTCTGCTAGGAACATCCACATCACTCCTCTTCTCTCTCTCTGCAATGACCTGAAGCTCCAGCTCTGCAAGCAGTGATCGGTCAGGCATAATGCAATGCAGGGCAGCCCGGAATAATCTGGTTGGCATCCAAGGATGTATATTCACCAGGAGGCTAAGGAAGTGTGTGTCAGCATTTAGTTTCAGTCTAGCTGCACTTTTCCTGCAGCACAGAATCACAAAGTCTCCGTCTCCTCCTCTGGATTGGGACTGATTCTGCACTGGGATCCTCTGAAAAGACAAAGTTTTCCTCTCTTGTTATTGCTGTACCACCATAATCTACCAAGATGTGTGACTGCTTTCATCTAGTTCTTCCTAACTGGCCAGGATCTCCAGCCAGTGGTGGGCTTACATTTTCTATACTTTTCTGTATTCTGCTTCTGCTTTTCTGTGCTCTGTTAGCTGCGAATCAACCTCCCAGGCAAACCCTGCAGCTTCTAGGGTGTGGCTTTCTCTGATGCTGCATGAATCAGATAAGGAAAAATAGAGTTAAGAAAAGCCTGTCGTTGCCTCCTCTAAACTTTCCTCGGTGCCTGCGTTATGTTGAAGCTAAGCTTAAGGAAGCCTTTGACTTTGTAAACAGATTAAATTCGGCGGTGTCTAAATTAACTGTTTCGGGTTGCATGCCTTAATTCACACGCTTGCCCTTCATTTCTCATAGTGATTAGGAAGCGATGAGCAGGATACGGTGCATGATACAATCTACCTGGCATTTACAATAGCTAAAAGCTGCGCTGCGTAGTGTATGTTTGCAAATTCAACGTGTCCTATGCTCTGTATTCAATCTGTTGGCTGAACAATACAGCACTTTGGAAGAAGGGCTTTTTTTTTTTTTTTTTTTTCCTGTGTTTCCCTACTGCAGAGCAGAAGGAAACGAGCAATTTAACCTCCTTTTTTTAAAGGGGAAAATACACACATTTTAATAGAAAATACTGCTGAGGCAGAGCAGTGATGACAGGCGGAATGAGTCAAAAGAGTAATGAAAAAACAATTCTTAGCTGGCAGAAGCATATCAAGAAATTACAGACCTGATCATTAGTTTATGCAGAAATTAACCTGTTTTAAAAGAAGCAACTAGTAGTCTTAAGGTTGCGTCTACAAAAATGCCAAGAATCTGAAATTTCTACAGTATCTTTTTTTTTCCTAGAATATACAAAATCTATGTTTATCTACATCCTGCAATAAATTTCCTCACTATTTATTCTGGTAGAAGAAGTTATAATCTGCAAAACACAGTCTGTAAACATTTTGATTGTCTAAAAGTAGAAAGGATTTTTGTCGGTGGGGAGGGGTTAGTTTGGTTGGCTTTTTTGCCAAATATAAATGATTATTTCTGCTTTTCTTTTGTAAATAGTTTAGGATTATGTTTTCCACAACAACGGAAAGTCAGAAATTGCTCGTCAGACTTCCAGTCATACAAAGTAGCATCCTTATTGCTTAAGCTGCCTTGTTGAAATCAGGGAGACGACTCAAGGAATAAGTCACTTCTCTCCACCCAGCGAAAAGATACACTCCAACCCTCTGCTCGTTACCTGGCGTTTAGATTGAGTAATTGAACTGGTATAAGGTCACAGCAAATATTTTAGGACTACACCCAGACAGTAATTCAATATGATTTACTCAAAATATACTTGATATAGGTTTTGGAGGAAAGATTTTATTTTACAAATGTGATTTTTTCAGGAGTACCATTTTCTTAATTTTTGTCTGCCGGCACAGATTTACTTATTTAGCAAACAAACTAGTTTTGTGGCTCTTACGATTTACCACATCAGAGAGGTTGATGGGACTTGTAGGTGCTACCTAATAGAAACAAATAAAACCAAAACACTAACAGAGCGCTCCACCCTCCAGGTTTCCCTACTGATTAGCAAAAAGGTTTGGGTGGATTTTTTTCTAAGGAAACCAAATCCTCCCATGTCACGAACATGGGTTGTTATGTCCCCGGTACCAGTTTGCTGGTGGTGTGAAAGGATGCTGCGGTGGGTCAAGCTCAAGGGGAGCATCTCCTGTACTGGGTGATGCTACAGCATCAACTGGACCCCACTGCCTGGCTGGGAGGTACAGAGCAGAAACGGGGCCATGGCGTGGACAACAAGGTCCCTGCTGGGAAAGGAGGTGGCAGGGAGAACCAGTTGCATGTGAAACTTGACAGGCGTGTGTTTTCCAAACAGTTATTGCTGATGTTTCTTGACAACGGGTTATCATCCTCAGAGGTCAGGGCGCGGCAGGGAAAAGCAGGTCTGTTTTTCTCAGACAGGTAAGCTGGCTGGCTGCCCGGGGCATCTGATACGTGTTTGAGAAAGCCTGCCAAGAGCCAGAGAAAAAGAGAAGGAATATCAGCACGGTGATGAGACAGGCTCACCTGAACAAGGGTGGGGAAACCACATGATGAATCCCACATCAAGAAGCGCATATTAAATCCCTTGTTTCCTCCACAGTGTGGAAGCAAGGCTTGTTAAAAATAGGCTTGTTTCGTAAGCTGCTGTCTCTGCTGGCTATATTCATCTGCCCTTGCTTTAGCTGACTGTCATGATGACATAGGTGAGAAACAGATAAACAAAAATTTGCCAGTTTTCTTTATTAGCCAGGCAAGCACGAGCATGCACTCAGATCTGACATCTGGAGGGTGCCGGGAGCATTTTGCAGTTGTTGATGAGCACCAAGACAATGTTTTTCATGGATAATTTTTTGAGTCAGAACAAGAAATAAGTAGAACGTCTGCATCAGCAAACTCTGGCAATTGACCAAATCCCAAAATATAAAGGTCTTTCTAGAACAAAAGTTTTTTAAACCTATTCTTTTCCTTGTTTGGGGCATGATCTAAATCCCCCCAAAATAATGGCAGTCTCTGAAAGACCCTGTTCAGTCAGACACTTGAGAAGGTTTGTATGGCCTTCTGGCTCCCACAGGGTTGGAGTACAGGGTCAAAGCAAAACACGTATGTTAGGACTTTGCTGAATGGACACTTGAACTGCAATGTTGCTGCTTCTCAGCTGCCAGGTTCATCTTTGCACTGTGTGAGAATTGCACAGAAGTGGGTTCCCAAGATCAGCCAGAGCTGTGAAAGTCCCTGGGCAGGATTCCATTGCAAGGTGTGACATCCAAAAAAACACTAAAAGCGCAGGGACATCCCTTCTCCTCTGTTCTTATCTGCGATACCAAAGGCACGGCGAGGGCTGGTTTTACATTCTGTCTTATGAGCTGCTGAATACGGCCTACAAATTTTCAGGATCTAAAACAAAATGCCAGCTGAGCTGCATTTTTTCATAGAAATATTTTCTCAAGATGTTTGTCTACGAGCTGCAACAGCATCTATTTCAGACACATTACGAGACAGAGATAAACAAAACCTGTAGGAGCCAGACTCCCAGCTCGGGTGAGGAACACCCTCCCCAACTCTCAGGAGAGGCTCTGACTGACATGCCAGCATATTTCACTTTCCTTCCTTTGACTTCTTTCAGCAAGTATAACATTAAAATGACACAAGCCGTTTCAGTTTCAGCAGACACGTCAGGGTGTCAAACTCACTGCCCAGTAATGCATCCCAAATATATGCTCCTTCTTCCCATGGTGACACCAAAATAACTGTGGTGCCAGCACAGACTGAAAGGGAATCTGATTCATCTGACTCTGGCAGAAAGCTCCCTGCCAGCACCGTGAATCAGGCTCAGTAAATTGCATCCCTCTGGCTTCTCTCTCCCTCCAGAGTTTTTATTTTTGGTTATTAGTTTCACACTTCTGTTTCCAATGGGTACACACGGGCCCTTTGGTGACATATGAGCACTAAGTGGAAAAGAAATATCAGCGGGACAGAGTCCCATGGGCAACAAGGCTTTCTTTGTCCATCCACTGTGCAATAAAGTGTATTGCTGTTCTCCATCTAACTGCAAGAAATGAGGATGGTATGTACCCGTTAGAGGCATAGCACATTGTGTTTGCCACAGCTTCTGATTCATGCGAGGAACGGACATACCCTCGGAGGAAACCAAAACCAGCTGAAAGATATTGATTTTTTTTTCTTTACTGCTGCATTTCAAAACTTCAAGGAGGAGGAAGAACGAACAGAGAGCTCAAGTGAGCTTTGGTAGAGCGCTCCTCCCTGAGCGATTTGGGCTTGTGGTGCATCTGCCCAGCGGTTCACGCGCCGTCTGTTTCTGTTCAAGCCACCCTGGCTGCAACAACCTCTTTTTCAGGGCCCTTGTTACTGGGCGAGAGGTGGAGGAATGCAAAGCAAAGGCCAGGGAGAGCCCCTGCCAGCGAGGGCCTCTGGGGCTGCTGCTATTGCTCCTCGCTCTGGTGAGGGCTGCTGCCACCGGAGATAAATGACACCCCCGGTTCGACACGGGGACTCGCTGCCAAGACAAGCGGTCAAACAAACAGCCAGGCTGGGCTTGTCCCTGTAGAGGAGTGGCTGCAAAATAAGCCTGGAGCCGAGCTTGCAGCACACGTGGTCACCCAGTGCCGGTGTCCCGTGCAGATGGACCTTCTATTTCCTGGGAAGACAGTGCCACGTACCCTTGTCCCAATCTCAGTTCCGTCATCCCCAGTGCTTCTTTCCTGTAAGATCTGCCAACGTGGCCACCACGGGGAACCTGAACCCGTGGGGTACCCAGGGCTGCATTATTGAGCAGTGGGATATCCCCACGGGTTTTTGGTTGGCAGGGAGGTTGCAGGATGTTTATTTTCACCATGGTCTGACTTAGAGTGCACCTTTTGGGGTGATGGGGCAGTGAGGAGGTGCAGGAGAGGGGATAATGAGGAGTTCCTAAGGCCAGTGCTGCTATCAAAGAAAAGGCAAATGGAGCTGGTCTTCTGCATGAGGGAACTCCCTCCAGCCTGGCCCACCTCTGCTACCATCTGTTCATCTGAAGAAATGGAGGCCACCAATCTATCAAACACCAACGGAATAGCCATCTCTCAAGAATACATCCCTGCCTTTATGTCAACACAGACAATTACACCACCGTATTCAGTTGTGAGGCACAGAACAGTTTGAAAACGCCTACAAGATCCATATTTTTCTCGGCTTAACCCTACGTGCCTAGTAGTAGTAGATACTACTACTATTTAGTAGTATCTATGTACCAAGACGTACTGGCATGACATCTTCATTTTGTGCCAAAGTATCTTTGGGGCCACAGGGGTTGCACAAGTGTAACCTTTCATTCCTGTTTCTCCATTAGTTTGTTCCTCTACTAACCCTGCTGGCCCGTGTGCCTGCACACAGCCTTCCCGTGCGGAGAGCAGCCAGGTCTGAGGTTAGAGTAATTAGTCCTGGCTGTACTTGCGGGTTTTCTTTAGTACAGTTGCACCATTAGATTTCTATCAGTGTGAGTTCCTCTGTCAGAAAAGGCTGACAAAAATATCTGTCCAGTTGTTAAAATCACTGTGGGAGAAATATTAGTAAATTTATGCTAGTAAATTAATTGTAAATTACAGCATGCACTCTTTTACCTGCATTTAATGCTGCCTTCATAGAACACACAAGAGACAAACAGAACCGCCTCATCTGTACTTTACTGCCACAGGGCTTTCCATCTCACCTCAACACAAACTTTTTCTAACGAAACACACAGCTGGGACAGACCAGCAGATTAGCCCAGTGTGAGAGCATGATGCACCAAGGAAACAAGAGGAAACAGCCCTACCACCTTCCCTATTTTCTTAGGGCACAGAAGGCAGAGGCACTGCATAATCTGGGAAGTTTTCCAGGCTCGTTCTCTATTTTTTTTTTTTTTTTTTTTTTTTTTTTAAAGTTCATGACACACAGCAGGAAGCAGAACGCTTTAAGCTACTGTGGCATCACACATTGTTCAGGCAAGGTGCTGTGAATGTGGATGAATACAGAACAGATCAGGTTCTCTACGCTTTTGTTTCTGAGGTCTGGCAGTACCAAAGCAGTGCTCAGCCTGAACTGATGATCAACATTAGTAAATTGCTTTGGGACTCAGCAGTAGCACAAAACAGGGTAAATCCACCCCAGGCTCCCAAGGAAGCCTGCTGCCATGGGCTGGAAGAGAAAATGTGATAGCCCCCAGTGAAACCAACGCTATATGGGGTGGTTTGTCCCAGACGTTCATATTCAAATTTCCTTTGACACTATTTTAACAAAACATCAAGAAAGGATTCTTCCACCAATCCCAAATTCAATACAGCTGTGCCATGGAAAAGACTCAGCACTTCTGCAGCTCCCATTTTCTCAGTGGCATCAATGTTCTGGTAGGACAGGGACAAGAGATGGGGACTCTTCTGTTGAATTCTATCACTGACTGTGAGCCAATAAAATCAATGGGGGATTTCACCACAAAGCCAGATTGGACCCTTGATATGTGCCCTTAAGAACATTACTGCCTTCTTAGTGCCTCACCCTGAAAATTATCACCCTTGTCTTTATTAGACTCCTATATTTAATTAATGGCTGAAAAGCATCTGTAGAAGGTTGAAGTAGGCAAATTATGCAACTTAACTCCAAGTCTGATGATTAGTATCACCATTCCCAGACTACAGTCTCTCTTTGATATGGGGAACAACAGTAAGAAAGATGCTGATGGTGGTGACATTGGTTTTGGCTCTAGCTGATGGAACATATAGTCATCTCATATCTTATAATCCAAATTACACCAGCAGATTTACTCTGGATTCACACTAGTGTAACTGGAAGAGGTAGTTGGACCACAAAAAGCTTTAGTAAATGGGGGTTAAAGCAAGGATTAGGAAAACAAAAAGTACGAAAGAGGTGAGTCTCGGCAGCAATGCGTGAAGGAGCTGGATCTCAAGCTGTTGCAAAGTATAGAGCAAACAGTGATCTGGCCCAACAGTCAGAACTTCTGAGTCTTCAACAGCTGTTCTCTGTATTACAGGGAAGGGCCAACAACCTGATGAGAAGAGAGAAGCAGGGTTGGGCTCTGGTCCCTACACAGATGAGGAGGAGCAGGAGAAAATATGAGACTTGGAGAGCCATGCAGATCCCGCATCACCAGAAAGGCAGCAGTAGCATTAAAGGGAGGATGAGGAAAACAGCCTAGGAAAGCTCTGCCATGAACAATCATGAAATTATGTCAACCAACCTATAAACAGTCTCAGGGAGAAGCTAAATAACAGGACTTTCCTTGTCTCCCTCCCTTCCCCTTCGTGTCCCCTCTTAATCCAGAGTGACCTTAGCAAAACAGCATAGTTGGGCTCCACCTAAGGATGACTTACCTCCTCCCTACCCTGTTTCCAGTTCCTTGCTTGACTTGTGCCATGCATGTCTTTTATCTCTGTCCTGTGCCACAGCAGGAGTGAGTAGGGAGAGGAGAAATGTTAACCTTTTCCTTGATAAGCAGAACATGACTGGTATGAGAGGGACCACAGTGCCTTTGCTTGGCCACTGAAGTAGGCAAAAAGAGGAAAAGCTGCCATTTGCATGTCACTGTCCTGATTTCCAAAGGGAAAAAATAATCATAAAGGAGAATATGCTCCTCACCACCACCAATCCTGCAATTTAACTGAACTTTAGCAAAATATTTGCTGGGTTATGTAACAGAAGTGGATTACAACAGCCTGCCACATAGCTGAAAACTGCAGTTTTAACCCCTGGACAGACTGCCTTGTGATAGGTAAAGATAAGAAACATCATGGGGTTGTAAGAATAGCCCAGCTCAGACAAACCTTTAAAATGCAGTTTGAGGGTCCATCTGATAGAACTGCTCCAAATATCTCAGGCCACTTCTCTTCCTGATCTTCTTGCCTTTCTGTCTTTCTCCTCACCTCTTCTCCTGGGGAGTCTCAGAGCAGTTCCTCCCACTCCACCGGTACCTCTTGCTCAGACTTCCCACCTTTTCTGGCTACAGAGAAAGAACCCCTTGGAGATGTTCCCTTGCAGCTAATGAGTTTACAGTGTCATTCTCTCTTTATATCCCAGGCACCCCTCCTGCAACTGCAGGTGTTGTTAATTATCATAGAATGGTTCAGGTTGGAAGGGACCTTAAAGATCACCTAGTCCTAGCCCTCCTGCCATGGGCAGGGACACCTCCCACTAGACCAGGTTGCTCAAACCTCTACCCAACCTGGCCTTGAACATCTCCAGGGATAGGGCATCCACAGCTTCTCTGGGGAACCTGTTCCAGTGCCTCACTACCCTCAGAGTAAAGAATTTCTTCCTTATCTCTAATCTAAATGTACTGTCCTTCAGTTTAAAGCCATTACCCCTTGTCCTATCACAACATGCCCTTGTAAAAAGGGCAAATCCCTCCCTATTATCTTGAGTGATCTATGCCAGGACTGGGAGCAAAGATAGGCTAGTTTTGGCTACAGGGCACTGCAGAAGCCAAGCACGAACTCTAGCATGGTCGTTAACCCCAAGCTACCATGTCTTCTCTGATGTTGTTATGGGCATCGGCTGGATGAAGCTGCCATAGGCAGAGTAGCACCTTCATTTTTCAGTGTAGCTACAGCCCAGGCTTTAAAGCCTCCCTACATATGATCAGCTATTATTTGGGCAGCACTTAAAAACTGGAGAAGCTGAGTATTTTAGCTAATTAACTGAGCCAGAAAGACACAAAGAATGCTGGAAACAGAAGAGAAAACAAACAAAGTCTTGGCAAGCGTTCAAAGGCAAGGCAGACTGGCTGCAATTTGCCGCTCAACACGCAGAGAAGCTGATGAAGGCTCCCAGAAACGTGGGCAAAGGGAGTTGCCTTTGGGCAGACCCAGGGGTGAAGGGCTCACATGATGCGAGGCGGGGTTTGGAGCTGGAGCCTCCCTGTCTGCCCCACCCTGGGACCTGGGCCCATGAATGACCCAGAGCACCTCATTCATCACAGCAGGGAGAGCTGTCAGCCAGGAGAGCGGGACTAAGACCTGCCCACGACTTCCAGGTAGGAGCTCACTTCTTACAGCACATCTCTCGTTGCCTTGCCTCATGCTGCCTTGCAGGTGTGCAGGAGGAGAGGCTCCTGGTGCCCTCAAGAAGATGCAGTTTAGTGCTTCTCTGAGCATGTACCACGTCAAGAGCTTCTCCCTGCGTGTAAGGTCTCTTCTCTCTCTTTTCCCCAGCTACTGGCATTTGAAAATCTTGCTGGATATGTGCTAAGGTGATAAACTGGTTTTATTTGCCTTTTCCTGGTATTGCTGTCATGACAAACAGAGGAAAGTAGGATACCCCCCATCCTGACAGAGCAACCTATGTGCTTCTGCAGAGCGTACATTTACTTTCTTTACAAATGCCTGCAAAGTAGAGAGTGGCAAGGAGCTTCTTGAAATGGTTATGAATCATTGAACTCAACTGGCACCCACCCAGGCCCCCAGATGGGAGAAGAGGAGCTTTTTCTAAGCCCTTCCCACATTCTTGTGCAAATAGAAGGGATGAATGATCACCATCCGCAACGCCAGACAGTTTTCTGGGCCAAATTCATACACAAGTCTAAGAAAGCCAAGGGGAACTGAAACTGGTGTAGCTCTCCCTTCCTTCCGCTTCTTGCAATGACTATATTTCATATGTCCAAATCCTTCTGGGATTGCTTAGACTGACTTTGTATAATTATTTTCATCCTTGGATTAAACAGGCCAAATATGTAAGCTGGATCTCAGCTTGCTGAGATCTTATTTTACACTGTATTTTGTCCCTCTGGCATGTACATTACACAGCAGCAGATTGGATTTAAGTAGTTTTTTCAGAATAAAAGTCTGTCTTTGCTTGAGGGTGTCAATTTTCTAGTAGTTCTTGCTGCGCTATATTATATGGATTCGTCAAAGGATGATGGAGAAGTCCTAAGCCAGGCATCTGCCCACGCTGGCTCTTGGTGAACAGTGTTTGACACCCCTCCAGACTTAGAGCACACACAGATTTCTCAGCCTAGAGGTTAGGGGGAAGGTGTGGCTGGGTGCAAAAGCCTGTAACTGCAAACTCATTTCTACCAACTGTTCTTGTCCTTCATTGCTTGTGATCGCTGACAAGATGTGCAGATCCATGGATGTACCTAAACCTGGGGGATATGCCTATTTTCAGATTAAATAGAGAATAGTGCTGGTTGAATTTAAAGACAAAAAGATACAAAGGCTGTGGGACCACCAGGAAGGAGCAGTGGCTTTGAAATCAGCTTTTATTTGCCTTGCGAGATGCCAGTAGGTACTGGAAGAAGGGTGGGTTTTCAGTGCATCATGCTATGGGAGGTCCTGAGTCCATCCTGCATGCAGTGGTGCAGTATTTATGCGTTATGAAACATTCAGTGTGTTCCATCTGCCATCAGGTCAGGGTCAACAGGTACCGTTAAAATGAAAAACATTATTTTTGATGTGCACCACCTTTCTTTCTGCTGGCAAAGGGCCATTTAAAAGCTTAAATCTTTCATGGTTGAAAATTATTTGCTGTGCAGCCAGAGATTTCCAGGCTTTCCAAGGAAATAACAATGGTTTTGAAATCTACAGCTGTGAGTCCTCTGTATATCGGTCTTTCTTAACTTTTTGCTATGAGCATTTGGAGTCTGAGATGGGAATTTTGTTGTTTGCCCATCACTGGAGACACCTTGGCTAGAGAAATCTTACTGTCCAATTTCTACATCTACTATTAATACATGCTCAACGTCTTCCTCTAGGCTCTTCCCTATGAACTTGTGTGCTAGAAGGTTTGTGAAGCACAGTTGTGTTGAGCAGAAAATGCACGAGCGATATATCCTAGCTACACACCTGAGAAAACTGCTTCCCAACAGACGCATCTCCAAGATTTCCTTCCTCCTTGCTCCACACAGTAAATTCCAGCTTCTTCTGCGCTGCTGGCATCTGTCTCCAAGAGCTCGGGAAGCTTCCACCATGCTTTTTGTTCAGTCCAGGTCAAGATGTGCTCTCTTTGGCCAAACCTTGACTAGGTCCAACCTGTACCTGAGTCTAATCCCAATCCCTCCAGCAGGTATTGCAGTAAGGACTGCCCTAGTTTTTGCTGCTCTCTCCAGCTCTACGATCTGCAGGATTGGTCCCAAGCAAGGGCTGATATGTTGCCAACAGAGATGCCCCAAGAGATGGATGTTCCCAGTAGGGACATGTTCTGTCCAGAAATAGAATTTTTACAAGGGAACGAACAGGGCCACTGAACTAAGGTAGTTAAGAAGATCTTGCAGTGATTGGGAAGGAGGGGCTGCTTCAGGCTCCCGTCTGTCTCATGTTGACTTTATCAGGAGCGCATACCCAATGGTCTCACCATCCTGGTTCTGGCACTGTTCTCCTGCTCTGCCTATTGCCTGGACAGTCTGGTCTTCATAAAGTGTCTGTTTCTTAAAATTCATGGGCAGTCTTGCTGGTAAGGCTTTAGGTAACATCTGTCAGGATGACTTTTTCCTTTTTGCTGATCACTGAATGATGACTGTGGGCCTTGAGCTGCTGATTCCCAAACCTGTTCTGGTTCGTAGGCACCCCAAGGGCTGTTCTGCAGTGCTGCTCTGTTATAACTTGTTCCCTTCTTAACAGTCAAAAGCTCCCCCAGATATTAAAAAAGTGTCAACTAAGAAAATGAAAGATTAATGCTGTACCTGAAACTATTCTTTCCAAACTGTCCCTTAAGGTCTCACTAAGGATTCTCTTCTGTCCAGTTACCCAGGACCAGTTCATCCCTGCCCTTGCTCCTATGTCTCACAACCCCTGGTCCTCGTGTCTCCAAGTTTACTGGAAAGTTACGTGAGTGCTACGGAGTGCAAATAAATCTTCAAAGCTGTTGCTGGCATCTGCACTCTCCCTCCTTCCTCCAAATCAGTGAGGGGAATTAGATTTGCAGCTTGGTTGAGATTTAGGCATTTGTGCGGCTGTAAATAAAACATTGTTCAAACTTGTCTACAATATCCACAGTCGTCTGGATTTGCTGATTTTGCACGAGGCTCACCCGGCTGTTTAAAAGTGAGTTGACTGCCCTGTCTCATCCCTTCCTGGATAGCATGACTCACATTAGAAACCTCCTCATGGGTTTCTAATAACTTTATTATGGGGTGTGCACACCCAGCATCTTTTTGATGGTCTCAGAGTTTGTGAGATGTGGCTAGATTTTCACAGAGACCACACTTGATATGATAGTAAAACTGACTAACTGGGCATTTGGTATGTTTCACTCCTCCTTTCTTTTGCCGGTTTTAAAATTTCGGGTTGTTACTTGAGGACTTCCCACTAGCTCCAAGGGCTTCTGGCTTTCTGTGGTGCATGATCAGTTTGGAAATGGCAATGGTTAATGGGTCCTTCATTGCCCTCTGAAGGATCTTTAAGGAAGGAATAAAGTTCAAAATCCAGGAGAGGAAATTCATTATTTTCCCTAGAGAAAAAAAAAATCCATTTCTCTTTCAGTGAGAATTTTATATCTGACTATAAACCGTGTTTCATTGGCTTTTCCTGTTGAAATTTCACTGTTCAGGAAAGGGTCATCCCTTTTCTGCAAGGAGTAAGAGGGTACTTGCGGAAGAGACTCTGTAGCCTTTCTGCTGTGATTCTTTGGCAAAATGGACTATAGAAATTGTGTAAAGCAAGGAAAGAGTAGTCCTAGGCCACAGCATCATGGATGTGTTTCCAGAATTAGTCTTGGAGCTGAAAATGCTGAAAGCAAGGTGAGCAGAAAGCTGTCTCTGAAGGGATCATGCTGGAAACGCTGAGCATCTGATGTGAGGTGCTCAGTCCCTCCAGCTCCCTCCCGCAGCTCAGCAGGAGGCAGGATGGTGATATTCATGTTTCTTACCAAACCCTTCCAATGAAAAAGGATCATAAAAGAGAGAGAATGAGAAACTCTCTAAACCCAGCTTAACTGAAGATGAGAGGAGGAAGGAACATGAGATAGTCAGATCAAATCTGGTTAATTGTTGTTATGTTGTGGTTTTTATGTGTTAGGCAAAATCTGCTCTGCCATCTTATCCCCGTGTTCCTGCACCTCCCCATCAGCGAGAGCTGAAAGGCACCAGGGGAAGCAGATCTGGTGAACAGAGTCTCACCCAGGGTGCATGTCCCGTTGTTACTCATGCATTTTTCAGGGCTGAAGGACAAATATTGTTGTTAATGAGCTAAATTATTAGCTCCTGTAGCTGTACTTAATTCTAGAGAACTACAGACCTACACCCAGTGAGGCCCATTTTCCACACAGTATGAATCACTTGCTCGTTTTTGGTGCTCACTAGTTTCACATTTTAATTTTCCATTCCTCTGGCTTTCCTCATGCGGATGAATAATGGACCATTTATAATACATCAACAATATCAGAGCACACGATTATGGCTTCAGCCCATGTAATCCCTTCAGACGGTTCGCAGAGCACAAGCGCCTGTCGTGCAAAGCCACATCCCATTTCCACAAAGAAAACCGAAGGGGATGCCAGCCTGGCAGCTTCTCCCCTCCACCACTCGAAATAGCTCTCAGGAGCTGAGTCATGAAGTGGAGCCCAGAATAACGGGCGATTCCTTTAACCCAGGGACAATAATCAGCTGTGCTAACAATTACAGATGGAAATGGGCTTCAGGCAGTAGTTTATCATAAGACATGCTGAACCCTTCCATTGCTGTAAATAAATGCCTGGGTAAACTTTCTTTGAATCCAGCTGAATAAGGCTGTGTAGTTGAGCTTTATTCTGTTGCAGTAGGGGCTGAGCCTGCCCCTGCTGCACGGAGCTGTGAGGACTCCGGTGGGTCATTGCACAGTCCTCAGCAACCTCGAGGGCTGAGCCCACGCTGTTTTCCCACGGCTCTGCAGGACCTGTGCTGCCTATGGGCACATTCAGCATCCTTATCTTTCATGGATACTGCTTTAAGGACAACACACTTCATGCATCCAAAGACCTTCGTTAAGGACTAACAGCTCAGACTCAAGCCTGTGGCAGATGCTAATTGCAGTTCTGCTCTTCTATTTCCTTATCACACCTTTTCCTCTGTCATTTATTTGTTGCATATTTGGGAAAGGAATAGTTTCCTGAAAGCAGGATTTTTGAGTTTGGAAATCTGCAGGGTCAGTGTCGCTTAACTGAATCACTCCATACATAGGATACAGTCAGCAGGAGAAGGTGATGAATCATGTCTATTCAATGAGAAATGGGAAGCCTTCACAGAGCTGCTTGTGAGCTGTCACATGCGTTTGTTGCCTGAGTCACTTACATTACTCAGAAACACTGGCTGGGATGTGGCGTGTGGGTCTTCCCCGTGCAGGAGCCTGGTCCATACAGCATCCTGCAACTGCCAGTGGGGCTTGGGGGGAGGTCAGGACCATGTGAGCGGGAAGGATAGCCTAAGTGATGCCATAAGGAGCACTACAGGCATCTGTTTTAGTTTCTTGAGCAAGAACTTAGCAGCATCTAAAAAAATACATTTTAAAAAATCCCCAGTAATGTCCGTCTTACCCATTTATCCATAAGGATACTTACTTTAAATAAGAAAATTTTAAGGTCACTTTTCCCCTTTTTTTAAAAAAAAAGGTGCTTAAACAAAGCTAACATACAATTAAGCTGACCAAGCATGAGGTAGAAAACAGCAAAGCTACATCTCCTCTCTCTTCTTTTTTGCTGTTACATATTTTCACTGGTCAATCTAGGTACTTCTTGGGATTCTTTTAATTAATAACATAAATTTAGATAACTTCTTATTTGGAAAAAAGATAAAGGAAAAGGTAAACTACCAGTACTTCTTGATTTAGCTTTCCAAATACTTTAATGAACATTGTGGGAAAATCTTTAAAATTCACTTCTCCTCCTACTCTCCAAATATTTCCAAAACCCCCTTTTTTAGGAAAAGGAAAACTAAGCTAAAATATGGTTTTTTACAAGCAAAGAAAGACTGAAAACACAAGCACTCGTGTGAGATAACAGGTTATGGAAGAGCAGGACTCACTGCTGGCAGTGTTCAGTTTGCTGTGCTCCCACAGAAAGTGCTCTTCTCTGCTCCCGGCCCGCCTTTCAACCTCTGCAGCTTTTCCTTTCAGTCTGCGTTCACAGTTTGCATCAGAAACTGAGAGCACTCCTGCTGTCGAAACTCCACAATATATATATAATGTCTCCTCTTAAAAAAAACATGAGTTACTTGCTCTCATTTCACTGATTCCTATCTATGGGCAAATGCAGCCAGAACCAACATAGCACCATGGGCTGTGCAAGACTGAACAGCAACTTTGTTTACCATTAGCATCATTATCAAATTAGGAGGAATTAATTAGTACACATTGGGTTTGTTTGTTCAACCAAGCGGTTGGCAGCTGAACTCAAAGACATCAGCGCGCTGATGGGGAAAGGTTTTTCTCAGTATGTCACCGAGACATACCAGGGCTCCTTCCTCCTCTCCGCTTCACATGCAGATGCTACCTTGCTACTTAGTACTTCATCAGAACGTGAAGAAATCCCGTTCATACTGATCAGGTTGATTTTCTCTGCCAGCAGCATCAAACGCAGTTTAGATTCATTTTCTGGATGTGTATCGAGGAGTCGGGCAGCTTCAGTGCTACCCATCAGTGATATTTTACTCTTCTCCGGCACCAGCCTGCTGAAAGGCAACAAGAAGTGTTTCTCACCCCTGACTGAGGTCAGTTCCTGCTGTTCCCTCTCCTGTTCAGAGGGACAAAATCAGTAACAAAGCATTAAAGGGTTCAACCTTGCTCCCATTACAGTGGAAGGCACAACTCCAGCTGATTTCAGTGACAGCAAACAAGGGATGAAAAGGCCTGAATCTACAAAGCACCCAGATGCTGAGGTGCAAGTGCCAAGACCCTTAATGCCCAAAGATTTCATTTCAGCTTTGAGGATGCTGAGAACTGCACAGGATGAAGCCAACATTGCACCACAAACGCATTGTGGAAGGAGCAGTCTTTTTCTTACTCTCCTTTGGCTGCCGTTTCCCACAGGTTTCCTTTCTGGGGCACCAGCGAGCCAGTTCAGCCGAGTAAGCTGAAGCTCAGAAGGCAGATAACTATGCAGATTATCTGATTTTATTTACCCTGTACTTCTGGCTTTTCCCTTTCCAAGGGAAGGCTTATGTTTAATAGGATGTAGGGCTTTGAGGTGAATTTCATGTCATTGGAAAATCAATCTCAGCTCTGTAAGGAAGCAGGAGACCTCACAGCCCCAGATGGAATTAACCAAATGTGTTTCCATCTCTCGGGGATGCTGTTTACACAGCAGAAGCCAGTCCAGGGCGGTGAATGGTGTATTTAAAACAAGGTCCTCCAACATTTGGATCCACCCCATCACTCGATTTAACACATACTTGATACTGCTCAAGTGACTCACTTCATTAAGAAATAAACCCTGCTGTGTTGCCAACCTCCGACAGCAAACAGTGAGCCCCATTGTCATCTGCTGAGTCCCTTCTCTGTCCCAGCCCACACACCCCGAAGATGCACACCGAGTCACGGGTGCAGCAGCAGCACTGACCCTGTTTTTCCGAGGTGGTGTGTGCCAGCCTTGGGCACACAGCAAGCCCCTCTGTAGGTGAAATACCCTCCTCCTTTTAATCCCCAGACTCCCTGCATGCCTCTGCAATGGAGGGGAAAAACGGTGATCATTCGTGATCTGGAGGTAGACGGTTCATCAAGCGAGAGGGGAGCTGGTGCTTGGTTGTTCCCAGTTTGAAGGAGTTCCTCCCAGTTTTCGTATTCACCTGGGTTGGAAAGGGACCTGCTGGAGAGGGTACAGCAAAGGGCTACTCCTTTATCTGCTCTGCTTCAGCAAATGTACTAATCAGTGCTTGTTCACTAAACAGGGCACATAGTGAGATCATCATCTTTTTTTTTTTTTTTTTAAGATTTTTGTTTAAGAACTGGTTTTAAGGCTTTGGGGGAAAAAAGAAACACAAGGGAGGGTTCACTGAGAATCGTTTCCACAGCTGGAAATAGACTTTGTCCTAAGCCCTGACTATACAAGCCCCCGCAAAAGGCAAAAGTTTATACCTCTCCATACAGTCACTGGTAAAAAGGAAAAGAGGCAAAAAAATATCATAGCGAAGCAACCAAAATGTGTTTTGTTATAACAACTGAAAACTTTTGCTTTTTTCCAATGGCATCTGAGCTGCTACATGAAATGTTTATACTTTCCTTTTATCAGTGTCCGCTTTTTATATGAGATCTAGAAATCTCAGTGGCAACACCCTTCAGCTTCCAATTTGATAGATGAAAGTGTCTCGATCAAATACAAACAAATGACCCACAAAGGTTTTTAAAAGTACTTTCTCTTCAGAATTATCCAATTCAATAGACAGTCGGTTGAAAATAGAGAGCTGGTGAATGTTTTATTCACAGGTAGGCAGTTTTTAAGTTTTATTTCCCTGGATTTCCAAACTGAAGAAAAACGTCTGACTTGGTGATAACTAGAAGTACCAAAACTGTGGCAAGAAAAGAGCTTAAGGCACCATAATGACATTGAGAAGCACAAATAATTTGGTTCAAATAATTAATTTTTCAGATAGCTGAGCATTACGACCTAGTACAATCAGAGTATTGGTGGTTAATTAACACCTATCTTTTCAGCTTGAAAAGATGCTTTTGTTCTCATGGTGTCAGCTGTTTCTCACTAACATTCACTTTCCAGGCAGGCGGATGGTTCTGCTTTCTGTCCAATTTCATAGCTTTTGAAATAGTAAAATAATAAAGGTCCAGGGTCAGCCAGCTCTGAAAACTCCAGTTGAGCAGGGAATTAAAAACAGTAGAGAGAAAGGAATGAGATCGTTGGGGGGAACATGGAGTAAATATTAACTTTTAATTAAAGCCCTCCACAGCACACAGCCCAGAGATGGATCTCTGCTGGCCGAGGAGGAGGACGTTGATGGTTGGGTGACCTGGCAGGCCAGGGTGGCGAGGAGCTCTGCAGGCGATGGCTCTGCTCCTCTCTCCTCTGAACGAGCAAATACGCAGCTGACGGGACAGGGAGGCAGCAACTCCACGAGGACTATGGTTTTCTGCAATTCCTGTATGGGCCTGGCTAATTATAGGAGTTTTCCCTCAGGTCCGTGGCCATGGCTGCATTGCCCCTTGGTCTGGCTGGCTTCTCTTTTTCTGGTTCGTTCTGTCCAGGCTATTTTGGTTGCAGAAAGTCAATGCCAGCACTGTCAGGGCCAGTGGAAATGCATTTGGGGGACAAAGGGAGATGGAGCATATGCCCCAGGACAAAGTAAAAGAAACTGTCCAGAGTGAATTAGTTTCCTTTTTCTTCTCCTCCTGTTAGTGAAAGGATTGGTTTTGGAAATGTCTCATTTTGTTTCATTTCTAAATAATGCTTTCTCTGTTGTTGATGGGGTTTTTTATTTATGCTGGTTGCAGATCAGCATTTTTATCTTCCTTTTTTTTTTTTTTTTTTTTTTTTTTTAATCCACAAGAATATTAACCACTAATGTGAAAAAATATGTATTTAGGAATCCCGGAAGAGAATATTTGACCTTCTGAAAATACATAGCTCTTCACTGGGTTTGTTTGGGCTATTTTCCCTTGAGTTTGTGTTTGACTGCTTCATCCCTGGATACTGTGGAGTTGACATGTATTTATCTTCACAAAGGAGAAGCCTATTACTACACGAAATACTAGCAGTTGCAGCTTGCTGTCAGTGCAGCGTGCAAGGGACGTTGGTAGAACCTACCAAGAGCAGGTAGACACTGGAGCCTCTTTTGAGTAAATTCTCAGATGAAAAGGTTATAAAGAACACAAGACTAATCTATTTGGAGGACAGATTTCAGTTAGCTTACAAGATGCGTGAATGACACCCATTCACTTTTTTAGGGGGGGGAATTCATCTGAATCATCAGAATAAGGTCTTTGAGTCCTACACCAAGGCTTCTTAAAAGAGGCAGTGATGAAAACTCATTTCCATACCTGGCTCTCTCTCTGTTTATGAGGTTATATGCCTACCTGCAGCTGGAAGAGTTTTATGCAAAAAAAGGTTGAATCAAATCAATCAAATTAATGGTTTATGTATTGCAAAAGAGGAGAAATTCAGAGGAAGTTTGTGTGGCTGGCTGACGTACATTTTTAGTTCAAACTAAATGATTGCAAAATATATAAATATATATTTCTGTGTCTTAACAAAGTGTGGAGTCGTGGGAGATAAAGCATAGGAGATGCCTGTAAATTGGTGATTAATATTGTACTTATCTTCCTGTAGGCTTGATCTGAAATTTGGTGGCCAGATCCCTCCAGAGCCATCTATTCATTCCTCTCGTTGCTAGTCCAACAATCAGTTCCATCTACTCCTCTGCATCTTCTCTTCACACTGACCTTGGCATTCCCTTCCTTTTTCTTTCTTTTGTGGTTCCTTCTTGTGGAAGCCCATTTTTATTTAAGCTGGAGGTTCTAAATTTACTAACTCCTTTCTGAATTGTGCTGATAAGTTCACTTTGTGTAGCTGGTCTCTGTTACTGAGTCTTTTCTCCATGTGGAAGTTTGTGGCCTCATATTTTTTCCCCCAAATGTCTAAAGATTCATAAATGCTAAAAAGGAAAAAGAATAGAAACAATCACCCTTGCATCCTCTACAATAAACTACAGGAATTTCTGTTTCAGAGCACACTTTAATGGTGTGAAGCTGCGGCAAGGGAGGTTTAGATTAGATATTAGGAAGAATTACTTTACTGAAAGAGTGGTCAAGCACTGGAACAGCCTGCCCAGGGAGGTGGTGGAGTCACCATCCCTGGAGGTATTTAAGAAACGTGTAGACGTGGCTCTTCAGGGCATGCTCTAGTGCCTGGGATTGTTGGTTTGTGGTGGGGTGTTGTGTGTGAGGTTGTGGGTGTGGGGTTTAGTTGGTGGGTGCTTTTTTTTTTTTTTTCTTTTTTTGGGGGGGGGTGTTGTTGTTTGTTTGGTTTTGTGTGTTGTGTTTTTTTGTTTGTTTGTGTGTGGTTTTTTTTTTTTTGTTTTTGTTTTTTTTAATGTGGTTGGACTCGATGATCTCAAAGGTCCCTTCCAACCACTAAGATTCTGTGATTCTGTGATTCTGTTTACTATAATCTCAGTGCACATTTGGTCTCTCTCTTTGGAGCAAAGAAAACACAAGAAAATTCCCATTGTTTTTTGTCTCATTTCTCAATTACTAGTAAAGCAGCACACCCTTATGCGCAGACCTAACATCAGTCAATTCACAGGTCAGGGTGTGAATAAGACTAATAAAAGAAATCTTGTGTCATTTGATTGTGTGTTCTCAGCCTTACCTGTGAACTGAGTAAAGAAAACAAAGGTGTAATATATGGGGTTGGGAAACGAGGTTAGAGGTGGGACAGAGAAATGTGAGATACAATGGTACTCCCTGGCAAGGCAGTAGAGTAGAGAGGAACTTTCAATATTGCCTCAGCAAAGAGTTTCTCTTTTAATATTTAGACAGCTATCAAGAAGAGTAAACACAAGGGCTATTTGCAGTATACCCAATGAATACTGGGCACCACTGAATTGCTGTTGTGCTGGAACCAGTTGGAGAATTGGAAATTATCAGCTTGGTAGCATTTTTTTAATAGGCAAACAAGCAGTTGATTTGATAACTATTTAAAAATAAACCAAGTGAGCATTATGCATTCGTGTCAGTCAAATAATGTTGAAATAACTCGATAGCCACAGAATTCTACCATATTGGCTGACAAAAGGGGTGATTTTAGGCTTGAAGTGATGTGGGGATGAATCTCCAACACAGGAGTTGCATTCACTGGCGTTACAGCAGCAGGGCACTGCTCAGACCTTAGGGCTTACAACGTTCAGTGCCGAGATGGAACTGGAAAAAAGCCAGCGACAATGAACGTAGATTTCCCAATACCTTGAAAAAGAATATTGTCATTTCTTCCAGGTTTATGGAAAAACAGTTGGCTTCTCTCAACGTAGCCAGGGTTTTGTCTGATGTGGGCTTTAAAAATTCTTAAAAGGTTGAAACAACGCCCATCAATATATTCAGCAAAGACAGATGAAATAAAGCATTGAATGGTGATTGAGCACACTTGCTGCTGTTACACCATGGTCTGTGCCCTGCTGGAAGAGCTGCTGCTTGCATCGCTGGCTCTGGAGGTCAGAGCCAGGTTTCAGCATCCAAATGAGCCGTCTCTGCGTCAAACCATGGTGTCAGGTTTGGCTTCTTGTTTTGCATGTCTGTTTCTAAAAATATATGTTGTTTGTCAGGATGATGTTGAAAGATGGTTCAGAAGGGCTGGATGTTGGTATAGTCCCAAGGGCTGAGCGTAGAAACAGGGACAGCAGCAGAGCAAGCCAAAAACCAGCTAACTATTAGAGATGTCTTGCTGCCTTGCCCAGCCATCGCAGTTTACTGTCTTTCCTGCTGCTGACCACACCTCAGGAGGCCTTTATTGCTTCTGGTCGCCTCCATCCTTGGAGGTCTTGCTTGGAACATGTCACGTTGAAAAGTCTCACGTTCCCTGTGCTGACATGGTCCCAACACCTCATCTCCCTCCTTTGCTGCCGTACCTCCCTACATCAGCTACAGCCAGCATATTTTTTTCTTTCTTGATGTGGATGCCACGCTCACAAGAAGAGAGAGTTTGTGTATGAACTGCATAGTGCCTCACATAACATTTGTATTAATTATGTATGAATATATATAATGTGTATATATATTCATTTTATATATAATTATTTTATATATATATACATAATATAGTTGCGTAATAAAAATACACATTTTATGAGCCACTATTCAATTCATATGCAGACAAACTGTGTGTGTTAATTAGATAAAATTACATATAGTATTTCTGAATTATGCTATATAGGTCATCTTATGTAACTAATATATAGTATATAATTAGATACAGTAGTATGCATCGATTGCATGAAAATAATTACAGAATTGGAGTTAATATAAATACTGAGTTCTGTTAAGACCCAGTTTTCACAAATGCCTGTGTTGAGTATGGAACAGAGGATGGAAGCAGAGCCATACGCTCAGTTTGCACTGTCAAATTTCCATATGCCCATTGTAGAAATGTGTGCCCATTCCAAAGCTGCATCCAGAAATCCAACATCTACAGGATTTCAGGTACTGAAACGTGTTCAGAGCCAACAACATGAAAATCCCCAGTACAACATCTGCCCCGACACAACGTGAGGCTGCTCTGCAAACACAGGGGTTTTCCTTCAGCTGGCGTGGTTTTTACCTGTTTACGTTCTGCTCTGGCGTGTTGGCAAAGCCATCGGAGCGATTGCAGGACATTCCCAGGGCTGCTTATGTGTTGTTTGCCTTTTGCACCCTCTCTCACCTCCCGCCTCTTTCACAGCATCCAAACGAGCAGCCAAATATTTCTGTGAAACAGGGAAGCCCAGACTGAAATGTGTTGCTGTGATTTTTTAAAGCTTCAGGGAGGAGGAATGAGAGGATCAGTGGAATTCCTCAGGGAGGGTGGAATCGGCAGTATTACAAATTTCTTTCCTTTGCAGAGGGTGGAGAAGTAGAAACAGGTGAGAGGAGGGGCTGGGAATTTTAATAAACCCGTTTCTGCTGGCGCTAAGGGGCTTTCTCTGTGTGTTCGTATCAGGGCACGCTGCAAAGGCAGCACCAGGCACACCGGCTCTCCCACGCCGCGAGCCGTGATAACGTTTCGTTTGGTGTAGGGTCTGTCAGCTCAGCATTCAGGGTGGTTTTTTTTTTCAGAAAGAATTAAACAGCTGACTAAAAATGACAAGGAAAAATGAACTTAGAGAGGACACTAGGACAGCCTTGAAACCCGTTTGAACCACGTTGTTGTGACAGACTGCATCCTGTGTGTGTGCATCCTTGCAGGAGAATTTACTAATACATATAATGTTAATTACCCACTTCTGTCCTGAAGCAAGGCTGGGAATGAATTTCAGGAAGAGAGATGTTTGTTTTGCGCGGGCGCCCACATCCCATATACTTTTAGTCCCAAGGAAATTGCCCCGTATCTCCACCCTGCGTCCGCTCGTGCCTGTGGCTGTCAGCAGCAAGCAGGGAGAAGACACGGAGCTTAGGGGAACCCGTGGACCACCGTTCCTCCACATCCCCCGGCATGGAAAGCCTGACCAGCAGCAAGCCCAGGGTCTACCCGCTGCTCCCGCCCCAGCTGAAGCCGTACAGCTGTTGCCTCAGTAGAGAGAGGGATTGGATTTCACAGGCTGTGTAATCCGCCACGGCACTCCTTGGCTTGGGGATAGCAACAAGCCTCACCCAAGGCTCAGCCATCCCCTTTCTGCCCGTAGAGGAACGCCCCGCTCGACATAGAAGGAAAATTGTTTGCTGAATTTCTGCACAGCCCTCCTTCCAATTGCTGGAGAGAGAGGGGGAGTGTGAAAGAGAGAGAGTTTAAGGCAGGCTCTGCACTGGTGTTCTGGGCTATTTCAACTTCGGGGCAACTTTAGAGAACTTCAGTTATTTTTGGTAAGTTTGTTGTTTTTTTTAAACAAACCCCTCTCTCTCTCTTTCTTTCTTTTTAACCTCTGATGCAGATTGCTCGAGTTTGCAGTAGATGATGGGCTTTTTAAATTGCAGAGAGATGTGGGCGTGTGTATTTCGCGTCCTTTGATACAGAAACTGGACATTCTGAATATAAAGACATAGTGTTCCCAGCTGCTGTACTTGATAAGCGAAACCTGAAGACACTGCGTGTTAAGCGATACCGCTGGGGAAAAGTATGGCCAGAACTTCAGCCAAGGTGCATCCCACCTGGCGTAAAGCTTTGCCTCTTTCCTGTGTGTGGGAAGAAGCGAGATCAGGGGTGAACTAATGCATTCAGCCTGCTAAAATGTTTCTGATCTACTTTTTTTAATGCAGGGGTTTCAAGCTTGTGCACTTAAGCCTCCCAAAGCTTTCCGAGGGATGATGTCTCCCAGTCCTACACACACCCCTCCATTCAGTAATCTCTATTCCAGATCACGCACGTTGTTTTTCCTACTTCCTCTGTCTGTGTACTTAAGCCGTCGTCGATCTCAAAGATAGGGAGACTCTCCCTTGTAGTACAAAGAACCATAGTCCCAGTTGTTGTGATGAACTGCAAGGTGCAAATTGCGATTTACTTCTAGTGAAGTTGGTTTGTGATGAATAGGAGTTTTCTGCTATTTATTTTCCCCATAGATATGTTTGGATTTTTATAGTATCTGCACTTCTACAAGAGGAATTCTATTTATGTTGATATTATATCTTGATAGATACCATTTGCAATATATACCTCTATCATCATATACTGACTTGGCACTGGCATCTCTGTGGTATTTGAGTCTAAGATTAACCGTGAAGCATTTAAAAACACAGATCCATAACATTGTCAGTAGAAGAAGGATCCTGTATGTATTCGCTGCAAGGCTGCTGAGGTCAGTTCACAAAATGCTAGGAAATTTTTCTGTCCACCTGTCTAGGTTCTTTGCCCCATCCGCATACCTTAACCTGTTTCTGAACACATGAATACCGATCATCAGAAGTAGTATCTGTATCCGTAGCCACCTTTGAGAATTCACCTGAAAGGATAAGTACATTTTCTTAAAGGTTTGGTAGAAAAGAGAAGAAACTTTACTCCCATGAGAAAATGACAAAAGTCTACCCTTCTCCAACAAAAGTAAACATTCTTCTTTATAATTTATGAAAGAAGAGACACAAAAAGTTGAAAGGCGACTCTTAAGAGATGCAGTATTTAGCTTACAATCACCTGTTGCGTGGACAAGGGAAAACTTGATTTTTTTGCCATACTATATCTCTTACTATAATGAAGAAAAACTATAAGGAATTTTGCCGATCCAAGCAAATTAGAGGAAAAGCAGTTTACAACAGCCAATTTACTTCCAAAATCTATCCTAACATAGGTCAAAAGTCCAGCATGAAAAAAGTTTCAGATGTTTAACAGTCTGGGAAAACATATCGCCTCTCAGAATTTATTGGGTTTTATTAGCTGTGTTTTAAAAAGATAAGTGCGACTGGAACTTTTAATTGCAGTAACTCTATAACAATGGAGTTAACAATAACTCTTCAGCAATAAACTGAACGCTATAAATCTGCTCGAGGCGCTCTGCGGTGCTGACATGTTCCGTGATGGCTGTAGCTTTTCTGTGGAAGCATGTAGATTTGCTAGCTAAAATTGCGTTTTACTATCTTTGGTGTGGCACTCTTGTAAAGTAAACTCTGCTTTTAGATTACGAAGCTTGTGTAAATCTCTGACTGAAGTCGGTTTGACTCTAGTCAGTGCTCATAAGCAATCCATCGAGGATGGGCTGCCTTCCAACCTCCTCTGCAGCGGGTGTTAACGTCTTTTCAGTCAGACGGGGCAGCGGTAACTTCTAGCGCTGATTCGTCAGGGGTTTGGAGAGGGCGCGTATTTTTCTGCTTTTAATTGTCTTGGACGCTCAATCTGTATTCACAAGTATGAGGTCAACGTGCCTCTATTCGCTTTTGGCTGTACTTGAAGCTCATCGCTGAGAGAAAATCCAACAGTCTGTAATACATGGTCAGGGGAATCGCTATGATCGGAGTTAACCTCCTGTTGGCTTCAGTGGGTTCAGTGCCCCGTGCTTGGTGCGAAGAGGCCGGGCTCAGAGGCACCCTCCTTTGGGAAGCCGTGCCAGGACCTTTACAGCCACTTTACTTAATGTTGTCACTGCGAGTGGAAGGAAATGGGCACAAACTTGAATGTAAGAAGTTCCACCTAAACATGAGGAGGAACTTCTTTACTTTGAGGGTAGCAGAGCCCTGGAATAGGCTGCCCAGGGAGGTGGTGGAGTCTCCTTCTCTGGAGACATTCAAAACCCGCCTGGACACTCTGGGTGGACCTGCTTTGGCAGGGGGGTTGGTCTAGATGAGCTCCAGAGGTCCCTTCCAACCCCATGTGATTCTGTGAGTAGAACACACGGCATTGGGATCTTACTGAAGTGTCGTGTCTTCTGTGAAGCCACAGGAATGTATGTTCCCTTGGTTTGAACCTCTAAGGATACATAGAGATTTGGGGTTTATTTCCTTGAGTTTTCTACTAGGGCAAAGAAGTCAGTTCATCCTATGCAATTGTAAAACACTGAGGGATTTAAGCAAGATTTTTTTCCAGGGTTCCTCACATCAGGAGACCTAAACAAACAGAATATAAGGCACTGCATTTGAAAGGTGTGAAAGTTACTGGCTTATAGTCTGAGTAAATAGTTGAGTAAATAGATTCAATCTATTTTTTACATCTATTTATTTTTGCATCCTGTAATGTCCCTCACATCAGGGAGCAGCAAAATACGCACTGGAAAAATCAAGGTTTCCACCTCTGGAGAAACATCTCCCTGTGTTTCTGGGCTCTGTGTTGCTGGCTCAATCCAAACCAGTAAGGCTGCAAAAGGCCTCAACGTTAGCCCTGCTCTGCACAAGGAGGGGACCTGGCCCTCTGCACTGGCACAGGCAGATCCAGCAAGGGCGACCTTTTGCTTTCAGGCAGTTTGACACGTTCCTGAACCCTAGTGCACCAAAAAACTGTTTTCCTGACAACATTATCTGAAAATTACTACCTTTCCTGCTTCCCTTAGCTGTAACTTCCGATCTGCCTAGCAGGATTTTCCCTCCAGATGGTGGAGCAGCACCGAGCGATGTAGGGGATTCAGGTCCTGATGGAGCTTAGGGTTGGGTTAAACCCTACCGAGACTAGGTTGTCATCTCTCCACATGCAACAGAAATCAAGACAACAGTCTTGTGGCAAGAAAGATCCTTTGGATGACCCACAGCTGTGCTTAGCCCCGGTGCAGGAGGATTACAGCTGCACCTAGGAAAACTTGCTAAATCCACATGTTTGCTCATCTCACTCCGGATTTCAAAGTCAAGGCTGGAATTCATTATTTTATGTTGGAAAATGAAACTTCAGGCTAGGAGAGGACCTTTCACGTACTAAGTACTTCCTACCAATATGTTTACTTCCTGAAATAAGGGTATAGGCAGCCAAATATCTGGAAGTAACCACTGACTTATTGCAGAGAATGGGTCTACAGTTTTCTATCAGAGAAGGGGAACCCATGGGTTCACCATCAAAATCTGACCATACATGTTGTCCAGAGTGACTGGAACAAGTCAAAATATTTTAAGGTTATTATGACGTGTAAGTAATAAATAATCCAAGGTAACTGATAGGGGACCCATCTGCTCCCATGGCATAGGGACGGCAGCTCTGCAGGGAGCGTGTCCCAGGCCACGGTAACAGCCCAGATCCCAGTGGAATTCCACGGAGCAGGAATGCGAGTGCCTGAAGAAGAGCAGGCACCGAGCCCACTTCATCTGCCCAATAAAGATAGCAGTGTCTTCAGAGGGCAGTTATCTGTTTTTGAAAAACACAAACAAGGAGATAAGGTTTATATGATTTCCAAGCCTGTTGATAAATGCTGGAGGCTCCAAAGACATAGTAACTGTTCTTCACTGCTGGGCAAATGTTGGTTCTTCTCTGTAGTTAAGAGAACAAACACCACTTGATTTTGATAGCAGTGAGCCATGCCTGACATTCGCAGAGTCAGGGGAGCAGCTGTTATCCGTGCAGCCATCTGATTTTAAATACCTTTCTACCTGCCCACTGACCTCTCAGCTCTCCCCCCTTGAGAAGCAGGATGTTTGTGGCCTCAGACACCCAGCACTGAAAAGCAAAGGCTTCAAGCTGCATGTATTTCTTCCCGTTTCTACAAGTCCTAGCTAAATAGTCTAATAAACTGCTATAGATATAAAACCTTCCACCCTGCAGTGAGTCCTGAAAGCTCACACATTTAATTAGTCCAACCATCCCTCTTTTTCCCAAGTATCCCATACTCCATACCAGCCCTAGGAAGCTAATACCATTCAGCTTTCCACAGGTCACCTCTTCATTTACTTGCTGTGTGGTTTGCCCCAGCACCCAACCCTTTGACTGTCAACGCTCTACTTTTCCCGCAAACTAAGTACATGCAGGAAGCTTTCTTTGCCTTGCCTCATGTCATTCTCATTGTAATCCAAAAAACCAGCCCTAGCAGAATTACGCAGAGAAATGAAGTCCCAAACGGGAATTTTAGCATGAATAAGAAACTCAAAGGACACGCATGCAGGAATAAAAAATGGAGTTTGGTAGTGAATGGGATAATAACTTTTCTACACAGCAAGAACTGCTTTAACTGATGTTTGCATTATAGTCTGAAGGGGCAAAAATGTCTAAATGGGATTAGGCATCGTTATTTTGAAAAATAGTGAGAAATCAGCTTTTGGTGAACTTCAAAGAGGTTATAGCAGCTCTCCCTCAGATCAGATAAGCATCCAAAAGGTTGGGTTCGTTTTTTGGTTTGAAACGCACGGAGGTTTATTGGAAGGTGTACGAGCCAAAGCTGAAGATCTGTGAAACTATCTCGAGAAAGCTAGTGGTTTCGATTGCTGGTATTTCCTGGTGTGAGATGAACTTTCCCTATTCCTGATTCTAAAATCAGCCAAAAGCACATAATTTACAAGAACATAAAAATGTCATTAAGCATTCCCCAAATATTTTCATATATGTCAGAGTTGATCTGATTTATGCTTTAGTGAAAGGTTGCATTGATTTTTATATGAACTGTGTCCTCGCACTCCTTAAGGTTGACTTTTTCACATAATGGGCTTGATTATGAGAAAAAAATTATTTGCCCAACAAATAGCTCAACAACTCAGTGCCTAATTAGTGTAACCAGTTAGTTAGAGCCCATTTTGGAGGCCAACTGGGCATTTTCACATGAGAATGACTACATGTGGCATTTGTATGCCTGGCGATGAATGGCTCCAAAGGCAATGATGAGTGTGGTTGTGATGCTGGCTTATTAATCAGGTGTCCTATGAACAGACAGTGCTGGAGTGATTGTGGAGGGTAATACATTCCTAGGCTTTGCTATAAGCTCTTCTTTTGGGGCCCGGAAAATTATTGACTCTGTAAGTGGGGTGAACCAGACTTTTGAAAGTTATTTCACACACAGGTATTTATAAGGGGACGTTTCAGTGATTTACAGAGCTGGATGGAGGCAGGACCCCCCCAGAACTGTTTGAAAGGAATACAGTCAGTAATGGCACTGTGATCTTAAATCTATATTTGGATTATATGTCCACTGTGTATTTAACAACTGCTTCAGTCAATCTGAGAGGAATCTGTGAATGAAATGGTTTAGATAGAGATAGCAGAAGAAATCATACTTTCTTTTCAAAATTAACTGTCCTCAGTGATTAAAAAGCTTTTGGATAACTGTACTGGGTTATGCCAGGAAAGCTCATCACAGAGATTAGGGCATTAATTACATAATTACAATGCATACATTGGATGCTTCACCAACCAAATATATAAACCTGGTTTATTCTAAATAAACCTTAAATCCCAGAGAATAAGCTTAGCACTTGCAGATAAGATCAAGAATGAATGTAATCTCTCTTAAATATAGCAGCATGTTTCTTAGAAAGAAAACAGGGTGCTTGGTGCATGTGACCATAAATCACCACCGGCTCTCATGGTGAGGAGATCAGAGCAGCCATCAGGAGGATGGTCCAAGAAGCCCAAGCAAACTGTCCACAGTACATTTTCCTCGGAGCTCTGCCCCATGCTTTCCTCTCCTTCTCTCCCTTTCTCCCTTTTTCTGCTCTGCTACCATGGATAAGCAGTCCCAGTCCTGCAGAATCACCCATGTCCCAACCATGTGGCCAGCCCTCATCCACGGGGCTGATTCTGGAGACCTGGAATGCAGTTTCTCTTCCACTGCTGATGAGCACAGCAGGACTGGGAGCATTGGTGGGTGTGTGGAGGATGCGTGGGGTATGTCTATTCAGAGACTATTGGAAAACATAACGTCCCAGAGCAGCAGGGTCTCAGCAGCTGTAGGTAGGGGGAATCTGGTAGCACAAATGTTGTCGGGAGAGCAGCGGTGTTTGGTCATTTTGGGGCCAGCACACATAGCTACATGTGTAAGCAGCAGTTACTTGTCATACACTCACTGCCTGGCAAGATGAGGGCCTGGGTCAACCTACAGGCTCTGGAGCACGTTGCCGTACAAATGCAGAAGCATTTCTCTCTCTCGATTTAAAAAATGATGCAATCCCTCTCTTTCAGCACAGGGCTACGGCTGGCCCAGGAGAGACAGCTGCACAGCACAGCAGTAGGGAAGGCTGCGGTGGGCAGATGGCCAAGCAGATGGGTTGATGGTTGAGCAGGTGGAGCGTTTGCCTGCAGGTGCATGGGGCTGGCAGGGGTGTTCAGGGCACTCATTGCTGGAGGGACGCAAGATGCTCTGAAATAGAAGGGTTGAAGTAGCTGAGTCAGATTAACTTGTTGGATGTGGACCATAGCTGATGGCGAGGCTTGGGTAGGAAAACCTGTTTCCTCTTTTCGGTTTCTAGAGGTTTTTTTCTGAAGAAAAGTTTAAATTCATACAGCACCCGTGAAGGAAGCCTATGACAGGCCCACCTAGAAGTCCTTTGCAGGCTGGTATCTCTGGGGTCAGCCTGCCCAGCAGAGGCAGCACTAAGGGAAGATACCCTGGCAAAAGGACAGGTTTGGGAGCCAGGGAACCCACAGCATGCCCCACTGCCACTGCCTCAGCAAGACTGCCTAAAGGCGCCTGCAAACCCTCCTGATGCAGTGATGGACTCAAAGACGACCCTGGAGCAGGGGGAGAAACAAACGGCGGGGAAAAAAAAAACCCAAGGATTTTGCGTTATTTCTCAAGGGCACTGGTAGAACCAGCCAGCAGGGCCACACACACACACGTCCACCACAAAACAGTGAAAACCAGTGTGGGTGTGAGACAATCTCATGCAGCAAAGCCCCCTCCTTGCTCCTGTGGGCAACCACAGCCTTTCCAGCCCAGGGGAAACACCTTGCAGGTGTTGCATCAAACCCAGGTGCCGTGGAGCTGTAGTGGTATGTAAGCAGCCAGATGCACAGCAGTCCTTGCAATTGTCAGGGTGTTTGGGGTGTTTCTGCTGACCACCATTCTCAGCTGTGTTGTATTAATTTGTTTCACAGAATGATATGGGGTTGGAAGGGACCTCTGGAGATCATCTAGTCCAACCCACCTGCCAAAGCAGGTCCACCCAGAGCAGGTTGCACAGGAACGTGTCCAGGTGGGTTTTGAATGTCTCCAGAGATTGAGACTCCACAACCTCTTCCAGGGCTCTGCCACCCTAAGAAGTTGCTCCTTATGTTTAGATGGAACTTCCTATGTTCAAGTTTGTGCCCATTGCCCTTTGTCCTGTCACTGGGCACCACTGAAAAAAGACTGGCCCCATCTTCTTGACACCCACCCTTTAAGTATTTATAGGCGTTGATCAGATTCCCCCCTCAGTCTTCTCTTCTCCAGACTAAAAAGACCCAAATCCCTCAGCCTTTCCTCATCAGAGAGATGTTCTAGGCCCCTCATCATCTTTGTAGATGATGATCATTTGCATTCCTTTATGCTTGGGGCTCATTGCTGGTTGACGTTCAGTCTCAGCCCCGCTTTGAAGAAATGGAGCTTGGAGTCAGCAGATCTCCACCCTGCCGTGTGATAGGGAAGCGGTGCTTTTGCAACGCTCCCCCAAGTTGTGACACGCATCGAGAGCTGGTCTTCTGCTAGCGGTCCTCTGCATGGGGCACTGCAGGTCACACCTCTCCCCTCTCAGACTGGTGTTTCATGGCCTGGGCTGACAAAAGTCAGGCCCCTGGGCAGCACACACAGCTAGAGCCCATCAGCCTGGGGCTTTAATTTGCACCAGAGCAAAGGGAGGGCAAAAGAGGTATAAACAGGCAGAAGCGTTTTCTCCTTCCCACAAATCCTTCTCTTTTAAATGCCCAATAAGGGATGGAGAGGGAGGGAAAACCATCATCCTCTAATCCAAAACAGGAGCTGGCTGTCACACCAGCACAAACAGACCACGCTAACTCCTCCACTAACCCTGCTCTTGCGAGGAGACAGAGATGGACTGCAATAAGGTTTTGGCTCTCGGACACGATTGGAACTACGTGCGAGGCCAGCCAGGGCCTGCGCGCTCAGGGGAAGGGAGCTGGGGCTCGCTAAGTTGGCACTGACAAATTATGGCAGGGAGCAACGTCCTTAACCCGGCCGCAATAGCTTTAAGGAGAAGGAGTGAGAGTTTCCTCCTCTGCAGAGGCTTTGCAGAAGGCGACGTCTCTGGCGTGAAGGCAGGCTCCAATCTGTCAGACTTACTATTGTTGCACAGAAACGGCACAACCCAGCCCTGTTTGTCAAGGCTTATTCTTGTTGTTTATTGCTGCTGCAGTCTGATGGCAGGTTAAGGTCCCCACCGTGTTAAGTGATATATAGCCACCTACCCGGACGTGCCTTGGAGGACTCACAAGTTTTGTGTCAAGCAAGTGGAGCAAAACGGAGGTGGCAGTAATGAGGAAATAGTGGAAACAGTTTTACAGAGAAAGAAGGAAGGCTTTTTTAGGCTGCGTTTTGGTTTGTTTCATTGTCTAGAAGATCCCAGAAATTCCCAGTCATAATAAATCCCTGTCGGCTGGAGCAAAGCTGTGGGGTGCAGTTATCCCTCGTGTGGGTTCATGCAAAGTGCTCGTGATGGAGGCACATAGTACAGCAGAGCACGAGCACTGTGATCGTGCCATGTGTGTGATCTCCCACTGCTGTCCCGCGGAGGGACAGAGACCTCCGCTTGGAGACCTGAATGCAAAATCTTGCATCCATTTGTTTTCTAGACAAAGGAAAATGCGGGAGGTCTGCAAAGAGGAGTTCAGTGTTCTAGACAACCTGCAGCTGCTAAAGCGTTTGTTCCCACTGCCGTGCCCTTCGGATGTTCACGAGAGAGAAGGATACAACATGCAATGCTGCATTTCTTTTTAACTGAAGTACCCTTTTAACTGAAGCAGCACATTGGCTGTGGAGTTACAGCAACAGCAGCACAACACCTACAACTCCCAGCTGGATTTTTATGATGAGAGGCAGGAAAAACGGAGTGGCATTCACCTTGAGGGTGGAAAAAAAGGGCGAGTAAGAGTGTGCGTCCAACTGCAGAGACCTGGACTCACCTTGGGCTGACAGCAGTAAGGAGATTTTGCTAACAGGACTTGACGTTTTCCCATGGAAATGAGATTTACATCGCTTTTAGAAAATACGTGGAAGTGGCCCTCCACACAGACACCATAGATAGCTTAATGAGAAAATCTTACATATTTAGACATTTTCTTCACAAAATAAATCAATGCTAATTAGACATCAGTCTTTAAGCAAACCTAAGTAGATTCAATGCAAGATCCATCCTGACAGACCTTCCTACCTTTTAACACAGTAAAAAGGTATAGAGGCTTGTCTTAAATCTATACTTACAAAAATCATGATGCGGTATTCCAGTTTTTTAATAGTAGTAGATCAGTCTATTCGCTGGCTGAGTTGCAACAATAGTATTTTTGTAATTAGTGGTTCTTGCAAAGTCATGAAATCCATATATACAATGCATATCTATTTAAAAGCAGTATGTGCTTAGATGAGTTTTGCACTGATAGGCTAGTTGGCAAAGAAATCACTTTTAGTTGTCCATTAGGGCTGGATTCAATAGAAATGTTGGCTGACTTCACTGCAAGCCTTGGAAACCATCGGAGTATTCAAGGCTCGGGCAGTCAGATGCCTGCTTTAATTTCTATTGACAAAGGAGGGATGAGTAAATGTAAAACATTTCCTTCCAGCATTGAGCTAAGAGAGGCAGCATGGTGCAGGGAGGAGGTGGAATCCAGGACATCTGGGTTGTATTTATTGCTGGCTCTGCTGCCAACTCGCTTTGTGACTTTGAGCAAGTCGGGTTTTTTTGCTTTGCTACCTTGCCTTCTGTGGAGCAGGGAGAGCTCGCCTGCTTTCACCCGGTGCTCTGGGCAGGTGCGGGGACTTTCTTGGTGACCATGACTAAATGCTGCAGTTGCCAAGCTGGCATATTCATCTGCGCGAGGCAATGCTGTCTGGGTGATCGATACCCCAGGGGGTGCAAAGGGTAGCTATACCCTTTGAGAGCCCGAAGAGAAAGATGCTCATTAAGTAGCACTGCGCCTGCATAAATGCGTATCCATAAGTGCTAGTAACCAGTGACTTCTGCAACTATGGATCAGGAAGTCATTCAGAGCAGGAGCTGGGTTGGCAACCTCTTGCACCTATACTTACTATCTCTTATTTCGTTTACTACACCACTCCCAGGGCAGAGCCATTGCTTTTGGGGTAAGTCAAGTCACAGGGAACGAGGCAGCTATCTCGAAATAGTCTCTGTATGGTGCTTCCAGTGCCCAAAGCTGTTTTCAGGTTCTCGATGTGGAGGAAAAAAGCCTGGCATCATTTCTTTTTTTCTTTTCTGTAAGATGCGTTTTCTGCCAAATGTGAAGAACTGAAAAAGCATGTGAAAGCAAAGGAGAGTCATATATGGCCTTCTGCATGTCACCAGCAATCGCTCTGTAGTCCAGAAGCGATATTTAGGCTATAGCTGTAAAACTTCTGCCTATATCTTATTTGCCTTTATTTTTCACTTTATATAACACTGACGTCTCAATGCTACTTGCTGAATACATCAATCGAATTCACGGCTAATCTGCAAAATGGTTGCATTTTTTTCTAAAAGTATTTAGTCTTACAAGGCTGCAGGCATGATTACTGTGTGCTCTGCTGGATTTTACAAGACAGAATCCAAGCTGATCTCAGCCTATAATCAGAGTCTGAATTACAAGATGAATGCGACGTAGCATGCCGTATATCTGTTTCATTGAGGCCAATAGATGTCTTGCTTGAGTAAGCACAGAATGAAATCTCAGTACTTCAAGATTTGATCCTGTTGGCACTAAATGACCAGCAGGTATCATCCTAGTCCTACAGATTTTTGTGAGCTTCCACTTATGACACTGTCGTGATAAGTCAAGATGTCTTTCATGAACACTCACGAACACTCTCCCTTGGAGATACCTGGAACACTACAGGTTGGTCAGACCTCCCTCTCCGCAACACTGATCTCAAGACCCTCTGCTGAGTGTTGGGATACATGATGGAAGAACTTGCCACGAATTGTTATAATCATATGTCTTTATGCACAGTACAAATCTGTGAATAAAGGTGCAATATGCAGTCTAAAGCCAGAGTAATTAATATGAATAGAAAACATTGATAGAAACTGATCTTTATCTATACAACAATATTCCCCTTTTTTTCCACCCATGAAGGAAAGAAGTTATTAAGAACAACAGGGCAACGCTAGTATAAGTTTTGCCTGACATAGTGTAGTTTTGTTGTAAGCTATCCTCATTTAGGAATGACTTAGGCTCTGCAGGGTACGTAATTTATTTTTCTTCCCACAGTAATGTATTGGGCAACCTGAATCAGTCCGCTGAACTGGGTTGCGAGACACCTGGGTCCAACCTCTGATTTGGTGGGTGGCTCAGTCACATCGCCTCTGTCTCCCACCCTCTCTCTGTCCACCCTCCTCTCCCTTTGGCTCTCTCCATTAGCTCAAGAGAAGGCTCTTTGGGGCTGGCATTGTTCTCCCTTGTGTATTTGTACAGCATAATGAGGTGTCAGTCTTGGGGCAGGCTCTTGGAAACTACCAAAGTATAAATTGTAACAGAAATTAATTAAGTGAATACCAGTGTCCTAGGTGTCAAGGCAGAGTGTAAAAATCAGCTTGAGTAAAGTGGTCTGAACGTTTTAAAGCCTGATCCAAAACTTCTCCAGACTTCAGAGGCTTAAATCTGTCCCTTAACACGCAGCCAGGGCTTCCTGTAATGTACTCTAGTCCTGCACAGGCAACTTTGTGATGTGAAATAAAAGCTGTATTTGAATTGTCGTGAGTTAAAGCCAGTTATTCCCACAGTTCCCTTTTCCTAATGTTTTCCACTCATGATGTTCTTCACTTTTAATGTTCGTAGTAACTCACGCCAAAAAAGGTGTTTCCTATCACGTTCTCCTCACATTGTGTGTTGTGGTTGGTGTTCTTGTTTTTTTGTTTTTTTTCCTCCATATTTTCGATCCCCAGAGAGCTAAGGTTAGTCATAAACATGCTTTTGGCTATCAGATTCATGTGTGGTTTGCTATAGCAACAAACAAAAGCATTAGTCAGAAACTGGCATGAAGCTATAAACACATTTTTTTTGTGATATTACCCAGAGTTAACTTAATTTATGTGGTACACTGTTGCCACAGAACTGCATCGTAGTTATTATCCTTGTTGAATAGGAACTTCATAGAAAACCCAGAGAAATAAGCAAGTCTGTTAACTGATGTTGTCATCTCAAGATCACAAGCCAAATTCTGCTATTGCACTGGTATAAATCCAGCTGAACTCCTTCAGAATATGCATTCAGAGCAGAGCACAAAATCTGATCCTGTATCTAATGAATAAGAGGAAAGTTATTGTCAAGCAAATAAACACTCACTTTGCCTTCGCTGTTTTCACCTCCATAATTTTACTGCAGTGGAATGGATTAGTGGTGGGCATTATCAGATTGCAGTAGGTGGTTTAAGTTCACTGCCAACACACTTGGAAGGCATTACCTGCAGCATGGCAGGGAGAGCAAGGCTTGGTTAAAGATAGTCTCTGCCCAGATGTGCCCGTGCAGCACTGGGAAGGTGCAGTTCAGGCAGAGCCAGTGTCTGTCCAACTGGTCTGGGGACGGGGAGGAGTGGTTTGTGCAGCAAGTACTGACTTTCCCGGGGAGTTGGCTGGGTTTGTACGGCATCCACTGAAATCCCACTGTTAGGCAGCTACTAGTCCCCTAGCCAGCTAGTTTAAAGGTTGTCCCGAAGGCTCTACAGAAGTGGTGACTTTTGCCTCAGCAGAGTAGGCACATTCCTGTGAATGCTTTATTCCAAACATTTGTCTTCACTGCACCTTTTCAGGAACATGAGCACTTCTCTTTTTTGACAGCTGCATTTAATACAAAACACATGCGTGAAAAAAGTGTTTTCCAGTATCCCTGAGCTGGCACCGCTCAACAAGGGGAGCTTAAGCTCCCTAGAAATTGTTCAGATTCATTTTTAGACCCCTCTCTTCAGACATATAGCTGTGAAGTGTTTGTGGCCTTCCTTGCTGCAGAGGGACGCAGAGTTACATATGAATAATATCCACGTACGTCCAAGTGATAAGAGGAACAAAACCTCCAGAGCCTTCTTGCACTTACATTATGCTAATTCCAGTCCAGAAGTTTTTAATTGGGCCAGTGGTTCCAGCTGCAGAGGATAATCCTGCAGCAACGGGTAGTTTGCACATGCACACAGAGGCCCTCTGAGAATGGGCCTTTGAAGTCCAGGAATCAAGAACAAGATCTAGCACCGAGTGTTGGCCAAGCTATGTTCCAAAAACAAGAAACTCGCTTCCCTAACCAAACTCATAAGCAGAAGAACGTGTCCCAGGAAATCCTACATTTTAGCCCTGGCTCTGTTCACTGTGCCTTGGTTAGTGTTGTTGGTTCTGGGTCTTACGTAGTTGAGGCTCTGGTCCTGGTGTCTTCAAAACCTTTTGAGATAATCTTACCATGGTAGGTTTACCTGGTGTAGAAGTATAAAAGGACCGGTTTTCCAGTCAGCAGCTCCTGAAGTAGAACTCACTTAGGGCTACGCCTGGGTTGTCTTCACCCTATTCCCACCTGTGCCCAGTTGCATCAAGCCCTGCATTGAAAGATGTCAAACACTTGGTTTCTCTGAACACAAGAGAGCTCTGGCTGGTTGTCTTCCTCAAACATCAGCCCAGCACTTTTCCGTTTCCTTTACTCCCTTTTGGTTAAATGATTTTGGTTTCCCCATAAGAGTGTTTGAAGCGCGATTAAGTGGTGTTCAAAGTATTTGTAATGAAGAAAAGGGAAATTCTGCTCTCAGAATATTTGCAGAATGCTGTCAAAACTGACCCCAACAGCACTGTATAAAGCAAATATTTCAGTCATTGCTAAAATGTTATTGACATCCATGTTCATGGAGGGCTTTGGGACTGCAGTATTTAAAAATGTCCCAATAAGATGGTGGTGGGGCTTTTTGTTTGTTGGTGGTAAAGTGAAGATTATTTCACCTTGTTAACGGTAGAGAGGATAATTTCCCAGTAGCAATCATTCTCCTTTTCTGGCTTTATTGACTGTAAGCTGTGTGTGGTGAGGGGGCAAGAAACACAAACACACTCTCTTCCTAGAGAGCAATAGTCTCTCTGCTGCACATGATGAACACAGACAGAAAGCAGAGAGTCCTCGCTGGGGCTGTTGGATGAGACAGGGTGCAAAAGAGCATAAGTAAGAAAACACCATAGGGTTTAAAACAGTCTTTGGAAGGACATGCCAAAAAGCCTACAGATGGACTGAGGGGCATCTCCAGGTGCCTCCCATTCTATCCTCTTACACTCAAACTCTCCACAGCTCCACAAATCAAGGTGGTCATTGCCATTCTGCAAAGTGGGGACAAGCCACTGGATTGTCATCCTGCTGCACAGATGTAAGTGACTCTGAAGAAGCCACCTGAGAGAAGAACCAGATCCACCTGCTTGCAGTAGATCTCAAAGACTGTAACTGAAGCCCTGGGCTCTTCCTTTTCCTAATACTGGCTTTGTGCTGGAACAATGCTGTTGATTTCAGCGGAGCCCTTGATCTAGCTGAAGGGCAAAATGTAATTTATTCTCTTACACATTAGTCTGAATCTAGCACAGCTGTTCATCGAGAAAAATGTTACCATGTGCCTTCAAAAATAATGCATCCTGTTTTAACTGAGTTAAAAAATATTTAACCTGTGAGTAGACCATTATGGTAAAGAAACAGTTACTCATTTCCACAAGATATCATTATTTTCTTATTACAGAGAGGCTCTGAATGTTTGCAACTGTTACGAATCAGCCTCGGGGTTGATAATCAAATCCAAGAAATAGTCCTCTTAGTGCTTTCAAACAACTCCACCCATCTCAATTCATTCACCAATTACTACATGGACAATCTGCAGCGTAGTTACTTTCTTGTTATTTGAGTCTTTAGTCAAAAAGAGATCCAGAACTGCAGTAATGAGTCTTTAAAAAAATGGTTTCTCCCTTTTGTTTATACTACCCTCTCTGAAACAGAAAACTGACTATTTCCTTAACTAAACTGTGTTTACCTCTAATCTATTAGGCAAGCATGCTGGTTTGTTATTTTTGGGTGCCTCAGACTGCCTAGATGGTGCGGAGGGGAAAAATGAGCACTGAATCATTTGAAAACCCACATGTAAAGATTCAAATAAATAAATTTTTTTGCAAAAATACAATGCAAAGAAAGTTTGTCACGTTCAGTTGCTCCTTCTGAAATTTAACATGCACTTAAAATTCCAGTGTTTTTCAGTCTCACATATCTGATTATTTCTAATTTGAAGCAGTAAAGACTAAGTTCACAAATTTGATTTGTAAAAGACGACAGTTATCACACAGCAAGTTTAGAAGATGCTGGGGCAAGGTAGACATCTGCTAGACGAACACAAAAAAAAAAAAAAAAGAGAGGTGAAAACCAATGAAGTTGAAGAAAGGAGACAAAATTTTTTGAAAAGAATTTGGTAGGTCACTCCTTGAATCCTTTTGAACTCTGACCTTTTTTTTGACTGAAAACTAAATTTATAGTCCATTTATTCAGGTTTTAATTGCATTGATGTGAACAGAACTATACGAATTTATTAATTTGGCTCAATGGATTAATTTATCAGTAAGTGAGCATTTACACTTTTGCAGAGCCACAGTCAGCATCCAGAAATTCTCTCTAATTTTTAAAGGGACTCTCCTACTCCGCATAAAAACAAGAGAAAGGGAGCTGTGCCAAATACTATTTTGCTACCATCCCTGTTTATTGACAGAAAAGATTTTTATCTTAACAAAGTGAGGGAACTGCTAACTTTATCTTTGATGTAAAACATTTTCCCATAACAATTTTCTGTCACCTTTATCCTATATCTCTTGTATTACATATACGTTAAGGAATTTAAAAGCTTAAAGGATATTTTCTTCCATAGTGATTTACATCCAAACAAGTTGCCCAGGGAACTTTCTCTCAAACTGGAAACCTGTTTCCAAGGACAGATATTTATATAAAAGCCCCCATAAAAGGTTGTGGAAAAGCTACAAGGGTTTTTCTGCATTCCTGTTTTGAGAGGGGCTATGCCCAGCATACCAGAGAGACATGCAAAGTAACATCACTCCATTAATACTGCTACATCTGGGCACTTAATTCTGCACTGAATTCTGTCAGTGGAATAAAGAGAAATGAAAAGTCGTCCTAGACCATAAGGATCTTCAATGTAAAAAATAATTTTTATATTTCTATATATGTGTTTATAGTTATATAAAAATATGAAAAGTTTTACTATGCATTGATTCTGATAAGGATGGTTTTTAAGCAGTTGTTTTGAAGAGCAGCTTGGGCTGAAAAATCTCTAATTCAGAGTGGTAAGAGCCATTTATATAAAGCCTCCTTTGGGCTTTTTGCATAATGTTAGTAGATCCTCTATTCTTATTCTTATCTTAAGACCTATTCTTAGGGGCCAAATATGCTCTCCACCAAAAGCAGCAACAATTAGCATCCTCCCCTAACGTGTCAGAGAGAGGACAAGGAGTAGTCAACTTACCCTGCTACCTCTCCGGGTCAGTACTGGGTTACCTTAAGAAACAGCTTGATGTTTTGGCCACTAGTTCTCGAGCGGTCCTTGCTCTGTGGCCAGCAAAAATGAGCCTCCAGGGCTGCCAATCAAGCCTACATGGACAGAACAATTATTTTTAATAAATGTATTCATTTCATTCATTTCTACCTCGGAGTAGGGCTGTGCTTTGGCAGTGGAACAGGCAATCTGCTCTGGGAAAAGCCTGGATTCTTCGTGGGGTGAATCAGCGAGGAGAAGGAATGTGGGAAAGTTAATTTGCGTGAGCTTTATGGGCCTTATCTGCAATAGGCACTCACCTGCCTCCGCTTCCAGGCAAGTCATGATACGAGCAGAGTTCTCAGCTATCTAACAGGGAGGATGGTGGGAATCAACTGTCCCTTGCTCTGAGAGGAAGGCAGCTTTATGTTCACTTTCAAAAACTAGTTTCTTATATAGATGAAGGGTGTTTTTTTTCGAGTGAAAAAAGCTACAACATGCTTAATCAATATATTGGCTGTCCAAATAACTGCACAGTAGTTCCCGATAGGGTTCCTGAAGCTGGTAAGCAAGTGAAAGCACTTCACTTGCAACATGCCCCTGAAGCCCTTCTTAAAACCCAGACCATGCAGATGGATGGTGACACCCTGGGAGATTTTAGCTGGGTATCCGTGCAACTATTTACAGCACTGGTAGAGACTCAATCACAAGTAAAAACAGTATATTCCAAGAGATAAAACTGCTGGAAGTCCCAGGAGATAAAGCTGTTGAGGATCACAGTGGATTAGACTAGTCTTTTTTGCTTTATTTGGCTATGAATCTGTAACTTGCTTTTGCCCTGTCCAAAAGGGTGGTGAGAAATTTTGGTTCAGCCCAGGAGCTAGGACATACGTAACCACAATTACTAAAAAGTCATTCCCTTCTCTAACTGACTTTATGAGAACAGAGGCCCTGCTGTCCTGGAAAAAGATCATAATTGATAATTATCAGAGAGGGTCCTAATGTTACACCGTCATCACAATAATTATACACCAGAACACCGTGGGAATTCATGCAGGAAGTAAAATTCACATTCTGTCACGTAAAACCTGAAAGAGAGGAAAATTCCTGCCTGAGACAAGCAAATACACACAGACACAGCGCAGGACGTTACACCTACCTTCCAGGCAACCGTCAGACTAAATCTACAGAGACCAAGCAGAATTTGTGCTTCTGAGAGAGAACCATCAGGTCAGTGCCATGAGTGTTTCTCCAGCTGCCTTTTTCACTCTGCCTCTTGCAGCTGTATTTTAGCTAACGAGAGGGGGGGATGGACCAATTCAGGTATCAACTACTGGCACCTGCCTTTGCTGTCTTTCTTGGGCATCGTTCTAATCATGTTCTCACAACAAACTTTGGTTGAGAGCATATTTTCAAACACTGAGTTACTCCTATGAAACATTATTCTTTTTTAGCAACAGGTGAAGTATAGGAGTAATAAAATATTTTAGTAAATATTGTACCAGAAGAGTTACGTGCATCTGGCCAAATTACATTTCCTATATAGCCAAATAACCAAAAAATGGTCATAGCTGGATGAAACTCATTAACCAAGGATCTGGGAGATTTCAGTTTGACAACTGAAAAAAAAAAAAAAAAAAAAAAGGCTTGGAAAGAAACAAGTCCCCTGTGCTTTTCGTGTTTAAATATGACTAAAGCTGAGAAAGTCTGTGCAGAGCCCCACCAGAGTGATTTATTCTTCTGCTTTGGAATGTCCTATGGATTCTATTAAGTTTATCTTTACCATCAGCGAAAAGGTGGACCACTGTAAAAATAAAGAGCTCCTTTCTGATTGATCTCATTAAAATTTTGCTCCTATTGTGAAGCATGAGCAGGCATGCTTTTAATAGTTTTAAATCTTTGAGGAGAGCTTATCAATAAACACACACTCAGGGGAAAGCCATTCACTCTCCTTTTCATCTGGGGGCTGTTAGTTTCTCTTTTTATGGTAGTGTTTATGTCTGTTCTTAGTTGCCAGTGCTCTTCCACATCTTCCCTGATATTCGTCAACCTGCAGAAAACGCTCTATAAAATCCTAGAGAGCTCAGCGTGGTCTGTGAGAAACCCGAGGCATTTCTCTACTTGGATGTACCTTACAGAGCAGAGGACTGTTCCTTTTGATAAAAGTAGGAGCTAACTTCATAAACAGTCGGCGAGGAGACTGATGATTATAACTTACGTATAATTTCTGTTTTCGGAAGGTTTTTGAGATGAAATGATTTGAAGGCTTTTAATGAAGTACTCTAACTGCTGACAAGGGCAGCTTAACATACCAAGGCATTGAATCAAAACATCTTGTTCATGCCTTGAATGGAAGGAAACTATTCACACTTTGGTTATTTGGGAGTTGCTGCTCCTTTAGCTTTGCTGTGCTACAAGCCCCTGCTCTCGGCTCCGAAGTCTGAGCTACATTCATCAGAGCACAAGCATGCAGCTCGGTGACAGAGCGCAGCCAGGGGGCATTACCAACCCCAGCGCGAAACAAAGGCGGGAGTATAGCTTAAACACAGCCCTAGCTGGTTCTGATAGCATCCTGCAGATAATAAGGCCTGTTAAACCCCGTTAGCACCAAACTCTTGAGTCTTCATTTCACAGACTAGTCCTTTGTCTTCATCCCATGGAAAGTTAGGGAGATCAGAATTTCAGGGCTTGGCAGGGAGGGTCCTACTCCCAGCACAGGGCAGAGGGGAAACGCTAAAGGGGAGGTGCTATTCCTCACTTTATCACTTTTTCTGAGGCAGAACAGCTGCTTTTTCTGCCGTGGTAATCATTCCATTCAGAGCTGGCAAGCTGGTTCGTCTAGGTGGAGCTTCTGGGTGCCCCCGCTGTCTCGCTGGCGGCGGTTCAAGTGAAGCAACACATTACATTCCTGCGATGGAGGGCTGGGAGCGGCAGCCTTCTCCGTGACATTGCGCCCGCATCTCCCCAGTGCCACGTATCCTGCCGGGATAGAGTGACAAGCGCGGCATTCCCACCGCGGTCCTACCGTGCCCCACAGCCCTGCCCAGCAGTTGTAACTCAGTCCATGGGATCTTGCAGGACAATAGAGTTAGTCCAGGTCTGTGGAATGCGCTAGGGACTCTTTGTAGAAGATGAATTTTCACTGATGGTTTTTCCCCAGCATAGCTGGACCTCCTTACTGGGAATGCCATGGGCCTTCTGGAGCTCATAGCCAAGCCTACATAGACTGTGCAAGACCCTGTGCCATGGGCTGTGCCGTAAACGTTGTGGCAGCTTTCTCAAGAAACACGGTGCATGCATAAAAGAGTTTATTTGCAGACACTTTCAGAGTCTAATCTTTGCCAACTGATGCTTGCAGGATCCTTTCCCTCACAGCCAGCTTGCTTGGAAGGACATGACTCCTCCACCGAACTGCCCAGGAGGATGATTTGGGTGGTAGGGACAAATTACTCTGAACTGCTACAGCGAAACCCCTCATGGGGAGCTTCCCTGCTACACCCGTGTGCTCCTGGTTGTTTTCATTCATGGTCTTTACACTTAATCTGGGCATTTACACTTAAAAGAGATCCACAGGGGAACCCAAGGTACGGTGTACCCAAGGTACAGATGTGAACATAAAGTGAACATAAACCCAAGGTACAGATGCTCTTTGCTGTGTAGCCTCCAGACAGCAGTTTTGGACAACGAACCTGCCATGGTTTGTTTCTTTTCCACAATACACCATGAAGCATTACAAAATCCCTAGGCTTTTAGTCCTCTTTAATGTAGCGTGAGGTCACCACTTCCATTTGTAACTCGAGCTGAAGGAAAAAAACTCTGGGGGAAACAAAGAGAAATAGTGAAACATTTCAGGCCACTGGTGATACTGGGTAACGATTTTTTGTGCTTGTACATACCATTTGCGCAACATTTTTAGCGCAGGGATTGGCAAATCCTGGCTCCGTCAAGCCAATTGATGCAGAACACAAAGATCTACTTGTAGATTCAAAGATCTTTAGCACAGCTGATTTTGGAAAGTGGTGAAAAATAGTTAAGTGCCAAAAATTCATATTCATATTTAGAAAATGGTAACGGAGATGGACAAGATGGTACTTTTGCTGTCATTATAAATTTGTCTGTGAGCACTTTTTTTAAAAAAAGAACTAATTTGGTCCATTCTCTAGTCACGGCAGCTTTAAGGAAACCAAACCAAGAATGCAATGTCTTATATGCTTGATGACGCTGTCTACCTGAAGTGACATTTTAATTAGCTTACTGATCTCCATTTATTCATCGGCCTTCGGAGATATCCTGGGAAACCCAGAGAACCCACTGCAAGCTGCATTAATTTAATAACTCATCAAAATAATAGAGACAGTAGATTGGGATGGGTATAGAAAAGAAGCGGACATGGAAACTGAAATACTGAGGTTGCCAAAGAAAAACTGAAATGTTTGAATTGCTGCCTTTTTGCCCATAATCTTGAAGTGAAAAATTTCTCTTAGTAAACTAAAGTCAGGTGAACTTGCCTATCTGAAAAATTGCTCTTGAGAGGCCAAGATGAATGCCAAGCATGTGCATAGCGTTCCTGTTATCAAGTGCTTTCCTGAACTGGGAACTACGATTTTAGTTATTCTAACTATTTAAAATATTCCCTATTCCAAATATAAGAAGTGAATCAGAAGGGGCTGCAGGGCTTCACAGCAGCACTGCTCCGGCGACTGTGAGAGCTCTGAGGAAAGAAAAGGAATCCCAGTAATTGCAATACCTGCAAGAGAGAGAGAACAAGCTGTGGGAGAAAAAAATCAGGCATACTATCCATTTTGAGAAAGGGATTTAATTTAAAAATTAGGGATTAATTAAAAAAAAAAAATTAGGGATTTAATTTTAAAATTAGGGATTTCGTTTTTAAAACAGGAGGAATTCTGAAGCAGTGCGTTAGCACCGACTAGCCACGCATGAGAAGTAACAGTCCCACGAGAGGGTGCCTGAGGGCACAGGGACAGGCAGATCCACAAGTACAGGGACCAGTGGCTGTGGGAAGAGGGGTCTGATACAGGAGCCAGCTGAAGCTGCCTGTGACAGCAGCGATGCGCAACCTTATTTACCATGAGCCCACGAGGGAGGGAGCACTGCGAAAACTGCTGACCTACACGTATGAATGCTTTACTGGGTCAAACACAGTGCCAACAATGACAATGACATTAAATTATTATTTTTGGTTTTTGTCTTGCAATTATTCACTCCTCCTTTTCCTTATTAATAATACGAATCAGGTTACATGCCCAGAATGTGCTCTATGTTGTCAGAAAAGACCTGACCAAAAGGTGTCCCAGCCTTGCCCACATGTTAAGGCACGAGTCTTCTAACTGGCAGTGGACTCAAAGCTATTAATTTCCACAATACTGCACAAACAGGACTGGTTTCTTACTGTAGCTAAGAAATGCTAACCAGCAAATGCCAAAATCCTAGTAAAGAAAAGGCATAGGTTGTGACCTTCATATATCAACAAATAATAATAAATGAGTGAGCAAAGCATACAAGTTTTCCCCTGTGGGCCGATGTTTACCACAGCTCAGGTTTCTGCCTGTTAAGAGAAGCTGGTTGTTGAAGTGAAGTTAGATAAGTAATGCCAGTCAGTTCACAGCAAGAGGGAACCTCTTCTCCTGGTGAGGATATTACTCGAGAATGAGGAATATTTAACCTGCATCTTTGTAAAAGATATGTGCATTGCAACCATTGCTACTCTGGTCAGTTTTAACTGATCTCCATTAAAATCCCAGGGAAAACAACACAACAGCAGCACAAAATTTAAATAAAATAAAACAAAATAAAGCCACTTTTAGCAGGAAAGATAATGCCTAAGAAGTTGATGCAAGAAAGAGTTATATGCTTAAGGATAAGAGCAGATTACTTAAATTCACTATATTCATATGCAAACTTCAGTATAAAATCTTTAAAGGCAGAAAGCCTAAATCTAAGAATTGCAGAGAAAGGGATATAATTTGTAAGCCAGGAAGCTAGTATGATCAGCAAAGGATGTTATATTTCCTTTTTTAAACAACATTTCCAGTATTCTTATTTGCTGTTCTATTTGATTTTAAAGTATACAGATTATAGTAATTTTATATGCCAGTGTCCCAATTAAAGCTAGGTTTCTCTTCAGTTTATACAATACGTTAAAGCACAATTTACTTGAATTCAATGACACTATCATACTTTAAATTGATTATAATATCTCAAATGTGGGTTTGGAGACTGTTACCCACCAAATGCAAATACCAAAATAATAACGCGGTTCTATGTTTTTGTGGTTTTACCCAAAACAGTCCAGCTGGTTTGCTAGATTAAAGATATTTTTTTTAAACTTCATTTAAAAAGCAAACACAATTTTCAGTATATGATATGAAAACGTCCCAGCCTGTATAACTCCTACTGCCTACTTTCAAAAAATTCCCTTGTTCTGAAGGCAGTTCAGTGGCTATTAGAAGTAGTCACTGATGTAAATTCCATCTTGTTTATGAAAACATTTTGAACAAAGCATTGATTGTCCAGAGTTTATAAAAAAGTTAAAACCTATAAAATGTTGGCATCGCTACTATTTGGGGCACGAGAATGACATGCATATAAATCACGGTTTATTGGCACCATCTTTTATACACAGAAAGAAGGCTTTGCTGAAAATGGAATTCATCGATGCACTGTAATCCCTCTCTTTTATAGATTTGTTTTTAAAGTATTCTGAATCGGGAAAAAATGTGAAGCAAATCCTAGTCTAGAGTAGGAATTAGAGGCACAAGAAGTCTTTTATGACATGGGTTAGCTGTGGTAGAGGGGCAGAGCAGGCAGATTTTTGGGAAATCAGGCTGGATGGAAAGCCTCAGTGTGAAGCTTTGGGAAGGAAGGTCGTTTGTGTAGCTGATGTCCTTCCATGCAATCCCACCCACGTCTCTGTTAGCCCTGGGGACAGTGATCTCTTGCTCCTTTTTGTGGGAAGGAGCCCTACTATCACCATGTCGGAAAGGTAGCAGTTTAGTAAAGGCTTTCACAGGAGCACTCTGTCCCTTCCCACCCATCATGAGATAGGTGAAAGAGGCCTTTTATGGTGACAGATTTTCCCCTTAACAGCAAGGGGATTTTTCTGGCAACATTTTGGGCAAACTTTGTTCCGCAGCCCCTCTAGCAAGGACAAGGAGAGCAATCGCCTGCCAATACTTGGCCAAGCATGTGAAGCCACCCTTGTGCCTCATACACCACTGCTTTGCTTGATCAACGGCTGGTGAAAAATAAGAAACTTCTCTCCTGGTCCAGGCCCAGATGAGATGTCAGTCAGGACAGATCTACCTCTCTGCTTCCATGCTGAACAAGAATTGGCAGTGTCATTTTTTTGCTTTAAAATGGCATCCCGATGGGAAACAAGCGTTCAGGTCTCACTGCGGGAAGTGATCTAATTCCCTTGGATTTTATGATTAGCTCAGTCTTAGCAACAGGAAGGCTTTGAAGGCATTGGTCACCTAATCATTCTAAGAATCCTTTGTTTAAAACATCTGGTTTTAAAAGTTTCACCTCTGTTAGAACCTGTAGGATGGCTGCAGTACCCTAGGCTCAAGGGATGTGCCCCAGTGGATGGTGAAAAATCAAGGGCACAAACTATACAGGACCATTCAGGTCCCGAGAACGGAGCAGCCCGTACTTGGATTGCTCCAGTTCTAGACAACTAAAATGTTGCCGAAGTTACACCAGGCTAAAACAAGAGAAACAGCAACGAACCAGCCCAAGAATTCTCCCAGATAATTCTTTCCTTTTTCTTTTCCAGTAGCAAAATTATTGGCAGCCACCAGGGATTGGTGCTGTAATTAGCCTTGAAGTGCTGCACTGAAGAACAAACGCTCTAGCAATCCAAGCAATATTCTGTTAAGTCATTCTAGTGGACTGTAGAGCTTGTGGGTGGGATTCTCCCAAGTGAAAAATACGGCAATGCCCCAACACTAAGTCCTTACTATTTCTTGGAATTTTAGTAACAGCCGTAAAATTCACTGTTGGCACCTGAATCTTTAGAAGCACCAAGCAAATTAAACAATCAAGCCTCAGTCCTGCAGCTCTTCTCCTCATATGATGCTTATTAAAATACATGTGGTGAAGAGCTTCATGAATGGATTCCAGAATTTTCAGGCAGAAATGCCTAAAATCAGGTTCATAAATACACATCTAATTTTTTTTAACAAGATCATTTTCCAATTTTTTTGAGCTTATGAAAATTGCAAATGCTAGAGCTTTTGAAAAAAAAAAAATCAAGCCAATTCATGCAGGTCTTTAATCTGAATTGGGGTTTGCACTAAGACTGTTTTCTAGAATTGTCCATCGTAGGCATCAGGACTAGTCCCGTGAAGGCTAAAGGAGTCATGGTCTGGCAGCCCTGATGTGTTCTGAGTTGATCCTAGTTCTCTGGAGCTAGAATACCACAGGAGAGCTGATTAAGATGATGTACATATGGCTAATGAGGATGCCTTCTATTCTGTCAAGTTTGGAAATTTGGCCCACAGACTGACATGGAATATTCCCACTGGAAGCCCACTATTTCCATTCATCTTAACAAAGTGGTCCATCACTGGTCACAAGGCATAACTCTTTCAAGACCCTGCCTGTACTAAATAATTATTTCATCTTCGAAAAAAGTAATGGGAAAAATAAATGTAGGAGATGAGAAGGCTATGAAGAAAAGCTAGCAAAATCACAGCCATTTTAACAAGAGCTTGGCAAGTTGTGTGAGTTAGAGTGATTGCATACAGGCATAAGTCGTGCCAGCTTGTCTGCACACACAGCATGCAGCATCCCCATCCAGAAATGTTGTCTTCCAGCCCAAGGATTCTTCATTTAAAGTAGACAATGAATGAGCGGCACAGTTCTGCTTGCGGTTGTCTTCTCTAGCGTTCGAGCATGTTTTTAAGCCAGAGCATGTGTTTAGGAGAGCCAAAACTATGTATACTAATGGCAGTTGCAGAATTGGGTGTGAGAGCGCCAGTCAGCCTGATGGCTTGGAAAAAATGGACTGTGGAGACAGGAAAGAGACGTAGTTATCAGGACAAGAGCTCGTGCATGTATTAGAATAGCCTTTGCATAAGGGAATGTGTAATTCAGCCACACTGTCCTCTACTGGCTAAGCCTGGATCTCTGAAAATGATGATGTATTCATGCTGGTTTCATTCTTCAGTGCCCAATTTAAGGCATTTCAGCAGATTCATACTTTCAAATAGCCCATTTCCTTCACCCCATCTCCCTCCACCCTGAATATTTTAAAAATCAAGAAATCAGAGTCTTTATGACTATCAAAAATTCATTATGTTTACTCTCCAGCTTTTGTCTTAAGACCTCTGTCAAAGGCATGGAAGAGCTTTGAGATGGGGAATTTCAATCAATTTAATTTAATGCCAATTAATGAACTTTTAATTACTGATTCTGATATTTTAAAAAAATAAAACCCCTTAGGGAAAAACACTTCAGCTCCGCTCCGTACACTTCTCCTCCCCTCCCCTCTTTCTGGTCTCCGGCCCCCTTGCTGTGAGCTACACTCAGTCCTTTTGGGGAGGCGAGGGCTGGTGCAGGTCAGAAGGTGGTGTCTGCTTTGCTTTTTCCACTCCTTGCTTTGTACTCAGTTGCCCCAGAGAGGGTTCCCTCACCAGGTACCAGCCCATCAGAGTCAAGCCTCCTCCTCTCTGTCCTTGCTGAGGTGGCTTTTGTTCCTCTGGCCCCCTCTCAAGATCCTATTTTGCTCCAGCATTTCTCCTGTTCTGCCCTCTCTCCTCCTGCTCTGGTGTGGTCTTCTTTGTCTTTCTCCTTCTCCTCCTCTAGTAGTGTGTCTCTTCTTCTCAGTGCTTACCACCCTTTCTTAAACACCTTTTCATGAAGGTGCCAGAAACTCTTCCGATCAGTTCAGCATTGCAGGCGGAGCTGGCTGCAAGCGGCTGCATCCAGCACAGGATGGTCCATGACCCACAGAGAGCACACCACTGCCAAAACCCTGCCAGTATTGCCCAATACACACCTCAAGCCCTCCATGGTAATTAAAAAAAAACCAACCCATAAGCTGACCAACTTCCAGTTCTACATTTTCTCCAGTCTGGGGATGTTTTTTTCCTTCACAAAAGTCTTTACATTTCTGCGTATGAATATTTCTGGTATCTTTGGAGAGATCGGCCTGATGAGATCTGAGATAAGGGATCTGAATGAAAGCAGGCCTTTCTATAGCTGACCCTGCACGTCCCCCGGGCCCCAGCTTGCAGTCCAGCTGCTGTGTGCTCTGCGTGGCTCCCACGGATACCAACAACGTGTGCGCTGCTTTCAGGTTCTGGACGACAGCTGAGACCGGCTGAGCCTCCAGGAGATGCTGATGCTGATGCAGATGCAGAGGAGGAGGATTCTGTGAGTGTTTTTTTCGACTTGGGGTTTTTGGGGGGATGTGCATTGGGCAGTTATCTTATTAAAACAGGATCTTAAGTATTTTCTTTATAGCTAGGTATTGCCAGAGAATTTTTTTTCCCCATACAAAATGTTGTATTTCCACTTGGGATTCTCCTGCCACCTCAAAAGCCAGAGTGATGCTTCAATATAAAGTGATCTGCTCTTTGCCATGAATCACCAGCATAAGTTTAATACCCAGACTTCACAAACTATTACATGGCTGTTGACTGCAGTAATTTTTCTTTAAATCTTTACCTGGTTTTGGTTCCCTATCACTTGGCTCCAGAAGGAAGCATACCAAATGTCTGCCAGCAGAAATACCTGCTGGGACTCTTCCATGGCTTGCTTGGTTATAGAGGGCAATAAAGTTTGAAGCTGCATGATTAGGTGTGCAAATATAGCAGGTGAGGGGAGAGGATTTTTAATGCCTTTTTCAATTGATCAACTAATTGATCTGTCAGTATTTTCCGTCTGTTTAGCCCATAGATGCATATAATTCATAAAAAGAACCAAAATCAGTATACTATTGTTTTTGTCTCTCATGAGTCTGTCCCTTGTATTCTTGAGTAACATCCTTAAATGAGAAATTTATTTGTTCTTGACCTAAGGAAAGACTTATTGGTTATTCTACATCCACCATTACTAATGAAAAATTTGTACAAAGAAGGAGACTATGCCTAAAGAGAAAAACTCTCCTAAAAAAACGGCTCACTGTTTAATGGTGGATGTTCCTTTCCCCCACTCATTTCTTTTCCACAGGTTAATGAAGTGGCAGTAGAAGACATCCGTCCAAGGCCACAAGGATCCTCTCCAGTTTATGAATATATAGAAGAAGAATATTTAAAGGCAAGACACTGAGTTTTCATGCAGGCATGGCTTTACTAAGTTGATTCAAGAGGCTTTATCTCCTACAACGAGCCAAGACTCATGTCATGTAATAAGATGTTGTTGCAGCCATATTGTCTTCCTGTCCCCACCAAAATAAGGGCCTTGTTTATTCCAATATATGGTACTGGACTTGTTGTTGGCCACGTTCTTGTTTCTTGGCAAAAAATGCATTTGACTTCATTCCTTAAAGGATCTGGGCCAGAGAGTGCCAAGAAATCACAATGCTTTTCCTATTAGAACATTTAACTGGCTTGAATCTAACTAATAGGTATTTCAAAATCACCTGTACCTCTTGGTTATTCCAAGTTAAAGAGTTAATTAGTACAATCATGTTAAGTAGGCAACAGTTTGACATTCATGCTGAAGTCAAATAAATGAAAAAAAAAAAAGTGTGTTCACAAAGATGAAAACATGAGAAATGTGCTACATGAGTAACATGCAGAAAAGCTCCCCATGTCTTAATACAATTCTGACATTCATTTCATGCACATTTTCATACAAAAAAAAATTGGCCTATCTAATTTGCTACTTGGAATAATATAGTTAAATCATCCACATTGTACATTACACTTGTAGATCCCAATTTTGCTCTCTTGCCGTTAAAGTCAGCCTCAGTTCTTAGTCTAAACCAGGGATTTTAACTGATGTAGGACTTTTGTTGTACTTTACAACAGCATGATTTCTGAACACTAAATAATTGCAAATTATTTTTCAGCTTGAAGAAGAAAATAAAAAATATTCTACAGACAAATCAAAACAGAGTCATCCACAGGTTGGTCTAAAGGCACTCCATAGTTTTAGGCATATGGCTTGCAAAATAATATAGTTGATTGCAACACACAGATGTGGATGGGTGGACAGAGGGAAGGACAAATGTACAAAGAATAACTTCAGACTTGTTTTGACCAGGAACTTCACAAATTGCCTAGTTGTGGCACAGGCATGAACACTTACATGTCCTATTTGGGGTCCTTCTATAATTCTTTTTAGTATTCTCTAGCCTTCTCTGGTTTGAGTACACTACAGCACTTAGTCTGACTTTTCTGGCCCATTTATTCTAATTCAGGTGCTTAACATCTTCACAGAAAACACAATATTTCAGCCCTAAAAGATTCCATATGTTTCACATTTTAAAATTATAACCTATTTTCCCTATGACCCTGATCCAGTGTAGCCCTAGCATATGTGCTTAATTCTAATTTAGAACAGACTCAAACCCATACTGAATAAGTTCATTCTGTATCTTAGATAATCTTTCTTGAGCTACTGAAAATTTATCTGAGGAAACCTGATTTTTTATTGAAGAATAATGTAGAAAACTTTGATACAAATGAATAAGAATTATAAATTCACACCTTTTTCTATATCTAGGAGACAATGGAAGTGACCCTGAAAACAGAAGTGGAAGCTGGTGCTAGTGGGTTTAGTGTGATGGGCGGAGGAAATGATGGAATATTTATTAAAAAAGTACTTAAGGAATCTCCTGCTTCAAAAATATTTAGTCTGAGAGAAGGTACAGTCTGATTTTCTGTTGTGTTTTGTTGTTTTGGTTTTTTTTAAATATATCGTAAAATATTCAGGTATGTAGCTCATCTGTTATCTCTTTAGGTAATAGAAATAATAGATCCCAAACCAAGTAATATCATGTGTGAGCTTGACCTTTCCATAATAATAAATTAAAGATCAGTTTCTTAAACAAAAAGTAAATGTGATTTTTTTTTTTTTGTATACCAAAAAATAATTATCTAATTCTCACTGGAACACTGAAAAAGATACATAGAAAGTAGTGTATACACAACTGACATGAAAAAATACCCAACTCATAATGTTAATGAAGAACCTGCGTTTGATTCTTTCACAAAATAGTATGCCACAGGACTACAATAAATACTGATTTCAACAAGAACAAAGGGCCAGAGTCTAAATACTAAAAAATATAAGAAAAAGCTTTGTTACTGTCAGGGTGGTGAGACACTGGAACAGGTTTTCCAGAGAGGTTGTAGAGTCACCATTCTTGGAAATATTCAAAACCTGACTGCACGTAGACCTGAACAACTGGCTGTAGCTGACCCTTCCCTAAGAAGGGCAGTTGGACTAGATGATGTCCTTGAAGTCCTTTCCAGCCTTAACTATTCTGTGATTCTATTATGTGAACATTGTTTAATATTTTAAATAAACAGGATGTGATAATTATTTTTTATTTAATGAGCATTAATTCAACAGAATTTGAAAAACCGCAAGAGAACGCTAATTAAAATGCTGTCTGATTCCACTTGCAGGCGATCAGCTCCTAAGTGCTACAGTATTTTTCGATAATATCAAATATGAAGATGCCCTCAAGATTCTCCAATATTCTGAGCCATACAGAGTCCAATTCAGCCTGAAAAGAAAAATTACTGGGAAAGAAGAGCTAGCACACATTCACTCTACAGCCCAGTACAAAAAGGATAGATTAAGCCAGGTATTTATTTGATTAATTTACAAAGTTTGGATAACACTGTAGTAATGTGCTGTATGGAAATAGACCAGAAAACACACAAGTCTTCTTTGTGTTTAAACTTACAAGCATGAATATTCATGAGAAGAAAAAAAAATCCTAAATAATATTTGCAGTTTTATAAATATCCTGGGCAAGCCCATAGATTTTTGGATACAGCCAAAATCTTGTGTTAGGGTAGAATAACGTTCTTCTCTAGTGAGCCAGCACTTTTTTTTGTTGTTAAGTGTCCTCTGATAGAACAGGCCCAGATAAGCTCTGTGATACTTATATTCAATATTTTCCAAAATGTAAAATATCAGTAGATATTTTTCTCAAAAGCTTATCAATGAAATTTTCTCTTAAAAATATGTGCTTAATCACTGATATCTCCATAGACATGATCTGCTCATAGGTCTCCAACACATTCAAAATTATTTTCCTCATCATATACATATATATAAATATTACATATATATTTGTATAGACATAGAAAGATACATATAGAAACCTCTATTTAGTGCAATGTTTTGCAGAATACATAAACCTTCAGATATCCACGTATTACAGACATATAATCCATTTGGTTTATGTAATTTCTGCCTGAATAATATACACTGTTTTCAGGATTTTTTTATATTACAAGTAGATACTGGGAATAAAAAGCACATTTTTCTACATATTTTATAGTATGTATTTTATTTTGTGTTGCATCTATATTTGCTTTACTTTTAATCTTCTGACTACTATTTGTTTTTTCAGGAAAAAGACCTCAGTGAGAGCATTCCTGAAGAAACACTGCATGTTTCCGGAAAAGCTACTTCAGAAGAAGACAGGGAAACATTAATTGTAAGCCAAAGGGTAGGAAGAAGCAAGAGACCTAAAAAAGATAGATTATCATGGCCAAAATTCCAGTCAATTAAAAATAAAAAGATACTGGGGCACAGAAGATCTCATAGTACATCTGATGCATACGAGCCTGCTATACAGGATATTTCCCCTACGAGCACAGACACAGAGTCTCAATTTCAACAAGAAGTCCCTATCAAAGAAAAAAAAGGAAGCCAAAAGAAACTGAAGTTCCCTAGCATTGGATTCAAAATGCACAGATCCAAACCAGAAACACAAGACAAGCCAAAAAAAGAAATAAAAACGACACTGCTATCTGAAAGACAAAAAATACATAAAGAAGATATCAGCCTGGAAAATCCTGAAATACTGACTGTTGAATATACCACATCTCCTGCTTATGAAATTAAAACAGGGGAGGTAGATGAAACTTTAACAAAAGACTTCAAAGATATGAAAAATGGAATTCCATCTCATGCAAAAAAATGCCCTGAAGTTGAAATAAGCATAAAAAAAGAAAAAGACAAGGAATCAACAACAAAATTTACTGTACCTGAAGTATCAGCTATAACAACAGAGATATCAAAGCCCAGTTTAGAAACACCTGATCTGAAGGAAAGCCCAACTACACAAACACCACAAACCTCCTCAAAATCACGAAAAAAGAAACAGAAGGGAACATCAGATAAAAGAGAAAGAGAAAGCGGAATTAACATAGACTTGACAGGTCACACAGCACAAGGATCTGTACAGGTAAAAGGCCTAGAAGTAGGCGTTGTTAAGGCAGAATTACACACAACACCTGACACAACTGAAACAGGAGAAAAACAAGCAGAAGACGACACACAAATTCAGAAAACAAAATTTGGGATTTCAATGACCAAAAGAAAAGAGCCAGAGACTGAAAACTCCAAACTGGGAAGTGATGATCCACATTCAGTACCAGAAAAAAGAGCTGATATAAGTTCAGAGGACAGTAGGAATTTGGACGTAAAACCTCACATGCCTGATGCAGAATCTGAAGTATCTACTTGGAAAATGCAAATACCGTCATTCAAAATAACCAAAAGTCCTAAAGCTGACATGAAAATACCAAGAGAAGAAAGGACAGTAGACTCAATAGATAACGTGAAAAAGGAACTGACAGAAGAAGATAGCATGCACACAAGTGATAACGCCGGGAAGATGGAAATTGGCATGAAGATAGGAGAAAAGGAAGTAGAGGGAAAAGAAAGCAAATTCCGACTGCCAAAGCTTAAATTACCTACATTTACCTGGGCAACTACACGGGATGAGACAGGGCAAACCAAAAATCAGGTAAGTGACAGAGAAGAAGTGCCAAAGGAAGGAACAGTGCCATGCCTAGAAGCAGGTACAAAACCAGCAATATCAACAGAAGACAAGAAAATTCCAAGTTCTGAACATGAAATGACAACAAACAAAGAAATAACAAATGACAATGACATAGAACAACTACTACAAGGCCAGCATCCAGTTACTAATAATCTACCTGTAAAAGCTTCAGCAAATGAGAATCATTTGAAAGACCTAGAACAAAAAATGGAGATTAAAAAACCATATACTGAAATAAAAAAGGGTGAAGTGAGTATATCATCAAAGAAAACAAAAGAAATCATTGAAACCGTCATGGCCGCGGGGGAGGGCCCCGCGCTGGGCCTCAAAGCCGACGTCCCCGGGGCCAAAACCGAAGGGGCTGGCTGGAAGGTGGAGAAGCCCTCCCTCAAAATGCCCAAAGCTGACATCAAAGCTCCCAAGGTGGACATCAGCCTCCCCTCCGTCGACGTCACCCTTCCAAAGGCCAGCGTCGACCTGCAGGCCCCCGAGGCGGCCCTCACCCTCGAAGGGGAAGCAAAAGCCCCAGAGAAGGAGGCCGCCAAGACCAAGGACGGCAAGTTCAAGATGCCCAAGTTCGGCATGCCTTCCTTTGGCTGGTCCAGCAGCAGAGAGGCCAAGGCCACCGTGGCCACTGACGTGGACGTCGGCCTCAAGGAGCCCCAGGTGACGGTGCCCTCGGGAACTGCCGAAGTCGACGTCACCCTGCCCACAGCCGAGATCCAAGCGCCCAGCGTGGAGGTGACCGTCGAGACGCCTGGCGCAGGAGAAGGCGAGAAAGGTCGGTTCAAGATGCCCGACGTCAAGATGCCCAGCGTCAAGCTGCCCAAAGTCAAAGGTCCCCAGGTGCAGGTCAGCCTGCCAAAGGCGGAGGGCTCGCTGCCCAAAGCCCAGGCCGAAGTCCCGGAGGGCGAACTCAGCCTGCAGGGCCCCGACGCCGAAGGTGGCCTGGAGGCGGCTGCCGGCAAAGTTGAGGGGGCTGGCATGAAGATACACATGCCCAAAGTCAAGGTGCCCAGCGTGGTCTTCTCCAAGCCCACCGTCAAGGCTCCCAAACTGGACGCAGACGTCAGCCTGCACAAAGGCGACGCCAGCCTCCCAGAGGCAGACCTCAAGGCCGGCGCCGTCACCATCGCGGCCCCCGACATCAAGCTGCCCTCCGTGGAAGGCTCCCTCGAGCTCCAGGCGCCCGAGGTAGACCTCAAAGTGCCCTCTGGCGAAGGCTCGCTGGACGGAGCCGAGCTGGAAGCCACCGGCCTCAAAGGCAAGTTTAAGATGCCCAAATTCGACAAGCCCAAGTTTGGAGTGTCGCCTCCCAAGGCGGAAGGGCTGGAAGGCGAGGTCAGCCTGCCCTCGGCAGAGGTCGACCTCCCCTCCGCCAGCGTCACGGCCGCAGGGGAGGGCCCCGCGCTGGGCCTCAAAGCCGACGTCCCCGGGGCCAAAACCGAAGGGGCCGGCTGGAAGGTGGAGAAGCCCTCCCTCAAAATGCCCAAAGCTGACATCAAAGCTCCCAAGGTGGACATCAGCCTCCCCTCCGTCGACGTCACCCTTCCAAAGGCCAGCGTCGACCTGCAGGCCCCCGAGGCGGCCCTCACCCTCGAAGGGGAAGCAAAAGCCCCAGAGAAGGAGGCCGCCAAGACTAAGGACGGCAAGTTCAAGATGCCCAAGTTCGGCATGCCTTCCTTTGGCTGGTCCAGCAGCAGAGAGGCCAAGGCCACCGTGGCCACTGACGTGGACGTCGGCCTCAAGGAGCCCCAGGTGACGGTGCCCTCGGGAACTGCCGAAGTCGACGTCACCCTGCCCACGGCCGAGATCCAAGCGCCCAGCGTGGAGGTGACCGTCGAGACGCCTGGCGCAGGAGAAGGCGAGAAAGGTCGGTTCAAGATGCCCGACGTCAAGATGCCCAGCGTCAAGCTGCCCAAAGTCAAAGGTCCCCAGGTGCAGGTCAGCCTGCCAAAGGCGGAGGGCTCGCTGCCCAAAGCCCAGGCCGAAGTCCCGGAGGGCGAACTCAGCCTGCAGGGCCCCGACGCCGAAGGTGGCCTGGAGGCGGCTGCCGGCAAAGTTGAGGGGGCTGGCATGAAGATACACATGCCCAAAGTCAAGGTGCCCAGCGTGGTCTTCTCCAAGCCCACCGTCAAGGCTCCCAAACTGGACGCAGACGTCAGCCTGCACAAAGGCGACGCCAGCCTCCCAGAGGCAGACCTCAAGGCCGGCGCCGTCACCATCGCGGCCCCCGACATCAAGCTGCCCTCCGTGGAAGGCTCCCTCGAGCTCCAGGCGCCCGAGGTAGACCTCAAAGTGCCCTCTGGCGAAGGCTCGCTGGACGGAGCCGAGCTGGAAGCCACCGGCCTCAAAGGCAAGTTTAAGATGCCCAAATTCGACAAGCCCAAGTTTGGAGTGTCGCCTCCCAAGGCGGAAGGGCTGGAAGGCGAGGTCAGCCTGCCCTCGGCAGAGGTCGACCTCCCCTCCGCCAGCATCACGGCCGCAGGGGAGGGCCCCGCGCTGGGCCTCAAAGCCGACGTCCCCGGGGCCAAAACCGAAGGGGCCGGCTGGAAGGTGGAGAAGCCCTCCCTCAAAATGCCCAAAGCTGACATCAAAGCTCCCAAGGTGGACATCAGCCTCCCCTCCGTCGACGTCACCCTTCCAAAGGCCAGCGTTGACCTGCAGGCCCCCGAGGCGGCCCTCACCCTCGAAGGGGAAGCAAAAGCCCCAGAGAAGGAGGCCGCCAAGACCAAGGACGGCAAGTTCAAGATGCCCAAGTTCGGCATGCCTTCCTTTGGCTGGTCCAGCAGCAGAGAGGCCAAGGCCACCGTGGCCACTGACGTGGACGTCGGCCTCAAGGAGCCCCAGGTGACGGTGCCCTCGGGAACTGCCGAAGTCGACGTCACCCTGCCCGCGGCCGAGATCCAAGCGCCCAGCGTGGAGGTGACCGTCGAGACGCCTGGCGCAGGAGAAGGCGAGAAAGGTCGGTTCAAGATGCCCGACGTCAAGATGCCCAGCGTCAAGCTGCCCAAAGTCAAAGGTCCCCAGGTGCAGGTCAGCCTGCCAAAGGCGGAGGGCTCGCTGCCCAAAGCCCAGGCCGAAGTCCCGGAGGGCGAACTCAGCCTGCAGGGCCCCGACGCCGAAGGTGGCCTGGAGGCGGCTGCCGGCAAAGTTGAGGGGGCTGGCATGAAGATACACATGCCCAAAGTCAAGGTGCCCAGCGTGGTCTTCTCCAAGCCCACCGTCAAGGCTCCCAAACTGGACGCAGACGTCAGCCTGCACAAAGGCGACGCCAGCCTCCCAGAGGCAGACCTCAAGGCCGGCGCCGTCACCATCGCGGCCCCCGACATCAAGCTGCCCTCCGTGGAAGGCTCCCTCGAGCTCCAGGCGCCCGAGGTAGACCTCAAAGTGCCCTCTGGCGAAGGCTCGCTGGACGGAGCCGAGCTGGAAGCCACCGGCCTCAAAGGCAAGTTTAAGATGCCCAAATTCGACAAGCCCAAGTTTGGAGTGTCGCCTCCCAAGGCGGAAGGGCTGGAAGGCGAGGTCAGCCTGCCCTCGGCAGAGGTCGACCTCCCCTCCGCCAGCATCACGGCCGCAGGGGAGGGCCCCGCGCTGGGCCTCAAAGCCGACGTCCCCGGGGCCAAAACCGAAGGGGCCGGCTGGAAGGTGGAGAAGCCCTCCCTCAAAATGCCCAAAGCTGACATCAAAGCTCCCAAGGTGGACATCAGCCTCCCCTCCGTCGACGTCACCCTTCCAAAGGCCAGCGTTGACCTGCAGGCCCCCGAGGCGGCCCTCACCCTCGAAGGGGAAGCAAAAGCCCCAGAGAAGGAGGCCGCCAAGACCAAGGACGGCAAGTTCAAGATGCCCAAGTTCGGCATGCCTTCCTTTGGCTGGTCCAGCAGCAGAGAGGCCAAGGCCACCGTGGCCACTGACGTGGACGTCGGCCTCAAGGAGCCCCAGGTGACGGTGCCCTCGGGAACTGCCGAAGTCGACGTCACCCTGCCCGCGGCCGAGATCCAAGCGCCCAGCGTGGAGGTGACCGTCGAGACGCCTGGCGCAGGAGAAGGCGAGAAAGGTCGGTTCAAGATGCCCGACGTCAAGATGCCCAGCGTCAAGCTGCCCAAAGTCAAAGGTCCCCAGGTGCAGGTCAGCCTGCCAAAGGCGGAGGGCTCGCTGCCCAAAGCCCAGGCCGAAGTCCCGGAGGGCGAACTCAGCCTGCAGGGCCCCGACGCCGAAGGTGGCCTGGAGGCGGCTGCCGGCAAAGTTGAGGGGGCTGGCATGAAGATACACATGCCCAAAGTCAAGGTGCCCAGCGTGGTCTTCTCCAAGCCCACCGTCAAGGCTCCCAAACTGGACGCAGACGTCAGCCTGCACAAAGGCGACGCCAGCCTCCCAGAGGCAGACCTCAAGGCCGGCGCCGTCACCATCGCGGCCCCCGACATCAAGCTGCCCTCCGTGGAAGGCTCCCTCGAGCTCCAGGCGCCCGAGGTAGACCTCAAAGTGCCCTCTGGCGAAGGCTCGCTGGACGGAGCCGAGCTGGAAGCCACCGGCCTCAAAGGCAAGTTTAAGATGCCCAAATTCGACAAGCCCAAGTTTGGAGTGTCGCCTCCCAAGGCGGAAGGGCTGGAAGGCGAGGTCAGCCTGCCCTCGGCAGAGGTCGACCTCCCCTCCGCCAGCGTCACGGCCGCAGGGGAGGGCCCCGCGCTGGGCCTCAAAGCCGACGTCCCCGGGGCCAAAACCGAAGGGGCTGGCTGGAAGGTGGAGAAGCCCTCCCTCAAAATGCCCAAAGCTGACATCAAAGCTCCCAAGGTGGACATCAGCCTCCCCTCCGTCGACGTCACCCTTCCAAAGGCCAGCGTCGACCTGCAGGCCCCCGAGGCGGCCCTCACCCTCGAAGGGGAAGCAAAAGCCCCAGAGAAGGAGGCCGCCAAGACCAAGGACGGCAAGTTCAAGATGCCCAAGTTCGGCATGCCTTCCTTTGGCTGGTCCAGCAGCAGAGAGGCCAAGGCCACCGTGGCCACTGACGTGGACGTCGGCCTCAAGGAGCCCCAGGTGACGGTGCCCTCGGGAACTGCCGAAGTCGACATCACCCTGCCCGCGGCCGAGATCCAAGCGCCCAGCGTGGAGGTGACCGTCGAGACGCCTGGCGCAGGAGAAGGCGAGAAAGGTCGGTTCAAGATGCCCGACGTCAAGATGCCCAGCGTCAAGCTGCCCAAAGTCAAAGGTCCCCAGGTGCAGGTCAGCCTGCCAAAGGCGGAGGGCTCGCTGCCCAAAGCCCAGGCCGAAGTCCCGGAGGGCGAACTCAGCCTGCAGGGCCCCGACGCCGAAGGTGGCCTGGAGGCGGCTGCCGGCAAAGTTGAGGGGGCTGGCATGAAGATACACATGCCCAAAGTCAAGGTGCCCAGCGTGGTCTTCTCCAAGCCCACCGTCAAGGCTCCCAAACTGGACGCAGACGTCAGCCTGCACAAAGGCGACGCCAGCCTCCCAGAGGCAGACCTCAAGGCCGGCGCCGTCACCATCGCGGCCCCCGACATCAAGCTGCCCTCCGTGGAAGGCTCCCTCGAGCTCCAGGCGCCCGAGGTAGACCTCAAAGTGCCCTCTGGCGAAGGCTCGCTGGACGGAGCCGAGCTGGAAGCCACCGGCCTCAAAGGCAAGTTTAAGATGCCCAAATTTGACAAGCCCAAGTTTGGAGTGTCGCCTCCCAAGGCGGAAGGGCTGGAAGGCGAGGTCAGCCTGCCCTCGGCAGAGGTCGACCTCCCCTCCGCCAGCGTCACGGCCGCAGGGGAGGGCCCCGCGCTGGGCCTCAAAGCCGACGTCCCCGGGGCCAAAACCGAAGGGGCCGGCTGGAAGGTGGAGAAGCCCTCCCTCAAAATGCCCAAAGCTGACATCAAAGCTCCCAAGGTGGACATCAGCCTCCCCTCCGTCGACGTCACCCTTCCAAAGGCCAGCGTCGACCTGCAGGCCCCCGAGGCGGCCCTCACCCTCGAAGGGGAAGCAAAAGCCCCAGAGAAGGAGGCCGCCAAGACCAAGGACGGCAAGTTCAAGATGCCCAAGTTCGGCATGCCTTCCTTTGGCTGGTCCAGCAGCAGAGAGGCCAAGGCCACCGTGGCCACTGACGTGGACGTCGGCCTCAAGGAGCCCCAGGTGACGGTGCCCTCGGGAACTGCCGAAGTCGACATCACCCTGCCCGCGGCCGAGATCCAAGCGCCCAGCGTGGAGGTGACCGTCGAGACGCCTGGCGCAGGAGAAGGCGAGAAAGGTCGGTTCAAGATGCCCGACGTCAAGATGCCCAGCGTCAAGCTGCCCAAAGTCAAAGGTCCCCAGGTGCAGGTCAGCCTGCCAAAGGCGGAGGGCTCGCTGCCCAAAGCCCAGGCCGAAGTCCCGGAGGGCGAACTCAGCCTGCAGGGCCCCGACGCCGAAGGTGGCCTGGAGGCGGCTGCCGGCAAAGTTGAGGGGGCTGGCATGAAGATACACATGCCCAAAGTCAAGGTGCCCAGCGTGGTCTTCTCCAAGCCCACCGTCAAGGCTCCCAAACTGGACGCAGACGTCAGCCTGCACAAAGGCGACGCCAGCCTCCCAGAGGCAGACCTCAAGGCCGGCGCCGTCACCATCGCGGCCCCCGACATCAAGCTGCCCTCCGTGGAAGGCTCCCTCGAGCTCCAGGCGCCCGAGGTAGACCTCAAAGTGCCCTCTGGCGAAGGCTCGCTGGACGGAGCCGAGCTGGAAGCCACCGGCCTCAAAGGCAAGTTTAAGATGCCCAAATTCGACAAGCCCAAGTTTGGAGTGTCGCCTCCCAAGGCGGAAGGGCTGGAAGGCGAGGTCAGCCTGCCCTCGGCAGAGGTCGACCTCCCCTCCGCCAGCGTCACGGCCGCAGGGGAGGGCCCCGCGCTGGGCCTCAAAGCCGACGTCCCCGGGGCCAAAACCGAAGGGGCCGGCTGGAAGGTGGAGAAGCCCTCCCTCAAAATGCCCAAAGCTGACATCAAAGCTCCCAAGGTGGACATCAGCCTCCCCTCCGTCGACGTCACCCTTCCAAAGGCCAGCGTCGACCTGCAGGCCCCCGAGGCGGCCCTCACCCTCGAAGGGGAAGCAAAAGCCCCAGAGAAGGAGGCCGCCAAGACCAAGGACGGCAAGTTCAAGATGCCCAAGTTCGGCATGCCTTCCTTTGGCTGGTCCAGCAGCAGAGAGGCCAAGGCCACCGTGGCCACTGACGTGGACGTCGGCCTCAAGGAGCCCCAGGTGACGGTGCCCTCGGGAACTGCCGAAGTCGACGTCACCCTGCCCGCGGCCGAGATCCAAGCGCCCAGCGTGGAGGTGACCGTCGAGACGCCTGGCGCAGGAGAAGGCGAGAAAGGTCGGTTCAAGATGCCCGACGTCAAGATGCCCAGCGTCAAGCTGCCCAAAGTCAAAGGTCCCCAGGTGCAGGTCAGCCTGCCAAAGGCGGAGGGCTCGCTGCCCAAAGCCCAGGCCGAAGTCCCGGAGGGCGAACTCAGCCTGCAGGGCCCCGACGCCGAAGGTGGCCTGGAGGCGGCTGCCGGCAAAGTTGAGGGGGCTGGCATGAAGATACACATGCCCAAAGTCAAGGTGCCCAGCGTGGTCTTCTCCAAGCCCACCGTCAAGGCTCCCAAACTGGACGCAGACGTCAGCCTGCACAAAGGCGACGCCAGCCTCCCAGAGGCAGACCTCAAGGCCGGCGCCGTCACCATCGCGGCCCCCGACATCAAGCTGCCCTCCGTGGAAGGCTCCCTCGAGCTCCAGGCGCCCGAGGTAGACCTCAAAGTGCCCTCTGGCGAAGGCTCGCTGGACGGAGCCGAGCTGGAAGCCACCGGCCTCAAAGGCAAGTTTAAGATGCCCAAATTCGACAAGCCCAAGTTTGGAGTGTCGCCTCCCAAGGCGGAAGGGCTGGAAGGCGAGGTCAGCCTGCCCTCGGCAGAGGTCGACCTCCCCTCCGCCAGCGTCACGGCCGCAGGGGAGGGCCCCGCGCTGGGCCTCAAAGCCGACGTCCCCGGGGCCAAAACCGAAGGGGCTGGCTGGAAGGTGGAGAAGCCCTCCCTCAAAATGCCCAAAGCTGACATCAAAGCTCCCAAGGTGGACATCAGCCTCCCCTCCGTCGACGTCACCCTTCCAAAGGCCAGCGTCGACCTGCAGGCCCCCGAGGCGGCCCTCACCCTCGAAGGGGAAGCAAAAGCCCCAGAGAAGGAGGCCGCCAAGACCAAGGACGGCAAGTTCAAGATGCCCAAGTTCGGCATGCCTTCCTTTGGCTGGTCCAGCAGCAGAGAGGCCAAGGCCACCGTGGCCACTGATGTGGACGTCGGCCTCAAGGAGCCCCAGGTGACGGTGCCCTCGGGAACTGCCGAAGTCGACGTCACCCTGCCCGCGGCCGAGATCCAAGCGCCCAGCGTGGAGGTGACCGTCGAGACGCCTGGCGCAGGAGAAGGCGAGAAAGGTCGGTTCAAGATGCCCGACGTCAAGATGCCCAGCGTCAAGCTGCCCAAAGTCAAAGGTCCCCAGGTGCAGGTCAGCCTGCCAAAGGCGGAGGGCTCGCTGCCCAAAGCCCAGGCCGAAGTCCCGGAGGGCGAACTCAGCCTGCAGGGCCCCGACGCCGAAGGTGGCCTGGAGGCGGCTGCCGGCAAAGTTGAGGGGGCTGGCATGAAGATACACATGCCCAAAGTCAAGGTGCCCAGCGTGGTCTTCTCCAAGCCCACCGTCAAGGCTCCCAAACTGGACGCAGACGTCAGCCTGCACAAAGGCGACGCCAGCCTCCCAGAGGCAGACCTCAAGGCCGGCGCCGTCACCATCGCGGCCCCCGACATCAAGCTGCCCTCCGTGGAAGGCTCCCTCGAGCTCCAGGCGCCCGAGGTAGACCTCAAAGTGCCCTCTGGCGAAGGCTTGCTGGACGGAGCCGAGCTGGAAGCCACCGGCCTCAAAGGCAAGTTTAAGATGCCCAAATTCGACAAGCCCAAGTTTGGAGTGTCGCCTCCCAAGGCGGAAGGGCTGGAAGGCGAGGTCAGCCTGCCCTCGGCAGAGGTCGACCTCCCCTCCGCCAGCGTCACGGCCGCAGGGGAGGGCCCCGCGCTGGGCCTCAAAGCCGACGTCCCCGGGGCCAAAACCGAAGGGGCCGGCTGGAAGGTGGAGAAGCCCTCCCTCAAAATGCCCAAAGCTGACATCAAAGCTCCCAAGGTGGACATCAGCCTCCCCTCCGTCGACGTCACCCTTCCAAAGGCCAGCGTCGACCTGCAGGCCCCCGAGGCGGCCCTCACCCTCGAAGGGGAAGCAAAAGCCCCAGAGAAGGAGGCCGCCAAGACCAAGGACGGCAAGTTCAAGATGCCCAAGTTCGGCATGCCTTCCTTTGGCTGGTCCAGCAGCAGAGAGGCCAAGGCCACCGTGGCCACTGACGTGGACGTCGGCCTCAAGGAGCCCCAGGTGACGGTGCCCTCGGGAACTGCCGAAGTCGACATCACCCTGCCCGCGGCCGAGATCCAAGCGCCCAGCGTGGAGGTGACCGTCGAGACGCCTGGCGCAGGAGAAGGCGAGAAAGGTCGGTTCAAGATGCCCGACGTCAAGATGCCCAGCGTCAAGCTGCCCAAAGTCAAAGGTCCCCAGGTGCAGGTCAGCCTGCCAAAGGCGGAGGGCTCGCTGCCCAAAGCCCAGGCCGAAGTCCCGGAGGGCGAACTCAGCCTGCAGGGCCCCGACGCCGAAGGTGGCCTGGAGGCGGCTGCCGGCAAAGTTGAGGGGGCTGGCATGAAGATACACATGCCCAAAGTCAAGGTGCCCAGCGTGGTCTTCTCCAAGCCCACCGTCAAGGCTCCCAAACTGGACGCAGACGTCAGCCTGCACAAAGGCGACGCCAGCCTCCCAGAGGCAGACCTCAAGGCCGGCGCCGTCACCATCGCGGCCCCCGACATCAAGCTGCCCTCCGTGGAAGGCTCCCTCGAGCTCCAGGCGCCCGAGGTAGACCTCAAAGTGCCCTCTGGCGAAGGCTCGCTGGACGGAGCCGAGCTGGAAGCCACCGGCCTCAAAGGCAAGTTTAAGATGCCCAAATTCGACAAGCCCAAGTTTGGAGTGTCGCCTCCCAAGGCGGAAGGGCTGGAAGGCGAGGTCAGCCTGCCCTCGGCAGAGGTCGACCTCCCCTCCGCCAGCGTCACGGCCGCAGGGGAGGGCCCCGCGCTGGGCCTCAAAGCCGACGTCCCCGGGGCCAAAACCGAAGGGGCTGGCTGGAAGGTGGAGAAGCCCTCCCTCAAAATGCCCAAAGCTGACATCAAAGCTCCCAAGGTGGACATCAGCCTCCCCTCCGTCGACGTCACCCTTCCAAAGGCCAGCGTCGACCTGCAGGCCCCCGAGGCGGCCCTCACCCTCGAAGGGGAAGCAAAAGCCCCAGAGAAGGAGGCCGCCAAGACCAAGGACGGCAAGTTCAAGATGCCCAAGTTCGGCATGCCTTCCTTTGGCTGGTCCAGCAGCAGAGAGGCCAAGGCCACCGTGGCCACTGACGTGGACGTCGGCCTCAAGGAGCCCCAGGTGACGGTGCCCTCGGGAACTGCCGAAGTCGACGTCACCCTGCCCGCGGCCGAGATCCAAGCGCCCAGCGTGGAGGTGACCGTCGAGACGCCTGGCGCAGGAGAAGGCGAGAAAGGTCGGTTCAAGATGCCCGACGTCAAGATGCCCAGCGTCAAGCTGCCCAAAGTCAAAGGTCCCCAGGTGCAGGTCAGCCTGCCAAAGGCGGAGGGCTCGCTGCCCAAAGCCCAGGCCGAAGTCCCGGAGGGCGAACTCAGCCTGCAGGGCCCCGACGCTGAAGGTGGCCTGGAGGCGGCTGCCGGCAAAGTTGAGGGGGCTGGCATGAAGATACACATGCCCAAAGTCAAGGTGCCCAGCGTGGTCTTCTCCAAGCCCACCGTCAAGGCTCCCAAACTGGACGCAGACGTCAGCCTGCACAAAGGCGACGCCAGCCTCCCAGAGGCAGACCTCAAGGCCGGCGCCGTCACCATCGCGGTCCCCGACATCAAGCTGCCCTCCGTGGAAGGCTCCCTCGAGCTCCAGGCGCCCGAGGTAGACCTCAAAGTGCCCTCTGGCGAAGGCTCGCTGGACGGAGCCGAGCTGGAAGCCACCGGCCTCAAAGGCAAGTTTAAGATGCCCAAATTCGACAAGCCCAAGTTTGGAGTGTCGCCTCCCAAGGCGGAAGGGCTGGAAGGCGAGGTCAGCCTGCCCTCGGCAGAGGTCGACCTCCCCTCCGCCAGCGTCACGGCCGCAGGGGAGGGCCCCACGCTGGGCCTCAAAGCCGACGTCCCCGGGGCCAAAACCGAAGGGGCCGGCTGGAAGGTGGAGAAGCCCTCCCTCAAAATGCCCAAAGCTGACATCAAAGCTCCCAAGGTGGACATCAGCCTCCCCTCCGTCGACGTCACCCTTCCAAAGGCCAGCGTCGACCTGCAGGCCCCCGAGGCGGCCCTCACCCTCGAAGGGGAAGCAAAAGCCCCAGAGAAGGAGGCCGCCAAGACCAAGGACGGCAAGTTCAAGATGCCCAAGTTCGGCATGCCTTCCTTTGGCTGGTCCAGCAGCAGAGAGGCCAAGGCCACCGTGGCCACTGACGTGGACGTCGGCCTCAAGGAGCCCCAGGTGACGGTGCCCTCGGGAACTGCCGAAGTCGACGTCACCCTGCCCGCGGCCGAGATCCAAGCGCCCAGCGTGGAGGTGACCGTCGAGACGCCTGGCGCGGGAGAAGGCGAGAAAGGTCGGTTCAAGATGCCCGACGTCAAGATGCCCAGCGTCAAGCTGCCCAAAGTCAAAGGTCCCCAGGTGCAGGTCAGCCTGCCAAAGGCGGAGGGCTCGCTGCCCAAAGCCCAGGCCGAAGTCCCGGAGGGCGAACTCAGCCTGCAGGGCCCCGACGCCGAAGGTGGCCTGGAGGCGGCTGCCGGCAAAGTTGAGGGGGCTGGCATGAAGATACACATGCCCAAAGTCAAGGTGCCCAGCGTGGTCTTCTCCAAGCCCACCGTCAAGGCTCCCAAACTGGACGCAGACGTCAGCCTGCACAAAGGCGACGCCAGCCTCCCAGAGGCAGACCTCAAGGCCGGCGCCGTCACCATCGCGGCCCCCGACATCAAGCTGCCCTCCGTGGAAGGCTCCCTCGAGCTCCAGGCGCCCGAGGTAGGCCTCAAAGTGCCCTCTGGCGAAGGCTCGCTGGACGGAGCCGAGCTGGAAGCCACCGGCCTCAAAGGCAAGTTTAAGATGCCCAAATTCAACAAGCCCAAGTTTGGAGTGTCGCCTCCCAAGGCGGAAGGGCTGGAAGGCGAGGTCAGCCTGCCCTCGGCAGAGGTCGACCTCCCCTCCGCCAGCGTCACAGCCGCAGGGGAGGGCCCCGCGCTGGGCCTCAAAGCCGACGTCCCCGGGGCCAAAACCGAAGGGGCCGGCTGGAAGGTGGAGAAGCCCTCCCTCAAAATGCCCAAAGCTGACATCAAAGCTCCCAAGGTGGACATCAGCCTCCCCTCCGTCGACGTCACCCTTCCAAAGGCCAGCGTCGACCTGCAGGCCCCCGAGGCGGCCCTCACCCTCGAAGGGGAAGCAAAAGCCCCAGAGAAGGAGGCCGCCAAGACCAAGGACGGCAAGTTCAAGATGCCCAAGTTCGGCATGCCTTCCTTTGGCTGGTCCAGCAGCAGAGAGGCCAAGGCCACCGTGGCCACTGACGTGGACGTCGGCCTCAAGGAGCCCCAGGTGACGGTGCCCTCGGGAACTGCCGAAGTCGACGTCACACTGCCCGCGGCCGAGATCCAAGCGCCCAGCGTGGAGGTGACCGTCGAGACGCCTGGCGCGGGAGAAGGCGAGAAAGGTCGGTTCAAGATGCCCGACGTCAAGATGCCCAGCGTCAAGCTGCCCAAAGTCAAAGGTCCCCAGGTGCAGGTCAGCCTGCCAAAGGCGGAGGGCTCGCTGCCCAAAGCCCAGGCCGAAGTCCCGGAGGGCGAACTCAGCCTGCAGGGCCCCGACGCCGAAGGTGGCCTGGAGGCGGCTGCCGGCAAAGTTGAGGGGGCTGGCATGAAGATACACATGCCCAAAGTCAAGGTGCCCAGCGTGGTCTTCTCCAAGCCCACCGTCAAGGCTCCCAAACTGGACGCAGACGTCAGCCTGCACAAAGGCGACGCCAGCCTCCCAGAGGCAGACCTCAAGGCCGGCGCCGTCACCATCGCGGCCCCCGACATCAAGCTGCCCTCCGTGGAAGGCTCCCTCGAGCTCCAGGCGCCCGAGGTAGACCTCAAAGTGCCCTCTGGCGAAGGCTCGCTGGACGGAGCCGAGCTGGAAGCCACCGGCCTCAAAGGCAAGTTTAAGATGCCCAAATTCGACAAGCCCAAGTTTGGAGTGTCGCCTCCCAAGGCGGAAGGGCTGGAAGGCGAGGTCAGCCTGCCCTCGGCAGAGGTCGACCTCCCCTCCGCCAGCGTCACGGCCGCAGGGGAGGGCCCCGCGCTGGGCCTCAAAGCCGACGTCCCCGGGGCCAAAACCGAAGGGGCCGGCTGGAAGGTGGAGAAGCCCTCCCTCAAAATGCCCAAAGCTGACATCAAAGCTCCCAAGGTGGACATCAGCCTCCCCTCCGTCGACGTCACCCTTCCAAAGGCCAGCGTCGACCTGCAGGCCCCTGAGGCGGCCCTCACCCTCGAAGGGGAAGCAAAAGCCCCAGAGAAGGAGGCCGCCAAGACCAAGGACGGCAAGTTCAAGATGCCCAAGTTCGGCATGCCTTCCTTTGGCTGGTCCAGCAGCAGAGAGGCCAAGGCCACCGTGGCCACTGACGTGGACGTCGGCCTCAAGGAGCCCCAGGTGACGGTGCCCTCGGGAACTGCCGAAGTCGACGTCACCCTGCCCGCGGCCGAGATCCAAGCGCCCAGCGTGGAGGTGACCGTCGAGACGCCTGGCGCGGGAGAAGGCGAGAAAGGTCGGTTCAAGATGCCCGACGTCAAGATGCCCAGCGTCAAGCTGCCCAAAGCCAAAGGTCCCCAGGTGCAGGTCAGCCTGCCAAAGGCGGAGGGCTCGCTGCCCAAAGCCCAGGCCGAAGTCCCGGAGGGCGAACTCAGCCTGCAGGGCCCCGACGCCGAAGGTGGCCTGGAGGCGGCTGCCGGCAAAGTTGAGGGGGCTGGCATGAAGATACACATGCCCAAAGTCAAGGTGCCCAGCGTGGTCTTCTCCAAGCCCACCGTCAAGGCTCCCAAACTGGACGCAGACGTCAGCCTGCACAAAGGCGACGCCAGCCTCCCAGAGGCAGACCTCAAGGCCGGCGCCGTCACCATCGCGGCCCCCGACATCAAGCTGCCCTCCGTGGAAGGCTCCCTCGAGCTCCAGGCGCCCGAGGTAGACCTCAAAGTGCCCTCTGGCGAAGGCTCGCTGGACGGAGCCGAGCTGGAAGCCACCGGCCTCAAAGGCAAGTTTAAGATGCCCAAATTCGACAAGCCCAAGTTTGGAGTGTCGCCTCCCAAGGCGGAAGGGCTGGAAGGCGAGGTCAGCCTGCCCTCGGCAGAGGTCGACCTCCCCTCCGCCAGCGTCACGGCCGCAGGGGAGGGCCCCGCGCTGGGCCTCAAAGCCGACGTCCCCGGGGCCAAAACCGAAGGGGCCGGCTGGAAGGTGGAGAAGCCCTCCCTCAAAATGCCCAAAGCTGACATCAAAGCTCCCAAGGTGGACATCAGCCTCCCCTCCGTCGACGTCACCCTTCCAAAGGCCAGCGTTGACCTGCAGGCCCCCGAGGCGGCCCTCACCCTCGAAGGGGAAGCAAAAGCCCCAGAGAAGGAGGCCGCCAAGACCAAGGACGGCAAGTTCAAGATGCCCAAGTTCGGCATGCCTTCCTTTGGCTGGTCCAGCAGCAGAGAGGCCAAGGCCACCGTGGCCACTGACGTGGACGTCGGCCTCAAGGAGCCCCAGGTGACGGTGCCCTCGGGAACTGCCGAAGTCGACGTCACCCTGCCCACGGCCGAGATCCAAGCGCCCAGCGTGGAGGTGACCGTCGAGACGCCTGGCGCGGGAGAAGGCGAGAAAGGTCGGTTCAAGATGCCCGACGTCAAGATGCCCAGCGTCAAGCTGCCCAAAGTCAAAGGTCCCCAGGTGCAGGTCAGCCTGCCAAAGGCGGAGGGCTCGCTGCCCAAAGCCCAGGCCGAAGTCCCGGAGGGCGAACTCAGCCTGCAGGGCCCCGACGCCGAAGGTGGCCTGGAGGCGGCTGCCGGCAAAGTTGAGGGGGCTGGCATGAAGATACACATGCCCAAAGTCAAGGTGCCCAGCGTGGTCTTCTCCAAGCCCACCGTCAAGGCTCCCAAACTGGACGCAGACGTCAGCCTGCACAAAGGCGACGCCAGCCTCCCAGAGGCAGACCTCAAGGCCGGCGCCGTCACCATCGCGGCCCCCGACATCAAGCTGCCCTCCGTGGAAGGCTCCCTCGAGCTCCAGGCGCCCGAGGTAGACCTCAAAGTGCCCTCTGGCGAAGGCTCGCTGGACGGAGCCGAGCTGGAAGCCACCGGCCTCAAAGGCAAGTTTAAGATGCCCAAATTCGACAAGCCCAAGTTTGGAGTGTCGCCTCCCAAGGCGGAAGGGCTGGAAGGCGAGGTCAGCCTGCCCTCGGCAGAGGTCGACCTCCCCTCCGCCAGCGTCACGGCCGCAGGGGAGGGCCCCGCGCTGGGCCTCAAAGCCGACGTCCCCGGGGCCAAAACCGAAGGGGCCGGCTGGAAGGTGGAGAAGCCCTCCCTCAAAATGCCCAAAGCTGACATCAAAGCTCCCAAGGTGGACATCAGCCTCCCCTCCGTCGACGTCACCCTTCCAAAGGCCAGCGTTGACCTGCAGGCCCCCGAGGCGGCCCTCACCCTCGAAGGGGAAGCAAAAGCCCCAGAGAAGGAGGCCGCCAAGACCAAGGACGGCAAGTTCAAGATGCCCAAGTTCGGCATGCCTTCCTTTGGCTGGTCCAGCAGCAGAGAGGCCAAGGCCACCGTGGCCACTGACGTGGACGTCGGCCTCAAGGAGCCCCAGGTGACGGTGCCCTCGGGAACTGCCGAAGTCGACGTCACCCTGCCCGCGGCCGAGATCCAAGCGCCCAGCGTGGAGGTGACCGTCGAGACGCCTGGCGCGGGAGAAGGCGAGAAAGGTCGGTTCAAGATGCCCGACGTCAAGATGCCCAGCGTCAAGCTGCCCAAAGTCAAAGGTCCCCAGGTGCAGGTCAGCCTGCCAAAGGCGGAGGGCTCGCTGCCCAAAGCCCAGGCCGAAGTCCCGGAGGGCGAACTCAGCCTGCAGGGCCCCGACGCCGAAGGTGGCCTGGAGGCGGCTGCCGGCAAAGTTGAGGGGGCTGGCATGAAGATACACATGCCCAAAGTCAAGGTGCCCAGCGTGGTCTTCTCCAAGCCCACCGTCAAGGCTCCCAAACTGGACGCAGACGTCAGCCTGCACAAAGGCGACGCCAGCCTCCCAGAGGCAGACCTCAAGGCCGGCGCCGTCACCATCGCGGCCCCCGACATCAAGCTGCCCTCCGTGGAAGGCTCCCTCGAGCTCCAGGCGCCCGAGGTAGACCTCAAAGTGCCCTCTGGCGAAGGCTCGCTGGACGGAGCCGAGCTGGAAGCCACCGGCCTCAAAGGCAAGTTTAAGATGCCCAAATTCGACAAGCCCAAGTTTGGAGTGTCGCCTCCCAAGGCGGAAGGGCTGGAAGGCGAGGTCAGCCTGCCCTCGGCAGAGGTCGACCTCCCCTCCGCCAGCGTCACGGCCGCAGGGGAGGGCCCCGCGCTGGGCCTCAAAGCCGACGTCCCCGGGGCCAAAACCGAAGGGGCCGGCTGGAAGGTGGAGAAGCCCTCCCTCAAAATGCCCAAAGCTGACATCAAAGCTCCCAAGGTGGACATCAGCCTCCCCTCCGTCGACGTCACCCTTCCAAAGGCCAGCGTCGACCTGCAGGCCCCCGAGGCGGCCCTCACCCTCGAAGGGGAAGCAAAAGCCCCAGAGAAGGAGGCCGCCAAGACCAAGGACGGCAAGTTCAAGATGCCCAAGTTCGGCATGCCTTCCTTTGGCTGGTCCAGCAGCAGAGAGGCCAAGGCCACCGTGGCCACTGACGTGGACGTCGGCCTCAAGGAGCCCCAGGTGACGGTGCCCTCGGGAACTGCCGAAGTCGACGTCACCCTGCCCGCGGCCGAGATCCAAGCGCCCAGCGTGGAGGTGACCGTCGAGACGCCTGGCGCGGGAGAAGGCGAGAAAGGTCGGTTCAAGATGCCCGACGTCAAGATGCCCAGCGTCAAGCTGCCCAAAGTCAAAGGTCCCCAGGTGCAGGTCAGCCTGCCAAAGGCGGAGGGCTCGCTGCCCAAAGCCCAGGCCGAAGTCCCGGAGGGCGAACTCAGCCTGCAGGGCCCCGACGCCGAAGGTGGCCTGGAGGCGGCTGCCGGCAAAGTTGAGGGGGCTGGCATGAAGATACACATGCCCAAAGTCAAGGTGCCCAGCGTGGTCTTCTCCAAGCCCACCGTCAAGGCTCCCAAACTGGACGCAGACGTCAGCCTGCACAAAGGCGACGCCAGCCTCCCAGAGGCAGACCTCAAGGCCGGCGCCGTCACCATCGCGGCCCCCGACATCAAGCTGCCCTCCGTGGAAGGCTCCCTCGAGCTCCAGGCGCCCGAGGTAGACCTCAAAGTGCCCTCTGGTGAAGGCTCGCTGGACGGAGCCGAGCTGGAAGCCACCGGCCTCAAAGGCAAGTTTAAGATGCCCAAATTCGACAAGCCCAAGTTTGGAGTGTCGCCTCCCAAGGCGGAAGGGCTGGAAGGCGAGGTCAGCCTGCCCTCGGCAGAGGTCGACCTCCCCTCCGCCAGCGTCACGGCCGCAGGGGAGGGCCCCGCGCTGGGCCTCAAAGCCGACGTCCCCGGGGCCAAAACCGAAGGGGCCGGCTGGAAGGTGGAGAAGCCCTCCCTCAAAATGCCCAAAGCTGACATCAAAGCTCCCAAGGTGGACATCAGCCTCCCCTCCGTCGACGTCACCCTTCCAAAGGCCAGCGTCGACCTGCAGGCCCCCGAGGCGGCCCTCACCCTCGAAGGGGAAGCAAAAGCCCCAGAGAAGGAGGCCGCCAAGACCAAGGACGGCAAGTTCAAGATGCCCAAGTTCGGCATGCCTTCCTTTGGCTGGTCCAGCAGCAGAGAGGCCAAGGCCACCGTGGCCACTGACGTGGACGTCGGCCTCAAGGAGCCCCAGGTGACGGTGCCCTCGGGAACTGCCGAAGTCGACGTCACCCTGCCCACGGCCGAGATCCAAGCGCCCAGCGTGGAGGTGACCGTCGAGACGCCTGGCGCAGGAGAAGGCGAGAAAGGTCGGTTCAAGATGCCCGACGTCAAGATGCCCAGCGTCAAGCTGCCCAAAGTCAAAGGTCCCCAGGTGCAGGTCAGCCTGCCAAAGGCGGAGGGCTCGCTGCCCAAAGCCCAGGCCGAAGTCCCGGAGGGCGAACTCAGCCTGCAGGGCCCCGACGCCGAAGGTGGCCTGGAGGCGGCTGCCGGCAAAGTTGAGGGGGCTGGCATGAAGATACACATGCCCAAAGTCAAGGTGCCCAGCGTGGTCTTCTCCAAGCCCACCGTCAAGGCTCCCAAACTGGACGCAGACGTCAGCCTGCACAAAGGCGACGCCAGCCTCCCAGAGGCAGACCTCAAGGCCGGCGCCGTCACCATCGCGGCCCCCGACATCAAGCTGCCCTCCGTGGAAGGCTCCCTCGAGCTCCAGGCGCCCGAGGTAGACCTCAAAGTGCCCTCTGGCGAAGGCTCGCTGGACGGAGCCGAGCTGGAAGCCACCGGCCTCAAAGGCAAGTTTAAGATGCCCAAATTCGACAAGCCCAAGTTTGGAGTGTCGCCTCCCAAGGCGGAAGGGCTGGAAGGCGAGGTCAGCCTGCCCTCGGCAGAGGTCGACCTCCCCTCCGCCAGCGTCACGGCCGCAGGGGAGGGCCCCGCGCTGGGCCTCAAAGCCGACGTCCCCGGGGCCAAAACCGAAGGGGCCGGCTGGAAGGTGGAGAAGCCCTCCCTCAAAATGCCCAAAGCTGACATCAAAGCTCCCAAGGTGGACATCAGCCTCCCCTCCGTCGACGTCACCCTTCCAAAGGCCAGCGTTGACCTGCAGGCCCCCGAGGCGGCCCTCACCCTCGAAGGGGAAGCAAAAGCCCCAGAGAAGGAGGCCGCCAAGACCAAGGACGGCAAGTTCAAGATGCCCAAGTTCGGCATGCCTTCCTTTGGCTGGTCCAGCAGCAGAGAGGCCAAGGCCACCGTGGCCACTGACGTGGACGTCGGCCTCAAGGAGCCCCAGGTGACGGTGCCCTCGGGAACTGCCGAAGTCGACGTCACCCTGCCCACGGCCGAGATCCAAGCGCCTGTCTTTGAAGTGATCACAGAGTCTTCCTCCAGGAAAGAGGATGAGATGTGTAAAGCCAAAAGTTCTCTATTTAGAATGCCTAAGGTTTCTCTTTCTAAAAGTTCAAAACCTCATACACACCGTAAATCTGGAGTTGAAGTTTCTGTGTCAGAAAATCTTTCATATTCAGTAACAGAGGAAACTCCTGCTGTTCTTTCAGGCAGTGTTGGATCTAAGCAGCATTCTGATAAGGGAGATAGTGGCTCTAAAAGTACTAAATTCAAAATTCCTAGCTTGGGTTTCTCTAAAGTTGATATTGGTTCTTCTAAAATTGAACAGGATTCCCCATTACCAAAAGGGGATATTACTCTTACTAAATATCAGATGAATCTTGCAGAATCTGAATCAACAATATCTCTTGCTGATGATAATATTTCAGTAACAGATTTTGTAATTGTAAATGAAGATGGTTCTTTGGAGCAAGAAGGTCTGAAGCCAGGAGGGAAAACACCAGCTGCTGAAATATCTGTTGGTGACACAGAGTTTACAGTTAAATTTCCTAAATTCCGAAAACCAAAATTTGGAATTTCTTTGTCTAAGGGAAAACCCGCAGAAAGTTACATTGGTCCTAAAGTGGAATCTGAAATCTCCAAGGGGAGGATAACATCTGATGTAGCTGATGCTGATATTGAAAAATCCACTCAGATCCCTGATGCTGAATTAGGTGTAAAGATGCACAAGCCTTCATCTGAAGTTGTTCTCGATGCACCAAAGTTGGATGTCAGTCTCCCATCAATGGAAGTTACCATGCCGAAATTAGAAGCAGAAATCCATGGCCCAGATTTAGAGTCCAAGGCAGAACAGGAAGTAGTTTCAGGACAGAAGGACACCGAGGAAAAAGAAAACAAATTTAAGACATCAAAATTCAAACTGCCTTCATTTAGTTGGTCGCCAAAGAAAGAAGCTATTGCTTCTTCTGAAACTGAGAAACATCTGGAAGAACCCACTTTTTCTACTTTATCTGGAGACACAGAATCTGAATTAACACTTCCTACCTCTGACAATGAATACCTTCATGTGGAATTTGATACATCAACAGAAAAAGATGGTGAAAAGGGCAGAAATAAGAAGTCCCAATTTATCATGCCAAAGATCTCATTCCCTAAAATGAAGGGTCAAAAAGTCCAGATCTCTGAGCCCATACTGGAAACTGACGTTTGTGGTCCCAAACAAGAAAAAGAAGGTGGTTCGGTACAGAAGCCTGAGAAAGGGAGTAGCGGAGAAGGGGCAGGAATGAGCATAAAAGTGCCAAAAGTTACAGTCCCAACTTTGGAATTTTCCAAACCAGAAGTCAAAGCTCCCAAAACAGAGATAGATATTAGCATGCCTACAGGTGAGGTCATAGTTCCTACATGTGAAGATGATGACTTGACATTCAAATCAGCCGCTGTTAATGCCAGCCTCTCCATCTCAGATATCAAGATGGTAACTGAAGGCTCTGTTGAGGCAAAGAGTCCTGACACAAGTGTTGAAAGAACATCAACTGAAATTGCTACGGGTGATGTAGAAACAAAAATTGTAGGTCCTGAAGGGAAAACAAAAATGTCTAAATTCCAAAAGTTTGGAATTACACATTCTAAAGGGAAAGGGTCAGAAAAGGAGGTCAGCCAATCCAAATCAGAAGTCAAGGTTCCCCGACTAAAAGCAATGGTAGGAATAGCTGACATTGCTGTTGAAGCACCAAATTTGGAGGTGGAACATGGCACAGGAACAGAAACTTGCAGTCCTAAAGTCAAAATGACCAAAGCTGACCATGAGGCATCAGAGGCTGGTGCTCACCTCCCATTGGCTGACATTTCTATTCCAAAACCAGACAGTGATATTCAGGATTCAGATGGAACACTAAAAATCAAAGGGGAAATAATGCAAGATGGAGATGGAGAAGAGAAAGAAGGACATTTCAAAATGCCAAAATTCAAACTGCCATCCTTCAGTTGGTCCCCAAAGAAGGAAGCAAGTGTTAAATCAGATTCTGGAGCAAACTTGGAAGATCATAAACTTGCTGTAACATCAGGCAGAATAGACACAGAAGTGAGAGGAACTGCAACTGATGATCAAGGTACTGGGCCAGCCCTTGATCTGGAAATATCTGCAGAAAAAGTTGAACAAAAAAGTCCAATTAAAAAGCCTCAATTTGTCATGCCTAAAATTTCACTCTCCAAGATCAAGGTTCCCAAAGCTCAGACACACTCACCAAAAGCTGAAGCTACTATTCCTAAAACAGAAAAGCAAGATGATGATTCAATACAGATACCTGATATAGAAAGAAGTCATTCTGAAAGGGCAGAAGAAGTGGCACAAATAAGCGTAAGACTGGCTGCTGTTAAGAACCCCACACTGGAGTTTTCCAAAATAGAAACTGGAGCCTCCCAAACTAACGTGGGAGTCAGCTCAGCAAAGATTGATGCTGCTCTGCCTCCCTTAGAGGGGAGTTCCCAACAGGTTGTCCTAAAATCAAGTTCTACTGATGAAGATACCATTCAAAAAACAGGTATTAAGTTCCCCAAAGTAGAAGCTTCAACTGATCTGAGGAGCCCTGAAATAGTAACAGAAAGATCATCAGTTGAGGATGGAAGAAAGATGAAGTTGGAAGGACCTGAAGGAAAGATTAAAATGCCCAAATTCCAGAAACCAAAGTTTGGAATCTCCTTGACAAAAGGGAAAGGCCCAGAGACAGAGATCAGCTCTCCAAAAATAGAAGCTGAGCTACCCCAGCTAAAAATGGCAAACGAAATTGCTGACATTGCTGTGGGAGTTCCAGCATCAGAACTTACATCTGATGTGTCAGATCCTGGAGTAGGTGTTTGTGCTTCTAAGGTGAAAACACCCCAAGTTCTGACAGCTGGCATTGAAGCTCCAAAGGTAGACCTAAGCCCCTGGTCAATGTCTAAACCAATGGCAGAGGGAGCTATTGAGAGCCTTGAAGAGAAAGAAATCAAATTAAAAGAAGAACATGAAATAAAACCTGAAGAAGTTCAGACTGAAGAACATCAGGGATGGTTTAAAATGCCAAAATTCAGAATACCTTCATTTGCCCGGACATCCTTAAAGGAAAAAAAAGGTGATGCTGGTATTGAAAGAAGTATGGAAAAAACTCAGGCAGGCATTCCCTCCCCCAAAGTACAAACTGAAACCAGTATTCCTGAAAATACTTTCTCGTTACCACATGCAGTTGCTGAAATTACTGTTGGAAAAGAAGGAATTCCAAAATTAGGAGATTCTGTGAAGAGTTCTGATGTTAGCTTGCCAAAGATGGAAGGAGATATTACATTATCTGCGGAAAGAACAGATAGTAGAGTGAATATTCCAAAAACTGAAACTTACGCAGATGTAGTTAAGCGCGGTGCTGAAGAACAAAAAATGCATACTTCCAAATTCACAGTGTGTTCAGCAGAATTGTCTAAATCACACCTAAGCGCTTCAGAAACTGACAAAGACAACAGTTTAACAAATAGGTTTCCTACGGGTACTCTGACTGTTCAGGAGCATAAAGTCAAATCAGAGGATACAGCAGTCCCAAAAGTAGAAAGTTCCACTAAGTTAGAGACTTCAGAATTAGGATGCAAACCATCACCAGCTGAGATTACTCTGGGTGCAACACAGGAGAAAATAGATGTTAGTCTTCCAAAGGAAGAGCTAGATATTCAAAATCAAGAGGCAGTAATTAAAAAAGGGAAGATAGAGGGCGAGATGAAAATGATAGGAAAAGACAGTGAAGGAAGCCAATTACAAAGGCCTAAATTTGAACGGTCTACGACATCAGAAGATGGTGTTTATGTTACAGCTAAGCTGGAAGATGTAAAGGTAGAAGTTCCAGGAGTGAAAATGGATGTTAAAATTGCTAGAGTAGATCCTGAAATGAAATTTCAAGTGAGAAGTATTGAAAAGGACAAGTCTGCAGGGATGGAAGTGCAAGTAGAAGACAGAGCAGAAACAAGTAAAATTAAAACGTACAAGTTTAAGATTCCAAAGTTTGGAGTGGTACATTCAGAAGTGAAGGGTTTTGAAGATGATATCAATTTGCCAAAGCCGGAAGCTTATTCAGTATCTAAAACTGAATTAGGCACAGCAGAAATGCAGTTTCAAACATCAAAAACATCCATTGGCCTGGAAAGTTCCACTCTAGATCTTATGGAAGCATCTAAGAGAGTAACAGTGGAAACAGTGGACAAATCACAAGGTGGCCCAGAAGTAAATGTAAAAATTCCCAAATTAAAAATACCAATATTCACTTTCAAAGCTGTCCCAACTGAAGCTGATGTTTCAGTGTCAGAAGTGCCAAGAGATCCAAAGGGATCTAGAACTGACATTGAAGCAGGACAACCGCAAGCAAGTTCTGCTATCACTGAAGTAACACCGGAGGCTATAGAGGGTGCTATTCAAAAAGCAAAAAGCAAAATTCTAACAGTGACTGAACCTGACATTAAAACAGCACAGGTGACTACTACCACTACTACCATAGAGTCCTCCCTTTCAAATGCAGGGCAAGACTTTCATTGGTCGTATGTAGAGGGCCAAGAAGTGAGTGAGAAAGTAGAACCTGAACATGTTGCTATTGAAAGGTGTGCGATTTACTCTACTGAAATACTGAAAGAATCAGAGGTTCTCTCATCAGAAGTCAAAACTGCTACTCTGGGATTCTCACTGCTCAAGGTGAAGTTGCCGGAATCACATAGCAACTTAGAAGTCCAGCCGCCATCTCTGACAGAAGATGCATCAGTGAGCAAACCAAAATGTGCTGATGAAAGCTTTGGAGCAGCAGCACGGAGGACTGGGAGTGCTGAGCTTAAACTATCTGATAAACCACACAGCGAGACTGAGGAATCTCGTGGAGAAGTAAGTTTGCCAAAGTTAAAAACCTTTGCTGTTGAAGTGAAGCCTTCCAGTAAACCTGAAGAGAGTCATCCTGATAAGTCACCAGAGAGAATAACTGCAGGTCCTCTCTCTAAAGATGAGGATGCAGCTGAAGCACTAGAAGATGAAGAAAAAGTTATAACCACTGAAAAGACTGATAGTAAAAGATCTCCTGGAAGATTCAAATTTTGGCTTCCAACTATTGGCTTTTCATCTTCTGGTGATGAAACAAGCACAGATCCAAAAACAGAAGAAAAAAAATCAGTTCCAGAAGACGTGAAACCTGCTGACACATCAGATAATGATTCTTCTAAGCAAACCGAAAAAACTGGATGGTTTAGATTTCCCAAGCTTGGCTTCACATCTCCTTCCAAAAAGGCTAAGACTGTTGACAAAGAAGAGACAGGTCATAAAGAGGAAAGAATCTCAGATGAAGATAGTCCATCAGATAAACCTGATGTATTTTTTGATGCACAAGAAAGCTTATCACCTAAAGAAACAACAGAGGACAAAAAAGTTGAAATTGATGAGGCCTCATCTGATGTTCCAGTTTCTCGAACTATTGTGACATCTTCAGCAAGAACTGAACTAATCTTGTTGGAGGAAGAAAAAGATAGTCAATCTAATATTCCTGGAGATACAACCAAGTGAAGATTGTCTTTTCTCAACCTTCAATGAAAATAAAATAATCGACACGCACAGAAAAAAATATGTTCATAATTTTCTAGTAACTGAAAATTAAACAAAACCCAAAGCTGAAATTTATGAATCAGTTGAACAGAATTTATCACATTTAAATTTTCAAGTACTTGGATGCACTATACTGTGCGCTAATAAAAATACTGATTTCTTCAAATCTGCCCCAAAGGCAACAATTTCTACAAGTACAGAGGAGCCCATAGTTTTAGCAAAGTCTGATACCTGAACCATGAAAGTAAATTATTGAAAGGCTCAATGAGAGCAAAAAAACTTTTTAAATAGGCTTCTCAAAACCACACCAACTGTGTTTAGATTATAGATTATTTCCAGAATGGAGTATAAACTAGTACTATGAGAACTACGCTTACCTGTTTAGATTTTGGACCTTTCTGACCTACTTTCGCTTTCTTATTAAAATATTTTTCTTTATTTCAGCTAAGGTAATATGTATATTCCACAAACATTTTCCAATGCAAAATAAAACCAAAATACTAGTGTAGAAGGACTAATGCTTTACCCCTTCCTCTCTTCTCATTTTTTTTATTATTCTGGTGGGTTGTATTTAGCCTTAAAAGAATTTAAAAAAACCCAACAGAATAAATTCAAGACCAAAAACCATATAACTAATTCACATTTTTAAGATACCAAAATAAAACATGCAGACAAAGAACAATCATTAAAATGTGGATAAATAAATTTTAATGTAAATATTTACTGGATAGTTAAATGCACAGAATGATCTGCCACACCGGTGGAATTGCTTCAGAGATTTTCTGGGAAAGGAGATGTATATAATTATTAACTTCTTTGTTTATATTAATGCTTCTCTCAAGTACACAATGAAAACCAGAGTGCGTAGGTGACAGCCTTCACATGTATCATTAAAACATTGTCTGTATTCTTCATTCACAATAAACTCACCATATGAATAACAACTCGAGTAGCATGAGTTACTGATAGCGCTCTTAGCATTTTTTGATTCTGAAAATCCCAACTTAAGTTTGCAAAAGCTTTGAGTAGACCCCACTATCTGCTCAGTGGCTGCTTAATGACAGCAGAGTTTCTAAATACAGTGGTAACAGTTACAAACTAATCTGAGATGTTTTACGCATTTTGGTAAACGAGATTTATAGAATTGCGTGCGCAGATGTGCTTCGTTATAGTAGGTTTCTCATCCTGTGTTTCCTTTCTCCATATTCTACTTAGTACAGGGAAAGCAGACAAAGCAAAATATTTAAAAATTGAGTTGTAAAGGAAGTGTATTTGGTTGTCTAACCATCTGTAGTTTAATTTCTATATCTTTGCAGTAGGCTTAAATATTCTAAAGAGAACTTCTGAGGGTTATTCTAAAGAGAACTCCAATGATCTCTGAAGAGTCTGTTCACATAAGTGTTAGGCATGTATCATTTATTTGGATCATACTGCATTTCCCTGAAGTTTCCCTAGGTACAACAAGAAACAACTGGGAAAGGAAAATCCTGGGTAATGGGGGAAAAAACTGAAAACATAATACTAAAGCTTTTGGAGCAAGTTGGTGTCTAATGTGTGAGGCCAGGTGACTTTGTAGTCTTGTCAGAGCTCATAAATCTACGGAGCCAGCTAGGTTCTGTCTGGCTGTCATCTGCATCGCTCTCAGCAGCGCTGTAGCCACCAGGCACTGCACCAGACCGAGCGCTCTCAGAAATGAGACTGCTGGGAGAGCCGTGCAGCAGCTCTGCATGAAAGCCACTTAAAAAAACCCAAAAAGCAGGGGCAGTTCGCTTAATTTGTACTCCACCTAACACAGGTACTTGAGATTAGCTGATCAGAGGAGAGTGAGTATCCATGCTCAAAATCCCAACCAGCATCTTTTTCTAGGCGTGAATAAACCAATACTGAGAAAAATCTGAACTGCCTGCAACCAAACCAGAAAATCCACCCAAGGATGATAAATAGGTGCTGATGAATACTATTGGAGGCCTCAGCTTACATTTGGTACAGTCCTTGAGGAAATCACAATCTAAATGAAAAAGACAAGCAACAGGTGGGTGGATAAGGACTATTAACCCTTTTTCATAAATTAAAAACTATTAAGAGAGTCAAAGTCTGGTTATAATTTACAGCATATTCTAACTTTTTAATAGAGATCAAGTAAATTGGAATCAAGCTATGAAGGGGCCTAAGAAGTCTCACAAGAAACCAGTGAAATAAACTCAAGTTTATCAACTTAGATGCAATTCATTGTCTTAATCATAAATCCCTCCTTCATATGTGGAGGAGAAACAGCACATGTGATGCCAGTAAAGAAAATAACAGAGCACTCTCATAAGCATCAATTTTTCCTTTATAAGCTGAACCTTACCCCACACCGGTCTTAGATCACCAGAAGACAAGTCTCCCAGCTTGCCTAGAAACTCTGTCCTGCTGAACAACTTACACAGCACCGTCAGATTTGAGCCCACAAGTAGAGAAAGAAGTTTTCTCCTTATTCCTGCAATATCTGTGCCCCCCAAACCAGTGAAAACAGAGCTTTGAGTGCCATCTAGAGGAGTGTGCTCCTCTACGGAAAATAGTTCCGTTGGCTAAAGATGTAACTTCTCAAAAAGCTTTTCAAACTGATCCACCATTCACATGCGCTCATTGCACTGGGGAAAATATGCCCGATGTCGTTCTTGCATGCAAATATTAATGCAGTGCATGATCCGGTGCATTTGTTGGTACAGGATAATAAAGCCCTGAAACGGAGCTAGTGAAAACCAGCTGGGAGGTTCTACTTTGCCAGAAGTTTTAATTAGTGAATGGAAATCTCAAAATATTAAGCAGCCTCTGGAAAGGAAATATGGGAAGAGAGTGCTAAAAGCAACTGCATCTTCCTCATTATGTTGACATGTATGTAAATACTCACAAAATTGCAGTGTTATCTGCCCCATCTCCAGAAACATTCAAGGTCAGGTTGGATGGGGCTCTGAGGATCCTGGTCTAGTTGAAGATGTCCCTGCTCATTGCAGGGCGGTTGGACTGGATGACCTTTAAAGGTCCCTTCCAACACAAACCATTCTATGATTCTTTAAATGTAACTACATGTCTTAAAAATCTGCCTTAATAACAACAAGCATTGATTTGTAATGATGGATAGAACAATCCAAGGAATCTTGGAAGTGTCTGGAACAGGCAGCTAAGGAGCAGCCTGGAAACCAAAATTTGAAAATGAGTTGGGATCGTCTCCAAAAGACCTCAGGGGCCCAACTACATCAGGTCCCTTTGTCCTTCTCAGCACAGGGGAAGGATTCAAAAGCACCAAAACATTTCCTCTGGAGGAGGGGAGGTTGCACCGTGACGGGGAAGCCTGTGCTCCCACTACCCAGGGCTGTGTCTGTTGGAAGAGAGACAGCCTCAGAGCCAAAATGCAACTGAATGAGGCCCTGCCAGGACAGGAGAGAAGCCAGAAGCTGCCACACACCTTTCAGAGCTGGAGAGATTCGCTGCCCTTTCACAGCTCAGAGATGCAGTGCCAGGACAGGGGGGTTTGCCCGACCCTTCTGTGGAGCCATGCTCTGGGCTTTCACCCTGGGCTCTCTCGCCTCTGCCGTACATCGGTCCCAAAGCAAACAGTTCACTTTGCGACTCCATTTGCAGTGTCAGGCAAAGGTGTTTGGCACCAGCAAGGGTCACGGAGCCCCTGCCCGGCATCACTTGCACCCCTCCATGAGCTGAAGCTCATGCTCTTGCTTTCCTTCCAAGAGCCATCCAGGGCAGAGCCACCGCACAGTGGCAGATAAGGACATGAGGCACCGGATGGCTCAGGTTTATGGTCCCTATGTGACTGCAAAAGAAACGGCAGCCCAGAGACACAACACTGGTCAGGGCCAGCACAAGGACAGCCCTGAAGGAGCAAAGAGGCTCTCTGGGAACTGCCCGCAAGCGGGTGGGATGCCTCTGCCACACCAGCACTCACACAGCAGCTTTGCCCTGCTCTCCCCATCCTATTTGCTGCATGAGGCCAACGCACAGACCTCCAAACACCCCCGGACACACTGGGGCAGCTGAGCTGGAAGCTGGCCCCAAGACTTATATCCCAGGCATTTAACCCGGGCAACCAGCCTCAACATTTAAATACAGGAAATCCCTCTGCACCTCTAATTCCTAAATGATTTTAAAAATCTGCCCTTGCTACTAACATGGCTCAAATCTTAGATTGGCTTGGATTTTATTAAAAAATGCGTAAACGCATGTAAGTAAACACTGTTAGTTGAACGCTAAGGATGAAACACGTAGCTTTCTGAGATAAAATAGCACAGCAATAATGATCTGCATCTCTAACCTGTTAAGATCTGGTTGTATTTTCCATGTTTGCTTTAATACCAGACAGCTTGTCTTATAACACTGTGCATTTCATTAACTCTGGGATGAGGTAATTACACACAAAAGGAAATGTCACACACTAATGGTTTTGCAGGTAGACTCAACTATGAGGGGTTCTCGCGTCATCAAACAGTGTGGACACCACGAGGAAGCAATTTCTCTGACAAAGACATAAGGAAGAAAGCTACTTGTTTTGCACGGGGAACAAGATTCAAATATATTTTTGTTTCTATTTAAAATGTATGTTTCAGTTCACTTCAGAGTCTGTCCCTCCAGTTGCAGTCTTTCTGTCCCTGCACATCTTCCAGATTCACTGCGTATTTGGAATTCCAGTCTCGCTCAAAAGGGTGTTCTCAGTTGTTCCTGGATAGGCAGTTGCCTTCTTTGCAGGTTGGTCAAATTCTGTTTGATAATTAGTCCCACGTCAGCTGTATTAATGAAGTAATCTTCTGACCAATAGGAAGTCCCTATGCAATGGAAAAGTAGCTATATAGAAAACGTTAATTTCCCAGTGTTCTGTTTGATCTCCGTACTTGTTAAGTCCACACCGCCTGGCTTTGCTGATTCGCGGTACTACTGCAAATCTCATTAGGACCAACGGAGCAGCAAAAATCAGGTCACCTCCTTCTCATTCCAGACCTCAGCTTTCAGAAAGTCAGTATTAACTGCAACCCTGAAGCTTCATAACAGTCTGATTCCTTACGGCCTGCGCTGTAAGGAGCTGCACGAATCTACTCATTATAAATATGGGAATAGAGTGCACCATTTGGGTATTAAGAGGGATAAAAGCCAGTGTGTGATACGAGTTTCTGTGTTTCAAAAAAAAAAAAATATCCGTGATAGACTTAATTATCTTGACTTGTTAAATGAAAACAAAAGGAGAAACTGGACCCTTAATAAATCCTCAGGAGCTGTTCTGAGCTCAGCATGCAATGCCCTGCATGCTTTTAAACCAGGCAAAGCTGGGAATCCAGCTGTGGACATTGTCTGGGGCTCTCTCCCAAGCTACCACAATTCAGAAAATCAAACACTGTGAAAAAAAATACACATTTTATCACTTAGCAGTTCTCCTGGTGTTCGTCTTAACCAGAAAAATCTAATTGTCAAGTCTAGAAGGTGCTTAGGTGTAAAAACAAATTATCTGCATATCTGTCTTCAAAAGACAACTCAGTAAGAAACAAGTTCTGTTAAAGGCAATTGGAGCTACAAGTCCTCAGCCCGTTGGAAGCTCGGGCTATTTGCTGGTTTGCGTTGCTTGGAGGATGAGCTGACCGAAACGACAGAGCCCTTTCACATTCCTTTTTCTGAGGGATCCTAATAAAAGAGTGAAAAATAAACACCATCCTGACTTCCAGGAATTGAGCAGCAATTGTCATTGCTGTTTTCTCATTTCCTTTCCTAGGAATTGTTCAACAAACAGCGCGTGGAATTAATTCCTCCCAGCAATTTCTTTTTATTAAAGCACGATAGCGTTACATACTGGAGCATCAGCTTTCACTGCATCGTTCTGAGCGCAGCCTGTGAAATCCCTACTGTGCTTGTCACAGGCTGCGCACTCAGGCTTGTCGTGTTCTGTTCTTAATGGTTCACAATCATATGAAATAATCTCTTACTGAACTTGACCTACATTATTTTCTCCCCTACGCATCTCTACTTCTTTACCCAGGGCTGATAAAGCCATATACTTTGATACGTTTATCTGCTTTACGTGGCAAAATGAGGTCTTTTTTTTTTATATTGCAGCCCATCCTACCTCAATCTCAGTCCTATAGATCTGAAGATACTGTAAGTGTTTGGAATAACAGAATACATACCAATACAGGCTACTTTATCAGTATTTGTTGTGATTCATTCTCCCACGAGGAATATTTGTGTGATTCAGAACTGGAACAATGAAGACTTTCTGGAGGGAGAGAAATTAAAAACATAAATAGAAATACCAGAGTGAGGAACAGACTGAATAATTGGACAATGCAGATTTATTATATTTTCAAAGAATAGAAGAGTACAGAAAGAAGAGAAGAGAGCATTCCACACACTGTTATTAAATGTACCATAAAAGAGATTTTACTCTCATCCAAGAAAATCAACAAATACTACTTCCAGTATAGATAAAATTGGAGAAGCAATTGAGATCAGATAAGGATAATGTTTGCTTCACAATGTTCCATTAGTGGCACAGCTATTATCATTATAGGGCAGACAATTAAATGCAGTTTTAGGCAGCTGTTTAATAGATCCGCATTTACCACTGATTACTACTCTTATTTTGTGCTAGAATGGGCTGATCACAGACACAAGGGGTACTGCAGGCAACAATAATGCCTAACTTCTTGTGTTAACTCTTACTAAAATCTACATTTCTGTTCCTTTTCTTTTTCTTCTTTTTCTTCTTTTTTTTTTTTTTTTTTTTTTTGTAAAACCCATTCCTCCTTACTTCTGTGACTTCTCTCTTCTCTCTGTCGTGGCAACTGCATTATGCTGGGGGCTTCCACACCATCCCCACCCCGTTTGATGCGTTCCAGCCTAGTGCCTATGGCCTGTGTGTAATATTTAGTGTTCAAAAATGGGTCCATTTGTAGAAGCAGTTGGCAGAGCTCTCAATTGTAAAAAAACTGACAGTAATTAGACCCATTTAAGATACTCCATACAAAAAAAGGAGCATTTAATTGTCATATAAGCTGTTACGGGCACAGCGCTCAGCAAAAGTGACTGCCTGGATAACGTGGCAAGTGCTGCAGCGTGGCACATCCCTTGGTATCACCGGTACCTCGCAAGAGCTGCTTCCCCAAAGGTTATCTCTTAGGCCTTATTTTCTCAAGGACCTGAAGCAGTCACTGCAACAATGGACAATCTGCTTCTCTAAAACCTGAGGTTTGCACGTGCAACTGGCAGCTAAGACTCAAAAATGAGTGTGTGGGGCCATATTCTCAAGCTGTCTTTCCCAAAAATCAGATTTCTTACCGTGCCACATTGACGCTGATGTGGGCACATGGGTTGTTGAGAGCACGCAGTAGAGCATGGCTGGGTCAGATTGGGTCCGGCAGCTGAGCAGGAGCTGGATTTGTACTCTGTAGTCAAAAGCTGCAACATCGCAGAGTGTTGTCAATGGCTGGCCAGTACCTAGAGAAAAGTAAGTGGATGGAAAGAGGAACATTTTTGAAACAGTTGAGTAGAAAGCTGCGACAATAAACTGAGAATACAAGCGGCGTTGTGCACAGATGGGATCTCTGATGTCTAGTGAGAGGAGGGCTTGTGTCTTCACTGGGGGTATAAATAAGATTTCTGCCTTCTACCCAGCCAGTTCTTTTCCCAATGTGTTTCGAGAGCCCCAATCTCTGCCATATTTGGTTGCAATTGATCAAAAAGTTTAAAACTGAGTGTAGGGCATATACACAGATACACACAGCGTGGTGTCATCATGCTCATTTCCTTCGGAAACTGAAAATAACAGTAGCAACTCCAATGTAGAGCCAGATCATACAGCATGAAGGAAAAAGGACATTGCAGAGCCCAGAGGAAAACCTAAGAGCCATTTCTCAGACTACGGCCATTTCAGGATCCTGGAGACTGTTTCTAGTGTCCACAGTGGTCCTGTATCATCAGCCAGTGTGGACAGGCTGTATCCCTCCCCGTCCCTCCTTGCTCTCTTTAGTATCCTGTGTGCCCCCAAGGTAAAAATAGAGCCGGGCTCTTGTGAACTGTCTGTTTTCCTGACGTTTGTGTTGACAGTAGCTTAAGGGAAAAATTTTTCCCTAACCCTTCACCCAACTACACAACACTAAGAGCTGGACAATGTACATCCCAGGACTCATAACTGCAAACACCCATGTAGCATTTTCATTCCGTAGATCCTAATAAGATCCTAATCCTCCTGCACGGAGAAAGACAAGCATCTTTAGTATAGATTGGAGGACTGATACAGAGAGAGGTCCGGCAGTCATTCACTGTCCCAAGAGCAATGATGAATTAATTTGCCTAACTTATTCCTTTTGGTCTTATGTACAAAGGCCTGAATTCTCAAATCCTCCCTCGCACATCATCCTATCATGATCAACAGACCGACCATGTGCTTTCAGGCTCAGGCTGACTGGTAGGTCCTGAGAAAGGTGGAAAAACATGCTATTTAGTAATGCCGTTTTTGAACAGTTTCCATTTTTAAAAATATATTGGTTTCTAGTTGATTAACACTCAAGCATTAAGACAGCAGCTTTGTTCCCTCTGCCTCAGCTGCTGGAGGAACCTAACCTGAACTAATCAGCCTCAATTCATTACGCTACAGCTGGTTGCTGTGGAGATAGCCCCAGGGCCTGCACCACTTTCCCCAGGCCTTTCAAACTCTTGTTTGCATCCGATCAGGCCCTAGATGTCACAAACGGCGGATTAAGGCTTCAGATGGAGAATGAGCAATATTAACATGCTCGTTCCCAAGGGGAAAAAGAGACTTTCTCTGAACCTAGTCTTAGCTAAAAGCAGGGGATGAGAAACCCAGAGATTCAACTGAACAACATAGAAATCGAAAATCCTCTAAGCTGTTTGATTCATAAAAAATATCTTCCAGGTAGAAGCTAGTCTTCGAGATTTTGTTTCAAGGACAGTGGAATTATCTGTGTCTATCTATTATCCTGCACCCTTCCTGCGAACACACGCGTATGCCCAGCTGAACAACAGAGGATTTACAGAGTCGGGCCAGAGGACGTGACGCTTGGAGTAATTGTGGCTAAATGGCAGTCTAGAGCTCACCCTGTTCTTTAAAAGCCACATTGTACATCATTATTTTGCTTGAAATTCTTCCTCATCAGATTATTTAGACGATTGGAAAACTCAGAAATGTTATAAGCAGATAATACTCAGAGCACTTGGTTGCATGTAAACATCCCGATTCAAGCATATCTAAGAGGATTTGGGGTCTTAGTTGGTGCCCCGTGACTGAGCAACTTTCTGTATTACTCAGATTTGAGTCTATGTGCAAAGTCTGCGTAATTTTGCTGTGACCTTGGGCAGCCCACTGGGACCGTGGCAGTCACCCACCATGCACAGCTTCATCCCTCCAGTTCACCACTACCACCTTCTCTTTGAGAGCTGCTGCTGCATCCACCCAGCACGCTTCAGGAACTTGGATGGCCTTAGATGGAATTATTAAAAAAAAAAGGAAAATAAAAGCCAAGAAGTCTCTTTTAGAGACTGTTTCAGCTACCATTGCTGAGGTCAGCAAGGAGAGTTAAGAATTGCACTCTAAACTATGGGTCAAGTAGGTCAAACAGGCAGCAGAGCCAGAAGTCAAGAGTCTTCAGAAGTAAAGAACAGAAAGAGATAAACAGGAGCAGAAGCGGGGAGCAAAGCAATATGTTATCTGAAAAGTCTGATGTCAGATGTGTTTCTGCTGTTCCCGTTCCTCTCTCTATTCATAAAGCTGCTCTGTTGTATTTTGAAGGGAGCTGTACCTGATTGTCCCTAGTCTGGCACTTCACAGGTTTATTTCTCTGTGAAGGGCACAGGAGGCTGCTCTAAAATGATAGCGAAGCACGTGGGCAGTATTGGAAACCACCCTTCTTGTAGCATCAGTATTTGTACAGTCCACAAGGCAGTCACGAATGCAAAACAAAGCCTCAGTTCTCTCCACTGAATATTTTCATTGCATAAGGAAGGGAATAGTATATTTTTCCTTTAAATAGTGCAGTCAACCGATTTGTTCAGGATTAAAATGGTACCCAGTGATATCCCTGACCTGGCCCTCAGGGAGACAGCAGACTTCCCTAAGAAGAGGGTCTACCTGGCACATTGGACCTTCTGCTGTCCTCAGAAGGGAGTCACCCACAACTACAGCCTGCCTCTTCTTCCTCATGGAGGTGGTTGTTAAACAGAGGGTAGGGCCTTGCTGGTCCTGGCAATTCTTCTGGTGTAGTCAGACCATCCTCCACATTATCCACGGGCTGACCCACCTCCTCGAGAGCCTCATACCTATGGTACAGAGGCACCTGGTTAGGGGAGGTGGGGAAAGAAGGGGCTCGTTTGCTGCCCCTAGCATGGACTTGCCTCCATTCACAGCTCTCCTTTTAGCCACTGCCTTCAGTCTGGCAGGAGGAGGGTACTGGATCTCCTTTAGCTTGCAGTTTTCTTGGTGACTGTTCTGGTTTCTCTCTCAGAGACGTCAGAGCCTGATTCCACCAATCTATTTCTCTTTCACACCCCGTGATGCTCCATAGCCTTTCTCCTTCCTCCTGTAGTTTTGCCACCAGGATGAGGAGATCCACCTGGTCGCAGCTCCCTCCTGAGCTCCCTCTCCCCGGCTGAACTCCCCTCAGGAGCTTCCTGCGCCCTTCCAGTAAGTACTAAACGTTTTCCAGAGGTCTTTGGCCAAGCAGCTGCAGTTGTGTATCACAGCACCAAATTCTTTCACCTGCAAAGATAGCAAGCTATGCCACAGCCCCAGAAAGAGCCACATCCACTTCCAGGCGTTTCTTTGCTGTTACTACCCACTAAGTCAATATTTTACAAGATTTGAAACTAGATCAGAATCCAGATAAGAGAAGGTTTAAGGGATCACCAAGTCACTGATACACTGGCTGATGGATGACTACCTATTGCAGGTAAATAAGTCACAAACATTGAATAGTAGTTCTGCTTTCAGCTACTGGCAGACTGTATTCTTAGGTACATCACTGAAAGTGAGGATCACAAGCTACATAGCAGTTGGAAGGGACCTTAAAGCTCATCGAGTTCCAACCCCCCTGCCATGGGCAGGGACACCTCCCACCAGAGCAGGTTGCTCAAAGCCCCATCCAGCCTGGCCTTGAACACCTCCAGGGATGGGGCAGCCACAGCTTCTCTGGGCAACCTGGGCCAGTGTCTCACCACCCTCACAGGAAAGAATTTCATTCTAGTATCTAATCTAAATCTCTCCTCTTTTAATTTAAAACCATTACCCCTCATCTAACGGCTCCGCTCCCTGATAAAGAGTCCCTCCCCGTTTCACCTGTAGGCCCCCTTCAGGTATTGGAAGGCTGTTGATTTTCTACCAAAAATCAAAACAAGGAAATCCATGACACGAGATCAGCTGTGGGATCAAGCCCAGCACTACCACAAAAAGGAAATTCATGAAGTCAGGGGAGAACAAACAGCTCTGAAAATGTCAGAAGCAGAACGACATTCTATGGTTTCTGAACATGTTCTGGTTTTGCCTTTTAACTTCAACCTCACTTAGGTGAAACTACACAGATCTCATTCATCCATGTCGTGAGGAAATAGTATTTCCTTGTCGTTCTAATGTGGTGAGTTAGCCTCATTTCCCTTTTTCTGTATTTCCTTTTTTTTTTCCTGAATGTAGATGGAAAAAAAAATTAAAAATAGCCTGGCCACTTGGTATATCCAGATCTGGAGTCCAGCCACTCACATCCTGAAAGATACGGTACCAGGCTCTGTATGTTGCCCTATATTAAGGAGGAAAAGACAGCCACCAGTGCAGCTCCATTTCCCCCCGGCAATTATCGCTCCCAATGGAGCTGGGACCATCCACCACCCTGTGATGGGCAGTATGCAGAGTACAGCTTTGGAACCTCCAGGCAGGAAGAACTGAGTCTGGGAGTGCTCAGGAGGCTGTAGCTATAAATGTGAGCTCCCAAAAGTGTACATATGAAAATTGCACATAAACCAGTTGCCTCTGAAAGTATATGTTTCAATTTCTGTGTGGATAAAGTTCCTTACGTTTCATTTTCTCTGCACTTCTCAAGATTTACAGTACTGCCATCAACTTCAGGCAGTGATTTGAATGAGAAAAGTGGTTTTAAACTGACTGTCTAATAAAATTTTTGCCCTCTGGCTTGTTCTCCCTCTCACTGATGGCAAAAGAATCCCACCAATTTTTAACAGCTCTGCGTTTCACCCTCTGAATGTGTTGGCAGGACTTAAACATCTCACAGGTTTTATAAGACATTTCTAAGGTAAGAGATCTATTTTTACGAAGTCACATCCTGGCTGTCACCGTGCTGTGCACCATGATGTCCAGGTGCTCTAGGCATGCTGAATAAATAAATAAATGCTGTGCTAATGCTGTGGAAATGAGGCTATTTGTATGGGTAAGGTTTACTGTCCTGAGCCGGGGCGGCAGGATCAGGTTCCACATTACTCCCTCTCGGCAAGGTTTGATCAGCCTCCTGGATAAATCAATGAGGGTTTTGTCACCCGCTTGCTTACAAATAGGATCGAAACCTCCATGGATTTCTAAAACAGGCAATAAAATCACTCTTCTTAATCTGTTACTTCTTTTCAGAAATGTCAGTGTAATCTCAGCTCTTGTAAGCAAATGTAGTGTATCCCAGTAATTACCATTTTGACGTCTTCTTGATTGTTCACGCTTAATTTCATGTTGGAGGACTCATTAAACATCAGGGATGTTTTTAATGCTTTTTTTTCCCAATCTGAAAAACAGAAATGTATGCAAGGGGAAAAATAAAGCTTTATGGTAACATTTGTATAAAGCCAGTTACAGACTAAAAATGCAGGTCACTGCCATTACTTTCTATAACGCTCTGAGATTTAAGTACGGATCTGTGCAACATCACCACTGTACTGTGTGTCTTTAGGGACACCAACAGACTCCAAAGTGAGAGAGACAGGTCCCTGCAGTTTTTTTCCCTGGTGCTATCTACACACAAAAATCACTGTGGTAATTAACGTGTAAACAGCTGCATCCCTGCCTCTTCAAGTTATCCTTCAACACCCACTTTTGTCCTGTTGCAAGCTAAGACGTTGGCCAACCAGCTAATAATTAAGCGCAAAAGCCATGAGTGGCAGTGTACGGCATCAGTGTCATCCTGCGTGTGAATCTGTTGGGCTCCTGCTCTCTTCCTGTCCATATGAGTTGTTTTCAACGCTGGTGTCTCTTCCAGAAGGGACTCTGCTAAGGGAACATGGACCAGGCTGAAATCTAACTCCCTTTCTCCCCTGTTGCAACCATGACCCTGGGAAATAAGTGAACTTATTTTTCTCCTCACACAGTCTCCCTCCTAGACTTTTGTTACCACCAGCAGAGGCAACCACAAAGGCAAATACCAAATTATGCCCAAACTCAAAGCAGATGGTGGGGAAGGGGTAGTTGGCCGCTTGCTTATTTTGCCTTCTCAAAAGGTCAAACCAAAAACTTCACACGTGCCCAATCGGTCATGAATCATCCCTGCGCTGGCAGAGATGGATTTACGCCACAGGAGTCAGCTGTCATTTTTCATGCTCAGAAGCAAGAAGCACATCCTGGGGGATGGTAGATTTCAAAAAGTGCTACCAGATATCAGCACCTGTCTGGTCCCCAAACTACCGCTTCCTACAAATTATTCCTACTGTTACAAAAAATTCCTACAGTTACAAAATGGCTTCAAAAAGCATCATTTCTCTTAAAATATGAGAGTGAACAGATCTCATCTGTGCCATAATAGAGTCACTGACCATTTGATTCAAAGTCCTTCTTGGTATCTTTGACCGGTGATGGGTTAGATTCCCAGCTGCGATACAGAAGTCATGAGAACTGCACTAAAATACGCAGTTTAATTTTCAAGAAAGAAAACATCACAGACTCAACCAGAATTCTTAAGAATAATATTGTAGTTGGTCAGTAATTAACTGTGGCTCCCTCTGAACTTTCCAGGCTTTACTAGCTGCCAATTTCAATGACTAAAGTTCATCCAAGAGCAATAAATACAAGTGCTATTTAGCGTTGTTTCACAGACTGAAACACAAGCTAATACCACGATCTACTGAGTACACGCTGGAGACTGTTGTTTATAACATTAAGGCTGCTTTCTCCCTGCCCCAAAAATAACTTTTAGTAATTCTTTTCTCCATCAGCATGAAAAATGTTTCAGATTTCGGATTTCAAACACAAGGATGAGACTTTTCAGCAAACAAATTAAAACATGAGACTTTATCATACCTTGTATTAAGCTGCTGAAGATGGAAAAGCTGAGAGAAGCCAGAGGAGAGGCCAGTTACAGCAGAAAGAGGCCTTTTTCTGGGAAGCTGAGTGTCATGAATCCTCTGCTCCCCCTGGGATCAAAGCACAAGCAGTAACTCCATGAAGGCCGAAAGTGAGAGAAAAGAAGATGTTGGAGCCGAGAGGAGGCCTGTCTGACCAGCCAGCTCCCTCCTGAATGTACTGCTGTACACAGACCACTCTGTGTCACTGGGGCCATCCCAAGCCTCTACTGAAACAGGGCTTAAAACAATGCAAAGGCTATCGCCGTCCCTTCAGACTCAGGTTACCAGAATGATGAAGGCAGGATTCCTGCTCGACAGAGGCTTCATCTGCAGTCTGGGAAAAGAGGCAGCTCCAGCGAGCCACCACGATAAAGGTCCAGATCACCTCTGGGAGGTGTCCCTGTCCCTCTGCTGACTTCAAAAGGCTGAGCATCCAAATATTTAATTATTTCAGCTAAAAGTGCCTCACAAGTTCCACTCAAGAGTGTGTCACACACGTCAGCGAGCCCAGCAACCAGCTGCTTTGCTCCGTTTGTGAAATCCTGGCACGAACTACACCAACATAAATCACAAAAGCTCCCAGTGAGTTCAGGATCGTACCACACAAAAGTTTGGAAGTTTTGGGACTTATCATTTATTGCTCCAGTAATAAATGATCCAGTGCTCCAGTATCACCAGTTTAGTTCAAACTGGGAGAGGCTGGGTGATATCAGGGGGAGGAGCAATTTCCAGAAAAAGGACCCGTATTTCTCCTCTTCCTTGGCAGCTCCCTAACGACTTACAGCACTGGTTAATCTCATCGTCCTCCTCTCCAGCTTGCAAAAGCCTGGCTTCCTTCTGCTTATCTGATCTCATACCAGCCCAACATCCATTATGCTCTTCTCATCTCACGAGCAGCACTGTAGCTTTGAGGGTTTAAGGATGGAGGTGGGTTTGTGAGGAGGACAGGATTTATTTGACCAACTCCTGCAATTGGAGAAAAGATAAAAAACCTGGCAATTTTCGGGGCAAACAAGTGATCTTTTTTTATTGCTCCTCTTTCCCGTCTCTCAGACAAGGCTCCCTCTACCAGTTGCTCTGGCTGACCTCCCACCATCCCACACACAGAGTAAACGCATCTCTCACTGTGCAGTTGGGTGTCACTCTGCCGTTAACACACTCCCTCTAAAAACCATCCTCGGACTCCAGTTTGTTAGAAGGGTGCATTAAGATACACTGAAAGATCTTTTCATGCCTACGTGGGAGGTTCGCTAAGAAGAAACTGCCAGTTTAACACATTCTCATCTCCAAGAGCTAATAATAGACAAAAACGTTGCTACCGCCGCAGAGATTACTACAAAACTACACTTTCCCTTTCACGAGGACCAGGCGGCTGGGCTCCGAACACCAACAGTCGACAGAAGGATGGGAGGCAGGAACAGCCAGGGTCCTTACACTTGAAAAGAAAAATGCTCTATTTATACTTGGTGCCAAAAGATTGTACACTCAAGTGAGCTGGGGTGGGGGCTGGGGAGGGAGGGAAGTCATTTCAGGTCAAGAATTGGGAAGCGATTCAGCTAACGTGCCTAGAGAAAATTTCAAAGTCTAAATAAAATTGTGATTCCTTTGGAAATATTTTTTAAGATGTGTTTAATTTCCACATTTAAAAAAAAATCGATAAATTCACTAAAATATCTAACCATGGACTTGAAATATTTAACTTGAAATATTTAACACTTACTTGGAAAAATTTTTTCAACCTTAAATGCTTTGTTTGGAAAAATATTTCAACTAAAAAAACCCAATAAAATTTGTGATTTGCATAGCTCAAGTGATTGCGGAGAGTCCTTTGATGTCTCAGTCTTGCCACTCCTCTTGTGTGGCACTCGCCCTCCAGTCCCACCTAGGAAAGATGAACCACGAGTATTAGGAAAAGCTGTGGTATGTTCTGTCCGCCTTGAATACATCTGGCTTTGTGTTACAGAAATTACACCCCTCCTCTTTGATTTGCAAAGTACCTGGCAACCCAGGAAACCGCTGGCCCAACGCCATCGCTGTCCTCGCGTCTTCCTGGAGATAAAGAACATTTTTCTCGCTTACGCAGAGACAGTGAAGGTGTGTGACGGGCTGTGTTATAACCCATCCTCTTCGAGCCTGCCCAGGAGGGAGACCCATTCCCTGGGAGAAAAATACCACCCAAAAGCGTGACCTGCTGTCTATGGCTACCGCTGTGTTAGAGCCACAGGTCCTCTTGCTGAATAATCCCAATTTCACCCCTACCTCTGGATCACTCCTCGTCCACGAAGTGTCCCCAGGTGCCAGGTGGATGCCGCGTTTTGGGTTTGTATTTTTTTTTTCTTTCTACGGTTCCTGTGAGTTGGATGTTGGCAGAGGCAAAGCGTTACTGTTGAACAAGCATTTTTCTGGCACCAGTTCTTTTGGCAAGTATAGTATTTTCAGTAATTTCTGTTCAGAGGAGGAAAGAAAAAAAAAACTTAAGGAGGTTAGAGTCCTAGCAAGTACTTTCTCACGTTCGTTTTTCTTGGCTACCCTCGCTCAGCCCATCTCATTCAGAGACCCAAGAAGTCAATATATTAAAATAAAACACTTTTTCTAGCAGGTGCTCCAGGTGCCTGCAAGGCTGCAGCCAAATGGTTGTACCTCTCCCGAGGACAGGAACACACCCCGCAGCCAAACCACCCCCTGCTGCCCTCTGCCAACCCCATCCCACCAGAAAAAACTGAGACCAGCAGGGCTTTGCTCCTGAACAGTCCACAAATGCCCTTGTTGAAAAAGGCATCATCCTCCCACACCGTTACGTGGACAGAACGCAAGAGATGAGGGTCTGTTGGTGGATCTTCACGCAACATCAAAAAAATATGAGAACCTGTCTCTCCCATGACTTGAAGTTTTACTCTAAGGAAGGATCCTGCAAACCCTGCTCAAGGCAACACTTTCTGGTGTTTCCTTTTATGCACAAGTGGAAAACCAGGCTCTGTTTCCCAAAGCCCATGAGGACGTTGAAGAGCCAGGCAGGACTGCCCTCAGCAGGAAGATGCACAGAGGAGACCGTTACTTTTGCCGCCTATTGTTAAATTCTGCCAGGCAGCAGCTTTCATGATGCCGTGAATAGTTTTGGCCACAGTTCCACCACCTCTTACGCTTATTGAGTCGGACTGTTAAAAATTAATGAAGTGGATGCAGGGTTGATTTCAAAAGCGCGCTTTGCAGAGCATCCCAACTCCAATCCGCCCCGTACTGCTGGGGAAGCCTGTGGAGAGGCAACACAGTTAGCGTGCATTTCAGACAACACAAAAAGCCTTCTCTGCAGACACAGCATACACAAATTAAGCTTAGGAAAGCACTTTAAGAGAGGCAGAAGATTTTTATTTTTTTTTTATTTTTTTTTTTAAACAAAATCCCTCCCTATAACTTTAAGCTTAACAGGTCTCACCTTCAAGTATCCAACACACAGGTCACCCGGGGATGGGAAGTCTCCCATCGACCCTGGTTAGATGCTAATAATTTTTTTTCTTTTTCCCTTTGGCGGCGTTTTAGTTATTGCTGGCAAACAACGCCATGTTTTTATCAGCTACACATGTTCTACTTCCCATAGAAGCTGCGCTGATGCAGAGGACGTGGAGCCAGTCCCACGCGGCAGCGAGCGGGGTGGGGGAGGCTGCAGGCACCCAAAGGCTGTGCAGAGGAAAAGGAGGAATTGGTGTTATTTCAGAAGCGTCAGGAAGGATGCAAAGGTCAGACAGAACTGCAGGAGGGAAGGAGGACAGGGATGGAATGAAGGGAAAAAAACAGAAGAATTTCACAGACACATAAACTCCAGTACATGCATTCATAAAAAAATACATACGAGGTGAGAGCAAAACAGTGAGTCCAATAATGTTTTCCTGTAATCACATCCCTGCTGGGGAATGATCATATTGTTGGAATGGGTCAAGCGGAGGCCACAAAGATGCTCAGAGGGCTGGAGCCCCTCTGAGAAAGTTGGGGTTGTTCAGCCTGGAAAAGAGAAGGCTCCAGGGAGACCTTAGAGTCCCTAAAGGGGCTACAGGAGAGATGGGGAGGGACTCTTGCAGGGAGAGGAGCCATAGGACGAGGGGGAAGGTTTTTAAACTGAAAGAGGAGAGGTTTAGATTAGATCTTATGAAGAAATTCTTTCCTGTGATGGTGGTGAGATCTGTAAGGTCTTCCTGTGAGGAAGCTGTGGCTGCCCCATCCCTGGAGGTGTTCAAGGCCAGGCTGGATGGGGCTTGGAGCAACCTGGTCTGGTGGGAGGTGTCCCTGCCCAGGGCAGGGGGGTTGGAACTCGATGATCTTTAAGGTCCCCTCCAACCCAAACCATTCTATGATTCTATATTCAAGCTGGATTTAACTACTACTGTTAATCATGGCAATGAAATAGAACAGTAAAATAATTAAACCAGTAAAATAAATAATAAAAAATTAAACCAGGTATCACCATACCATACTCAGAAGTAAGACCACCCTCAGGTGATGGGGACTTGGGGACTTCAATCCTGTAACTACGGGGACAGAGGAAAGGGGACTCCTGTACCATTGGAGAGGGATCTGCCCCAGCCCCAGGTGCCACCAGGATGGAGCCAGTTGCAGACAATTCTTTCATTACACTGTGCTTAACACCAATGGAAACAGGTAGTTGAAAAATTTGAGTCCACCAAACACACACTCGCCCCCAAATTAACACAAAAAATTCAGAATCAGTGTCACATGATAAAAGAATGATTTATTAGAGCAACTTTATGATAAAATTATATAAAATAACAATTTATTTTTTTAAAGACATCCACAATATCACCTTGAAACAAAATGTACAGATACTGCCTATAATCCAAACAAAAATAAATTACCATTCAAAAAAAAAAACCAAACCAAACAAAAGCAGAAAAAAAAAATCAGGTCAGGAGAAACAAATCGAAATTATACACAGCATTTCAAGAGGGTGTGGAAAAGAGAAAGTCATTAATCGATTCAAGTTATACAAACGTGTTTCAGCTTTACTCTCAGACAGCGCAGCTTGCATTTGTGTTGCATGCAAATGGAATGATCCAGTGAACGGTTGAGAACAGCAGAATCAGCAGCATTAACAACAGCAGAGAGTGAAATAGGCACAATTCAGCACGGGGCACGTCGCAAGTGAACAGGTAGTTCCGTCTGGTCTTTGCAAAAGTTATACACATTTACTGGACTTCAAAAATAGCTAGCGATCTGCAAACCAAGAAAAAACTAGTAGAATCTTGCACTTAAATACTTTACACTTTTTAATCTTCTTTTTCTCTCCTCTTTTTTTTTTTTTTCAGTAGGCTGTATGTAAACATTCCACTAGTTGTACCTTTACTAAAAATACTCAAAGATGATGCAAATGTTCTTTTCTCCTGGAGCACGACCACGGCATGACATCACCGTAGATACATCTAGGTCCTCGCTCACAAAGCTCGTACACATTCTTGCAGGGATTTACATTCACACCATCAGAACAGAACAAGGGGTTTTTACATTTGAAAGCGTCAAACTGAGAACATGGTTTTTCAAGTAGAGCAGAAGAGCCAGGGGGTGGGATTTTGAAAGGTGCTCATGGCATCAGGCAACCGAAGCGCGTGGAAAACCCCAAGGGGCCCGAGCGCTTCCTTCCCTAAGACTTTGAAAATCCCACCCTTGGTTACATTTCTTTAGTCAGGTACAAAACATGTGAAAGCAATATGGCATGAGAGCGACCCACAGGCCAGCATCACCCCTTCCAAGCTCAACGCAAGGCCCATCCGTACGTAGCTCGTGGAAGCCACCAGATACCTCCTGTGCTGACCCTGGGTCACCCAGCTACACCACCATGCGTCTGTTACGGTCGCACTGGAGTCAAACAGAGGCATGTTTTTGTGGTTGCGTACAGTACTGCTAAGAACGAACAACCAGCGAAGGAGTAATAGCCAGGTGGCTTGCTCTTTGGCTTCTCTGGAGCTGACAAGCGCACGCAGGGTGTACTTCAGAAGCAGTGGATACAAGAAAAAAATAATGTTGCATTTCATCATTGACTAGCAAAACTGTTTTAAATGCAAAGAGCTGAGGCTGAATGTTCAGTGTCAGGGCACAGAAGCATTTTATAGTTTGGCTGAGTCACTGAGAAAACGAATCAAGCTGTGCCTCCTCCCTCCCCCTTCACACACACCTTTCCAAATCACAAACAGAGGCCAGTTGTTGCATCCTTATTAGTCACATGAAGAGGTACCATATTTTGCAGGTTGATTTAATTGATGTCAGATGTCTGCGGGCACCCTCTCAAGTTCAGAACAGACCAACCAAAGAACAAAATCCATCTCTGATGTGTTCATGAATGAAAGAAGAATCAAGCAATTTTCAAGTGAAAGTAAACAGAAGTCCCGCCAAGGACACATTGTAGAAAAACAAAATCCACCAGAGCATAGCCATGGAGATGTGGAAGTGTGGGTAACAAATAAAAAAAAGTCAGATGTCTGAGCAATTCACACGTCTCTACAGCAAAACTGAAACTAACATCCACACCTTATCTGTGAAAGGTCCTTCAACTCCTGGTGAGTTGGGGTAGCACCTGGTTGCTTCAAACCCTAAGCAAGAAGGGCTTGAAATATTGTGTCTTATATGTCAGGAATGATACCACCACTTACGATACTCATCAAGGACACAGTCAGGTATTTCAAGAGAAGACAGATCAGAATAAACGACTGAATAAACACATTCAGATAGTGCATATATTACAGGCAGAAGAACATGGAGGGCAAATTCTTTTTTTTTTATTCTGCATTCATCTATGTGAAATCCAGCAGATTTCTTCACAGAAGAGCATCTCCACACAAGCAGATGAGTGTTAGAACCTACTGGAAATCTCAGAAGGATATTTGTACCTATTGTTTACCAGCCAGCATCTTGCACGCTTAAAAGAAACTAACGGCCTGTTGGCATACTCCCAACTTAGGGACCCATCCTTTTTCTGCTGAAATTGCTAAAAAGCTCCCACTGGCTTCACCAGGAAAGCAATCACGGGCTTTGCTAGTAAGATTAAACACTTTGTGAGCATCCCTACTTATTTCAATTATTTTTACAGGTTCCCACTGTTACAACATTCTAGCAGAAAAGCTCAGGGAACTACTGAAGCTAAACTAAGGAATCTGCCACCCATCCCAAAATATGAAGTCACAAGAAGCAGTCAAGCGTGGGAAAACCATTTCCACCGGTTAAACTACACACTGTGTGAGGGCAAAGTGGAATTCATCTGCTCACCTTTCCCAGCAAACGTATCCTCCACAGCTACAAAAGAATTCCTTTACCCGATTACTGCTTATTGACCAAGAAGAATGAAAAAGGAATCAATACAAGACAGAAAAAAAACTGGGAGCAAACACATCTGGAAGAGGTGCCCTCAAAACCAAAGCTTTTGCTCTTAAAGCAACAAGAATTGCTTAGTGTTTTGTGGTTTAAACTGAAAGACAGAAGACAAAACCCAACGTTTTTTAAACAAGAAATCGCTCAGTGCAACTGCACATAATCCTTAGTGTTTCTAGGATTATAACAGTCCAAAAATAAAATCCAGATAAAAATCCCAAATATACCAAGCGCTTGATACTGTTGAACAGTTTCTGAAGAATACCACGGAAAGGTGGTCCTCAAGCACTTTTGCATTGAAAAAAATTCATAACAGAACTAAGCCGTAAAGGTGGAGCTACATTTAAGCCATTATTTTTTCAGTGCTGTCAAGTCAACACCAGTTCACAGCAACTGTGCAATAATTAAGTTTATTACATGAGCCATTGGAACAGATGTTTTTTCTTAGCAATTAGGCTAAATTGCAAACATCTTAGTCTTTGGCCCAGCCAAGAGCATTTGTAGTTCATTGTAAAAAGATTGTATATTTAAAAAAAAAAAAAAAGCGCAGCTTAAAGACAGCATTTGTACCGAAATCATGAAAATTTGGCAAGCTAAACTGTAAAATCTGTCTTTTTTTGTACCTACCCCAACTTTAGGCCTGAAACATCATCAAAAATAGCAACTGTATTAGTAGTCTTTACATTTACGCCATTATTAATTTTTACACTTTCCCAGGAGATAAACAAAGGGTTTATTCTGTCTTGTTTTGGTTTTTGGACTGAAAAAAAAAGGATGCACAACTGCAGTGTGGT